>NC_091092.1:115636438-116341438 GCF_032405125.1 Capricornis sumatraensis
TTAGTCACTTCAGTCGTGTCAAACTCTGTGTAACCCTGTGGACTATAGCCTGCAAGGCTTCTCTGCCCCTGGGATTCTCCAGGCAAGAATATGTAAGTGGGTTGCCATGCCCTTCTCAAGGGGATCTTCCCGACCTAGGGATTGAACTTGGGTCTCCTGCATTACAGGCAGATTCTTTACCACTGAGCCACCAAGGAAGGCCTTACTGGTTAATATCTCTTTATAAATATAGATGTAAACACCTTCAAGAAAATAACAGGAAATCAAATCCAGCAGCATATAAAAATTATATACTACTACCAAGTAGGATATTTCCCTGGAAATTAAGACTAGCTTCACATCCAAAAATGAATCACTGTAATAAGACATGTTAATAAATTAAGGACCAAAATCACATGACCATCTTAACTGATAAAGAAAAAAACATTAAAAAAAAACTCCAATACTCTTCATGATAAAAAAACATTCAATAATTAAGGAATAGAAGGACCCAGTTCAATCGAATAAAGGACATCTACAAGAAACCCAGAGTTAACACAGTAAACAGTAAAACTAGAAACTTGCCATTTGATCAGAAACAGGACAAGAATTTCCACTTTTGCTGTTTCTACTCAACACTGTAACATAGATTCTAGTCAATAAAATCAGGCAAGATGATGAAATAAAAGCATCCAAAATTGAAAGGAATAAGTAAAATTATCACTGTTTGGAAATCCTTTGGTGGTCTAGTGGTTAGGACTCCACACTAACAGTGTTGAGGGCCTGGGTTCAATCCCTGGTTGGGGAACTAAGATCTCACAAGCTACACGGTCAAAAAATTAATTAATTATTTTAAAAAGTACTACCATTTAAGATGACATGATTTCTATATAAAGAAAATCCTAAGATATCCTCACACACAGAAAAAAAAAACTCTTTGGAAATATTAAACAAGTTCAGCAAGGGTACAGGATTCAAGATCAATATAGAACAACCAACTTGATTCTATACACTTGCAATGAACAATCTGAAAATGAAATTTTAAAAAGCAATCCCATTTACATTAGCATCATAACCAGTAGAATACTTAGGAATAAACTTCATAAAGAAAGTATAAGACTTGTATAGTGAAAACTACAAAATATTTGTTGAAAAAAATTTTTAAAGACCTAAATAAATGCAAAAATATCCCATGTTAATGGATCAGAAAACTTAACACTGTCAAGATGAAAATGCTTTCTGATTTATTCTACAAATTCAAAGCCATCCCTATTAAAATCTTAGGTTTCCACTTTATAGAAATTAACAAGTTGTGCCTAAAACTGATGTGAAATTGCAAGGCAAAAACAGTGAAAATAATGCTGGGAAGAACAAAGTTGGAGCACTCATATTTTGCAATTTCAAAACTTACTGAAAAGCTACAAAATGAAAGAGAGTGTGGTACTAGCATAAGAACATTCAGGTCAATGGGATGAAATGGAGAGTCCTAACACAGATCCCCAGATTTATAATTTTTGACAAGGGCACAGAGACAAGTCATTGAGGGGGAAAAAAAACAGATGACACAAGGACAACTAAATATTTATACCAAAAGAATGAAGTTGCATCCCTACCTCATATCACATACCAAAGTTAACTGTAAATGTATCAGAGACATACTGTCTGCATCTGTAGTTTCTGCATCCATGGATTCAACCAACTGAAGATCAAAAATATTTCCAAAAAAATTACAGAAAGTTCAAATAAGCAATAACTTAAAATAGCCACACACTGGCAACAATTCACATAGTGTTTACCTTGTATTTAGTAGTAGTAGTAAAGTCGCTCAGTCGTGTCCGACTCTTTGCGACCCCATGGACTGTAGCCTACCGGGCTCCTCCGCCCATGGGATTTTCCAGGCAAGAGTACTGGAGTGGGTTGCCATTTCCTTCTCCAGAGGATCTTCCCGACCCAGGGCTCAAACCCAGGTCTCCCGCAGTGTAGGCAGATGCTTTACCGTCTGAGCCACAAGGGAAGCCCATACCTTGTATTTACAGCTATTCACATAACACTTAACATTGTATTAGGTGTTTTGACTAATCTAGAAATGACAAAGTATAAGGGAGGTATGCCAATTATATGCAAACACCATGCCATTTTATATAAGGGACTATAGTATCAGAGGATTTTGATATCCACTACAGGGGGGTGGATCCCCTATAACCAATTTCCCATGGATACCCAGGAACAAATGTAAATGTCAAAGCTGAAACTACAAAACTTATAGAAAATTAGAAAGTACAGATGCAAATCATCAATATATTGGACAAGAAAGTGGTTTCTTACATACGACACAAAAAGCATGAACAACAAAAGAAAAAAATAAACTGGGTATCATCAAAAATGAAACCTTGTATTTTTCAATGAACACCATTAACAAAGCAAAATTCACACATAGATTGAGAGAAAATATTTGCAAAACACATTTCTGGTAAAGGACTTCTAATCAGAATGTATTATAACAATTCTTTCAAGCCAACCCAAATAAAAAATGGGCAAAGAATTCTAAAAGACATTTTTTCAGAAAGAAGATACACAAATGATAAATAAGCACATGGAAATAGACTTCTCATATGTTAAATCATTCTATTATGCTGAAAAAGGGTTATATTAAAAAAACAAAAAGAACATCCATTAACAGCAATATTTTGATAGATATTTCACTGTGATGGGAATTCATGTTTATAAGGACAGATGTTCATTTACTAGTATCTTATTTAAAGGTGTTAGTTCACATTTTAATTTCCTTACATTAAACACTAATTTTGACTGATCTCCGTTTTGTGTAAACTCTTTGGCTGGTGGTCTGCAGGGACTAATTCAGTCTACCTCTCAATTTAGAAAAGTGAAACCAGGATGCAATTTGTTGTTTTTGAGTCACTAAGCTGTGTGCAACTCTTTTGCAACCCCATGGGCTATAGCCCCTCAAGCTCTTCTGTCCATGGGATTTCCCAGGCAGGAATATTAGAGTGGGTTGCCATTTCCTCCTCCAGGGAATCTTCCTGACCCAGGGATCAAACCTGTGTCTCCTGCTTGGCAGATGGATTCTTTACTGCTGAGTCACCAGGCAAGCCCAGGATGCAATTAAAAGTGGCAAAATGATTAGTATCAGTAATTGTACAGACCAATCTAAGATCTAGTCACAAGCCAAAACAGAATGTGAGACAGTACAGGAAAATAAAAATGTATTTTATAGGTAGATTAAACTTTCAGAATTTGTAAAATATACAAGTGTTGCTTAATACAATTCAACTCTTAATTAAGCTAACAGAAAAGATACTAAAATGTTAATGACATTCAATATTTGTAGGAGAGCAAAACAACCCACATCTTAATTACTTCTTTAACTTCATCTTTGCTGCAAGTGCTAATAAATGAATAAACGCTTTCAATACTGATGACAGGAAAAATTAATTAAATGTACAAATAGCTACCACATAATAAAAATCTTCTTCAAAGCTACTGTAGGTGAAGGTAAAATTTAATTGTTCAAATTTCAGGAAAAAAGATCAAGACACTTGGGGGTTTTTGTATGCATGAGAAAATAAGCTAATCAAGTCAGAAGAAAACCTTTTTTGTAGCCTATATCAAAATCTCTTCCTAACTTCATATTAAATGTGCTATTTGGAAACATTCTATTTTTGATCCCATCTGTGATATTTCATAATGAGTGAACACTCAACTTAGTCTGATCTAGTCTTGATTAGACTACTACTGGATAACAAGCCAACACATTTTTATATATTAATACATACAACTGTGATGCTTTCAGGTTTCTAGATAACATATTTAGGAATTTAAGAAAATGGGTTGCTATTATACACATGGATATTTCTGCCCCATTAATACTGGAGACACTGGTCTGTAACACCAGTTCAACAAATAAATCTTTCACAAATTAAATTCCTTTAAACTACATGAGAAAATAGAGATAAACGTTCACATCGTAGTCTACGAATGACTAGTCTTAGAGTTTCCTCTAAGTTCACTAGCCTCAAATTTTCAAGTGAAATATATCCACCCTACTGAAACAGACAAAATGATATGAATTTTCTTTAATAATGGAATGGACACAACTAATGTATTTTCTTGCATCTGGCAAATCAAATAAGATTCTACTTTATGAACACTGTAAATTCTTAAGCATACAGAGAACTTTAAAAAAAAATAAATTTAAGTGGTGATTTTCATGATAGTTTAATATTGGTGATTTGTGCCTATAAATAAGCAAATTCTTTCTCCCTCAGCACTTCTCTACTTTTATATTTTCATGATGGAACATAGTATCACTACTCAGGGAAGTTGAAATTCAAATGCCATTCGATATTAATATATGCTACCCAATTCAGAGTCTTACAAATTCAAATTATTTGAAAATAAGAAATTCTTGAACATCCCATAGTTTGCTAGTGTATTCAAGATACTAATACAGTCAATTATTATTCACTGCTTATATCAGAAAGCCAATATAGCTATTGAAAAGTACAATTTCAATATCTGAGGTCTTATTTATTTCAATACATATCATATATTCAAATATTAAAAATTCTTACATATGTTGGTATCTGACTCTTTGCAACCCAGGCACCTCTGTCCATGGGATTCTCCAAGCAAGAATATGCTGGTATATTTTCAAATGAAATGGCACCACAATAACAACCTAGCCTCTTGAGTGTAACAAATAAAATGTTGCTCTTCAACAGTAAAGGAAAAGCGATTGATGTAGGTAATTTTGAAGTTTGGGGAAACATACCTGTCATCATCACCAAGAAATATAGCATATTAAGAAATTTACAGAGATATTCATGAGTAAGGGGCAGTTAATTTTCTCAACTTTCTATTAATACTGCAAGCATCATTATGATAACACTGTGTCAAAGATCTTCAGAGAGAACTCTGCCAGCTCCCACACTCTTGTGCCATTCTTCATAAAAGGCCAGGATACTGGAGTGGTTAGTATTTCCCTTCTCCAGGGGATCTTCCCAACCCAGGGATCGAAGCCAGGTCTCCCGTATTGCAAGCGGATTCTTTACCAGCTGAGCCACAAAGGAAGCCCAAGAATATGGGTAGCCTACCCCTTCTCCAGCAGCATAGAAACACTCATACTGTCTGATGGCCAATTCATTTCTAATAAGCATAATACAAAAACCATTTTAAAAGAACTATCCTGACCAACATCAAATTCCCATTGGCCTCACAAAAGCATTTTTAGAAATATTAAGGAGCTGGGTTCAGGCAGATACTATGTTATTTGCTTTCAAGAGGCATACACACCAAGGAAACCAGAATTGAAAGAGACATGTGTACCCCAATGTTCATCACAGCACTGTTTATAATAGCCAGAACACGGAAGCAACCTAGATGTCCATCATCAGCAGAAGAATGGATAAGAAAGCTCTGGTACATATACACAATGGAGTATTACTCAGCCATTAAAAAGAATACATTTGAATCAGTTCTAATGAGGTGGATGAAACCAGAGCCAATTATACAGAGTGAAGTAAGCCAGAAAGGAAGACACCAATACAGTATACTAACGCATATATATGGAATTTAGAAAGGTGGTAACGATAACCCTGTATGTGAGACAGCAAAAGAGACACAGATGTATAGAACAGTCTTTTGGACTCTGTGGGAGAGGGAGAGGGTGGGATGATTTGGGAGAATGGCATTGAAACATGTAAAATATCATATGTGAAATGAATTGCCAGTCCAGGTTTGATGCATGATACTGGATGCTCAGGGCTGGTGCATTGGGATGACCCGGAGGGATGGTATGGGGAGCGAGGTGGGAGGGGGGTTCAGGATGGGGAGCACATGTACACCCGTGGTGGATTCATGTTGATGTATGGCAAAACCAATACAATATTGTAAAGTAATTAGCCTCCAATTAAAATAAATAAATTTATATTAAAAAATAAATAAAATAAAAATTTAAAAAAGAGTTTCACAAGCTAGTTTTAAAGGCTAGAGTTCTACAGTTGGGTAGTTGGAAAAGTCACATTCTAATGTTACTTCCAGAAGTTTATAGTCACTTCTTATAGAAGCATAGACATCTTCATACCCTTCCTATTATTTGGCAGAGTGCTTCTTAGTCAATTTGGGTGTGATTAATGAATACACAAAGATGTATTGCTTAGTATTTCAAAACTAATCCAGAGTCTGTGTCAGAAGATGTTTGCTAAGACCAGAAAAAAGTCTCCCAGTGAAAAATTCAGGAGTCATTCATTTAGGCACAGTTTTCTGGCAACTAAATCCTTCACCACATGTTCTAAATCAGTGCAGCCCTGGACTCTGTAACTTTTAAAAAAGATCATGGTAATACTATTGCTGAGTATTTTCTTTGCACAAAACAAGGAGGTGGGACTTAGATATAAATTTGGGCATGAAATGTTTTCTGTCTCCTAGAGAGGATAGGATACTACACAAGTATAAAACACGAAGCGATGGAAGGTAATTTAGACTACTTTCGCAGTGTGCTGATAGTCCAGATGATGAAACCGAGGGTCACAGGATATTTTTAATGGAATTTATTTAAGAAGTAATATGAACTTAAATTGAGGTGCAAGTGAAATGAAGCAAGCATAGATTTGAATAGTTTCGCAGATAATGAGTTTGAAATGCAAGAGAATAACCTTTATGAATTCAGGCATGCTTCTGGAGGATAATGTACATTAAAGAAAAAATAAAGAGGCAAAGGGTGCCCCTAACACTGAAAAATCAAATGCAGCTGAGAACCCATTGTAGAAACCTAAGTGGGAGAGTCAGAATGATGGCTCCTAGAGTTGCCTACATCCTAATTCTAGGAATCTGTAAAAATCCACCTTCTATGACAAAAAGGGCTTTGCATGTGTGGTTAAGGATCATGAAATAGCAAGGTTATTCTCAATTATTCTGGTGGGTTCAGTGTGGTCCTAAGGGCCTTTATAAGAAGGAACCATGAGGGTCAAAATCAGAAAAAGGAGACGTGATGACAGGAGCAAAGGTTGGAATGGTGCAGTTTGAAGATGGAGGAAGGCTCCACAAGGGAAGGAACACAGGAAGTCTTAGATGCTGGAGAATGCAAGGAAATAGATTCTTCATTTGAAGCTTCCAGAATGGACACAGCTCTATTTACACCTTGATTTTAGCCTATAAGACCTAAGTTAGACTTCTAACCTCCAAAGAAAAAGATACTAGATTTGCGGTTTTTGAAGCCACAAAGTTCGTGATAATTTGTTCCATCACCAATGGGGAAATAATATATGAAGACCCATACTTAGAGGGTGGAAGGAGGAATTAGAGCCATAGCTAGAAAAAAAGAATCTATCTAAACAAATCAGAAGGCAAGGTAGAGGTCGAGGTGTCCTAGTAGGTATCACAACTGGGAAGCTGGTTGAGTTGGAATGAGAGCGAGTTCAAGGAGAATGAAATCTGAGGACGCTGATAAATCCAAGGACTTTAAAAGGTCACTGGTAATCTTTGAGCAAACAATTAAAGAAGGTACATTCATCATTTGGTAAAATTTTTGTCACTACTTTTTAATAAATTAAGTAAATGAGAGAATATCATAGAGTCATCCTAGAAAGCAGCCACTGATGTCCAAATGAATCTAGGGCTCCTGAAATATAACTACTGGGGAAGAACAGGGACACAGTAGTGGAAGACAGGGCAAATTTCAAGAGGTTTAATGAGGTGAACTGAAGAAAATAAAGCACAGTAAAAGAGAAAATCTCTTTGAGGAAGTTCTGGATCACTCTTTCCTGCACGAGCTATGAACTGCTGGGAAACTCCCAAGTTAAAGGGGCATTTGGGACAGCTGAGTGTATGCCTAAATTGGCTGTAAGTCAAAGATGCAGAGTCAAAAAAAAAGTAGCAGGAGTTGGTGGAAGTGGTCCTGGATCACAATGCTGGGCCCTGATGATTTTTCTTACCAGCTGACTATGACTTTGGTCAAAACCCTTCCATCCCCTGGTGGTATTTCCCCTCCTAGAACAAGATGTAACCGAATAAGACATTCTCAAAAGTCCTTTCAATGCTCACTTCCTTTAACATTAGTGAGAAGTTTCATCCCATCTCTTCCCCCTAACCATCCCCTGCAGGTCTTCCCCTTCCTAAATTAATAAAAAATTTTCCTGGCAACACCTTTTCTTCTAATAAAAGAGGAAAACTTGACCTAAGAGGAGAGGTGGGAAGAAGTATTTAGAGATGAGAATGCTATATAAAAGGAATTACATTAGCTACAACAGGAATGTGTTAGGAACAAAGAGGGTTGGGTTTTTTGTTTGTTTGTTTGTTTGTTTTTTGTTTTGTTTTGTTTTTTTGCATCACATAATGGTATAAGACAGCGGTTGGCAACTTTTTGCTATGAAGTGCCTGACAGCAAATATTTTAGGATTTGCGGGATACATAAAGTCTGTGTCGCATATTCTTTTCTTTTTTTCTACAACCCTTTAGAAAATATAAAAAGCATTCTCAGTCCATGGGCTTCACAAAAACAGGCTATGTGGCCCACAGGCTACAGTTTGCTAGCCCCTGGTCTAAGAGGTCATTATCAATGTGTACACAGAGAATGAACACAAAATAAAGGCAGTTAAGGAAAATGTAGCCATGGTCCTGTGACATTGCAGATGAATCTTTCTTGGGGAGTGCTTTGGTGTGCATGATGGGGAGCTGTTGAAAGGAACTCTTCTGGTGCACATTTTGGTATCTTCCAAGTGAATCCTGTATCATCCCAAAATGAACCAAATGCAAGGGGAGAAGGGGAAAACAGGGAAAAGGGCCAATGCAATCATAGAAGAATAAAGCTGGAGACCTAATGCTATCAAAACCTCTGGCTCAAAATATGAACCGTGCTTCCAGCTTACCCTGTGCCTATTGGTTAAATAATAAGCCTATTCGTTTCTGTCATAATTTAAGCCAGTTTGATTTGGATTTTCTGTTTCTTTTGATCAAAAGCATGTTAAGTGATACAATCTGAAAGAGATGCCTCCTTGCATCACTAAACCTCACCCAATTTCTACCCCCCACCCCGGGGCACATGTCATCTTCAGACGTACAACCCATCAATTACCTTATCCTGAGGCCTCAGAAAGCCAGGGGTATGGTGAGGCTTAGAGATAAAGCAGAGCTAGGGAATATCTTGGCAATACTGCTTGCAATGGGGAAAAAAAGTTTCTTTTTGCCTAGGCAAAATGTCTCCAGTCTAAAAGATCCATATTACAATATACTGCTTTATCACACATGTCTGGATTTCTGTGTACATTGATAATTCTATTTAGAAGATATTAGTCCTCTGAGAAATTTCTATCTTTGAGAGACCTAAAAATCTTTGCAATTTTAGAGAATGGTATTGGAACTACAAGTTAAGCAGTAGCTGAATAATGGCCCTTCAAATGTGACCACATCCTAATTCCCAGAATCTATGTTACAATGAATTGCTATTCTGTTTTTAAAAACTCCAAAATGTTAGGGGGAAAAAAATCCACAAACAACATGAAATACAATAGAATTTCTCTACCTTTCATAAGTATACATGCATATGCATTAATCACATCTAAGTTACAGTATAGCTAACCTTTCTAACTTAGATAGTTTTTAATTGGGTTAAAATATCTCTGGTTAGTCCCAAGTTGGTTTTTACATTTAAAAGAAGACAGGCGCCTTAGCCATATTTCTTTTTTAATCCTTCACTAAACAATTTTCTGTGCTTGGCAGCTTTAAGTGTCATCGTTTGTGCTGGATTATATGTTGCCTATCCTCAGCTCAGCATCATCATGGCGCCTTTGTAGTCTCCACTGTTTGACAAGGGGAAACCTACAGGCAAATTTTCTAGAACCCCTTTCCCTCTGTGTCTCAGAGTTGTTTCAGCCAATTAGAGGCACTTCCACTTGATTTGGGGGCTGAAGAGAGCGACAGGCCATTAGTCTCCACAGCAGTTGCCGCAAAGTCACATGGCAGGTATGCAGCTGCAGTGGCCCCTGAGTGAATTCACCCTGTGAATCACCTGCTTAGGTTCACAGATAATCAGCGATGCCTTCCCTCCCATCCAACGTTCTGATTTCATGAACTTCAATAGTAGTTTTCCTGACCTCTCTGTCTTCAGTCCTTCCTATGGTTGTACAATCCTCTAATTCCCTGACTTGAATATCTTCCAACCTGCAAAACCTGGAGTGGTTCCTGCTTTCCTGATGAAACCCTGAATAATATACACATTTACTGCTTCTATTAACCCTGTGAGATCACGTTTCATTGCTATTTGAATAACAAAGTAGCTGGATCAAGCAGTGAGTGGTGTAATCCAGCACTGCATTAACACTTAGGGAAGGGGAAATCAGAGGAAGCAGCAGTCAATTTTAATCCAGGCTCTGCAACCAATTAGCAACATATCATTAGGGACATCACTTCATGACCACAGGTATCAGTTTCCTCAGTTGTAGAGAAGGGGCAGGCATGGATTATCTTAGGATCATTTGAAGTTCAAATACAGCAGGCCCCCTGTATTCATTGGTTTGGTATCCCATGGATGACAATCCACACACAGCCGGCTGAAACCATGGATGTGAAACCCGAGGATTCAGAAGGCTGGCTGTATCTGGACTTCATAACAATATGTACCTGGGTTGAATTTCACTTCAGTTTATCCTCAGACTGGGGCTTCCCCGATGGCTCAAGCGGTATAAAGAATCTACCTCCAATGCAGGAGACACAGGAGACACGGGTTCAGTCCCTGGGTTGGGAAGGTCCCCTGGAGAAGGAAGTGGCCACCCACTCCAGTATTCTTGCCTGAAGAATTCCATGGACAGAGAAGTCTGGTGGGCTACAGTCCATGGGGTTGCAAAGAGTCAGACATGGCTGAGCACACATGTATGTACATATTATCCTAAAATTGTTGTATTTGTTTTAATCAGTTTGCTTACACAGTCTTAGGAAAATTTCAATAAGTGTACACCATATTCTATAGGATATTTTTAGTTGTCATAAATACCTATGAAAACTTTTTTCAGTAAAGGAAGAAAATATTAATCAGAAAGAAGAAATAAATTTATTTTCTCAAAATCATGTGTTATGTGTAACACACAGACATATACACAGGAAACATTTTTAATTACTTGATATATCAAGATTCTCCTATCCCAAAGATCTTTGGATTAAAGTATCCTAAGATGCACATGTTTGCTTTTTCAGCCAAATTCGTATTTTTTTAAGGAATAATTTATTATTTTTATAGAATAGTATCAGAGCAGTTTTAAGATGAATACATCCAAATCTATTTCCTTTGGAGCACTGACATGCAGCTCACAGACAGGCACAGGAATGGTGTGCAGCTTGATTTCATGGCTTTTGCATAGCTCCTGGAGCTTTGGGGTAAATATCTTGGAGCCAGGTGAATACAACCACAATTGCTTAGAAGCTAGAGGTTATGCTCACGGCATCAGTCAAATGGTAAGAAGAAATAAGAAGAAATTTCATCTTATTTCACTCAGGAACTTAAATGTAAATCTTGTAATTACTTAAAAATTCCATGAGACTTTTGAATGTTAACTTATTTGACATGCAAAACTTGTAAGAATCAAGTTATAAATTATTACACCTACATCATATGACAGTGAACCTCAACTCGGGCTCAAAAATTCTCAGGCCTTAACCACACGTTTCAGAGTCCAAGATGAAAGTGCATTTGATGTATCTGTGACCATACATTCTCATAGAAAATACAACTACTGTAATAATCAAAATAAAATTCTTGTTCTTGACTACTCATTGGTGAAATGATGATGTTCTTGACTACTAATTTGGTTAAATTATTTTAGAGAAATAGCCAAATCTTACTGCTAGTTTTATGACATAGAAAACTTATTTATCATTAGCTAATGTCTTTTTATGCCTATAAGTTGGTTATGCTACAAATTACAAACTTAACACCCCTTCAACTTTGTAACCTTTGTTTGCCCAAATAATATTAATCAAACTTCTTTAAAATGGAGATTTTTAAGGTTCCTGTCCAAAAACAAGTCTTCTGAAAATAGCAATCCCCCTTGTCCTGAAAGTTTTATAAACCCCAAATTATGCCTTCAAAACAGATAGAAACTTTTCGTTCACAAACCTTTCCCATTTTTGATAAGTCAACCTCCCCTCACAAAACCCGATTTTAAGTTGGCTGGCATGACTAAGCTATGCCTCTGGCATCATGATTTATCTTCCTACCATTTGATTTGTAATTTAGGCGTCAGCAGTTGAAATCATGATCAAAAGTGAAAAGGTGCCTAGAGCTTTCAGGCAGTCATGATAATTATGTACATTACTAAACTGCTCAATCATATCTAGACCAACAATCCTGTCACCATTTACAAGTCCAATGATTTTAAAACTCTCCCCACTGAAAGAGAAAATTGCTTGCCAGTAAATGACACGTCCATCATTCAGTTATATGTCAGTTCAACATTACAAAAAGGTCATCTTCTAGAGGAGGCTTAGCAGAAACCTCTCTGGTGAAGAGTAATTATTTAGCTACCTGCCTAAATCCTAAGATAAAGTGACTAGTAATGTGCACTTGGGAAAAAAGTCACAACACTGACAAGGATATTTAAAACAGTGCCAAAAAAGGACCCCAAACCTTTTCCATTTTGTGTATTCTGGTTTAAGACCATGTATCTCCTGTTTCACAGTAAACTAAATGTTTACATATCTTTCTTATCCTGCGCTTGGTGTGACTGGTACAATTGGTTTAGAGAGGTCTCTAAGCATATTACATCTGCGGATTCTGCTAATAGTCTCCTATTTGTGTTGTTCTAGGAGATTATGACAACGAGTTGTTCTCTTAGCTTGGTGACTTTTAAACACTCTCCTCCTATCCATCATTTTGAAAGGTCTGCCTGATATATGGGTGACCCACAGCAAATAAACTGATATTGGGAGTTCATGGCTACTGACTCATAGGTTCCAGTGTATGAAATCCAGTATCTAAGGTCTTGGAAGTGACAGACTGGGAGAATATAAGGTCATAAGAAAAACTCAATTTTTTTCTTTCTTACATAATCGTTATTTATAATACAGTTATAGAAATATCACTGAGTATATAAAAAGAATGGTGATTTCTTTATCATCATAATTCCAGATAAGACTTTTTCTTAACATTTTATTTTCTATTGAGATATAGCTGATGAACAATGTTGTGGTTTTCAGGTGAACAGCGAAGCGACTCAGACATACATATACATGTGTATATTCTTCCCCAAACTCCCCTCCCCTCCAGGCTGCTATCTAACACTGAGCAGAATTTCCTGTGCTATACAGTAGGTCCTTGCTGGTTATCCATTTTAAATGATAAGAGTTTTTAAGTTTCATGAGCTATCTGATCAAATTCCATATATGTGTAATTGAATAAATTACAATGTATTATCTGCATTATCTTAGGTTTAGATAATTAATACTTTACACTTGGCTTTATAATTAGTGTTATTGTTAATAATATAACGACTGAGATTTACTGAGTACTGGGTATGCATCAGATACAGTGCTAAACACTTTACTAGCATTATCAGCAAAACTATGAGAGATGTATTATTCTTCTTCTTACTTGACTGGAAGGACTGATGCTGAAGCTGAAATTCCAATACTTTGGCCACCTGATGCGAAGAACTGACTCCTTGGAAAAGACCCTGATACTGGGAAAGAGTAAAGGCAGGAGGAGAGGGGGATGACAGAGGCTGCGATGGCTGGATGGCATCACCGACTCAACTGACATGAGTTTGAGTGAACTCCGGGAGTTGGTGATGGCCAGGGAGGCCTGGTGTGCTGCAGTCCATGGGGTCGCAAAGAGTCGGACATGACTGAGCGACTGAACTGAACTACTTGACATATAACAGAACTATGAACTCTAGACTGTCTAAATAATTTTTCCAAAGCGTCACAACTACTAGAGGAGTAGAGCTTCAAATTTAGGTTTCCTTTTGAATTTAGGCTAGGCTAATTTTGGAAAAGATGACATTTGTCCTTAAGCTCACTAGTTTTTTCTTCTTTGTTTTTCATCATCCTCCAGCCCAATTCTCAATCTCTCTACTTGCATAATAATTTTTCTCCATTCAGCACTCAACATTCTCTCCTTTCCTTCCTACCAAAAGTTCTCCAAACAGAAAACATCACTCTTCCAACAAGTATCTGCATGTTAGAGGTGGAGGTGTGGGCAACTGTTTGGCCTGAAGAGTAAAGATGTAATGTTAGAATTCCAGTCATTGTTAATGCTTAAAGGTGAGAAAGACTTCCCTGGAGTTCATCAGATAATATCAAGCATCCCGTGACTTGAACCGAAGCCAAACCTAATGTCATGTACCACAATACTAATTATTTGAGAAAGTTCTTGAGAAAGTCATTTCCAGTATCAGGAAAACAATAGAGGAGAAGATAGCAAAAGATGGGGGTCCAAGGAGAGGAAACTAAAGCTGTCTGACCTTGGATTCCCATCTACTTCATTGGAAATTAACTCCACAAAATGAAACTTGAACTCACAGAGATGATACCTTTGACTGTTAGTTGGTAAAATATTATTCTGCTAATTTCAGGCACTTAGTTAAAGCTTGACCTTAAAACACATGAGATTGGGCAGGGCAGGATGGTGGTTGGCAAGCACATCTATGGTTTGTAGATAAAAGAATGGAAGTGAAGTCCTAAGAGAAAATCCTGCCAAAGGATGCTGGAGGTTAGACCAAACCTTCAGATATGGGCTATTTGCTGAGATGCAGACTACTGCACGGGCTGAGAGATGCATTCAGTCACAGATGTTGTCCAAGAGGACACAGATAGAATCATGGCTAAAGATAATGGTGCATGAATCATCTTTCAGAGGGCTGAGGGGTAGACAGCAGGACATATGCAAAAGTCTGCTGCCAAGATAAATGACCCAGCACACAAATAAGACAATAGAAATGAAGCAGTTCTAGACTAGGGTCTGGCAACTGAGCCCACAGATCTGAGAAGTAGCTGGTTTCAATAACCATTGCCTGGTGGAGGATATCTATCATTTCAAGGATGGGATTGTATAACTTCTTTTATTGGCTTTGGGTCACTTTTGTGATCTGAGTGAAACAGTATTTGGTGACAGTTTTACCCATCCCCCAATGGCATCCCACTTCAATACTTTTGCCTGGAAAATCCCATGGACGGAAAAGCCTGGTAGGCTACAGTCCATGGGGTCGCGAAGAGTCAGACACAACTGAGGCGACTTAGCAGCAGCAGCAGCAGTTTACCCATCCCCACTTCCCCTGTGGCTCAGCTGGTAAAGAATCTGCCTGCAATGTGGGAGACCTGAGTTCCATCCCTGGGTTGGGAAGATCCCCTGGAGAAGGGAAAGGCTACCCACACCAGTATTCTGGCCTGGAGAATTCCATGGACTGTATAGTCCATGGGGTCGCAAAGAGTTGGACATGACTGAGCAACTTTCACTTTCACTTACCCATGCCCACAAAGGATACAGGCATCTATAGTAACTAGCTATTTCAGCTGACAACCAGTACCTAAGCTATGTAATGAAATGTCTCAACTAAGGGGAAAAATAAAACACAGCAAACAGGAGACAGGGTTTCAAATAGATTGGAAACACCACAGTCAAGGGTGGGAGCTGGGGCCATGGTGGGAAGTTAGGACACTAGAGAAACACTTGTAAAAATCATGTCGTGAACAGGCCCATTTAAGGAATAAGATTTAATGATAAGATTATACAGAGCTTCCCTGGTGGCTCAGATGGTAAAGAATCTGCCTGCAATTTAGGAGACCCAGGTTCAATCCCTGGGTCAGGAATATCCCCTGGAGAAGGGAATGGCTACCACTCTAATACTCTTGCCTGGAGAATTCCATGGAAAGAAGAGCCTGGCGTGTTACAGTCCATGGGGTGGCAAAGAGTTTGACACAACTGAGTCGGACATGATACGATTATACAGAGAGTCAGACAGGATGAGTTTATACAATGTTCTCCCTCTCATTCCACACCAAGTCATCAGGGTTGAATCTAACAATAGATAACAAATGAAAGAGTTGCAAGACATAGACTCTTCCTGAAGAGTAATATTTAGGGAAACCTAACGGCAGAGACAGGGCAGGGGTGAGGCGGGAAGGACACTAGATGAATTTGGAGCCATTGGCATCTATCAGTTCAGTTCAGTTCAGTCGCTCAGTCGTGTCCAACTCTTTGTGACCCCATGAATCGCAGCACGTCAGGCCTCCCTGTCCATCACCATCTCCCAGAGTTCACTCAGACTCACGTCCATCTCAGTGATACCATCCAGCCATCTCATCCTCTGTAGTCCCCGTCTCCTCCTGCCCCCAATCCCTCCCAGCATCAGAATCTTTTCCAATGAGTCAACTCTTCACATGAGGTGGCCAAAGCTTTAGCATCATTCCTTCCAAAGAAATCCAGGGTTGATCTCCTTCAGAATGGACTGGTTGGATCTCCTTGCAGTCCAAGGGACTCTCAAGAGTCTTCTCCAACACCACAGTTTAAAAGCATCAATTCTTCGGTGCTCAGCTTTCTTCACAGTCCAACTCTCACATCCACACATGACCACTGGAAAAACCATAGCCTTAACTCAACAGACTTTTGTTGGCAAAGTAATGTCTCTGCTTTTCAATATGCTATCTAGGTTGGTCTACAGCTAATATCAGCAGCTACTACCCAGATTAACATAAACCATCATACTAAAATGCCTATTTATCTTAGTTCCTAGTACCTGATATAGCATGTCTAGCTTTCATCAAAAATTTACAAGGCATCCAAGAGGCAAGAAAGAAACACAGATTGAAGACACAAAGCAAAGATTGGTATGGGATTCAGATATGACACATAGGTTGGAATTATCAGAGGGGAAATTGAAATAACTATGACTAATACATATGATCTCTAAATAAAAGAGTAGACAAAGGCAAACCACAGGAGTAATGGATACTGTAAATAAGTGTTGAGATGGAAATTTTAAGAAATAATCAAATGGAAATACTACACAGAAATGAAAAAGACTGTAACAGAAATGAAAAGTGTCTTTAACAAGCTCAACAGTAGGCTTGACATAGTCAAAAAGAATCATTAAACTTGAAAAAAATAGAAAAATATATATATATATAGAAATATATATATATAAATATATATATATATATAAATATATATATATATAAAGCTACAACTAGGTATATCACATTCAAACTGCAGAAAACCAAAGAGAAATCTCGAAAGAAGTCATAGAGGGGAGAGGTGGGGGATTCCTTATAAGAAAAAGGATAAGAATTACAGGAGACTTCTCATCTAAAGCCACACAGACAATAGAGTGTAGTAAAATATTTAAGGGGATGAAAGGGAAAAAAAATACCATTCTAGAATTCATATCTAGAGAAATTATAATTCAAAATGGAATGAGAAATAAAGTATTTCTCTGACAAAAAAACCTGCAACAGAAGTTCCTGCAAGAAATAATAAAAGAAGTATTTCAGGCAGAAATAAATCATGAAGGTCAGAAACTTGGTTCAACATGAAGGAAAGAAGAGGAAGAGGACTAGATGAAGGTAAAATGTTGCATTTTTATTACAATTTGATCTAAACTGTCAGTTATTTAAATTAATAATAGTAACAATATACAAAGTGTTTGTAACATGAAGATAAGTGAAATGAAAGACATCAATGTTATAAGGGATAGAAGGGGAGAAATGAAAGTTGTAAAGCACCAATACTATTATATGCAAAGTAGTATTAGTGTTATTTGATGGTAGACTTAAGTTAGATAAAAATACATATTTTAAAACCTAGGGCAACAGTCTTTTTAAAAGAAGTATGATTGATATGCTGAGGAAACAAAATCACTATATAAATGTTCAATTAAAACCAAAAGAGCAGAAAAAGATGAGAAAAGAAAAGAACAAACGTAACAAATAGAAACCAGTTGCAAAGATGTGAATATTAATCCAAATTATTTCAATAATCACATTAAATGTGAATAGCCCAGACACAATTAAAAGTAGAAATTGTTAAAGTGAATTTAAAAAAAAAAACAACACAAATTTTATATACGTTGTCTACAAACAACCCAACTTAAACATAAAGACTTATATAGGTTACAAGGACAGGAATAAAGAAAGATATACCATACTGCACGCATACTCAGTCACTCAGTAGTATCCGACTCTAATGAGCCCAGAAGCTGTGTAGCCTGCCAGGCTCCTCTGACCATGGAATTTCACAGGCAAGAATACTGGAGTGGGTTGTCGTCTTCTTCTCCAGGGCATCTTCCCGACCCAGGAATCAAACCCTGGATTTGAACCTGTGTCTCCTGCATTGGCAGGTGGATTCTTTATCACTGTGCCACCTGGGAAGCCCTATACCATGCTGACACTAATCAAAAGAAAGGAAGTTCCACTTTTGTGATGACAGTGTGAGAAGCTCTGTAGAATATTCTCTAGTGATAGAAGCAAAATTTATTTTTAAAAATGGTTTCAAAAAATTGTTTAAAGTATCTGAAAACAGTCCTAAGGAATATTAATGTATTTAAATATGTATATATACATATATGTATATAAATATATATGTATATATATATGTATTTTATATACATTTTATATTTATTTTATTATTTTATTATTTAGTTATTCTATTTAACTTATATATATGTACATATATGCGTTTTATACATATATACATATTTGTATACATATATACATATTTGTATACATATATACATATTTGTATACATATACATAAATATACATATTTATATACAGAAAACAAAAAAAATTATTCACGAAAGTACACTATGACTCAGTAAAAACAACCAGAGTAAATGGCATTTGAACCATGACCTATTCCCTCCTTCCCACAAGTCACCTTTGTTGGCTGACACCATTTCTCATTCCTTCCAAGATAAAGAGTTCAAACTGCTTGTTAGTGCAACTGAGAAGTTATGGGAAACCTTCCCTCACTCATCTGCCTCCCCTTGCTGGACAAAAGTTTTACGCCAAGTGCAAGGGCTAAAGAATACTGCTGACCTGATCAGACTTGCCCCAGCTCATTCCCCACACTGAGAGAGGCAAAACAAGAGGATCAGAAATTACTTCTCTGCCTTGCACTTGGAAAGAAAGTTGGATTTTTACTTTATTTTGTAAAATTTTATTGTATTAATTTCAGGTAATGGAGACTTCTAATTGTAGAAAAATATGAGTAATATACAGTTGCACTGTTTAATGATAAAAGGGTCAGTCTCTCAAGAAGGCATTAGAACCCCAAACACATCTGCACCTTAATAACGAAGCATCAAAATACATAAGTGAAAAACTGACAAGGAGGGGTGTAGGATGGAGGGACACATGTACACCTGCGGCTGATTCATATCAATATATGGCAAAAACTGCCACAATATTGTAAAGTAATTAGCCTCCAATTAAAATAAATAATGGAGAGGGCAATGGCACCCCACTCCAGTACTCTTGCCTGGAAAATCCCATGGACAGAGAAGCCTGGTAGGCCGCAGTCCATGGGGTCGCTAAGAGTTGGACACGACTGAGTGACTTCACTTTCACTTTTCACTTCCATGCATTGGAGAAGGAAATGGCAACCCACTTGTGTTCTCGCCTGGAGAATCCCAGGGAAGGGGGAGCCTGGTGGGCTGCCATCTATGGGGTCGCCCAGGGTGGGATATGACTGAAGCGACTTAGCAGCAACAGCAGCAAAACAAATTAATTAATTTTTAAAAACTGACAAAACTAAAAGAAGAAATAAAAAAATCCACTATTATATTTGGAGACTTCTATGCCGCTTATGTCAGTAATTACTAGACCAAGGAAGCAAAAATCCAATAAATATATATATATGACTTGAATCACAAAATCATTTGGTCTCATTGACATTACAGAATGCTCTATCCACAAACAGCAGAATACACATTCGTCTCAAGCTCACATGGAGCATTACCAAGGTAGACCACATTCTGAGTAACAAAACACACCCTAACAAATTTAAAAGAATAGAAACATGCAATGTATTATCTCAGGCCGTAATGGAATTAAATTAGAATTCAACAACAGAAAGATAACTGGAAAACACCTCCAAATAGTTTGAGATTAGATACCACACTTATAAATAACCCATGATCAAAGAAAAAGTTTAAAGAAAAACTCTTCAATATTTTGAACTAAATGAAAATGAAATTATAACTTCAAAATTTGTGGGATGATGCAATGAAAGCGGTGCTTAGAGAGAAATTAAGATCATTGAGATGCATGAAAATAAGAATTAAAGATTTTAAAATTAAAAACAATAAATTAAAAAAACATTTTTAAAAAAATAAAAATAAAATCGGTTAAAATGGACATGGCTTTTTAAATGAAATTTACAATGAAGAAAAATGTCATTGTTAAGTTCATTGATATTTATCGAACATCTTTCATATGCCAGGTGCTGGGGAATAAGGAATGAACAAGAATGGAAAACCCCTGCTATAATCTAGCTGACATTCTAATGGGGACAGTGGAAAGCTAAACAAGTACATAAGTAAAGAAAACACATTCAGAACAATGTGAAGAAAATCTAACAGGGTAATGTGACAAATGATGAGGGGAAAGGAAACACTTCGCTGTGTGACTGGGATATCTGTATAGGATATGACATTCAACAGGGACTCTCAAGACAGTGTTATGACACTCTGTCTCTCTCTCTCTCTCTCTCTCTATATATATATATATATATAGTATTAGCCTGAAGCTTTTCTTTTAAACTGCTGAGTTGTTTTTCAACATTTGGAAATATGTTTGTCTTTCATTTTTTTTCACATTCCATGTTATGAATATATATATATATATATAATATACTCATTGAGGTTTATATATATTTAACTATGTTTGATTATAGGCAAATTCTAAAAGCAAGCAGTTCTGTAATTGTCTAAGGAAACCATGATATGTATGCAATTAAAGAGTGGATAAGAGCTCTACAAAAAAGAGAAAATGTTAGTATCAGAGAGTTATAGTTTAACAACTTGAACATTGACATTTTTATTACAATAAACATTAAACAGTCAAGACATATTACAGATCTTTTCTACTCAAGAGAACGAAATGGTAAGGGTCCAAAAATATGTGGTTAAGTTTTCCCAAAACTACATCTTTTGCAAAACCCAGAGGGTTGACACGTCAAAATTATTTATCAGAGAATGATGCCATGGCAAATAAATATAATTGGATTAAAAAGCAAGGTTAATCTGGGTGTTTTATGATTTCTGAAATTCAACTGGGTGCTTGTTTAAACAATCTGTACATCACAGGTTGTTTCATTTCGTGTGGACAAAACTAGTAAAAACTGAATAGCTGGGCGCACAAGGATTTTATTTATGAATTTTTCTACAAAAGCTATATCATTGCTGAACTCTGCAATTCAAATATGCCACCTAGACAACGACTACTGTTTTCCCAGGCATCCTATAGAAGGAGTAATGCACAAAGACTGTTCTGTAACCCAGGGTTGTCACTTCTCTTTATACCACACAGAATTCTCCTAAACAGTTTTCCTGTAAAGAGAACCACACTCTCTCTGATGGCCAAACCTAGCAGGTCACACAATCAGCTGAACAACTTTAAGTAAATTATTTCGCCTCACATGAGGGAGTTATAGCAGATGACCTCTGACATTCTGGGATTCAAAGTTATTTTGTTCAACACTGTTATTTAGAGAATACTTAGTATGTTTCTGATCCTCTTTCAGCTGTGGTCATCTCAAACCTTGTGTATCTCAGACCCTGCTTTCCCAGTGAGATGTCAGATATCCACTGCATTTGATTCACAGCTAGGTCTGAATATATTCTTAATCAGTGTATTCATCTCAAGCTTAATCTATTTGTTTCTAATTACTGAATCCAGCTCAACTTATTTTTTCATTCACCTCCTCAAGGAACCACGCCTTGTCTTTGCTTCTCTAGTCCGACATGCACCCTTTATATGACCACGTAGGTCTGTCTGGACTTCTAATTTCTAGCCTGCATCTTCCCAAAGCCCCCTACATCCTGATTTTAACAGTCATTAGATTGAGAAGATTGGCAGCGATCTGCACGAAATGAACAGGATTTTGACCATCATTATCACATACTTGGTATTTCCTTCCCAGGGTAATTAATGCTTTACAACTTGTCAAAGGTGCATATTATTAATTACAGTAGGCCACAACTTTTCTATGAGTTCCATTATAATATTGCCAGCTTTATTATTCATCAGTACATTCCATATTCTGTTTTTATTTTATATGCACCTTGAGATTAAAATGTATTTGCATAAGACTTAATGAATTAAATTGAGAGAGGGTTATCAGCCTTTTAAGTTGAAATAATTCAACCAGGTCAAACCTCTCCTATAGTTTAAAATTACAACGTGTCAGTGTGGAACACATGGTTGGCTATTATTTAAACTCCAAATCTAAATAAAACAAGTTTATTTGGGCTTGAGGAAATTTTCATTTGTGCGTTATTATCTATACTTATAAAGAAGGCTGGTGATTAATTTCATAGTCTGAACATTTCCAACTTATGAGATTTAACCAACTGATAGAAAAAAGGGTAGTCTTTTTTTTTTTTCCAAATGGCCATCTGTACCTATCAGAAATTTCATATCTAATTTCATTAGATGCAGGTGGCAGAAATAATTAACACAGCTCTTCATTACATAATAGATCTAATAGGACAGTGGGCATGAGGAATATGGGTTTGTGAAATAAATTTCAATCATTCTGATGTTAACTAGTTTCTTTTTCCTAAAATAGTTTGAGCTCTATGCTTTCGTTTTTCCTTTTGGCCTACATATTCACCTTGAGATATCTAATAGTGCATATTGACCTCCACCGGCATGTTACTTAGAGTAGAGGACTTGAAGTTTGTTGCAGAGTAGCATCAATACTGCAAATAAGACCTTGAGGCTGGTTCCCCCCGCCTCTGCCTTGTCACCATTCTCTACTTTTCTCTCATGTTCACTCATTGCTTTCATTACTATTGATAATAGTTGTATATATGTCCCAATCAAATGGTCATCAACTCATCGCTACTGTCATCTTACTTCACATCTCAGCTCTACTAAATACATTTGATTTCTTCTTCTTTAATCACTCTGGGCTTCCATGCAATCACTCAGCTTGTCCCCTACCTAACTTTTTTGCATCTCAGTACCATTGCCAGCTCCTAAAATGTTGAAACACCCCAGGTCCCCATCCCATGACCTCTATTTTTATGACCTCTAATTTGTTATATCTACTTATACTCAGCTTGAGTGATCTCATCTAGGCAAATGATTTTAAATACCATTCACATGCCAATGACTCCTTCCACTTGACCTATCCACTGATCAGCCAGCAGACTCCTTGAAAAATCCATCTAAATTTTAAATGAGCATCTTAAATTTACCATGTCTAAAACTGTAATCTCTCTATCCCCTAATTGGCCCCACTTCTGTAAAGCCTCACAATGAACCCAGTTAGGGTATCCAGCCATGGTTCCATTGTTGTTGCTGTCGTTTAATCACTAAGTCATGTCTGACTCTGCAACCTCATGGACTGTAGTATGCCAAGTTCCCCTGTCCTTTACTATCTCCCAAAGTTTGCTCAAATTCATGTCTATTGAGTTGGTGATGGCTATCTAACCATCTCCTCCTTTGGCAGCAGAGGATGAAATGGTGTGTGCGTGTGTGTGTGTGTGTGTGTGTGTGTATTTATACATACACACCTTATACATTCCTTATGTCCCACATCTAGTCCATCATCAAGTTCTGTTTGATTTCATTTCCAAACTGTCACCCAAACGAACTTAACTCTCTTCCATTTACCAACCTAGACCTAGCAACTGTCCTCTCTTGCTAGAAAGACTCTTATGCCACAGCCAAAGTATTCTTTAAAAAAATATTAATCAGATCTTATCATTCTCCCATTTACTAGACTCCAGTGGCTTCATATCACACTGAAAATAAAATGCAAATTCCAAATCATGACCTATGCTAATTCTCCAACACTTCCTTTCACTTCACCCCCTAATTTTTGCTCTTTAGCCTTTGAAAACTGTTTGACTCATTGTATGAACCTTGGTTACTACCTGTCAGCCACAATGACCTTTGTCTATTTTTAATATACGTGTCCTGTTCACTCCTGCTGCGTGTCTCTGATATTCACTATTCCTTCTGCCTGGAATAAGCTTGTCCAAGATTCTTATGTAACAGGCTCTTTATTTGTTATTAAGTCTCAACTCAAATGATATCTCCTTAAAGAGACCTCTTCTGACTACTCTATCTGAAGTAGCTAGTTTTGCCAACCACTATCACACTACCACCTCTATTTTATTCACAGCATGAAGTATTATAAAAACCTTATTTATTTAAGCCCACTAAATTGGACTCTGCATAAGAAAAGCAACTAACATTTTACCCCCAGTGCCTACAACAGTAGCCAACACATACCAGATAACTCAAGCATTATATGTCAGTTTGGCGTGAGATGAAAAAAATTACCAGATATTCCACTTTTTGAAGAAAAACAACTTTGTCATATATTTCAATAACCTCTGGCATGTTCTGTAAGACACACAACCGAAACAATCACTATGAAAGCAAATAACTAGAAGACTTTTCTTAAGAAAAGTTTGTACAACCTGATAGAAAATAGATTGACTCTTTTCATTTGCATGCCTCAAAATATTTTCTTCAAAAATATACTTCTTTAGAATTGTTACCTCTATGATGACTTAGCAGGCTTTTCAAGAGCAAAACACTACCAAGTAAAATCATTCTACCCATTGATTCCTTAATGCTGAGAAAAAGCAACAATAATGAAGAAAAAAATCATCCTTCTCCATCCACAAACAGTCATTGCAGAAGGGGGCTTCCTTGGTGGCTCAGATGGTAAACAATCTGCTGGCAATGCAAGAGACCTGGGTTCAATCCCTGGGTCAGGAAGACCTCACGGCAAACGGAATAGCTACCCACTCCAGTATTCTTGCCTGGAGAACCCCATGGACAGAGGAGCCTAGAGGGCTATAGTTCATGGGGCTGCAAAGAGTCAGACATGATTGAACAACTAGCACTTTCACTTCACTTTCACTATTAATATAACCTCTTTTTTGGTTACAAAGTGGGACAGAAATTTAAAACACTTCATATTTATATGTTTCCAATGAATATCCAACTTTTTGAGAAACTGTTTTGCTTTTTCTTAATAAAAGTGCATTGCTTACTTAATAGCCATTCCAATTTCAGTATATTATATAAATGTGTAACTATATAATCACATAAATAATATTTAAATTCTCTTTATGAAATAATAGAACATGCATTTATATTCATATACAGAGGAAAACAGATTCTTATTAACACTATATATATTAATACAAGCTCACTTTTGTTTTTTATGTTTGTAATTCCCAGAGATATAGGTATCTAAATTAAATACAATCATGATTTTGAATATAACTTTTAATAATTTGTCATGGAACAGTAATTTAGAGATGGTATGGCATCATCATGTGGCAACATGAACTAAACATTCTCTTTTTTAAATCATCTCAGATAGCATCTAGATATTTTCCTTAAATCAGAACAACTGGTTGTAACACCATTCTTCCTAGACTTGAATTTTGTCTCAAGATTTCTTCACAACAGAAACATGTTTAAGCCATGCTATCCACTAACATTTTCCATCCTCTTCTTCATGATCTCTACCTCATTCTACTGTGAGAAAAAATGATTTGATTTTATGATCAAATTGTGTAATGGAAAGTCTAATACTAGGCACAAGAGAAAGGAGTGGTTGGAAGACATGAGTCTACTCTATCATCATCAGTTACTCTATACTCTGCCCCAGAAACTTTCCCTACCCTGTTCTCTGAGCTGCCTCTTCCTTGGGACTGCTCTCCTCCCCTTCACCTAATGGTGAGTTTTCCTCTGGAATTGGCAAGCATCACTAGATTTGTAGAAGAGACAATCTGAGGGTACTTTCTAGAAAACCATCCAATTACGCCTAAGGAAGTGTTGATGTGATTCTATTTTTTATCACTTATTAAACTCAATATTATAAACCATAAATCAAATTCACAATGATAAGAGAATGAATGGCATGCATCTATAAAGTTTAATTATTCTTTCTCAATTATACAAAGCCTGACTTCTTCCAGTTAGGATGTTATGACGTCTGCATAATTTTCCCAGTTTCAGAGAACTCTATTTTTAAGTCATGGAGGAACAGATTTGGAGATGCATAAACAACATAAAACTAAAACCAATAATGTAATCAAAAATTAAAATAACTACAGAGATAAAATTCATTATATGCAAGTTTCTACATGAGGCATCAATTCAGCCAAGCATATGTTCTTGTCTAATTCAGAATATGTCAACAAGGTAATCACTCAGGTGGTGATCACAGGAAAGAAAATGTGATAAGTACTATTCTGTACCTGCCAGCTCTAATTCAGAACACAAACATTAAGCTGAAACAGAATGCAGTATCACATTCAGGTAAAGTACAAGGGGCTACAAGGTCATTAATAGTTACTAATCCCATATTAAATCAACAGAATGGATGTAGATTTAGGAACAATCTGCGGAATTTGAGAAGGGTTTATATATGAACCCAAAGCCTGAACCTTACCACTAAAGAATAGGTAAGTTAAACTTGAAAAATCTCCTTACAAATACTAAATACTGAAGGAAACGATGGACTACACAACCAACCAACTCTCAAAAAATTTTAAAAAAACAAGCAAACAAAAAAGCCAAAGAAGCAAAATGATTGCTGTATCAACCCCATCCATGCTATAGAATGAGACCCTCTTCAATTATCTTCTGGAGACTGTCTCATCTCAGACAATTAGAGCTAGTTGCACAAAAATTGTCTCATTCAGAACATGCTTTGAGAGGGTTTACAAGATCCCAATGGAGCTTCCAAACTTGTTTTGTTTTCCTAATTGAAAACTTAGAAGGTAATAACCTCCTCTCAATTCAGAGAAAGCTGGAAACCCTAGGATACAAAGCAGTTTCCAAAGAAATTTAAAATAAAAACATGTATCATTAAAAATTGAACAAAACAAACCAAGCACGTCTCCCAAAGAAGTAAAAACATGCCTTTGAAACAAACAGTAAGTCACCACTGTTCATTGCAGAGCAGCATGTCAGTTACAGAGTCGCAGAATGAATGTGCAAGTTGCCAAATTCAACTAATTCATGTTCTGAATTAAAATAAAACACCCTCAATGTCTTAGGCCACTTCTGCGGCCCAGCAGTTCTAGGGTTCGCTTTGATCTGTCGTGGGACACATGGAGGCATCGAACAGCTGCTTTGACCCACGCTCTGCTCCTGGCAGGCACCTTTCCACACAGGATTCCTTTCTTACATCTAGTCCTCCTTGATGGAATGACCTACATATCCGCACATGTGGCCAAAACTCCAAGGATAAGAAGGAGGAAAAAGCTGCACACTTTTCATTACAAGGAAGTAACTGAAAAGCTGCTCTTTCAAGCAAAAGAAATACCACCTCGAGATCCACTTCCCTAGGTAGCCTCAGTGCTTCTGGCTTCAGCTATTACAATTACAGGAGGGAAGCATATGTGATAACCATGAATAGCCAGGTCATCCTAACAGTGAAAGAAAAAATAGAATTCTTCCTTTCTGGAGAAGTGTGAACTCTGATACAACTATTGATTTCATGTAGGTTAAATTCATTCATAGGCTCATGTAACAGTTGGTCACAGAATGCTATGAGCAAGGCCCTGGGTAAGGGCTTGTAAAGGTTATGAAGTTGAATGATACAGATATCATCCTTCAAGGAACTTCCCATGTTGGAGAAAAGTTACAGCATGCACATACACCAGCATGGGAAAATAGACTGCTGTGATGAGATTCCATCTATGTGCTTAAATCCAGCAATCAGATACAAATATGTATTGAGCACTAATTATGCAATGACTCTTTAAGCACAGTGATTCTAAAAGACATACACATAAACATGTATAAGATATTTTTGCACTCAATGAGCTTATACTATTCAGTTGGGTAAATAAAACACAGATGTTAAAAAGCATGGCAATCACATATCCTAATCATTTTTGAATCCTCAGCACCTAGCACATAGTGGTTCTTTGATAAATTATGTGTTTTGTGAATGAATAGGTAACTGTGTGTATATCTGCACATATACGTGTGTGTATGTCAGTGTATGTGTATATGCATGTAAGTGTGCCTATGTCATATATTATACTGTATTTTAAAAGAAGCCTGACACCTTTAAAAATGCCCCTCCCTTGTGTTCATTTGAGGTATTTCAATGAAATGGGCAAAGGAAGACTCACTGATACAATTCTCCACTTGAAACACACATGATAGAATAAAGTTGAAAGAACTGTGAAGAGGGAATAGTGACTCTAGAAAGATGCTCTCTATATGAGAGATCTACTACAAGAGAGGGGTTTAGCTCCAAAATGGGGTTTTGTGTCAAATGTGGAGTGAGCCAGTCTGAACCCCAAACACAAAAGGTACATCCTTATTGAAAACTTGTGTATTTGTCCAGTAAGAATACAGATTAGAAATACAAAATAAGCTATTAATGCTCAACAGAATTTTAAACTTAATAAAAACAACTGGAATCACCTTCCACCTCTCCTTCTCTCCACTGTAAAACCAGCCACTGGTTTTTATGAATTCTGTATCAGCAGTCAAATCCATCTTTTCCTTCCTATTCCTAATGTGTTCACTTCAATTCACGACTTTCTCACCTGAACTATTGGCCCCATTTTTCCACTTTCTGGTCTCAGAGCTCTTTCTGGTCGGGCTAATCCTGTTACACACCTACTTGAATTTCTTCAGTAGTTCCCAATTTCCTATAAGATAATATTCACATTTCTTGTCATGTCATTCAAAGTCCTTTCTGATATGGCTTTCTCTTTCTCCACCTCTCCTGACATACACCCTCCTTCCTTCACCCATTCTGTGCCCAAATGTACATGTATTCCAACCATATTAAACTCTTTCATGTAAAAACTACTCTAGCATACTTCTGTAACAGACGAAATAATGTTCCCCAAAGGTTGCTGCGTCCTAACTCTTGGAACCTGTGAATGTGTTAGTTTATATGGCAAAGGGACTTTGCAGATGTGATTAAGGAACTTGATATGAAGATTTTTTTTTTTTTTACTAACCATATAGACCCTAAATGTAATCACAAGAATACTTACAAGAGACAAAGAAGAGAGTCAGAACCAGAGGAGATGTGACCACAGAAGTAGAGGTCAGAGAGAGAGCTTGGAAGATGCTATGTCATGGGACTTGAGATCCAGAAGGAACCACAAGTCAAGGAATGCTGATAGCATCCAGAAGCTTGAGAAGGCAAGGAAAGAGTGTGTACCCTGGAGCTTCCAGCAGGAATGCAGACTTGCTGATCACCTGATTGATTTTAGGATTTCTGCCCTCCAGGACTGTAAGATAATAGATTTGTTTTGTTTCAAGCCACTAAGTTTATGGTAATTTTTACAACAAAAGGAACTCATACACTATATGGTATGTCTCATATCACTTATTTTTTACAAGATCTTTAATAATAGAGATGGTAAACTGTTCATGTTTTTTAATCCCCTGAAGAATTCAAATTGCTTGTTTATAGTATGTTTTGTTTGAAAACTATTTGCTAAGTATAAAAGAGTAACTATAACTGAATAGTGAATATGAAAGGGCAATGCCTATAGCACTACCAAAGTTATGATACATGGATTTTATAATGTGAAAACGCATGCAGCTACAAAAATAAGCACTCCATATACTTCCAAAACCATAATCATTAAAGTTATGGGGAAACTGTATCAACAATTCTCAGAATACAATTCATGAATGTGGAAAACAAAGTGACCAAGCCTAACAAAGACAAAACATTTCACATTCTTTTACTATAACTCCCTATAATTTTGTTTTTTTTAAATAAGGAATCCAAAATTCAAATTCTACAGTTAGCTAAAAATTTCAACCTTTTTCATACCCAGGCACACCTGATGTCACTCAACGTTATTTAGCACGCAGCAGGAACTCAATAAACGTTTGTTAACAACTGTATGAAGAACCTATTTCTCTGTCCTTTGGGAAGATGAAGGGGCTTCAGCATTAAGTCAGAAATGCATAAAACCCTAAAAGAAACTAATAAAATGAATAAATTTGAATTAGTTCTAATGAGGTGGATGAAACTGGAGCCGATTATACAGAGTGAAGTAAGCCAGAAAGAAAAACACCAGTACAGTATACTAACGCATATATATGGAATTTAGAAAGATGGTAACAATAACCCTGTATGCGAGACAACAAAAGAGACACAGAGGTACAGAACAGTCTTTTGGACTGTGGGAGAGGGAGAGGGTGGGATGATTTGGGAGAATGGCATTGAAACATGTAAAATATCATATGTGAAACGAATTGCCAGTCCAGGTTCGATGCATGATACTGGATGTTTGGGGCTGGTGCACTGGGACGACCCAGAGGGATGGTATGGGGAGGGAGGAGGGAGAGGGGTTCAGGATGGGGAACACATGTACACCTGTGGCAGATTCATGTTGATGTATGGCAAAACCAATACAATATTGTAAAGTAATTAGCCTCCAATTAAAATAAATAAATTTATATTTTAAAAAATAAAAATAAAAAAAGAAACTAATAAGCAAATATAGCTGTGCACGTTATATATAAATACTCATAACTGAAAACAGATTCTCTTCAAAGTTTTTTAGTATGTTAGTACTTGTGTATGTGTTTGGAAATGTATTTATAAAAGCCAAAGTTCTTTGGAAGTTTTTAAAAATACAAAACATTGCCCACCAAGAAAGTCCTTTCAAACTGAACCCCATTCTTTTGGGATATGCATGTAAGAGCCATTGCTTTTTCACGTTAACTTTGCCTCATGACTAGTGCTTTATTTTAGCTTTATCATTCTTGGACCCCTCTACCTCCTATTCCAGGTCCAGTCCCCTAGACCAGCAGGAAAATCTAAGTGGCTTATTGTACACTCATCCTTCCATGTTCTTCACTTTCATACTTCTACCAGCAGCTATTATTTAGTAAATAAATGAAAAAAATCTTTACTGACTTTTCTTCTTTTTGATACTTGAATCATTATAATAATAAAACCCTAATACAGCAACATATTTTCGTAATAATTTAAACAATACTTTATAATATGAATCTATTTGTCTACATAATTTGAACAGTGCTAATGCACAGCTATAAACTGACATGATGATTGTATTATTAAAGATAAAATTTTTGGTCTCCTTAAAAAATCTCAGTGAAAATTTCTATGTAAAAAATCTCCCCAAAAGAACAGAAATCTATACATATTTCAGAATGTAAGGCAATAAATTGGAAACAATAAATGTTTGGAAAATATTATGGTCAAGTAAAATAATTTCTGAACGATATTCATTAGAAGTTTTCTTCCCATGGTTTTTTTTTTTTTTTTTTTCTGTGATTTATTCCTGAATTTTCACCAACTCTGAAAAGCCACCAGATGGCATTGGAGAGTCCAATTACTTTATAGGACAACTTTATAGGAAAAACTGGAAGAATCTTCAAGCTGAAGTTGTCCTTTTATTCTAATATGAAAATATATTGAGGAAAAACATATTAATTTATTAGAATATTAAAGCTGTCTTATCATTGATAAAATTTTATCATCTACAACATATTTTTCTCATATCCGGTATACAAAGTAACTGGAACATGCTTTTAGAAATATAAGTAAACTGCCAATGATAGAACTTAACTGAAATCAAGGTAGCAACACAATTGGAAAATATTTTAAGGACAGTTAGTAAAATATAACTGATTATTGAATAGTGTTTAGGATACCTGCAAGAGCCTACATATACTTTTTAAAGAAATCTTTATATACAACCCTCAGAGATTTTAAGTCTTACCAAAGTTATTCACTATCATTGCCTTAAGGCAACATTTTCCATGCAAGGCAGCACTCTAGATGTCTTAAGAGACTACAATTCTACAAAAGGAAATTTGCCGTAAATAAGCAAAAATAAGCTAAAACATAGCTTAGTATTTTGAACTGCCAAAGCTAATTTCACTTAGACACATCACCACCTGCAAGGAAAAGTACCTTATTTTTTACTTGAGCTTTCTAACTATATAGAATGTGCTTTTTAATAAGACAAACAAAAATCATAATTTTTCCCTAACTGAATGTCTGTTTTAAACTGATAATACCCTCTGCTCTGCAGCCTTGGGGAAACTGTGTAGGATCAAGTTAAATGTAGCCTCCTCCCATCGGCCTCAAAACACTGACTACAAACTCTGCCCATCTAAATTTGTCTGATCAATGTGCAAAAATGTAAAATATGTTACAGAAGAAAGGTACCATTTTACGTACTGAGTATTCCTTCAAGCTGTTCAATAAGTGCTTGTGAAAGGAACAAAAGAACAAACTTCTATTTCCACTGATGATGTTACAGTTCAGAACTTTTACTTCATGAAAAAGGAAACTGAGGTCCTAAAAGGTTCAAGGACTTGTCCTCCATCAATCAAGGCTTACTAGCAGTTGGACTGAAATCCAAGTTTAAGTTGCAGCTCTATAGGCTTCATAATATTTACCAGACCAACCTAAACCACTTCTATAGAAATAACTCAAAATATGTGTTTTCTTAGTGATCACTGCTGTAGACAAAGCTGGAATGTCAAGATTAGTTGTTTGTAGAAATGTTCTATAATAGTTAGTCAACATGAGGATTAACCATGGAAAATTTTAATACACTTGTAAGCTATTTTCCCACCTGTCTATATGAAATAAGGGAATTAAAATTGAAGCAGTATTACCCTACATTCAGGAAATTAGTCTATGCAAACATATTTGATATCTAGGTCAAAAACTTTTTGATTGGAAAAAATTTGATCCTTTCTATAGTACAATAATTCTTATTATCATAAAGATATTGGTCTTATTATCATGACCAAAAGCATTATACTTGTTATACCTAAACAGAAAAAATAATGAGTAATAATTTCTAAGGGTTAAACAAACTTAAAAATAAACGGCCCTTATACTATTTTGTATAATATTCACATATTTTTTTTAATCTGACACCTTTCAGATCACAAGATCATCCTGCATTATCCAAAAAAGAACCTAAATCTAATGACAAAAGAAAGACAGAGGGACACTAGAGGCATAGAAGAGGCAGCCATGTAAAGATGAAGGCAGAGACTGGAATGATGCAGATAAAAAAGCAGGAGCCACCAGAAGGTGGAAGAGGCACGCAAGGGTTTGTTAAGACCTTGATTTTGGACTTCTGGCTTCCAGAGCTGGGAACATAGATTTCTGTTGTTTTAAGTCCCCCAGTTTATGGTAACTTGTTACAGCTGCTACGGGAAACTAATACAACTCCAGATCAATCAACCCATCAGCTTATCAGTTCCAGTGACTGCCACAGCTCATATGCTCCAGACTGAGCTCACTTCATCTCTTATCCCTGAAAAAACAGTCCTTGCCCCTCTCTCTGTAATTGATGACACCGTCAACATAACCTCTCTTCAAGTGATTTCACATTTCAACTCCAAACACTCACTTGATCCTATTTATTCTTCTTCAGAAACATGGTTTCAGTTCCTATGACTGTTTCTCAGGCCCTCAGTAGAGTGGAATATCGTTTTTATTAAGGCCCTAACTGTTCACTCTGGAGTCTCACTACAGCCTTTCCTACAGGGACTACTGTCTGTCCCCAAACAGATCTGACCATGTCACTCTCATGTGTGGCTCTTTATGGCTTGATTCTCTGTGTTTCCTCCACTGTAACAGCAGCTTTACTGATGGACTGTATAGCACTATTACATGTATATCAAGGAGTTTCATCTTCATGGTATATAGAAGACACCACAATAAGTGGGACCAGCAAATCAGAGACCCAACCTCAAATATCAAATTTTCTACTAAAGGGATCTGCAAAGTAATTAAATAGCTCAGCCAAAACTTTTCTTTCTAGACAATAAATCCAAAATCCCTTACAGAACACATGAAACCCTTCACACTCTATGCCCCATCTACTTTCTGGGCTTCATCTTTATCACAAGGACTTATCAACAGTTCACTTTACTTAAGTGGTCCTTTCAAGGGTTCTGTTCTTCGGAAACCTTTAATATGATTGATGGCCCTGCAATCCTCCTATTGCAGAATTATTTTCTCCACCTCTTTTTTCACATGTTCCACCTCTAGTCATCAAGCTCAATGGGTTCTAACTTTAATGTTACTTTCTCTTCTGTCTTCCTTGTTCTCCCTGCTGTTATGTTGAGTCAGGAAAGCATTTTTGTGTCAAACATTTTTGGCCAAAAAAAAAAAAAAGCAGACTTAGGATTCCACAAGGGAAAGGGATTATTTCTGAAAGTGTATTTGTGGGATGCATGTGAATCTTAAAAGTTATCAAGATCCAAAGCTTCACTAGAATCTGTTTCTTCTTTCTCCTTCCCAGCCTTCCTTTCTCTTTCTTTCTCCTGTTTTCTTTTTCCTTCTCCTCCCTTTCTCCCCAACTCCTCTTTATCACAGACCACAGATCACATTGTCCCTTCAACAGAAAGTTTCAACTTCTTTTTTCTTTATCTCCCCCAATCCCATCTAAATCCTGAAAGACCGTTCTCTCTCTAATATCCAGTCCAAGTCCAATAAATGTTTTTGATTGACTAAGAAAATTATCCGGAGAAGGCAATGGCACCCCACTCCAGTACTCTTGCCTGGAAAATCCCATTGACGGAGAAGCCTGGTAGGCTGCAGTCCATGGGGTCGCTAAGAGTCAGAGACACGACTGAGTGACTTCACTTTGACTTTTCACTTTCATGCACTGGAGAAGGAAATGGCAACCCACTCCAGTATTCTTGCCTAGAGAATCCCAGGGATGGGAGAGCCTAGTGGGCTGCCGTCTATGGGGTTGCACAGAGTCGGACACAACTGAAGCGACTTAGCAGCAGCAGCAGCAGAAAATTATCAATTGTGGTAGAGAGAATAATGCATTCACCTTCCCAAAGATGTCCATATCCTAATCCCTGGAACATGTAACTGTGTTATATCACATGGTAAATGGGGATTTGCAGATTTGATTAAACTAAGCATCTTGAGTTTATCTAGGCCAGTTCAATGTAATCGCAAGGGCCCTTCTAAGGGAAAGAGGGAGGCAAGAGAGTCAGAGTCAGAGAAGGAGATGTCATGACTGAAGTAGAGGTTGGAGTGATAGGTGACCACAAGCCAAGAAATGCAAGAAGTCATTAGAAGCTGGAAACAACACTGAAACAGATTTTCCCTAGAATCTGTGCAAAGAACTCAGCCTTACCAATCTATTTCAGACATTTGATCTCCAGAACTGTAAGATGATAGACTTGTGTGGCCATAAGCCACTAAGTTTTTAGTAATTTGTTAAAGCAGCAACTGGATACTAACACAACAGTGTCCCTAAATTTCCAGGTCACCTCATGGGATCATCCTCAAGCCTACAGTAGACTGTTCATTGATCAGGGGTTGATCCTCTGGTCCAGCAGTAGTTACCCCTGTGCTGTCTCTAGACTTAAAATCAGTTTCATAACATGATTTAAAATGCCTAGCATTGACAGACTCCTTACTGTTGCTCCCTAAATAGAAGAATATACCTTTTATTATCCCCATGATGCACTGCCATTACTGCTATATTTATTAACTTGCAATATTCCCCTCCCAACTGAAATCCTATTCAACTTGCAAGATTTATCCCTATTGACTTGTGTCTTCCCCATGTAAATTCACCACAAACCAGGCAGGCTGCTGCTGCTGCTGCTGCTGCTAAGTCGCTTCAGTCGTATCCAACTCTGTGTGATCCCTTAGACGGCAGCCCACCAGGCTCCTCTGTCCCCGGGATTCTCCAGGCAAGAACACTGGAGTGGGTTGCCGTTTCCTTCTCCAATGCATGAAAGTGAAAAGTGAAAGGGAAGTCACTCAGTCGTATCCGACTCTTGGCGACCCCATGGACTGTAGGTAGGCTCCTCAGTCCATGGGATTTTCCAGGCAAGCGTACTGGAGTGGGGTGCCATTTCCTTCTCCAAAACCAGGCATAAGTCTCCACAATTAATGTTAATCTATGCCAACACTATGTGAAACTGTATTGACAATTAAAACTGAACAAATAAGTTTATGGTGAAATTCTTAGGTATATCACATGATTATTAAATACAGATACTGGATACATTTTATTTATGTGGCATGTGTAGGGTCCATTTGTTTGTTAGATTTATTCCAATTAAAGAAATTTCAAATGAATATCAAAATTATTCTAGATCTAACTTCAAATTTTATTTTTAAAAACAAGATAAATAGAAGAGCAGGATTTTTTCCCAATAAAAAGTAAAGTGCACTTTTTTTCACTCAAAAAGGAAAGAAACAAAGCCTCAGAAGTTTGGTCTTACAAGTTATACCAAAGGAAAAATGAGAAATGTTTCATCCTTTTTGACATGTTTGACAAACTGGGAATAAACACTTGGTAACATAATAAAAGGCAGATGCTGGGGGACTAGGCTGTCTCTTAATCATGTGAAATTAAGCCCACTGGCATCCAGGAATGCCCAAGAGAGCTGATGCACGTAAATCACATTGGTATGAGATGGAAACACCCCACTAGACTTTCTTACTCTTCTTCAGTTAAAATCTCACTTTCTTTACACAGTAGCATAATTTCTTTAACCTGAAGAAATGATGATCCAAAAATAACAAACACAAAAGTTAAAACCTAAACCGTGTCACTGGTTATTTAACTACCCTTATCTTTTATAAACTATTTGGGCTTTGAGTTACGAGTCTGAGAAACGCTCAAGAGATTTGTTTTCCTCTTGCTGCCAGAAAGAACTGAATCTAAGTCATTTTCCATAAACAAGTGTCCACTGTCAATTTCTAGAATGAAGAGATCAACCCCCTGTGATAATAGCTGGCAGCTTTAGGTAGCTTTAACGTATTTTAAATATATTCTAGAATAAGATGTAATCATTGGTTTCTATATTCACTTCCATTTCTCCATCTGCTCTAATAATTGTGAATACCTTTTTTTGTATACTAAAGTCACTGGCCTACATTTTATTAATCAGTAACCATGAACTACATCCTTTTTCATGGTGGTCTATATCGAACAATACCATTAAAATAGAAACATCTGCATGATGGCAATATTTCTTTAAAGCAGCAGTAAGTATAGTAAAATTTCAGTATGATAATATTTAAAGAACCATTTTCCTGTCCTTCTAACAGATTTTGAACTACATATCAATCATGAAAAGACTCATGATTTACAGAGGTTTATTGTCTTCATATAAACCCTCTATCTTAGATATTGCTTATTCTGAGTTTTATCTTTTTGCTTCAGTGGTCTGTTATACATTGTACTACTTTCTATTTAAAAAAAAGAACATTTTTTTCTTAAATGTCTTTATTTTACCTTTATTTGTCTAATACTGATATAACCTAGCCTCAAAATTAAAGCCACTCATTCATTCATTCATATAATCATTACTTCATTAAGACATTTCCTAGAACCCTGACTCTGAAACATTCATCATATTTGGCACCGTAGAGGTTATAAGCATATATAAATCATGGTTCTTGCATTTGTCGGCTTATAATCTAGGGATAGATATGAGAGCAGGGAGAAACAGACAAAAAGTCTAGACCTCTTTCTCTTCTAATCTCTACATCCAGGTTCCTCTAGGTTCATTTCTCTCTAGTGTTCCAACTCAGGCCAAATCACAATTCACACTTCAGTTCCCAAAACTTGATATACTAATAGTTTGTATGCATACATTAATTCTCTGCCCCTGAATTGTATTCCAAACTCTCTCAGTTACACAAAATAAAAATAAATATTTAAGAACAGCCATTATTAACAAGAGGTCAAACTATCTTCTTGGAATGACCTTGTAAAGACAGAATTTCACACACTTTGAACTCTCAAGCAAAATAGTAATATTTTTATAGTTAAAAAGTTCTACCAAGACACAATGAAAAAATAGATTTGCAAATACACTAATAAAGAAAATGCAGGGAGGAAGGAGAGAGGAGAGAGCGAGAGAGAAACAAATAAACCAATGAGAATATTAAGTTAATCTTTCTAAACTGGTGGAAATACAAAGACCCTCTAAGCAAACATCTGATTTCCATGTGGTTTCTGTACACAATTCTACAAATGACAGCTACTCAAATGTTTACTTGCTGAATTGCTAACAACACTTCACACACTTGAAAAGAATGGGTAATACTGATAGTTTTTGCCTCTTTCTTCAAGTGCTGCTTATAAAAAATAAACACAAGGCAAAAAAGTGTTCCAAGAGAAAAATCTAATGTGTAAAAAAAGGCTATTTGCTTTCATAGATGTCAAAGGCCTTGATTCTAAATATATGCAAAACTTTAGAACATTATCTGAGAGACCAGACCCAATCCTTGACTATGTCATATATGCACCTGAAGTGATATTTAAAACAAAACAAAACATTACAAAGTAAAAATGTTAGTGTTCCAATCAAGAATGTGAGGATAATATAAGTGCCTTTTTATATTTAATTTGTTCCTTAAATTACTAGCAATGGGGGTGTAAGCAAATGTGATAAAAATAATACATCCCCAGCTTGGGTATGAAGAGCTCCTATTGCTTTCAAATTAGTTCTGTTAATGAGAAGCAAATACCTACTTCTAAATTTTTATGGAATGACCATATGTGTTTACCTAAAGTAAACACCATACACAATTAACATCCCATAAAAACTCAACATCACTGTGGGTATCATAATCATACTTAATATATTCTTGGTTATTAAAATATCTAGTTCTGCTTTTCTAATGGTCACAATGAATTAAAAATAATATTCTAGCAAAAGATACATGAAAAGCACTGGCTTTGGAGTCATGATTATGGAACTTTCAAAGGTTTACAAAACTGAAAATAGAAAATAGAATTAAATGATAAGAAAAAAGAACAAGGATAAGGAGCCTTTCTTGGTTGGTTAATATGTGAGATCAAACATCAAAAACTGATTTTTTTCCTGGCCTTGGTACTTCTGGCTTTACAGGTTGGGCTGGGTGTGAAGATAGAGCCATTAATCTTTGAAGGAGAAGATGCCAAGTGCACTCCTCTTCTACTTGATCTATGGAGATCAGTAATGCTGCTCTTCAGTAAGCTACATATCTGCTTCCTTCAATAAAGGTGCCATGGAAACAGGCATCAGTTGAAATGTGTGCAAGCTATGAAAGTCTATGAGTAAAGCAATATTATCAAAATTATATTTAATATACAAAAATCAAACAAACTTCCAAACAGTGAGTTCTTAACACAGATACTAGGGGGAGCCATCTTAATTCATATTATACAGAAAAGTAAAGAAATCAAACATGCCACTAAATCTCAGTACCTGTCCTATCATTTTGACATTATTATAAAAACACATTCAAAAAAAAAAAAAAATTCAGTTTCAGAGGTATTAAAAAGCTATGTGACAGCGATATTCGTAAACAGAAGAGAACAAAGTCTGAGAACATTTGCCAAACTTAGGACAGCATTTTATTACCACCCTCTTAAAGTAATTAGATCATTAACATAAAAATTGAACTTGAGACAGGTCACTGAATTTTCTCAGGTCTCTGGAGCAGCAAGAGATATGAATTTTCCAACTGTCCCACATTTCTAGCTCTGCTCTCTTGTTTCTCAAACATACACAGTTAAGCTCCAATTTAATAAAACTTTTCCCAAAATTAAAATATAGAATGGACCTGTCACCACTATTCGATGATGGGAAAAAAAAAAATCACACTTGCATTTTGACAAAGAAAACAGAGATAGGACATACACAAAAACATTTTATATAATAAAATATGATAACCAGAATAATGAAGTTTTTAAGACTCAAACACTATTTCCATTTTAAGGAGTTTCATTTTGTTACAATACTTATTATACAGATGAGTGTTTTTCTATGTGGCCAATACCTCAAAGATCCGTGTTGTGTTTTTAATGTAAATTGCTATTCTACAAAATATCACTGTTTTAGAAATTGTCAGCTTTCATCACAGTTTACTACCCCCTTCTACCAACCCTAACTTCCACGGGTACGCTCAACCTTCCTTGCACTTGGCAGACAAAGAAATCAACATATCTGCTATTTGCCAGTAATCCATTCAAATTTCAAAAGCTACTCTATCATAATCCTGCCCTAGGGCTTTCTCTCATTCAAAAATATCCACCAAGAAGAAACAGACAAAATACTGTGTAAACAAAGAAACACTATTTTTTTTTTAATATTGCCTACAACAGCTATACAACAACCAAAAGTTCTAGAGCTAATGGGCTCAGCCAAATTCCTTTAACTCTCAAGCCTGTGGTGTCATCTGCCTGCATATGCAGGAAGTACTCCCCAGACTTCCTCCCAAGGTGGGGCTCATAGCAGCAGACTGCTCCCTACTTCCCTGGGATGTGGCCCTTTTCACTGTTGAATCAAATATGAGTTTGAAGCCTCTTAACTTAAAGTACCAAGAATGGTTGCCATGGCCCCATCTCATTCATTTCTTCTCCTTTCTGAATTCCAAAGATACGCTTGTTTTTACAGTCCTTGATATCACAACACTTTGTAGCCTCTTACACACTATCTCCTCTTTTTCCCATTGTCTCTCCAGAACTAACAGATAACACATTCTAGTGCTAGCAACTAAATACAATACATTCCATCCTTCACTGTACTGAAAAGTTAGAGCTTCAAAAATTCTGTCACCTCATGTAAGATGTGAGTGTGGCAAGATTATCATCAGTGATGTAATATAACTTCACACAGGTAATAGCTATTTATTCAATTATCTCATACATTTTTCTAACTCCAAGAATCACAGTCAACTGAAACCCAAGATGTATGTTAACATCAAAGCTTTCCTTAAGTCTCAAGATTTTTCTATTTAGCAGCAGCTTTCATATTACCATTCTACTTTATCTCTATATTTCCTACTTACATGTTAGGATGCTTCCTGATGACATTTTCTTTAATAACTTTGGGTTTTTTTAAAAAAACAAAAACTGCAAAATCAATCAGCAAAGAATCTGCCCTAACTATAGCTGACATCGAAATGGTGACAGTAAAATTTAACATGAAAAAAGTTCACTATGATTCCATGTGAAAATTTAAATGACACTCTTTACAAAGAAAATTGAAAGCCATACTATAAAATGAAATCAACCAAAACTCAATTCATTTCAATTCATAGTAGTTACCAAAATAAACCATGTCTTTTTCAATCTACTCCCACTTTTCTAATTCTCTGTAAGTTATGCTCCACTCATTTAAAGATAAATCTACAGAATTTCCACAATATGGATCCTGGATAATTTTCAACCTCTTCACAAATGGTACATGTATAAATGTAGCACCATCACTTTAAGCCACAATGAGAGAAAAGGAAGGAACACTACATACCAGAACCTCTTTTGGTCACTACCTTCAAACTCTGAGTAAAAGTAGCATATAAGAGAATCAAGTGAGGGATCGGAGCTTTCATCTTCCAGCTCTTAAAGGCTGTTCTCTAAAGCAAAGATAAAGAAGAAAAACACACATTTTTTAAATATATAGCAACATTATATGACTTGTGTTAGGCTTTAATCATGCACAATCAGAGTAATGAATTTCACAAATGGAAAGAATGTGAGCAGGATTTGTATTCTATTTTCCCATATGTTGTGGGGGTCCTAAGTTAAATCAAAACCAATAATACCAAAATTATGTTTCCATAGCCCCATTACAATATTTTAAAATCTTAAACTCAACTAAGGTTTAGAATTTCTCTTTATTTAGAGAATTGAATTGTATTTAAATAAGTGGAAACAATCCCTTCAAAAATACTATTTCGTTAACAATTTATTTTCAAATAAATTACCAAACGTTGACATTTTAAATGTTTCATGCTGCAATAGAACATGGTTTTATTCAGTATCATTCTTTCCATTTGAGAAGAAATCATAAATTCTATGCCTCTAAAGATTTCATTATAATTTTACAATTCTCTTACAACAAACTTTATAAGATACTTCAAGAGAACTCTAAGACTTCATCTCTATTCAAAAAAAGTATACTGTATATGAAAACTACCAGAAAATACATCGTTTCTTCCTATCACAAGGCTCTCAGAGGGATACCAGAAGGAACACTAGCTTAGTGTTGGATTTCAAGAGGGGGAATACTTCATGTGAAATTAACTGAAATGAACATTGTCTTCTTCAGAAAATTATCTCCCTTTTATTTTTGTATGAGACTGAGGTAGTAGAGCTGCAAGACTGAATTTTAAAAAGGAGCAAGTTAGAACACAGTTCAACTACACTGTCAATCCATGACAGCCTAAGTTTCTTTGCAAGACAGTTGAGAACTGATCATCAGCTTTCAATCACTATGACTTTATTAAGATGAGAAAGCCGAAATGGTGATTTGACAGTCACTTTTTTTTTTTTGCTCTCCTAAAACCTCAGAAACCTCTGAGCATTTTTAAATGATTAATTCATTCACATTAATAAAAGTCTGTTAAGACACATTTTAATTCACAAAACAAAATCAAAACCCATTCACTTGCCGTAAAATGTCACCATTATCATTTTAGTCAGAAAGTCGGGGAATTTTTCAAATAAGCACTGAGAATAAGCTATTTTAACTCCAGCTCCTATAAATGATGATAGCCCATTTCAGTTTTCTAACCAAGGACCTGGAGTTCATATAAAGACATAAATGAAACGTAGTCCAAAAAGCCAAATCATAAGACACATCTGAGGAACTGCCACATTAAAGTGCAAACCTGACTTAGGCATGCATTCCTAAAATCGGAATCCCATTTCCTAGCCACTGCACTAACAGGAGCAGCAGGAAATTTTCAAGTTGATATCTTCAGCCTTCAGGTTAGCAGTGAGAATCAGTTCCTCTCTCAGTGTGAGTTTAATCAGCACTGCCCAAGAAACTCCAGGAGCCAAATAGACACCATAAGACCTTCTACCTTAAGTACATTATTCCTTCACTCTTGTTCAAAATACTATTTCTTCACTCATTTCATTTCTAAAAAGCAAACCAGCTAGTTTATGATTCTATTTCTTAAAATTAAATTGGTTTGGAAAGCGTCAATTTGGTAACATCAAGATCCTTAATTGAATCTTTCAAAACAGTTTTGAATTGGGGAAAACAAAAAAGAATTATGGAGCATTTCACATAGTCAACATCTTGGTCAATCTACAATCATCATTACAAACTTCTTTAAGGCAATTTATTGTATTTCTATTGAAAGACAGATTAAATGTGTCTAGTCATAGATATTAAAGCTTTGCTATACTCATTGCAGAATTAAAATTTCAACCCAGAAATCCCAATGCAAATTATATATAAACATTCACTGAGGTTCTCATGTATTTTCTTATGTCATATTGTAGCTCATACTATCAGTGACCTAATTTCAAGAAGCTTCAGTTTCTAGATGAACAGACCTGAGATTGTTTGCCTGTTTTCCTGTTAAGACTACCATTCAACTAGGCAAAAGTGTAGACACAGAAGGCAGGACAGTGGTTGCTAGAGGCTGGGTTTAAAAGGGGAAATTTTGGAAAGGTCTGCAAATGGGTATGGGGGTTCTTTAGGAGAGATGATGAAAATGTTCTGAAATAGACACTGGTGATGGTTATACACTGGGATGACTATTTTCTAAAAACTACTGATTATGCACTTTAAAATGCTGAAGTTTATGCTATGTGAATTTTATCATAATAAAACTTATTCTGAAAACAAAACAAAAAGAATACCATTCACTACTGGGCTACTCATAAATCAATACCAAATCTTATGCAAAATGAGCACATCACAGTGATAATAAGCAATCAGTCTGTCTGGGTTCTTAACCCAGTTTTGCTACCTATCAGCTTTGCAATTTGGGCCAAATAACTTCTTCAAGAAAGGTCCATCTAGCTAAAGCTATGGTTGTTTCAGTAGTCATGTATGGATGTGAGGGTTGGACTATAAAGAAAGCTGAGCTCTGAAGAATTTATGTTTTTCAACTGTTGTGTTGGAGAAGACTCTTGAGTCTCTCATGGACAGCGAGGAGATCCAACCAGTCCATCCTAAAGGAAATCACTCCTGAATATTCATTGGAAGGACGGATGCTGAAGCTGAAGCTCCAATACTTTGGCCGCCTGATGCAAAGAACTGACTCATTTGAAAAGACCCTGATACTGGGAAAGATTGAAGGTGGAAGGAGAAGGGGATGACAGAGGATGAGATGGTTGGATGGTAGCACTGACTCAATGGACATGAGTTTGAGTAAGCTCCAGGAGCTGGTAATAGACAGGGAGGCCTGGCGTGCCGCAGTCCATGGGGTCACAAAGAGTCGGACATGACTGAGCAACTGAACTGAACTAGCTTTTCAAATAGTTTTTTCATTTACAAAACAGGATTATTATAGAACAGATAACATAGTACCTGGAACAGCACTGGCATATAGAATAATCTGAATAAATGAAAGCTATTTTTATTACTGTTTTTATTGCAGCTAACTGTTGTCACCACTATTATTATCATTACTATTATATTATTACCACTATTGCAGACTTAACTCACATCCCTCTCACCTGTGAAACTATCTACATTTATCAGCTTTCTTTACATGCTACCCCACACTATTAGCTTATATCTTTAACTATATGTCTTTTATTCTACCAAAGTGCCTCCAGGGTAAGGGAGTGTTTTATTCATCTTTTTAATCCAATAATAAATAAATGTTAACTAAAATAAAATGAATAAATAAGAAAGACTAAATGTGGTTCTATTATATGCAGTTGAATTTCAGCATTCAAACTCATTTTCATAAACACTTATTAAACATATCCTAGTTCCAAGATTCTATGCAATGGTGCAGTGGGGACACAAAGACAATGCAACACACTCTAGTGAAAGCTCACAGGCCAATAAATGAGACAAATATACTTACCGACTTAATTAGACTGGCCCTACTGCTATCTGTTGAGTATAATGTGCTAAGGGAGTAGAGGGAGGAAATCTATTAATTCTGCTCCAGGTTGGACGTGGTGAAGTCATAGGGAAAAGCCAAGCTAGGTCATAAAGGAGAGATTTTTCTAAGGGAAAGGGAATTCTGGGTCTAGGACAAAGGATGAGTGCAATTGTCAGTCTGGTAGGCAGAAGAGCCTATCCGTAAACATGCTCAGAGGCTTCCCTGATGGCTCAGACAGTAAAGAATCGGCCTGCAATGCAGGAGAACGGGGTTCAATCCCTGGGTCGGGAAGATCCCCTGGAGGAAGAAATGGCAACCTTTTCCAGTATTGTTGCCTGGAGAATTCCATGGACAGAGGAGCCTGGCGGGCTACAGTCCACAGGGTCGCAAAGAATAGAACACAACTGAGCGACTAAGCATGCACACACACGAATATGCTCACATCTGAATTCCCGGATACTGTCAATATGCCACCTTGCGCAGTGCACAGACACTGCAGCTATGATGAACTGAAAGATTTTGAGATGGAAGACTATCATCTGGGTAAGCCCAGTGTAATCACAGCATCTTTATAAAAGGGCAGGAGAAGAATTAGATTCAGAGAGAGGAGACATGAGGATGAAAGCAAAGGTCAGAGACTGGAGTGATGCACTTTGAAGATGGAGGAACAGCACATGTACCCAGGAATTTTCGTGGCCTCTAGAAGGTAGAAAAGGTCAGGAAACAGATTCTCTCCTGGATCCTCCAAGAGATATTCAGGCATGCCATCACCTTGATTTTAGTCAAGTGAGTCCAATGCATTTTGGACTCTGACCATCAGAACTGCAACGTTAAAATCTGGAGTTGTTTCAAGTTGCTAAATGTGTAGTAACTGGTGACATCAGCAATAGGAAACTATTACAAGTGAGGATGTGATATGGCAAGTTTTAGGAATAAAGTGTAAATAGACTACAAGCTGAGGGCTATAAGGGACAGAGGTTAAAAATGTGAATGTAGGGTTCTTAATAGCAAACTATGCTAGATAAAAACTTGGGACTTTTCCACGACACCCCCTACAATGTTTTCCACTTATATTCTAACTTCATCATCCAGTAACATTTCATGCAGCTTTACTTTAGCTTTTTTTTAAATCATGAAAACAGTATATAGCAAATCATGAAAACAAGTCTCCTTTTTCTCATCTCAAAAGCACACTCATAAATATGGGTCATATACACACACATACCTCAGAATACACAAGATGATTCACCCAATATTCTGACCTGCCTCCTTTCACACACTCCTAAGATTCTTTGCGGGGCTTCCCCAGTAGCTCAGTGGTAAAGAACCTGCATGCCAATGTCGAAGACCAAGAGATGCAGGTTCAGTCTCTGGCTCAGGAAGATCCCCTGGAGAAGGAAATGGCAACCAACACTGGAGAAATGGAATTCTCCAGTATTCTTGCCTGGAGAATCTCATGAACAGAGGAGCCTGGTGGGCTATATAGTCCATGGGTTGCAAAAGAGTAGGATATGACTTAGCGGCTAAACAACAAAAGATTCTTTGCAGTATATACAATGAAGAGTCATTGGATGCTTATAGGTAAATAATCTGAACAGTTTTAGAAACCATAGTTTATAGGCAGAGGAAACTGTTAAACAGGCAGTGTTTCAGAAAGATAAACAAGATTAACCTTAATGCAGTAGGAATGAATAGTGGGAGAACAGAATAGATTTGAGAATAAATAGAGCTTCAGTTCGGGCTTCCCTGGTGGCTCAGAGGTTAAAGCGTCCGCCTGAAATGTGGGAGACCCGGGTTCAATCCCTGGGTTGGGAAGATCCCCTGGAGAAGGAAATGGCAACCCACTCCAGTATTCTTGCCTGGAAAATCCCATGGAGAGAGGAGCCTGGTAGGCTACAGTCCATGGGGTCGCAAAGAGTCAAGACACGACTGAGTAGATTCACTTTCACTTTCACTAGAGCTTCAGTTCAGTGCAGCTCAGTCACTCAGTCGTATCCGTCTCTTTGTGACTCCATAAATCGCAGCTCGCAAGGCCTCCCTGTCCCTCACCAACTCCTGGAACTTACTCAAACTCATGTCCATCGAGTCAGTGATACCATCCAGCCATCTCATCCTCTGTCATCCCCTTCTGCATCAGGATCTTTTCCACTGAGTCAACTCTTCACATGAGGTGGCCAAAGTACTGGAGCTTCAGCTTTAGCATCAGTCCTTCCAATGAACACCCAGGACTGATCTCCTTTAGAATGGACTGGTTGGATCTCCTTGCAGTCCAAGGGACTCTCAAGAGTCTTCTCCAACACCACAGTTCAAAAAAGCATCAATTCTTCGGCGCTCAGCTTTCTTCACAGTTCAACTCTCACATCGATACATGACCACTGGAAAAACCATAGCCTTGACTAGATGGACCTTAGTCGGCAAAGTAATATCTCTGCTTTTGAATATGCTATCTAAGTTGGTCACAACTTTGGTCCAAGAAGTAAGCGTTTTTCAATTCCATGGCTTAGTGATTATTAAAGGAAGTGATGTTAAAAAGAAGCTTCAGAAGTGGACCTGAGGCAGTATAGTTTGAGGAACAAGGTCTATTATGATATGATTTATCAATATAAAGAAACAGAGAAGACATTTTGGGTAATCAGGCTGAAGAAATACATGAAATTATATTTGGGGCATGTAGATTTCAAATTCCCTGGGGAATCTCCTATTAGAAATGTCCTGTGTGCAATTAAATATGTTAGCCAGAAGCCCAGTAGAGTGATGAAAGATAACAATGTTGCAACTATAGCTGATGTGAAAGACAAGGATTAGGAAAAACAGGAAGAAAATACAGACCAAATACAAATGAGGAAGAAAGCTTCTACTTTCAACAGTGAAACTACAAATATTGATGATACAGGCATAGGAAATCAAAAGCGAAAAGAAGTGAGAAAAAGTAGTAAAGAGAATGTGAATCAGAAGTCTATAGGTCAATGAAGCAAAGAAGAGCATTTAAGCACACAATCAGCAGAGCTTATGTATTGTAAGGATCAAAAACAGGCAAGTGTTTGAAAATTAAGATACTGCTGGTGATATTAGCCAGTCTCGTAATTAGACAAATAGGGGTATAATCAGAAATTTTAAGGAGAAAAAAACAAAAATTTAAGGAGCAAAATCAGCTTCATTTGCTTGTTTCTTAATGGTAGGATGTGGAATTCATCCCTAGTTGAGAATAAAGAAGTTGAAGGATAACTATAGTTGAGAATAGGGAAGACTAAGACCTATACGTAAACCAAAGCAAAGAGAATCAGAGCCAGAGGAGGGAAGTAAATCTAGAAGGGAGGCTACATTAGTCTGGAGAAGCTGGGACAACTACTCTTATAGGCAGAAGAGAAAGAAAATACAGTTCAGAAGAAAAAGAGAGGGAAGTTATACTCATTTGTCTTACTCAAGACATCATAAAGCAAATGAGTTGGTTTTAGTATGGGGATGAACTGGATTAAGAGTTTTATTGTGTTGGGTTAAGCAAGTTACTTGTACTCTACAAGTGTCCTTTTTCTCATCTCAAAAACGTACATATAAATATAGGTCATATCTATTTCCTTTCATTTTATTTAATGTTAGATCTATTTATCCCCCAACAAACTGAGGTAGTAAATACCTACCTTCAAAATTTTACAACCTGTAAATAAAACAATTGTTTTTATGGTGTTTAACACTGACATTTAATTGTAGAAATTTTAAACACTAGCACTTTTTCTCTCTTTTCTCTCCATTCCTGGCTGCTATATAGTAATTATTTATATTCCAAAGATGTTCCATTATATTTTATTTAGTTCGTGAAGTTCTTGTCTTATTAAACTCAAGATTATACCCTTTTTTCCCACTCAAGTCAAAATTTAAGTATCTATATCTGCATGGCACAGATAAAGTATTCTATCAAATGTACAATTTAAATATGGGAATAGATTTAAAATTCTGGAAAGAGTCCCTGTGCAGAGGATCAACAGACACTCTTACAGTCTACCTAAAAGTTAGTTCTAGTTATAATAAAAGTTAGAAGTTCTATACAGTCAGCAAAAATGAGACCAGGAGCTGACTGTGGCTCAGATCATGAACTCCTTATTGCCAAATTCACTTAAATTGAAGAAAGTAGGGAAAACCAATAGAACATTCAGACATGACCTAAATCAAATCCCTAATGATTATACAGTGAAAGTGACAAATAGATTCCAGGAATTAGATCTGATAGACAGACAGCCTGAAGAACTATGGACATGACATTGTACAGGAGGCAGTGATCAAGATCATCCCCAAGAAAAAGAAATGCAAAAGGCAAAATGGTTATCTGAGGAGGCCTTAATAATAGCTGAGAAAAGAAAAGAAGTTAAAAGAAAAGGAGAAAAGGAAAGATATATCCATTTGAATGCAGAGTTCCAAAGAATAGCAAAGAGAGATAAGAAAGCCTTCCTCCGCGATCAAAGCAAAGAAATAGAGGAAAATGAGAATGGGAAAGACTGGATATCTCTTCAAGAAAATTAGAGATGCCAAGGGAATATTTCATGCAAAGAAGGGCTCAATAAAGGACAGAAATGGTATGGACCTAAGAGAAGCAGAAGATATTAAGAAGAGGTGGCAAGAATACACAGAAGAATTATACAAAAAAGATCTTCATGACCCAGATAACCACAATGGTATGATTACTCATCTAGAGCAAGACATCCTGGAATGTGAAGTCAAGTGGGCCTTAGGAAGCATCACTATGAACAAAGCTAGTGGAGGTGAAAGAATTCCAGTTGAGTTATTTCAAATCCTGAAAGATGATGCTGTGAAAGTGCTGCACTCAATATGCCAGCAAATTTGGAAAACTCAGCAGTGGCCACAGGACTGGAAAAGGTCAGTTTTCATTCCAGTCGCAAAGAAGTGCAATACCAAAGAATGTTCAAACTACTGCACAATTGCGCTCATCTCACACCCTAGCAAAATAATGCTCAAAATCCTCCAAGCCAGGCTTCAATAATACGTGAACCATGAACTTCCAGATGTTCAAGCTGGATTTAGAAAAGGCAGATGAACCAGAGATCAAATTGCCCACATCTGTTGGATCATAGAAAAAGCAAGAAAATTCCAGGAAAACATCTACTTCTGCTTTACTAATTACACCAACGCCTTTGACTGTGTAGATCACAACAAACTGTGGAAAATACTTAAACAGATGGAAATACCAGATCACCTGACCTGCTCCTGAGAAATCTGTATGCAGGTCAAGAAGCAACAGTTAGAACAGGACATGGAACAACAGACAAGTTCCAAACTGGGAAAGGAGTACCTCAAGGCTGTATATTGTCACCTTGCTTATTTAACTTACATGCAGTGTACATGATGCGAAATGCTGGGCTGAATGAAGCACGAGCTGGAATCAAGATTGCCAGGAGATATATCAATAACCTCAAATATGCAGATGACACCACCCTAATGGCAGAAAATGAAGAAGAACTAAAAAGCCTCTTGATGAAAGGGAAAGAGGAGACTGAAAAATCTGCCTTAAAACTCAGCATTCAAAAAATGAAGATCATGGCATCCGGTCCCATCACTACATGGCAAATAGATGGAGAAATAATGGAAACAATGAGAGACTTTGTTTTCTTGGGCTCCAAAATCACTGCAGATGGTGACTGCAGCCATGAAATTAAAAGAAGCTTGCTCCTTGGAAGAAAAGTTAAGACCAACCTAGACATCATTCTAAACAGCAGAGACATTACTTTGCTGACAAAGGTCTGTCTAGTCAAGGCTATGGTTTTTCCAGTAGTCATGTATGGATGTAGAGTTGGACTATAAAAAAGGCTGAGCACAGAAGAATTGATGTTTTTGAATTCTGGTGTTGGATAAGACTCTTCAGAGTCCCTTGGAATGCAAGGAGATCAAACCAGTCAATCCTAAAGGAAATCAGTCTTGAATATTCATTGGAAGGACTGATGCTGAAGCTGAAACTCCAATACTTCAGCTACCTGATGTGAAGCACTGACTCACTGGAAAAGACTCTGATGCTGGGAAAGACTGAAGGCAGGAGGAGAAGGAGACGACAGATGATGAGATGGTTGGATGGCATAATCGACTCAATGGACATGAGTTTGAGCAAGCTCCAAGAGTTGGTGATGGAAGGGAAGCTTGGCATGCTGCAGTTCATGGGGTCACAAAGAGTTGGACATGACTGAGGAACTAAACTAAACTGTGTTTCAAATGCTGTTATAAGTAGTAAGGATACAAAATCATTAGGAAATGGTCACTGTGGCCAAGGATCACATAGAAGAAAAATATGAGAATCAACAATTATAGCAAAAGAATAAGTATTTTAAGAGAAGAATTCTCAAGTCTACAGAAAGTGCTCAAAGCTGTCTGAAGAAGTCAATGAAAATATTCTCAGATGACGTTCACATTTGGGCTGACTTGAGGCCAGGGGGGAAAGGCTTTAAAAGTAATGGGCAGTAGATTACAGGGACAGGAGAACAAAAAGAATACATGATGCATTTGTCAAATTTCCAGTGGGGAAAACTAAACTCTATATATCTGACAATCTACTCAATACAAGTTGGGGAGTGGAGAGGGGTACATGTTCAGATAATCAAAAATAACTTTTAAGTAACTTGAGTAATTTTTTTTTTTTTTTTTTACAAATTGGCCCAGATACATTTCTGGGGTTTTGCTGTTGTTATTGCTGTTGTTTCTTTGTCTAAAACAATCCTAACCAGAAGATCATTCATTCCTATAGAGTCTGGCTAACAAGGGAATATTATGGTTTCAGATCTTATAACCACTCTTCAATGGTGGTGGTGGTGGTGGTGGTGGTGGTGTAGTCGCTAAGTCATGTCCAACTCTTGCGACCCCATGGACTGTAGCCCACCAGGCTGCTCTGTCCATGGGATTCTCCAGGCAAGAATACTGGAGTGGGTTACCATTTCCTTCTCCAGGGGATATTCCCAACCCAGAAAGCTAACCCGGATCTCTTAAACAGAATGAAAGTGAAAGTGTAAGTTTGTCGCACAGTCGTGTCCATCTCTTTGGGATCCCATGGACTGTAGCCCACCAGATTCCTCTGTCCTTGGAATTCTCCAGACAAGAATACTGGTGTCGGTTGCCATTTCCTTCTCCAACCATTCTTCAATACTGATCATCAAAAATTAACTCATAATCTAAGAGGCCAAAGTGAGAACAAAGTCTTCAGCTATATAATTCTTGACAGATTCTCCTGCAAATCATAAAGAATGGTCAGTTGTCAAATAACTGTCCAAAACGCATGTGTTCCTTATTTAAAAATTATCCTGAGAATTCCACACCAGCGTATGCTGCCATAGAGTAACTCAGCTTAAACACTATGGAACATCCTGCAAACTAACAGACTGGAATAGTGGCTGCAGTTACTGTGAACTAACTGCCACACCAACTGGGTGGCTCCACTTGACTGAAAACTTAATAGAAGGATTTTGTAAGGAAAGGGCTTTTTCAATTCTCGCAATGTCTGGACCATATCTTCCAAAGGGTGGGAAGCCAATGGCGCTTAAGGAACTAAGGTTCATCAGCAGATTTGCGTTACAAAGAATTGACTAAATTTCTATATAATCTACTGAGAAAATGGGTCCAATAATAGTGAAAAAGAGAGTATAAAATATACACTGACAGAAAACATTTAGAAAACCTTGAATTTTAGTAAATTTAAAAATATTACAGAGCAGGTGGCTTTCTGGGAATGTAAATTTCCATAATTTACTAAACAAAAGAAAAATATGAATCAAATAAAAATCATTTAAAAATTCTAGATATGATTAAAGCATACACTCCCAAATTTTCTGTCTATTGAAAATAACACAGATGAGTATTTTTAAACTTTCAAGGAACACAGTGTTACAAGTAACAGAAGATCATGATTATGGTTGTAAAAAATATAAAAAAGCTTACATATTTGACAAAATAAAATACTAGAATATAAGAAATTTAACAAACTTTATAAGACTAGAATAACACTGGCAAGGGTAGTCAATGTTATCACTTAGCTTTTATCTAGAAGTCTGAGGCAGTGAAATGAAGCAGAAAGCAAGAACAATAGCTATAAATGTTAGAAAAAGAAATGCAGAATTTTCATATTTATAGGTTATGATTATAAAAACATTTTTAAAAGGCTTCCACTACAAATGGAGAAAACTAATGTTCTCCAAGATGAAAATATTGACCAGTTTATCAATATTGACCCAAAAAAGTCAAATTTTTCCACATGGAGTTTTTATTTTGTTTTTTGAAAAATTAAGACTAAAATTTGAATGGAAGAATAAACGAGAGAAATTTAGAAAAAATAAGATGAATTAAGTAGACCTTGCCTCGCAAGATACCAAAAAGCATTTTAATTCTAGACTAGTTGAATCATACAGTATACCCACAAAGATTGATAAAACTTATCAATGAAAAATATATACAACACTGCACCAGATATCAGAATACATAGGAACAAAGCATGATAAAGAAAGCATTTACATAGAATTAGAGAAATGAAATCTGTCTGCAGTAGTAAAAATTCTGTGAGGGCCCTCCAAGATTCCTACCTCCTGTTGCTCATACCCTATAGAATCCCCCCACTTTGAGGTAAGGCCTATAAAAGTGATGGGATAACACTCATATAATTAGGCTATGTTATATGGCAAAAGTGAAAATATTTTGCAATTGTAAAAAAAAATAATCAGTCAATTTTAAGTTAATCAAAGAGAGATTACCCTTGGTGGGCCTGCCCCAATCAGGTGACTCTTTTCAAAAGAGTCTAGAGGTCACAGATGAAATATGTTAGAAATATGAAGCAGCAGAGATGTTTTCTTACTGGTCTTGAAGAAGAAACTGCCATGCAGTCGAGAGAACCATATGTACATAGAGGCTACAGCCTCTAGGAGCTGAGACCCTCAGTCCTACAACCACAAAGAGCTGAACTCCGCCAACAGCCACATGAACTTGGAAGAGGATCTCAAATCTCAGATGCATTCAACCCAGCTGATACCTTGATTTCAGTCATATGAGACCCTCAGCAGAGAACCCAGCTATTCTGTGCCTAGACTTTTGACACACAGAAGTTATGTGATAATACACTTGGGTTGTTTTAAACTGCTATATTTGTGGTAATCTATTATGGTATAACAGGTAACTAACACATCAACTTAGTCTTAAATCCAGATAAAGATTTATGTAAAGAAAAACTTAATAAAGTATTATGTTTCTGATTACTAATAAGAACTATTAAATTATAGGGAGTACCTATAAGATGAAATATTATGCAGCTTTCACAAATAATTCTTGAAGTGAATCACTTGGAAAAACAGTCACAATAAAATATTGAGAGGAAAAAGAACACACTGTTGCATAGATAGCATGATTCTTATTATGAATAATATGAATATAGATAAAAGAAAGATGACTGGAAAAAACTACATCACAGCATACAGTATTGATTGTATCAATCATAAGTAGTTATACTGATTTTGGCTTTCTTCCATATTGCTAAATGTTTGCCCAGTTTTTTTAAAATATATATATATAAACATGTACTGCTTTTCATAAAAATACATTTGTATCATTTTAAAACTTTCTTAGAAAAAGCATGGTTTTAAGTGTACATCAATAAATAACACATGTAAGAATTAAAGATTTTAAAATTAAATAAAAAAAAATGTGAGATACACACATTCATACAGAGAGAATATTATTCAGCCTTTAAAAAGAAGGAAATCTTTTAGTTTTTTACAACATGAATGAACTCTTGAGGGCATTATGCTAAGGGAGAGAAGCCAGGCACAGAAAGACAAATATGATCTGATCTCATGTATATTTGGAATCTGAAAAGGTCACACTCACGGAAGCAGAGAGTAGAATTGTAGTTTCTAGAGGCTGGGAGCAGGGATGCGTAGATAAAGTCAGTGTATAAAGTTTCACTTACATAGTATGAATAAGTTCTGGAGATTTAATGTACAATATGGTGACTACAGTTAACAATATTGTATTGTATACTTCAAAGTCTCTGAGAGTAAATCCTTAATGTTCTGACCACAAAAAATAAAGATAGCTATATGAGGTGATACATATGTTGATTAGCTTAAACATGGTAATCACTTCATAATATATACATCTATCAAAACCTCAAGTTGTACAGCTTAAATATATACAAGTTTTGCTTGTCAATTATATCTCAATTAAGCAGGAAAAATAATCTTAAAGAAGAAAAGTTTTCACAGAATCAAATTAGCTCGTTTTACAAGAGTCTGGATGATTTACTACTATTATAATTCTAAAAATCAGAAACATAACATTTCTCAATCCAAGAACCATTGAGATAAATCCCATTGTGCTAAATATTGTGCCACTACAACAATTTCCAATATTATCAGTCATAAGGTCAACTTTAATGAGTTACTAATACAAATTAGCAATCATTCAATGATAACAAATAATTAAATATATATTCTTACAGAATAAAAAAAAAAAGAGTAGGGTAGCAATCACAGTCTAACTAAAATAGATTCTGGACAGACACATACACACCCCCCATACCCACAGATTTCCTGGTCTGTTTATAATACCCATTAAATTTCTCAGGGCAGATGATAGGCACTAAGTGTTGACTGGATAACTCAAAGAATGAAATATATACTAGAGACAAGTGATTTCCATTAGAAGCATCCACAAGATAGTACTTTAAGGAAAGATTTTAAACTCTGGAATGAGCAGCAGAGATAATTGGATATCCTTCTAATAGAAAGTTGAGCCTCTGGGGATTATCTGATTCTATATGTGCACCTTTGTGTTTGAATATGCTATTTTATAACTAACTCTATAAAGATACAGTAAACTTCCAGAAAGCTAACAGCAATGCAAGTCATTCTTGTCCCTAGAAATAGAACTCATTTGTGTCTAGTGTCATATCTTTGGCTGCTGATGCACAGAACTGACTCATTGGAAAAGACTTTGATGCTGGGAAAGACTGAAGGCAGGAGGAGAAGGTGACAACAGAGGAGGAGATGGTTGGATGGCATCACCGACTCGATGGACATGAGTTTGAGCAAGCTCCAGGAGTTGGTGCTGAATAGGGAAGCCTGGCGTGCTGCAGTCCGTGGGGTTGCAAAGACTCAGACACAAATGAGCGACTAAACTGAACTGAACTGAACTATGTCTAGTGGGATGCAGCTGATTACTGTCCTATGTATAGACCAGTTGTGGTAAACCCACTCCAAAATTCCTTTATTGCATATAAATTTATGGTTCTTTGACACCACCTCTGAATCATTTATAACATTTCTTCCACTTCTTTCATTAATTAGTGAAATAAATCTTTGACATGCATTCATTTTATAGTTTTATGAGTCATGATTTCTGAAAAGTATGCTCTATAACTACATTCATTTACTATAATAAATGAATGCTTTGAGATAAGAAAATTAATTTTTCAAGTTTCAAGAAAAAATTACAATAAGCTACTGTCAGTTAAGATGTTGTATTCCAGTCAGTGCTTAGTATCATGGTGTTTTAATCAGAAACCGCATGAACAACAATATAAAGACACCTTCAAGATAGTTAAATAAGAGATTAGTGGAATTACAAAAATGCATAGAAAAAGTCTACTTCAATAACATTATCATCAATAAGAAATAAATGTACTTTGAGATACCAGGCCTTTCTCTCAGCTTTGGACAGGCAGGGGGAACTGCCCATTTTAAAGCAAACGTGGAGAGGATGCAAGCTTCCTAGAAAAAGGCCTCAATATCAAGGTCATCGGAAAACTTATGCAATCATCCCTTGGAAAGTCTAGAGTTTCTTAGTATAACCAGCTATAGCTTAGAAAATCTCCAGTACTAGTGATGCTTGTCTGTAAAGAGAAACCCAAAGAAATATACAATGAAGGAGGCCAAGTGCATACACTCAGGAGTAAAGCTGCCTGTGTTTCAAGCTCAACCCAATTTCTTACCAGCTGGGCAGAGTTGGGCAAATTAATAATACCTAATATCTCTATGCCTCTATCCTCTCATCTGTCAAGTGGGCAAGGGAATAGTCTCCACATCAGAGGAAAATCAATAATGCTAATATATGATTAACATTAAACACTAGTGCTTCATTAGGTGTATATTACCCTTTATTGTTATGAGCCACTGAACATTTACAGGGCTGTGCTGATAACTACAATCTTAACTGAATTACCTATAAGTAATAAGTCCAAACTGAACTATTTTGGGAACTATTGAAGAAATGGAAATATTCCATACACTGCCAGAAAATTCTGTAAAATCCAATACAATTCATATTTACTTGGTGACAGGAGAAAATCCAGTAAATGGATGAACCTGACTAGCTAAAATGGAAAGTGCACTGTGCACAGGAATAGAGAGCATAAATAAAAACACTACACAGTTCCCATCCGCCACTTTTCTAATTCACCTTTCTTCCACCTTTCCTATTCACCATGCCCTCCACTGTAATTCAGCTGCAAAAGCTCATATTGAAGGAATCTGGGGGGTTCCAAAGTTAGCAGATTGGATGAGGCCAGTGACAAAGCCAGAGAGGAAAAGCAAATATATTCCATCATCACTCTTCTGGGCTGCAAATATGATCCTAGGTGAGTGGATTTGTTCTCTTCTGTGAGCTCCTCCTGGCAATACTTGGGTAAACTTGACACTTATCACGTTTATCTATGTTTAAAATTCAACATGTTGAAGAAACTTACTGTAATTCTCAAGAAAAAGTAGCTATATGTTCATTAGCATTGCAGTATTTGATGTTTGTTATATGTGGCAAAAAAATTTTTTTAAGCTTTCTCTTTCCAGTGAAACTTAGTATAGCCACAACCATTACTTGTGAAGAGCGTACAATAGAAGGAAAAATGCTAAGGAAGGCAGCGCTTCTCAACCTTAGCCATATTTTGTGATCTTTCAAAGAGACAAGACTTTGGGAACTTTCAAAGAGACAAATGACCAGAAGAGTATTGTCAAAACCACTGGCCCATGATCCCCACTCTGAAAAGCAAAGGTCTAAGCAATAGTATTTTTTAGAGTTCCCTATGGCAGGCTTTCTCAACCCCACTGCTATTAATATTTGGGGCCAGATAGTCCTTCTTTGTGTCAGGGGGAGGCTGTCCTGTTCACTATACAATGTTTTGTGACATCTATGGCTTCTATTCACTAGATGCCAGGATACCTTCCCCAAGTTGTTGGAAGCAAAAATGTCTCTAGACATCGCCAAATGATCTGTGGTATGGCTGGTCATATCATACGTTTACTCACTAGTCAGAATAATAAGATCTACAAGGCAGAAAAGAAAATCAGTTCTGAGACCACAAAACACAGCAAAACTGGTTATCTTTTATAAAGGTAATTAGTAGTCATCCCTGGGGACTCAGTGAGAACTTGACCACCAAATCTGCCAGGAAAAGAAATTTGTCCTATATAGCAGTAGGTCAATATAATCTTTCTATAAAGGAAACACAACACAATGATAAAGCTCTATACTTATTTTCAAGGAACTGTTAAAATTAAAAGACAATGAATTCATTTGTGTAAGACCAAATAATTGACAGCCCTGAAAGATGTCCATGGATTAATCCCTGCGATGGTTGAATATATCACCTCTCATGGGAAAAGGGACTTTACAAATGTGATTCACCTATGGATCTAAGGACACGGGGAGATTATCCTGGATTCCAAGGTGGGCCCAATGTCACCACAAATGCTCTTGTAAGAGAGTGACAAGAGAATTAAAGGTAGGGAGAAGGCCACATGATAATAGAAGTAGACACTGGAGTGATGGATGAGACCACGAGCCAAGTTATATCAGCAAGAACCAGGAGCTGGAACGCTAAGGGAACGGATTCTACCCCAGAGTCCCCGGAAAACCAGCCCTGCTTACACTCTGATTACAGCCCCCTAAAACTCATTTCATGCTCCTAACCTTCAGAACTGAAAGAGAACAAATTGTGTTGTTTTGAGCAACAAAGTTTATGAGACGTTGCTATGGCAGCAACAGGAAGCAAGTACAATGAAAAAGCCAGAAACTTAAGCCAGAAACTTAAAAGAAATATTCTAGTTTATCACCAGCACTTGCAGATATTTGTGATAATTATTTATATATTATATCTGATCTTGCATATTCTGTTTTTAGTATTTATTAATAGCAACTTACTTTTTTTAAACACAATGCCAGGCACGTATCTAGGTATTTCACATAAACCATTTTGTTAATCCTTACAAATTTTCACTTAGGTAGATGCTGCTGTTGTCTAGAAGTTACCGTTCACAAGGTCAGACAGCTACACAATGTTTACAAGTCTTCGACTGACTGACAATACTTTAAATAGTCAACAAAGTTCTGAGACCTCTGATGCAAATATATCCACAAACAAAAACACATTCAATCCATATCCAATAATGCACCTGCAGACAGTGCTACCATTTTTGTGGCCAGTGTTCACAGAGGCCATGCATAGACTGAGATATTTTCCATGTGCTTTTTTTTGTGGTTTTCCACGAGGTATTTGCTACAGTAACTAACCTCAAAAGTTTTCACTATATGAGAGTCCTGTTCCTTTACAGCAGAAGCTGCATTGTCTCCTCAAAGAGAATATAAATTGTGTTATGCCCATCTAATCTGGTGGCTTCTTAATGTCCCTGAACGTAGCATATAGTTTTCCTTGCTTCAGTTCAGTTCAGTTCAGTTTTGTTGCTCAGTCGTGTCTGACTCTTTGTGACCCCATGAATAGCAGCACGCCAGGCCTCCCTGTCCATCACCAACTCCCAGAGTTTCCTTGCTTGCTGCTGCTAAGTCACGTCAGTCGTGCCCAACTCTGTGTGACCCCATAGACAGCAGCCCACCAGGCTCCCCCATCCCTGGGATACTCCAGGCAAGAACACTGGAGCGGGTTGCCATTTCCTCCTCCAATGCATGAAAGTGAAAAGTGAAAGGGAAGTTGCTTAGCTGTGTCCAACTCTTTGCAACCCCGTGGACGTAGCCCACCAGGCTCCTCCATCCATGGGAGTTTCCAGGCAAGAGTGCTGGAGAAGGATGCCATTGTCTTCTCCGAAGTACTAAACCTAGGTACCTGCATATGAGACCTTATTTGGGAATTGGTTCTTTGCAGATGTAACCAAGTTAAGATGAGGCCATACTAGATTATGGACTCTTGAGAGTCCCTTGGACTGCAAGGAGATCCAACCAGTCCATTCTGAAGGAAATCAGCCCTGGGATTTCTTTGGAAGGAATGATGCTAAAGCTAAAGCTCCAGTACTTTGGCCACCTGATGCGAAGAGTTGACTCATTGGAAAAGACTCTAATGCTGGGAGGGATTGGGGGCAGGAGAAGGGGATGACCGAGGATGAGATGGCTGGATGGCATCACGGACTCGATGGATGTGAGTCTGAGTGAACTCCGGGAGATGGTGATGGACAGGGAGGCCTGGCGTGCTGCGATTCATGGAGTCGCAAAGAGTCGGACAACGACTGAGTGACTGAACTGAACTGAAACCCTTAAAAGGACGGACACACACTCGCAGGGAGGAAACCAGGTGACAATAGAAGCAGAGATTGGAGTGATGTATCTCTAGGCCAAGAAAAGCCAGGGACTCCCCAAACTGCCAAGAAGCAAAGAAGAGGCAAGGAAGGATCATGTGCTAGAGACTTCAGAGAGAGCATAGCCCTGCCAACACCTTGGCTTTGAACCTCTAGCCTCCAGAACTGTGAGAAAACAAATTTGTATTGTTTTAAGCCACCTGGCCTGTGGAAATTTATTGCTGCAGCACTAGGGATCTAATACAGGTACTAGTAAGAGAATATGAATTATTTAAAAGCCTGCCTTGAGATCATGTAAGGAAAGAACTATAGTGAACCAAGAATAGGGGGAAAAGATAATAATTAGGCTAGAGGCTAATGAAGTGGTTCATATAAGAAATGATGCTGGATTATAGTTTTAACAAAGGTAATGATAGAAAATAATCAGACAACAAATAATAACTGCTGGAGAGGGTGTAGAGAAAAGGGAACCTCCCTACATTATTGGTGGGAATGTAAATTGGTACAGTCACTATGAAAACAGTATGGAGATTCCTTAAAAGATGAAAAATAGAGCTACCATATGATCCAGCAATCCCACTCCCAGGCATATATCTGCAAAAGACAAGAACTGTAATTTGAAAAGATACATGCACCCCAGTGTTTATAGCACCACTATTCACAACAGCCAAGACATGGAAACAACCCAAGTGTCCCTCAACAGTTGAATGGATAAAGAAGATGTGATACACACACACACACACACACACACACACACATACACACACACACCATAGACAGTGATTACTGAGCCATAAAAAAAGAATGAAACAATAACATTTGCAGCAACATGGATGGACCTAGATATTATCATACTAAGTGAAGTATGCCAGAGAATGACAAATATTAAGTGATATCACTTATACATGGAATATTTTAAAAAGATGCAAATGAACTATATATATATATATATATACACACACACACACACAAATAGAAATAGACCCACAGACAAACCTATGGCTACCAAAGAAAAAAAGGACAAACCAGGAATTTGGAATTAACAGACACATACAACTATATATAAAACAGATAAACAGCAAGGACCTAACAAATATCATGGAGAACTACACTTGATATCTTATGATAAACTATAATGGGGCAGAATTTGAAAAAAACATATATATAGGGAGAGAAAAAGCTAAATTGCAATGTTATACACATGAAACTAACACAACACTATACATCAACTATTCTTTAATTTAAAAGAGAGAGAAAATCTTCAGACAGGGTAAAATTTGAAGATAGTAGGATTGGAGTTCCAAACGTATTAGGTGTGGTCAGTGACTGAAAATGGAATTAAAGATCACTCCCGGGTTTAGTCAGAGGTGTACTGTGCTACCATTGAGATGAGGAAGGCTAGGGGAATAGCAACTTTGGGAAGTCGTTAGGAAGATGTGATCCTTTTTGCATACTTTAAGTTTGGGATGCTTATAAAACATCCAAGTTAATTTGATATATTAGCATGGTAGGCCTATAACAATCCCTGACTTTTATTATTCATGACTTTGTATAATCATGTCCCTTTGACTATGGGGTGAACCTAGTGACCTGCTAATAAGGCCAACATGATAGGATGTCACTTCTGAGATTAGGGAATAAAAGCCTGACTTCCATCTTGCTGGCACTCTTTTACTACTCAGTTTTATAAAGCCGACTGCCATACTAGGAGCTGCCCCACAGAGAACCCCGTGTGGCAAGAAAGTAAGGGTGGCCTCTGCCCAACAACCAGAGAAAAGCTGGGTCCAACAACTTTTAAGGAACTGAATCCTTCCAACAACCATGGAGTGAACTTGGAAAAAAATCATGCACCAATCAAACCTGGCCAACATCTTTCAAACCTCGCCAACATCTTGACTGCAGCCTTGTGAGAGACCCTGAGCCAGAAGACCCAGCTAAGCCACACCCAGATTCCTAACCCACAGAACCCATGAGACTGTGTTTTGTTTTAAGACACTGTTTCCGGTAAATTTTTATGTAGTAATAGATAACTAATACAGATGGGAAGAACTTGGAAGAAGTCTGACCTGCAGACATAGATTCAGGAGTCATCAATATATGGATTTTATTTTTAAAAACAAGATATGGTCATTTATGAGCTTCCCTGGTTGCTCAGACGGTAAAGAATCAGCCTGCAATGTGGGAGACCTGGGTTCGATCCCTGGGTCGGGAAGATCCCCTGGAGGAGGAAATGGCAACCCACTCCAGTATTCTTGCCTGGAAAACCCCATGGACAGAGGAGCCTGGCGGGCTACAGTTCATCGGGTGGCAAAGAGTCGGACATGATTGAGTGGCTAATATTTTTCACTTTCATGGTCAGTTGTGCAAGGAAGATAGGGAAGAAGACTCATGATTGAGGCCTTGAACTACAACTTAGTGAGGCCAAACACAAAAACAGGAATAAGCAAAGCAAAATAGGAATTAACGAGGTAGGAGGAAAATTGGGAAAAACCAGTCAGCCAAGGCAGTATGCTTACTTAGAGAATGCTCAACAATGTGCTTGAAGTCAGGAAGCAGGTTCAGTTCAGTTCAGTCACTCAGTCGTGTCCAACTGTTTGCGACCCAATGAACCGCAGCACGCCAGGCCTCCCTGTCCATCACCAACTCCCGGAGTTCACTCGAACTCATGTCCATTGAGTCAGTAATGCCATCCAACCATCTCACCCTCTGTTGTCTCCTTCTCCTCCTGCCTTCAATCTTTCCCAAATCAGGGTCTTTTCAAATGAGTCAGCTCTTCACATCAGGTGGCCAAAATACTGGAGTTTCAGCTTTAACATCAGTCCTTCCAATGAATACTCAGGACCGATTTCCCTTAGGATGGACTGGTTGGATCTCCTTGTAGTCCAAGGGACTCTCAAGAGTCTTCTCCAATACCACAGTTCAAAAGCATCAATTATTCCGCACTCAGCTTTCTTTATAGTCACATCCATACATGACCACTGGAAAAACCATAGCCTTGACTAGATGGAACTTTGTTGACAAAGTAATGTCTCTGTTTTTTAATATGCTGTCTAGGTTGGTCATAACTTTCCCTCCAAGGAGTAAGTGTCTTTTAATTTCATGGCTGCAATCACCATCTGCAGTGATTTTGGAGCCTCCGCAAAATAAAGTCAGCCACTGTTTCCCCTGTTTCCCCATCTATTTGACATGAAGTGATGGGACCAGATGCCATGATCTTAGTTTTCTGAATGGAAGCAGGGAGATAGTTGGATTTCACCGGGTTTGACCATATTTTTTCTAATACTTCTGACTTGCCAACATAATGTCATGCTAATTGAAAGCTAACCTGGTTCAAGTAGTCCCATAGAACTGTTTCATGATAATAATTAAGAAGCAGACACACATAATTTGACAGACTGAAAAGATCCAGTTCCCTTTAGCTGACTCTGTTTTAAATCCCTGGGTAATATATCCAGTGTTTGCACTTAAGAAAAATGCTTTCAGGCATGATGGAGTCTAAATACTCTCACATTGCCTGCCTGGAATCTAGTCCACTCTTCTCTCCCTGTTAACTTTGATGCAAACTATGGACTTGACTTTGCAGTTTAACAGGATTTACAACTTGTTCTTGGAAAAAATAGACACAATGTTCAACTCCAGTAGATATTATTGCAATCATGCCACTAGAAAACCTAATTTTGAGAAACCTATGGGCTTCAAGGAAAATAGATGAAAAAAATAGTTTCTCATCAACAGCATGCAGAGACTCATGTCATCAATTATTTGCTAGACCAAAAAAGTACCTAAAATGTTGTATGGGGCAACATGATGAAAAACCACAGTGACATTATCATCCCAAATAGCAAGATCACACCTTCCCTATTGAGGGAATTTCTCAATAGACTACACCATTCATTTTTCATCTACCAGTAATGAAATGCTTTGAGCCAGAGGGGTAGAAAGCCCTCTTAATCCATATTTGTCAGTACCACTAAAACCACTGTTTTTTCACCTAGTATTTATCATTTATCTTGTCTAACAGTTCTACTTAAAAGCTCAAGGATGTTTCATTAGCAATATTCAACCTTTAGAATGCTTAATGATATTATCTATTGAGCTACATTAATTTGATTATTTTGAACTATATATATATAGCTATTTTATTTATCTAATAGAAAAGCCTTTAAAAACATCAAGTCTGAAAAGGAATGTTTAAAGGCGCCTTTGGAAGGCATTTCTCAAGATCATTCTATCAACATAGGCCCTGTCTCTGCTCTTAAAGTTTCTCCATTAAAAGATGACAGTTTTGGGAGAATTCCAAACCTTCTGTACTATGATATACGTGCTTTGCTACATTCCATTCTTGTTTTTCAGGCCACTTCACTAAAATTTAATACATAGTGACTGACACTCCCACTGAAATTTGTCTGCAACTAATATATTCTAGCAGCTACTATCATGCATTCCTTCTCTTCTATTTGCTCACTTCTACTTTCTCCCCTAAAGACATTACTTGTTAGAAATATGCTGGGTTGACTATTTTCCTGCCAAAAACTTCAGATTCTAATTAAATAACTCAGAGAAAAGCAGTCATAACAAAAAGCTAAATTACAAGGCCTTGGGAATGGAATTGTTTCCAGGTGGGGAAGGACAGTGGGGATGGTATAAACTTCCACTGGACTCTAAGAGGAGACAGAGTGGCATAATGAAAAGCCTGTTGCCCTTTGTGTCCTAATCCTGGGCTTGAATCCCAGCTATGTTACTTCAGGGAAAATTAGTTCATATCCTGCAACTGATTTTCTCTATAAGAATAGGAAACATAATAACAACCTTACGTGTCTCAAAACACTCAGTAAGGTAAAATATTACCCATACTTCTCTGTCTCTGTCATGCATTCCATGTGTAGCATACGAACACTGGAAATGGACTAAAAATACTTTGCATAAGCAGCATTTATCTGAATACTGCAATTGGTTTCACTTAAATCAACTCAGACATGAGTTGGTATCCCCATTTATCCTCCTACTCGATGAGGTCAAATAATTTATAATTAGATGATTTCCAAAAATAAGCAGATACACAGGACTGCTTTAACATACCAATTTAATGCATCATTCAGAAGTCTTTAGGCTTCAAAGATCAATAGCACTGCTTCCTACATAAACATTGGTAGTTGGAGGTTTTTAAAAAGTAAGCCTGCATGTCTACATCACTATTCAAGGAAACATCACATTTCTTAGAGCTAGAAAGTGCTGTCTGAATTTCCTTGTGTATATTCATACATATAAGCAAAAGTGCATTTAAAACCCATTGTAAATGCTGAAAGGAGAAGATCAACCTTCATTTGTGCTCAGTAACAATGCTTTGTCTGAAGAAACAACATGTTCTTCCAAAAGTCTAATCAAAACTCTATTATTTCAATTAAACTAATTGATTCACCACCAGAGGTTGATGAAGGTTGAGCTTCAGGACCCTTTAAATTACACAGGCTTCTTTACAAACCCTGTACTTAATTCTGTAGTTGTAATTTTGCATCATTTCTTCTTATAGACTGGGACCAAATTTGTATAAATTTCAGAGCCCATCAAAACTAGACTCCCCCTGATTCACCATATGTACTTAAACTACTCACTATCATGTTTCTTGTCAAGCTGCCTAAACATTTCACTTCTCTAAAGACCCCAAGACATTGAAAATAAAAATGAAAAATCAAGCTCTTATTCACCATTTGGTGAAGACAGTATTTTTACATGGATTACCAGATGGAAATTTATAGCACCAACTTTTGGAAAGTAATGACGTATGGAATAATAGGAAGAACAGTAACATGGCAGTTAAGAAACTTAGATTCAAGTCCACAGTGTGCCATTCCACCTGCTAACATTAAGAGCTTTGCAAAGTCACTTAGCCCCTCTAGGCTTTAGCATTCTTACCTTTGTGATAAAAAGATTTAGATGAGATCAACACTACAATTTTTTCTTGGAAAATTTAAAATTATACATTCTAGCAATATTCTTCAAAGTCATATCATATCTCACATTGCCACAAACAGATGCAATAGCAATAGTACACTTGCTCTTCCAAAGGTTTACCCATACTCAGGACACTGAGAAGTGTCCCCTAGAGTGACAACTTTGGTCAGCTTGCTTCATCAACTTAAAACACAAGAAGACTATGCTTCATCAAATGGTCAAACACAATCTAGATGTACTACTTTAAGTATGGGGCTAGAGAAGGAAATTTCACATGAAAATTACTGTCAGTGTTTCCTTATTTGTCCACATCATGCTAAGTCGCTTCAGTCGTGTCCAACTCTGTGCAACCCCGTGGACTGCAGCCTACCAGGCTCCTCTGTCCATGGGATTTTCCAGGCAAGAGTACTGGAGTGGGTTGCCATTGCCTTCTCCTAATAGTGATATTCAATTATCCAAGTATCATTAAATAATACTTACTTCTTGGATAGCTATTTCTAATATGGCTCATCCATTTCAACCCTTCTACATGTACATGTCATTTCCTCCACTAAGAGTTGGAGTCTATATGTCCACTCCTCTCAAATCTGGGCTGCCTTTTGGGCTCAAACAATAAGCAGAATATATCAGAAATGACATTCTATGTCCCATTTAATGGCATTCTTTTGATTCTTTATTTCTTCGTTTTTCAATATTTCTTAGGGCTAACCTCTCAGTTTCAGGTATCCAATCAACAAATGAATAAGTAACCTCTGTGCTCAAAGAAATAGCTGTTATAGTTAGATTGTCATATAAAACAGAGAACTAATTCAATAGGTTATAAAAAATTTTATCTTACAAGCAATGTTATACTGATTGGGAATTTCAATGAACTAATAATTTGACATATAGCTATAGTCATGCTATGCCTGCATGCATGAGTACTAAGTCGCTTCAGTCGTGTCTGACTCTTTGCGACCCTATGGACTGTAGCCCACCAGGCTCCTCTCTCCATGGGATATCCCAGGAAAGAAAACTGGTGGGTTTCCATGCCTCCCTCCAGAGGATCTTCCCAACCCAGGGATCAAACCCACGTCTCTTAGGTCTCCTGGCAGGTGGGCTCTTTACCATTAGCGCCACCTGGGAAGCCCCTAATCATGACCAAAAAACGATAAAGACCACAGGTTTCTCATACAATTTCTAACAAACACAATTTTACTCTATGCACTAATGTTAAATTAGAACAAAGAAAGCTTCCTTCACATAGCTCTTGGAATTTTTCACAGGTTTTATGACTGGTAAGTGCCAACAGCAGCACATAATACCAATTCTTTGTGTCATAACTGTGCTTGGAAAGAGAGCCAGTTCTAAAATAACTACTATTCAAGTAGCAGATGTGTTTGTAGATCAACATATTGACTTTTGTATAACACAAAATAAAGATCAAAGTGCACAAAATCAATGTAGTCAAGATGATGGAAATTAGAATTTTATAGAACAAGACCTATAGTTAGAACTCCAACTAGACGGAGTCATATTTTCATGAACATAAAATCAGAGATGATAAACAAAACCCACATGTTTAATATTCATAAACTACTTAGGACACTTGAGAAATTAGAGCCTGTTACGTCTTTTAAAATACAAAAAAAAAGTGCAGCAAGAGATTTATTCAATAACATTTGATCCTCTATGTAATAGATATAACCAAGGTATGTATATTTGCATAATAATAACAATTGAGCAATTATCTTCCGTTAAATCAAGGTTAGTTATATGCAATCTAAATCCTCAGACTTCCAGAAGAGCAAGAGTCTGCCTATTATTCACGATTATTTTTTTAAATATTTTGGCATTCTATTTTAGATAAGTTCTGAGTTGAAAAGAATTTCATAGGTCACTGCATAAAATCCATGTTTAGCTCCTGAATATGTGTATGCACTATTACACAGTTTAGGCAAAATCCAAATAAACATAAATTTATACACACACACACACACACACACACACACACATATCAAAGCTCTGAGTGCTTTCATTATACCTTCTCCTCAGGTAATTTAATTGAGAAGACACTGAAAAGTTCACACAATTATTCAATTATCCCATGTAATATTTCCTATCAGCCAACTCAGGTGTCACTTCAAAACAGTGGCAAGTTAGACCATGGACGATGGCGGATTATAATGGTAGAAAAAGGCCCTGCCACTGATCAGACAGCCAGTGTCAATGACATTCCATACTTAAGTCAAGAATGAACCATTTAAACCTATTTACCCTGGTTCCAAATAGGAAAAGGAGTACGTCAAGGCTGTATATTGTCACCCTGCTTATTTAACTTATATGCAGAATACATCATGGGAAATGCTGGGCTGGATGAAGCACAAGCTGGAATCAAGATTGCCGGGAGAAATATCAATAACCTCAGATATGCAGATGACACCACCCTTATGGCAGAAAGTGAAGAGGAACCAAAAAGCCTCTTGATGAAAGTGAAAGAGGAGAGTGAAAAAGTTGGCTTAAAGCTCAACATTCAGAAAACGAAGATCATGGCAAGGAGATCCAACCAGTCCATTCTGAAGGAGATCAGCCCTGGGATTTCTTTGGAAGGAATGATGCTAAAGCTGAAGCTCCAGTACTTTGGCCACCTCATGCGAAGAGTGGACTCATTGGAAAAGACTCTGATGCTGGGAGGGATTGGGGGCAGGAGGAGAAGGGGATGACAGAGGATGAGATGGCTGGATGGCATCACTGACTCGATGGATGTGAGTCTGAGTGAACTCCAGGAGTTGGTGATGGACAGGGAGGCCTGGCGTGCTGCGATTCATGGGGTCGCAAGGAGTCGGACATGACTGAGCGACTGAACTGACTGACTGACTGACCCTGCAATAAACTGATTGGAAAGGAAGTTTCAGTGATTGTAAAACTAATTTTTAATTGATTCAATTTCTAGTTTTCTAGAAATCACCAGTATTTGGGTTGCATAGCCATGCAAGTCCAGATTCTTAGACTTGGTCTCTCTCCAAATGCCTTTTCTAAGTTTTTGTTCAAAGGATTGAGTTTCTTTAGAAACTGTAGCTTTCTGGAGCTTTTATTTGCGAATAAGTAGAATACATTTTTCCCCTGCCCCATCATAGGATGAGTTTGGGAAAGAATCACAAAGGGTAATAGATCATTAAGATTTCTCATTAAGAAGATGGATCTCCAGACACGTATTTTTCTACTGGCTACAAACACAGTACATTTTGATGGTGATAGCTTCCCTTCCACAGAAACCTTCTCAAGTGGGAGTTTTACCTACAGAGCAACTTGTGATTTTTCTTAACAGTTTTAAACACATTTATTTCAATTTTCCTCAAGCAGGCCAAGGAGGAAGATTGGAAAAAAGAGAAATTAATGAACTTACCCTTCCTTATGTTTTTCAATTATATTGTATGGAATCCTGAATCTCAAAAATACTCTTAGCTATTCTTCCATAGCACTTTTGAATATGAAGACAGAGCTTATGTGATGTTACCAATACTTTACCGTTTTAAGTCAAAGAATGTTAATTTTCAAACATTCAAATTCCATTCTCATCTTAATTTTTTGAATATACGTATTCTCCAAAGAACAAAGAAAAATACCAGAAAGTGGTACGAATTAAGTACTATAACCATTAGCTGTTTTATCCATTTTCTTTTTTCACTTATATAACTTGAATTATTGCAACAAGTTAAATTGTTTTCATGAAGATCACAAAATCCTATTTGATCAATCTTACATAATTTATATATTTACAATTGTAAAAAAAAAAAAAATTGGAAAGCTATGACAGCCCACATGCCAAATCTGGCCGACTGCCTTTTTTGTAAGGCCCACAAGCTAAAAATGGATTTCACATTTTTAAATACTTGGGGGAAAAGGAAGACTATTTTGTGACAAGTGGAAATTGTATGAAATTCAAATTTCAGTGTCCATAAATAAAGTTGTACTGCAACACAGCCATGCTAAGGATCCCTATTTATGAATTAAAACACCCGTTTAGTCCTTTGACACTGTGTTTGTATTCCAGATGAACGATTTTCAGAGAAAATGCAAATCATGAAAATAGCATGTTCAACAGCTACATGACCGAGACAAACAGTGAGGGGGATTTTCCCCACATATTCAGATATCTGAATATATAAGTGACTTTTAGAAATGGCAAATATTAAGGAAAAATCTTTATTTACACAATATTAAGTAAGTAAATTACCAATCATATTTAGGTGCTCCTGAAGTGGCTGTATTTGACAACTGAAAAGCATGTGACCATCTTAAGAACTAGTACATGAATTCTTTTTTTAACTCATCTGCCTCTATGATAGTAATTTAAGGAGTAAGAAGGTAATATGTCTGATTTTTCAGTTTGACTCCTCATAAAATTACTTAGGATATGTACTGAAAACTCATTTTTGAGTAGATACTATTAATACAATTGAGACGTGCACAGTTTTGTGCCTCAAGAGGTTAGATCTTCACAAAATACATTTCTTTATGAATGTCAAGCTGCAACTCAGAAAACAAAATTGTTATTGATTACAACACAATCTTCAATCTATAGAAGAGCTCAAAGGACATAGTAGCAGATCAAAACAACACAAAACCACTTTCTTGGCCCTTACCCTGTACTCCCCTTTCCCCCACAGTGAGATATTTTATTTCCCTCAGTAACTTCAGATTTCAACAACAGTCTCTCTAGCTCTGAGAAAACATATTCCTTTGTCAAAGAAACTTGCCCCTTTCTTAATCATCAAAGCAAAAGTTCAAATTCTAAAACAGGAGTTGGCTTTTTCATTCTTGAGGTAATATAGTGTCCAATGGTTACTGAACTATGGGTTAAGCCTATCTGGATTTGAATCCACCAGCAACTGGTGTGATTGGCTTCAGTTGATGAGGCCTCTTGAGAAATCTGTATGCAGGTCAGGAAGCAACAGTTAGAACAAGACATGGAGTAACAGACTGGTTCCAAACAGGAAAAGGAGTATGTCAAGGCTGTATACTGTCACTCTGCTTATTTAACTTATATGCAGAGTACACATCATGAGAAATACTGGGCTGGAAGAAGCACAGGCTGGAAACAAGATGGCCAGGAGAAATATCAATAACCTCAGATATGCAGATGACACCACCCTTATGGCAGAAAGTGAAGAACTAAAGAGCCTCTTGATGAAAGTGAAAGAGGAGAGTGAAAAAGCTGGCTTAAAACTCAACATTCAGAAAACTAAGATCATGCATCCAATTCCATCACTTCATGGCAAATAGATGGGGAAACAGTGGCAGACTTTATTTTCTTGGGCTCCAAAATCACTGCAGATGGTGAGTGCAGCCATAAAATTAAAAGACGTTTGTTCCTTGGAAGGAAAGCTATGACCAACCTAGATAACATATTAAAAAGCAGAGACATTACTTTGCCAACAAAATTCTGTCTAGTCCAAGCTATGGTTTTTCCAGTAGTCATGTATGGATGTGAGAGTTGGACCATAAAGAAAGCTGAGCACCAAAGAATTGATGCGTTTGAACTGTGGTGTTGGAGAAGACTCTTGAGAGTCCCTTGGACTACAAGAGGATCCAACCAGTTCATCCTAAAGGAAATCAATTCTGAGCGTTCATTGGAAGGACTGACATTGAAGCTGAAACTCCAATACTTTGGCCACCTGATGTGAAGATCTGACTCATTTGAAAAGACTCTGATGCTGGGAGAGATTGAAGGTAGGAGGAGAAGGGGACGACAGAGGATGAGATGGTTGGATGACATCACCGACTCAATGGACATGAGTTCGAGTGAACTCCGGGAGTTGGTGATGGACAGGGAGGCCTGGCATGCTGCAGTCCATGGGGTCTCAAAGAGTCGGACACGACTGAGCGAGTAAAGGGAACTGAAATGAACTGAATGAAGTCTCAATGTCCTCATCTGTAAATGGCGTTAACAATAGAATCTACCTCAGAGGGCTGTTGCAAGGATTGAGTGAGTTAACAGAAGTGTACACAAGAGTTTCTGGTACTTGGTTTATATTCAGCGTGTGTTGGCTACTACTGTGCTCAGCCTCTTAGTCATATCTGACGCTTTGTAACCCCATGGACTGTAGGCCACCAGGCTCCTCTGTCCGTGGGATCCATTTTCCTTCAATGAGGCTTTCTTTCATTCACTTAAAACATGATCAATCTAACAACTGCAAAGCTCTGTTTAGCAATGTCCTAACCCAATATCGTACTTTCCTTACCACAAAGAGAAAATGTACTTCAGATGATGGTAGAGACAGTAGGTATATTTGGAGCTCAAGATGGGAGATGAGGTGGACTAGGGTAAGGAGGAAATGTTTTCTTTGTCTCTTTTAAAAGAAAACTTTGTCATCTGTGTCATTTTATTTATTTCAGCTTTATTGAACTACAGGCATACATCATTCTAATGTGCTTCACAAATACTGTTTCTTACAAATTGAAGCTTCGTGGCAACCTTGTGTGGAACAAGTCTACCTACCCATCCCATTTTCCAGAAGCATTTGCTTGCTTCATAACTGTGTGTCACATTCTGGTAACTCTCGCGGTTTTTAAAGCTCTCCACTAAAAAAATATAACTTGCTGAAGGTTCAAATAACAGCATTTATAACAATGAAGTATTTTTAAATTAAGGTACATCCATTACTTAGATATAATGCTTGCTGTTGTCATTCAGTCGCTAAGTCAAGTCCAACTCTTTGCAACCCCATGGACTGCAGCATGCCAGGCTTCCCTGTCCTTCACCATCTCCCAGAGTCTGCTCAAACTCATGTCCATTGAGTTGGGGATGCTATCTAACCATCTCATCCTCTGTTGCCCAGTTCTCCTCTTGCCTTCAATCTTTCCCAGCATCAGAGTCTTTTCCAATAACTCGGCTCTTCGCATCAGGCGGCCAAAGTATTGGAGCTTCAGCTTCAGCATCAGTCCTTCCAATGAATATTCAGGGTTGATTTCCTTTAGGATGGACTGGTTTGATCTCCTCGCCGCCCAAGTTGAACACCTAATACATTATGTGTGTGCTAAGTCTCTTCTGTCATGTTCGACACTTTGTAACCCTATGGACCATAGCCCGTCTGGCTCCTCTGTTCATGGGATTCTCCAGGCAAGAGTACTGGAATGGGATGCTATTTCCTACTCCAGGCGATCTTCCCGACCAAGGGATCGAACCTACGTCTCTTACATCTCCTTCACTGGCAGGCGGGTTCTTTGCCACTAGCACCACCGGGGAAGCCTGTAAACGTAACTGTTGCATGCAATGAGAAACTTGAGTGACTCTCTCTACTGCACTACTTGCTTCATTGCAGTGGTCTGCAACCAAATGTACAGCACCTCTGAGGTATGCCAGTATGTGCTATGTTAAAACTTCTGATAGGTAAAGAATAACTGAAAATTAGTACGCCTTACTTTAAAAGTAAACCATTCCCTGCCTTTACCACTTTAGTATTTAAAGTATCATAAAATGAATTACTCATTATGTTACTTTAGTTCATTTAGTTCAATAAATATTCTACTGAAGCAAACCCACTCTATCTTCAAAAATAATTACCCTTTTAGAGTCACCTACAAATGAAACCTCTGGTGGCTCAGAGGTTAAAGTGTCTGACTGGAATACGGGAGATAGGGGTTCGATCTCTGGGTCAGGAAGATCCCCTGGAGAAGGAAATGGCAACCTACTCCAGTACTCTTGCCTGGAGAATCCCATGGAGGGAGGAGCCTGGTAGGCTACAGTCCATGGGGTTGCAAAGAGTCAGACACGACTGAGTGACTTCACTTTCACTTTCACAAATGAAAAGGATACCCCAGTATTCTGCTCTAAATGGTAAGATCCTAGTAACAGCAGAGAATTTTACAGAAGGGCAAACTAACCTTACCAACTAGAGCGAGAAGCTATCAAATGCTACCTTAGAGTGGACCAATTTATACACGGATTTTCATAATATAATTAATATATGACTGAAGCATCAGTGGTTTGCACTGTCAAATTTCTTTCTGAAGTCTATTAAATTTTTAGGGAAAAAACTAGAATTAAATTTGACTTTGGAAATTATATTACGCTGAAATTTTCAGCACATTAAAAGTAGCCTGATGGACATGAGGTAACTTTAGGTACATTAATGCAACATATTAAAGAATACATCTTTCCCAGGCTTTCTAAAATCATTTTAATATAATACAATAAGATGCTTGAGTATGTCTGATGATCTGACCCCAGTAAAAAATAAATCAGTCTTATTGGCCTCTTGGTTCTAGCCTACACCAGGTGAAAAGAGATCAACAATTTTATTTTACATTGATTTAGAGAAGTTGTGATTTAGCGGCAGTCTCACTGCGGTGTTTCATAAAAACAAAACATGACGGCAACTCTTGTATTTTAATTATATTAACTTGTACTTTTTCTATTAATTAGACCTTTTTCAAACTAAGTGTAGGGCACTCTTACCAAGAATAGAAAAGAAGGGGGTGGAATGTGCTTTTGCATACCCTCTAGTGAGAATACAATTTGGCATAAATTATCTGAGAGCAATAATTTAGCAATATAACAGAGCTGCATCTTACTTGGGGGTTAGGCTTCAAAGTTGGTGTGGATGGTGAAAATCAGAACTGCTCAAAGTTATCCTTGAGAAACCATTTCAATTAGTTTTAAAAATAGAGTATGCAGACTTGATAAGTAGAAATCAGCCAGGTTTTCCTCTAGTGTTGAACAGATTGCTGTTTCTTTTGGTGGAGTACTAGATAAAGTGGCTGGCATGTGTTTAGGATCCATGTTGCACAGAAAAAGGAAATCTAACTTTAATCAGTAGAATGAAACTCAGCTAAGCATAATCTTGCACTAAGAGGGGGCATGCCAACAAGGAGAACTGAAATGACACAGGATTAGAAAATCCTCACTCATGCTGTTCCCTGCCAAGACTAAGGTCACTGACTCAGAGGGAAGTGCAGTCCACCTACTGAACTAGACTTCACTTTTCTCACTCTTTTTATCTCTTGCTCACTCTTTCTCCACTATTGCTTTCTTGATCTCTCGTCTCTGATGATTTCTGATGAGACATAGCTGAATCAGTATATGTTGAGGGCATGAAAGCTATGGTTCCAATCTATGTATTAAAAGCCTTAAAGATGGACATATGATCGCACAAAATAACTTCAATTCTAAAATGTCCTGAAACATGAAACCAATACAAATTTCAACTAAGCTTCATGCACAAGGACCATCTTCAGAGCACTAAATGTAAGATCAAATATTAGAAAACCTTTAAATGTTCATCAATGTAGAAAAGGCTAAATGCCTTATGGGATATTTGTAGCATGACAATCATTGCTTTTCTCTGGCCAATCCTTTTTCACTCACTTCTTCTTATAACAGACTCTCATGGTTCATCCCTGGACTGATTCAATCTGGGCTACTTATAGCCCTGACTACATTCTGGTCCAGGAATAAGCAAATGACTCAAATGTCCAACAGAGCTCTTCTCTGGAATTCTGCTAATTAGATTTAGAAGAGAAAGTCTTTTCTTCTCTGAATAGGAAGACATGAGGATTCTAGAATGGAGTTATTCATGTTCATGTTCCCTGATAAAACAGGGAAAACTTGACTAAGAATTCAAAAGTGACATGAAGAGTTAAGTCCAAGAAGAGTGACTGTTGATTTTGTTGAAGTCCTTCATTTTTGTAATACGTAAGGCCTCTTTCATAGTGTCTTTCTTCTGTTTGGTTACATGAATCAAGCTGTTGAGTTTTTTTTTTTTTTCAATCACAGATGGATATTGATTTTTGTCAAATGCTTTTTCTTCATCTATTGAGATGACTTTATGATTTTTATCCTTCATTTTATTAATGTGGTATACCACATTAATTGATTTGTGGATGTTGAACCATCGTTACACCCCTGAAACAGAGCCTATTTGATCATGATATGTGATTCTCTTAAAGTAATGCTGAATTTAGTTTGTTATTATTTTCTTGAAGATTTTGGTGTCTATGCTCATCAGGGATAATGGCCTGTAATTTTCTCTTTTTTGGTAGTATCATTGTCTGGTTTTGGTTTCAAGGTAATACTGGCTTCGCAGAATAAGTTTACAAGCATTCCTTCCTCTTCGATATTTTGGAAAAGTATGAGAATAAGTATAAAATCTTCTTTGATTATTCTGTAGGATTCACCAGTGAAGACTGGCCTTTTGTTTGATGGGAGGTATTTTTAATTATAAGCATATCTACAGGTCCAGTTCCAGACTACCACAATAAAGCAAACATTGAAACAAAGAGACACCAACGTTTAAGTTTCCCAGTGCAGATAAAAGTAATGTTTACACCATACTGTAGTCTATTAAGGATGCAATACCATGATGTCTGAAAAACATCATTCATACCTAAGTAAAAATACATTATTGCTAAGAAATGCTAGCTATCATCTGAGCCTTCATCAAGTCAAAATCTTTCTGCAATAGTAACATCAAAGATCATCATAATGAATGTAAAATGAAAGTATGAAATGAAAAAGTTTTCAAGAACTACCAAAATGTGAAATGTGTGTGTACATTTGTGTTCAGTTCCTTTAGTCATATCTGACTCTTTGAGACTCTATGGATTGTAGCCCGCCAGGCTCCTCAGTCCATGGGATTCTGCAGGCAAGAATACTGAAGTGGGTTGCCATGCCCACCTCTAGGACATCTTCCCGACCCAGGGACCGACTCAAGAATCTCCTGTGTCTCCTGCATTGCAGATAGGTTCTTTACCACTGGGCCACTGGGGAAGCCACCAAAGCATGACAAAGATATATATATATATATACACATATATATATATATATACACATACATATATATATGTGAGTAAACAGTGTTTGAAAAAATGGATCTAATATACTTGCTCAATGCAGGACAAACCTTAAATCTGTAAAATAATGCTGCATCTGTGAAGCACATTAAAGTGAAGCAAACACACAAACAAAGAAAGAGAGAGATGCCTGTACTGATTCAATCTCCTTACTAGTAATTAGTCTATTCAGATTTATTTCTTGATGATTCAATCTTGGGAAAGTGTATGTTTCTAGGAATTTACACTTTTCTTTTTCCAGATTGTCTAATTTGTTGGCATATAATTGTTCATAGCAGTCTCTTAAAATCTGTGGTATTAGTTGTAACTTTCAATTCTGATTTTATTCAATCCCTCTCCTTTTATTGGGGATTCCCTGGTGGTTCAGATTTTTAAAAAGCTGCCTGCAATGCAGGAGACCTGGGTTCGGTCCCTGGGTCAGGAGATCCCCTAGAGGAGGGCATGGCAACCCACTCCAGTATTCTTGCCTGGAGAATCCCCATGGACAGAGGAGCCTGGCAGGCTACAGTCCATGGGGTCGCAAAGAGTCAAACACAACAGAGTGACTAAGCACACTCCTTGTTTAGGATAAAAAGCTGCAATTTTTTTGTATCTTGACTTTAAATTCCCAATTATAATTTTAGATTATCTAAATAGTACAAAAAATACTCATACATTTATCTATGTAACCACCATTCCTGATGTTCTTTATTCCTAGTAGTTGCAAGATTTCATCTGGTAGCAATTCCTATCTGAGGGATTTCCTTTAACATTTCTTGTAGGACAGGTCTACCAGTAATAAGTTCTTTTAGGTTTTCTGTTTCTGAAAAGACTATATTTCACCTTCAACTGAGAAAAATATTTTTCTTGGTTACAAAATTCAAAATAGTCATTCTCCCTTGCACTTTAAAGATCCTGGTCTATAATTTTCTGATTTATATTATTTCTGCCAAGAAGTATGTTGTCTTTTTTTTTTTTTTTTGTCTGTACTGCACAGTGTGGCATGTGGGATCTTAGTTCCCCAACCAGGTATCAAACTTGAGTCCCCTGCACAAGAAGTGCAGAGTTTTAACCACTGGGCTGCTAGGGAAATCCCTGCTGCAGTATATTTTCTTCCTTTTATGTTGAGCCCTCTTTTGTTGTTGCTATTGAGTATACTTAAACGCTTGACAATTTTGTATCATTTCAAAGAACCAGCTCTTCCTTTCACTTTTCTTTTTTCTGTTTCATTTATTTCCCCTCTGATCTTTATTTCCTTCCTTCGACTAGCTTTGGGCTTCATTTGTTCTTTTTCTAGTTCTTTTAGGTTTAAAGTTAGATTATTTATATGAGATTTTTTTTCCTCTTACTTGAAGTAAGCGTGTATCATTCTGAATATCTCAAAATTGCTTTCACTGCATCTCACAGGTTTTGTAATGTTGCATTTCCATTTTTGTTTGTCTCAAGGTATTTTTAAATTTACCCTTTCTTCATTGACCCATTGGTTGTTTAGTAGCATGTTGTTTAATCTCCACATTGAGATGAAAATGTATTCTGCTGCTCTTGGATGGAATGTTATATATATGTGTGTGTGTTGTATTATAAAATCCATCTAATTCAATATGTCATTTAAGGCCCATGCTTCTTTTTTTTGATTTTCTGTGTGGATGATGTAAGTGGGATATTATGTTCCCTAGTACTACTGTATTGGTGTTCAGGTCTTTTAATAATTGCTTTATATACTTTGATGTTCCTATGTTGAGTGCATAAATATTTATAAATATTATCTAATTGGATTTATGCCTTTATCATTAAATAGACCTTCTTTGTCTTTTACTACCATCTTTGTTTTAAAGTCTATTTTTTTCTTTTAGTTTTCCTTTGCATATTGTATTTTTTCCATCATTTCCCTTTCAGTCCTTTTGTGTCCTTATATCAGAAGTGGGTCTCTTGCTGGTAACATGAGACTTGTTTTGTAATCCAATCACCAATGCTTGGAGAATTTAACCCATTTGTCTTTAAAGTAATTACTGATCCCCTCACTTCATGGCAAATAGATGGGGAAACAATGGAAACAGTGACAGACTTTATTTTCTTGGGCTCCAAAATCACTGCAGATATGACTGCAGCCATGAAATTAAAAGATACTTACTCCTTGGAAGAAAAGCTATGACAAATGTAGATAGCATATTAAAAAGCAGAGAGATTACTATACCCAACAAAGGTCCATATACTCAAAGCTATGGTTTTTCCAGTAATCATGTACGGATGTGAAAGTTGGACCATAAAAAAGGCTGAGCGTGGAAGAAGTGATGCTTTCAAACTCTGGTGTTGGAGAAGACTCTTGAGAGTCCCTTGGACTGCAAGATCAAATCAGTCAATCTTACAGGAAATCAACCCTGCACATTCATTGGAAGGACTGATGTTAAAGCTGAAGCTCCAGTACTTTGGCCACCTGATGCGAACAGCCAACTCACTGGAAAAGACCCTGATGCTGGGAAAGGTTGATGGCAGGAGGAGAAGGGGACGACAGAGGATGAGATGGTTGGATAGCATCACCAACTCCATGGACATGAGTTTCAGCAAGCTCTGGGAGTTGGTGAAGGACAGGAAGCCTGGTGTGTTGAAGTCCATGGGGTTGCAAAGAGTTGGACATGACTCAGGGACTGAACAACAAATGTATCAATACTTCCTAGGTGGTGATAATGGTTAAGAACCTGCCTGCCAATGCAGGAGACAAAAGAGACACTGGTTCAGTCCCTGGCTTGGGAAGATTCTCTGGAGAAGGGCATGGTAACCTACTCCAGTATTCTTGCCTGGAGAATCCCATGGACAGAGGAGCCTGGCGGGTTACAGACCACAGGGTCGCAAAAAGACTCAACTGAAGCAACTTAGCAGGCGTGTGTCAATACATATTGCCGTTTGCTAAGTATTTTCTGGTTGTTTTTGTTGTTCCTCTCTTTTTCCTCCTTCATCTCTTGCTCTCTTCCCCTGTGATTTAATGATTTTCTTTAGTGTTATATTTAGATTCCTTATTATTTTTTGTATTCTCTCCTCTAGGTTTCTGCTTTGTGCTTTCCATTAGGTTCACATACAATGGCCTGTATCATTCTACTTTAAGTTACTATCAACTTAAAGTTTGAACAAGTTTGAACACATTTTAAAAACTATGTTTTTCTTCCTTCTTCCCATACTTTATGTTTATAATTTCATATTTTATATCTTTTTCTCTTTTATATCTTTTAATTATACTCTTCATTCATAGATCAGCAATTGATAACCATGTTATTTTCTACTGGATTTTGTTATAGTTTACTTCTTCACATTAAAATTTTTAATTCATTATCATCATAGATGTTAAACATAATATTCATGTTTTAAGTGTTACAATTTTAGGCACTATGCTAAGAAACTTATGTATATTTTATTTATTTTGACATTTACTTAAGAGTTGCTACCGTCTTTAGACTCATTTTAAGGATGAGGAAACGGGTTTCGAAATGTAAGGGAACTTGTTACTACATGGCAGAGCCATGATTCAAACTCAGGTATTATTGATTCCTACAACTACACTATCGAGGATATAACCTAAGTATGTCCTTTTTCATTTCACAAAAATACTATTTTAAATTAAGAATTTGGATCTATAGTTTCCTTAATATATTGAAGTATATGTGAACAAAAGAGAGAATTTTTACTTTTATACATTTTATAGTATTTTATATATGAGAATTAGTCTTATAAAGCGAAACTTAAACTTCTTATTACTGCTTTTAAGATCCAACCATTTGAGCTGGAAAAAGAGATGGTTCACCTAGCTCTGAAGAAAGTGCAGGCACTTTGACAGTCACCAACCTAAAATGAAGTTTGTTCTTTATTGGATCATATAATGTTCCATAGCTGACTCTCTTTGTTGTATGATCTGCCAACTTTCAACAATCCTTTCTTATTCATTTTTCTGTGGTTATTTAAGGTTTGTTGTATGATACAGTAACAACCAAGGTCAGTGGAGTTAGATACTAGATCTAGGACTTTACACACTAGTTATTCTCTTAGTTTCAAATTATTAACATTTCTGATTTGTATTTGGTTATAGTAATATGTAATATATGAACGCAGCATTTGTAGTTTTTCACTAAATAATAATGAAAATCATACTATCATAAGGTCATGTGATACTGACTTTTCTTTTCTTCATTATGACTTCATATTTCCCATTCTGCAAGCCCATAAAGGGAGTGAAGATTAAAATGTTTAAATTTTTATCTCAAAAATATTAATTTTTTAATCAATTAGAGTCCTAAAATCATAAAAGATGATTTTTAATACCTCATGAAAAATTAGGGTAAGGTAGCTAATGAAGCTAGGCATAAAAGATCTAGAGGACAGTAATACTTTAAAAATAGGTAAAAATACTTCCTAGCATGAAATTGATCATTTCATTATGGGCTGAAAAATGATGATATTCTCTGCATTTATTGGCTGAAACTATTCTTGAAAAATATTTTTGTTATTTCCAATGTGGTCATCTGAAATACACTTGGTACAGAAAAGGCAGGTCAAATGTGTGTTTCTTTCTCTTTGTCTCTTTTCAAACAATGAGCTGGGGTCCTAGAAGCCTCTAATGATGACTAATGAGATATCTTTTTTTTAGTACGTTTATGAACTCATGAGTTTTAGAACACTTGATGTGTCCCAATTCATTGTAGTTGTTACTCTTACTGGTGATCAAATTGTCTCAATTTATGCTCTGCCTTCATTTTTAACTGAAGACACAGAGCACTGCATTCAGAGCTCCTTCCTGCATGAGATAATGAGGTGCTGATGAATCCTCGTGATGCTTTAAAAAAAAAACAAAAATACCTGCCTTCCTGGATAAGGAGAAAGTATATTTTCATGTTTATGTAGAGTGAAAGGCATTACTTTTAAATTAAACCTTTATTTCATAGAAAGAAATTCGGGTTAGAAAAGGAGAGCATTTAAGAATCTAAGACTGAAGGAGAGATATAAAAAAGAAAGTTTTGGTGAAATCTCTTAAAATGACAAGCTCTCGAGAGGGTTTTAATTGATAGTAAATAGCAAGCTATAATAAAAAATAAATTATGACAATCACCAGGGGGGAAATCAGGAAATAATGTAACAGTCCTTATTTTAATTTATGAGGAATAGTCAGCAATCCTGAGCATTCCTTTTTACTTGAGAATCCCAGTCTCAAGTCATTTGCTTGATCATGATCGAGTTCCTACTTACTTGCAGGAGTTCCCCTATCTGTGGTGCTTTCACAATACTAGCCTTTCTCTTTTGTTCTTTAACAACTGTACCCCTCTGATATCTTTCAAAAGCACATTTATATTGAATTATCTGTATTATTTTGTTCCATCTCTAACTTTACTTCCAATTTCCTGTCACATCTTTCTATCACCTAGATGAAATTTCTACTAAATGCCCAACTCACTCAAATATTTTCTTTTCTTCTAAAATCTGTTCTATTATCTTTCTATTTCTCCTGATGGTACCATCACCATCCCAGTTATGTAGATTCAAAAAGTGTCATCTCTTACTCCTTTTGTTCTCTTACAGTTAACCAAATACTAACTTTTACAATGAACTCTTGCCATGAACCCCTTATACAAACCCATTCATCCCCATTATTAACTTGTGGAACACCAATCCAGGTTCTCATGGTCTCCTGCAGTGACAGCTGCAATGTGCCAAGTCACTTTCATCTTCACTCTAGCTATCTCACGTGAACAAATAAGCTCCCTAATTATACTCCACATTTATATCAGTTATCCCACTTAGTCTAGAATGTATCACATGCAATAATAGTTGCCTGGCTTTTCAAAGCTTTCTATGTTTTCATTTTGTCTTCCTAACTGAACTATAAGGTGAAGATTTTTCTATATGACCAAAAAATGGATTGCTGAGTGAGAAAGAGATTGATAAAACATAAGAAGATACAATAAATTAGAAAAGGGAAAATATTAATCTACATTGTGTGAAACAGTGAATAAAGACTAAACTGCAAGCTGCCCATCCATGTGTGCTGAGTTTTCAGGACCAGTGACAGTCCCTATGGCACCTTTGGACAAACTGCAAATAGGAGACTTTCCTCTAGACACCACCAGAAACCATCTTAATATATCAAAAATCAGTGGTGCCTCCAACGTAGAGGCACTACTTCAAGTTGAAGTGTACCACCTGCATAGCCATGAACATTAGCCATTTTTACATTCTAAAACTATGCTATCACTGTGAAGTCATGCCTGTCATTTGGGCCTCAATTTCCTGATCGGAAAGAAAAAAAAGCATACTAATTCTGGCTCTATCTGCTTCACTTGGTTAATTACAAAGATAACGGTAGTCAATGATCTGTACCGCTGTGGCGTGCAGACTTGAAAGCAAGCAAGCTGTGATAGAAAGTAAAGCTTTAAGATCATTTGGAACTATGGGAATTAGGAATTCCATTGTATGTTTGTATTTTTATTTTGTTGTTGTTTTGTGTTGGTGGTAAACTGATTATGACTTTAAAAAAAAAAAAAGGTAAAGGCTATAACAACTGAGACAGATGAAGAAAAGACAAAAAAATAACAGAAAAGTAAAATAAAGATTAGGAAAATCTTTCTTGCAAGTTTATCTGCTAATACATCTGTTGCATCTTCTGTAAGATAAAGAAAGGAAAGGGAAAAAATAATTTTTCTTACAGGAAGGTATGATTGTATAACAACATTAGTAATAACCAAGATTTAATATTTACCATGAACCAGGCATCATGGTAAGTACCTTCTTTCATTTGCTGTTCTCAATGATATTATAAGACAGATGCTAATATCAGCTATTATGCAAATGAAAAAAAACAAGAGGCAAAGGCAGAATATGAAAGAGATTTTCTAACTCTAGAGGTTCTTCTTTAATAATACTAGGCTGAATCCCAAAGAGTTGCTTCACAGGGAATGAGCATTACAGTCTAGCAAGAAATAAAATTGAGATCTGCCTATTAATTCAACTGGAATGAATCCAGGGCACACATATGTAATCATTCAAATGCTAGAAAATAAAAAGCTTGATGTCAGTTCCAATACAGCATGAAAACAAAAACTCTTCTAGAAACTAGTGTGGGAAAGGGTCAAACACAGGAACAAAATTTAGATATAATGACATTGTTTTTAAAAGGTGACTAAGTATGAGTTCATTTAGTAAAAGTTGGAAACATTTGTACATATACAATGTTGAAAGTCTCTTGGAGAAGAGAAAAGCAAGAACATGGGGGTGTGGGACAAGGCCGGGAGACTTAGGTACAGTTAAGGAAGACAGATTTCAAGTTATGGGGGAAATACAGGGTGATTAAAAAAAAAACAGAAGAAGTTTTTAATAAATGACATAGAAAAAATACTGAAGTGTGTCAGGAGTGTATGAAGAACAGCTCTGTGCACAAGAAAGCAGACGGAGGGAAGGAGAAGCCTTCCTTAGGCAAGAGTTGTCAAGGAGATGGCCTCCAGACTAGTAGCATTAACAGCACCTGGAAACGTCAGAGAAATCCAAGTTCTCGGGCCCCATCCCAGATTTACTGAATCAGAAATTTGGAGGCAGGGTAGGAGATTTCAATCTGGGTTCTAACAAACCCTCCGAGTGATTTTGATGCACATTACTGGTCAAAGGAACAGACAGAAAGGTGAAAGCAAGAACAGGGAATTTTACTGAATTAAATGACAAACACTGGGTGGAGAGGGCCAGAAATAAGAGCATGTAATACAAAGAGCAAATGACCACTAAAGTTGCAGTCCATGGATACTGATAAAAAGAGGAACAAAATTTATACAATCTTAGTACAAAAAGGAAGGGCTTAACATGATTGAGAGCAACATACAACAAATGAAGGAATTAAATTCTCAACTATTTAAAGTATCCAAGAGAACTTGCCATGATACTGGAAATATTCTGTATCTACACTGTCCAATGTGGTAGCTGCTAGCCACAAGTAGATACTGAGCACTTTAAATGTGATTGGTTCAACTAAAAACCAAATTTTTAATTTTGCTGAATTTTCATTAAACTTAAATGGTCACAGGCGGTTAGCAGCTACCACATTTGAGAACGTAAATATAAAGCTAATTTCATAGGGGTTAATGAGACATGAATAATGCTACCATGGGCTTCCATCTGTGAAGACAGTTAATAATTCAAGATCTGCAATGAAAGATATACAAGCATGAAAATGAATTAGGGATTAGGGAATGTCACATTTATACATGCAACTGTCTTACATCTAAAGAAATATAAAAGAAGGACGCATTTAATATCTGTGATTCACTGAGACTATGTCTTCAAAAGGGCTTCCAATGTTGTTCCACAAAAAGATGATGAGGCTGGAAGTAATGGGAAGTTATCCAACAAAATATACTTAGAATCACTTCATAAGAATATAGGATTTGAAATTTTATATGGAGATATTTGCTATCAGATTTATGACAAAACAGATATAGATGGGGACGTCTTCAGGATACTTACAGAAATGTGTAGGTAAAAGTAGATAGACTAGAATGCAAAGTATAAGTCTATGTCTTAGTAATGGTTACATTACATAATTAATGGTTACATTAATTTCTCAAAAACTCGTACATTTGTCAAAACTGTGGACGGGGAATAAATTACTGTTGGGCAAGGAGATAATTTAATATATATACATTCATATCCAAGAGGTAGAATGAACTATTGTATCCCTTTAAAGATTCCAGATTGTGAAGAAGCAAGTTAAAATGGTCTAAGAAATATACTCCAGGGATGAAGAATATTGAAACACCATAACAAAATGAATACTTCTAGCCACAGAATCATTTAATGATGAGGAGAGAAGAGTTTTAAAAATAGAGGTTAAGAAATTATAAGAATTGGAGCAAAAATAGTAGAAACCAAAGATCAAGTGAGCAAAGTATGTAGAATAAGAGCGAAGGTGATGAGCAAAGGAAGAGGTCATACAAGAATAAAGCACTACCCAGAGACAACTTACAATGCTCCAGAAGAAAGCATTCTGTTTTATAAGATTAAAAAGGACAACTGAAGATGATGAATGAGAAATAGCTGATAATAGCTGATAAGAAACAGCAATTGATAATGGCTGATAAAAAATGTCTTTAGGGCTTGCCCTCTCCCTCTCTTCTCCTCAATTCTCTTTTATTTAAACAGTGACTTCAAAGGCAGAAAAAGATACAGAAGACACAGGAGGAAAGATGTGGGTGAATCCTCAGGCCAAAAAAAAAAAAAAAAAAGGGCTTTGCTATTACACATCTTCATGGCCCAAAAGTCACCAGCGAGATCAAGTTGCTAGTAAGATTTGAGCCCTAATTGCTTGCAGAAAAATAGACTTACAAACATATTATAGATTTAAAAATGTACCGCGATGGTTACTAAGGGGAAAGGGGAGGGGGAATAAATTAGGAGACTGTGATTAACATATACACACCACTATATATAAAATAGATTACAAGGACCTACTGTATAGCACAGGGAACTATACTCAATATCTTGTAATAACCTGTAAGAATATGAAAAAGAGATTCAAGCTGGCATTGTGCACTATTAGAAAACAGATACTTGGAGAACGTAACTAAAGTAACGATCCCTGGCCTAAGAGGAAGATTTGGAGCTAATGCATCGTTTTGATTCAATGAACTCTTTCGTGTTGGATACATGACATTTTTATTTTTAAGAATGTGCACAGAGTTCCACACCAGTACCTGCAGTTTGATGACATTGTATAACCATGAGATCAGAAAGTCTTTACTCATTGAACTGATTATGAAAGAAATTCAATCAGCAAATAAAGGAGACAAGCCACGCGAGGTGGTTCCTTTCTTTTCATATCTCTTTTTCAATAAAGGGCTAGATACTTTAGGCTTCCTAGCCTCCGTTGCAAATATTTAACACTGGGGTGTGAAAGCACCCACTGACAACAGGGAAACAAATGGGTGTGACTGGCAATAATTTTTTTTTTTTTTTTCAAAAACAGTTAACCAGCAGGCCTGGTCTGTGTGCCCTAGTTTGCCTATCTCTGGTCAACAGACATTTTTCAAAAGGGTAAGTTTTTGAGAGGAATGAGACAGAAGGATTCAGAGAGATAGCAGCATGCATGCTAAACATGAATAAACCTCTTTCTTGAAACATCAGACATCATTACTGCAATAACAGGAAGAACTGGAGATCAGAATTCAAACTAGAAAGAGCATGCCTGAGAAATCAGAATAAGAATGAACAATCATATACAGGGAAATCGTGTCGGTTGGTCTGTTGGAAACTCAATTCCACTCCTCCCGCCATGCTCCCTCACTGTATCACAGGGGCCAAAAGACTGGGTATCGATCACATTTTTCAGAGTCTTGTATCAGATGAGTGAGCCAAGGAAAGGCTGAAGACTTATTACGGCTCCCCTAGCGGTGCTGGACAGAGGAGTGGGCTTCTGCAGACATGGGTTTTTTTACAGCAGCTACTGGGCATTTCCCTACAAATCATCACCTTTGATGATACAAACAGTACTGAAAATTATTGGTGGTTTCCTGTGGCCTATGCAATTTTCTGACTGTCAAAAGATCGTAGTTAATCCAAGAGCTAGTGGCCTCTTCCCCTGAATTTCATTCCCTCAGCCTCACAGAGAGGTTCAGTAAAGCACTTAATTCTTTGTATCAAATCTCTTCACTGAATACCTTAGAGCAACACATCATTTTGCAACCAATACCTGACTAATACCAGTATTATTATAGAACTGAAGAAATAAGAGGATGAGCTAAGGAAGAACATTTTCTTAAGTTTCAGAGGTGATGAAGTTGTGCAAATGAAGTGAGATACAGAAATAAAAAGAGAAGAAAGCAAAGAAAATGTAGACAAAACATAGAAAATACATCATTGGAATATGAAGCAATAGTGAACAATTTCTGAACCCAAGATTTTCACAAATTAGTTATTCTTCAAATTTGTGTGCTGATTTACATGGATCACATTATCTCACAGTGTAAAACATAAAAGCTAATATTACACATTGTGCATCTTTTCTGGGCACTACAACTTTTTTCACATCTGTTAAAACCATCCTGAAGGGAAGTTATAGTTATCCTCTTCTTCCCTGTTAAACTTTGGCTCAAGGAAGTTAAAAGACTTGCCTAAGGCAATTGTTGTTCAGTCGCCAAGTCATGTCCAACTGTCTGCAAGCCCATTAACTGCAGCACACCAGGCTGCCCTGTCCTTCACTATCTCCCAGAGTTTGCTCAAACTCACACCCATTGAGTCAGTGATGCTAATTCAACCATCTTATCCTCTGTTGCCCCCTTCTCCTCCTGCCCTCAATCCTTGCCAGCATCAGGGTCTTTTCCAGTGACTTGGCTATTCACATCAGGTGGCCAAAGTATCAGAGCTTCACAGCTATTCAACGCAAGGTCAAGATTTGAAGTAAGAACTCACTGGCCCACAGCTAGAATCCTTTCTGCTCATGCCCAAAAATCCACTTGCACTTTTGAAGCTGGACTCAAACAGGGTTAGGCCTAAAGACCACATAAGAAATTCAGTTAAATATTATTTTGAAGATATGTATTTTAGAATTAAACTTATTCTTTTATTCATTTATAAAATATATTATTAAAACTGATTTTGTACCAGGTAAATAAGGCTGACCAAATCCCTGCCCTTATGGAACTTATATTCTATCTATGGCTGCAGCAACACTGATGATAATGGAGTATCTCCTGATATGAAAACAAATGCACAAAGAAATAAATGCATGCATAATTTATAGGAGAGTGGAAACTGAATATCAGGAACCAAAGAAGGAAAGATCAAAAACTCTTTTACATAGAAACTTTAAAGAAAACACTGAATCATAAGGCATAAACGTATAAACATATGAACCAAACCCATAATATTTGAAAACTGATGGTAGGAAAAAGTCCTTCTACTAACGAGCTGCTGGTTATAATTACCATATGATTTGGGGCAGGAAATGAGCAGAAATTTAAATAGGAGATTCTACAAACTAATTAACAGACTAACATACTCGGAAAGGAAACATTTACAGAGGCTTATTAAAAAGAAGGTAAAAAGAAAAATAGGAGGAAGTAACAGGTATCTGATTGGTAATGACATTCCAAGGTAGTAGAGAAAGTCTATAAATATTTAAGGATCAAAAGGACCTCTGGGAAAATAAAGCACACTACAGAAAAGATTAAGTGAAGCAGGTAAAAGGAAAACAATGAAATATTGAAGATGTCAAATTTATAAGAAATTGATAGGCCTGTGGAAATAGTGCCTTACTATATAATGTAACACAGAATCACAATTGAATTGAAGTCTACAGCCAGAGTTGAGAAATCCCCTAGTATATCTAGAGGCAGAGTTATCTCATCTCTAAATCATCCCCAGTGTTTAAGAAGCCATCCTCTGACTTGCAGACTGACAAAGCAAAAAATATCATCTCAATATTTTTAAAGTACTGTCACTAAACTTTTTTTGACTGATTTTCAGATAAGTATTCTCCTATGTATATCATAGGTACTTCTAAACTTATTTGTCATAAGTCAATATACTTAAATATATAAATATACATATCATGATGCAAAGTTTAGTTTACATTTAATTTGCCATTTGGTTATTTGAACTAAAGAGAATATACTTGGTTTTATCTTTATAAGACACAATTGAGTTCTTTAAAAAAAAAAAAGGTCTCTGTTTTTATCTACTAAAAGGATAATAATAAGTGTGTAGAAATAATTCATTCCCTCATCCAGAGGAAAACACTTGAGTATCATAAAGGACCATGATGAAAGTTAACACTTCAGATGTGATATAAATTTGAATTAATATAGGATATCTATTAAAATTAATATTCTATATAAAGAGTTGTATAAAAGCCTTCTCATATTTAATAATACAGCTGAGCTATTATGTACTATAAATGGAAAAGCAATACATACTTTGAAAGATAAATGGAAAAAGAAACAGGGAGTGAAGATTTAGGGCATTATTTCTAATTTTAAATAAAGATTTTTTAACTTCAAGAATGTGTTTATTATTGTTTCTGTGCTTTTTGAACATTAGGAAAAAGAACCAACTGGTAGATGATACTTTCCTTCATGGTTAATCTTGAAGTTTTCACAAGCTGCTCTATCTCAAGGTGTGTTTGTGTTTCTATTACATTTCTTGTTCTACTACTTTGTGCCTAGAAAGGTCTTGGGGAAAGAGGTCTGGAGAGTTACCTAGGCCTGTGTGTCTGTGTGTGCTTTTTTAAAAAACTATTATTGTGGTAAGAACACTTGACATGAGATCTACCCTCTAAAAAATGTTTTCAGTGTGCAATACTGTTAACTGCAATGGTGCACACAGCAGACCTACACAACTTCTTCATCCTGCCTAAGTGAAACTCTACACCTCTTACACAGCAACTCCCCACTTACCCTTCCCAACAGGCCCTGGCAACCACTACTCTACTTGCTCTTGCTACAAATCTGACTATTCTGAATACCTCATTTAAGTGGAATCACGCAGCATTTGTCCTGTGACAGGCATATTCCACTTAGTCTAACATCGTCCAGATTCACTGATGTTGTCACATATGGAAGAATTGCCTTCTTTTCCATGGCTCAATAATATTCCATTGTGTGTGTGTGTCGGTGTGTGTGTATATGACATTTTTCTTATCCATTTCTGTGTCCATAGACATTCAGGTTGTCTTCATAGCTCAACTATTAAGAATAATGCTTCAGTGAATATGGGGGTGCACTTATCATCTCAATATCTTGATTTCAATACTTTTAGATAAATATCCAGAAGGGAGATTGCTGAATCATATTGTAGCACTACTTTTAATTTTTTGAAGAACCCTCAGGGCTTCAGTTTCTCCATATCCTCACCAAAGCTTAATATCTTTTTTTTTTCTGTAATAACAGCCACCTCATGGGCTTCCCAGGTGGCACTAGTGGTAAAGAACCCACCTGCCAATGCAAGAGACATGAAAACCATGGATTCGATTCCTGGGTTGGGAAGATCCCCTGGAGGAGGGCATGACTACTCACTCTAATATTCTTGCCTGGAGAATCCCATGGACAGAGGAGTCTAGCTGGCTACAGTCCATAGGGTCTCAAAGAGTTGGACACAACTGCAGAGACTTAGCATACACACAGACGGCCACCTCACAGGTGTGAGGTGACTCCTCACTGTGACTTTGATTTGTATGACCTTGAGGATTAGTGATGTTGAGTATTTTTTCAAATACATGTTGGCCATTTCTATGTCTTCTTTAGAAAAACATTTATTCAAGTCCTCTGTTCATTTATTAATTGTACTATTTGCTTTTTTTGATAATGAGTGAGAAGAGTTCCTTGTATGAATTTTAATCCCTTATTAAGTACATGGTTTACAAATATTTTCTCCCATTTCACAGATTGACTTTTCAATCTTGCTAATTGTCACTTCTGATATGCAGAAGCTTTTTAGAAATAGTTCTACTCATCTAATTTTTTGTTGCTGAATTAAGCAATTTTTGTTTTAGTACTAGCTCTGCAATGTATAAACTGTGGGCCCTTGGGCAAGGCACGAAATCTTTGTATCTTGATTTTTCCGTGAGGTCACTGTATGATACCTGAAATCTCTAAAAATTCTAAATTTAAAAAATAATTATACTAGCATCATTAAGATATAATTTAGAAAGTGATTAGTTTCCAGAGGTTAAACATTCATTTACCCGAACTTGTATTAAACAATTACTATGTACAAATCATAGCGAAATGAACCCTTATTTATCACACATGCACGCTAAGTCACTTCAGTTGTGTCTGACTCTTTGCAATCCCAGGGAGTGTAGCCCATCAGGCTCCTCTGTCCATGGTATTCTCCAGGCAAAAATCATACATGCAGGATCAAACTACATAGGATTTCCCCACATAAGTCAATATAATCTATTCATCAACAAAAAGTCTTTAACTTCAATTTAATTAGATGATTTCATCTTTCTCCAGCTATTCTGAGGCAAAATCCAGATTTCAGAAAGAATATATCTATATCTATATATATGTATAGGTATATATACATGTCGGAGAAGGCAATGGCACCCCACTCCAGTACTGTTGCCTGGAAAATCCCATGGACGGAGGAGCCTGGTAGGCTGCAGTCCATGGGGTCGCTGAGAGTTGGACGCAGCTGAGCGACTTCACTTTCACTTTTCACTTTCATGCACTGGAGAAGGAAATGGCAACTCACTCCAGTGTTCTTGCCTGGAGAATCCCAGGGACGGGGGAGCCTGGTGGGCTGCCGTCTATGGGGTCGCACAGAGTCAGACAAGACTGATGCAACTTAGCAGCAGCATATATACATGTATCTGTAAGATAAAAGCCTGATGTGCTACAGGCCATGGGGTCACAATGAGTCAGACATGACTGAGGGACTGAACTGAACTGTAAGATAAAATGCAAAACCACTACAATATTGTAAAGTAATTAGCCTCCAATTAAAATAAAAAAATTTATTTTAAAAAATATGTGGTTATATATGGTTTGAACGTGACATAAATAATTTCACTTTAAAACTTTCGAGCGATAACCTGTTGATACAGCTAAATTTAAAAATAAACTAAAAAACCATCTCCATCCCAAAATAACTAAATGTTTGCTTTTTTCTGAAAAAAAAAAAAAGAAAAAAATCTTTCTGAATATATTTAAACAGTTTCAGCTGTTCAGTCAACTGTCTAGATATCAAATTAGGTAATAATCTTAAACAATTTTGATAAAAATCTACCCATCATTACTTTAGCTGAAAACATATCAATAGAATAGACTGCATTGAAAGAAATCCTTAATCAGCATACTGTACACCTTAAGCTTACACAACATTCTATGTCAACTGTATCTCAATAAAACCAAATTTGTTTTAATCCTTTAAAATGGTAAACTGTATTTTTCTTTATGAATTAGAACTATACTGAGAATTAAATTGCTTTTAAAATCACATTTGAAGGTTTACTTCATAAGTTAAATATTTTTCTTGGTAATTCATAGGTCAGTCATTTTATATTTATATAATTATCTTCTGTGAAAACGTCTGTTCCATCTAATACATAAACATATTTTGCTAAATATAGAGTCCTGAACAATTTCAGAAGGACTTCTCTGCCATACCCACAATCTCCTTTTCCAAACACAATGTTGAACTCATAAAATCAGAGAGTAAAATGGTGGTTGCCAGCAAGTGAGGCATGGGGGAGATGGGAGATGTCAGTCAAAGGACACAAACTTTCACTTGTAAGACGACTAACATCGCAGGTACTGCTGCAGAGCCTGGTGACTACACTTGTAACAATGCATTATATACTCAAAATCTATTAAGGGAGTAGGTCTTAAGCTTTCTCGTCCCCAAAATAAGTAACTATGTGATGTGATAGGTGTGTTAACTTGATTATGGTAATCACTGCACAATACATGTATATATTAAATCATCAAACTGTACACCTTTAAAAAATAAAAATCTTCTTGAACAACTTGAATATATACACTTTATTTGTCAGTCATTTCTCAATAAATCTGGAAACACAGGTGGGGATTATATATATTTTTACTGAAGCATAGTTACTTAACAATGATGTGTTGGGATTGTATTTTAAATGAGCAAACTCAAAAGCAAGAAAGGAAAATACCAAGGTATTATTTCAAATCCATTCACTTATTCTATTTTTTTGTTCTATTATTTCTTATACTTTTTCCATCTTAATGAATATCATATGTTTTTTAATCATATGTTAACTTTATGGATACATAAGTAGAATGAGAACTAATAAAACAATATGTTTTTTACATTACTAATAACATGTATATGATTAAGATGTCCAATGAAGTAAAAAAAAAACCAGAAATTGGAAAATAGAAAATCACACAGGTTTGAAAAGAACCAAAGAAAAATTCTATAAATAATTAAAAAGAACTTTAACGTCCTCAAAAGATGTGATATATCATAGACTAGATAAAGCTGAAAAGAATTAATTAGAAGATATTAATAAGTAAATTATTCAGAAATTTGCAAAGAAAACTAATACGAAGTAACATATAAACACAAGTTAAAAGACGCAGTGATGTAAAAAGAGGATATCCAACATACATACAATGGAGTTATAGAAGGAGAGACTAGAGAGAACAAGGGAAAGCATATTTAAGTAATAATGGTAGACAATGTTTCAGAGTTGTAGAAAGACAGGACCACTGAGCTGAAGTTTCACACCAAACTCTAATATTTAAATACTCAGACCACATTGTTATGAAAATACAGAAAATAAAGCACAAAATTTTAAGAGGAGGAATAAGAAAAGATGGATTATCTGCAAAAGACAATTACATAAAGAACACTATACACAGAATATAATGCCCAAATAAACTGTTATTCAAGAATAAGAATGAAATAGACAAATTACAAAGGTGATTTTTAACATGTGCTTCAAAAAGAAGGAAATTTTATCCAAAAGGAAGGATTAGAAACAGTAAGAAGAAAATGGCAAAATAAATATTTTATTACTATAAAAAAGTAATGATGACTAATGGGAATAGTAACAATGTATAGGATCAAAATATCAGGCAACAATAATATAGAATCCAGAAGAAGGGAAACCATAATTTAAACAATCTAGTGTTCTTGTACTGTTTAGAAGAGAATAATGAACTTATTAATTATGAAGATAAAAATGTAAGGAAAAGATATCATTTATAAAATGAACATATAACTATTCAGCAACGAAATACATAAGAAACAAAGAAAACACAATTGTAAATGCAGAAGAAGGCATTAGGGGGAAAGAATGGCATTATAAATAAAATAAACAGCAACATGAAAAAAATCATCAATAATTAGGGGAAATTACAATAACAAAATTAGACAGACATGTGAACCAAACAAATTTCAAATATAATAACTTTGGCCTCTTGATGAAAGTGAAAGAGGAGATTTAAAAAGTTGGCTTAAAGCTCAACATTCAGAAAACGAAGCTCATGGCATCTGGTCCCATCACTTCATGGCAAATAGATGGGGAAACAGTGGAAACAGTGTCAGACTTTATTTTTCTGGGCTCCAAAATCACTGCAGATGGTGACTGCAGCCATGAAATTAAAAGACACTTACTCCTTGGAAGGAAAGTTATGACCAACCTAGACAGCATATTAAAAAACAGAGACATTACTTTGCCAACAAAGCTCTGTCTAGTCAAGGCTATGGTTTTTCCAGTGGTCATGTATGGATGTGAGAGTTGGACTATAAAGAAAGCTGAGCACCGAAGAATTGATGCTTTTTAACTGTGGTGTTGGAGAAGACTCTTGAGAGTCCCTTGGACTGCAAGGAGATCCAACCAGTCCATCCTACGGAGATCAGTCCTGGGTGTTCATCGGTAGGATTGATGTTGAAGCTGAAACTCCAATCCTTTGGCCACCTGATGCGAAGAGCTGACTCATTTAAAAGACCCTAATGCTGGGAAAGACTGAGGGCAGGAGGAGAGGGGGATGACAGAGGATGAGATGGTTGGATGGCATCACCCTCTCAATGGATGTGGGTTCAGGTGGAATCCAGGAGTTGGTGATGGACAGGGAGGCCTGGCATGCTGAGGTTCATGGGGTAGCAAAGAGTCAGACACGACTGAGTGACTGAACTGAACTGAACTGAACTTTGCAAGACAATACCAAGATTTAATGTTACAAAGTACTTTGACCTTATCATATTAAGATCATCCTTAAAGGTGAATAAATATGTTCTACTGAATCACTCTCTAAAACATGTAAAAGGAATTGCCCTTCATATATTCATACCAGAGGTCTTCATCAGGTATAATAATTGTTTTAAGGAAATTAATCTATTGATAATATCCACTTGTAATATTTCTGCATAACAAAAAAGGTCATACTGTTTTTAGACTACATCGCTTCTGTTCTAATCCTGGCTTGAAATGATTTTTTATATAAGTTGGATATCAAATAATATATCAAAATTAAATGATTAGAGATGTACCACTCATCAAAATATACCATTTCTTTAAACAACTTGTTGTATATCTACTGTCCACAAACTGTACCTTCTCAGGCTCTTCACCAACTTGTATAAACTTAACCCTTTTAAAGAGTTTTATAAGTTTACTGGTGCTTCAGATGGTAAAGAATGTGCCTAAAATGAAGGGGACCCAGGTTTCATTCCTGGGTCAGGAAGATCTGGAGAAGGGAATGGCAACCCACTCCCATATTCTTGCTGGAGAATTCCATGGACAGAGAAACCTGGAGGGCTATACAGTCCATGGGGTCACAAGGAGTCAGACATGACTGAGTAACTAACACTATAAGTTTACTACCCACTGGTTAAAATACAACTCCCTTACATTTTTGTCCTTGGTGTAATCCATTCAAGACTCAGGGACTGCCTCTTGGTTCTAGCATTCTGACTTTAGTAAATAAGAATATGTTGATCCTATTCATGTAGTTTTTTTTTTTTTAATTTTTATTTTAACTTTATTTTACTTTACAATACTGTATTGGTTTTGCCATACATTGACATGAATCCTCATGTAGTTTTTAAAACAATTTATAAGCTTTGGTCATATTTTCTCTTAGGCCTCCATTTTTTTAAAAAGAGCATTTTAAAAAATTTGCCCAAGTATTGAAGTTTTCAACCCCAACATGTTCAATCCACTTTATAATAGAGTGCTGCTGCTGCTAAGTCACTTCAGTCGTGTTCGACTCTGTGAGACCCCATAGATGGCAGCCCACCAGGCTCCTCTGTCCCTGGGATTCTCCAAGCAAGAACACTGGAGTGGGTTGCCATTTCCTTCTCCAATGCAGGAAAGTGAAAAGTGAAAGTGAAGTCGCTCAGTCGTGTCCAACCCTCAGCGACCCCATGGACTGCAGCCTTCCAGGCTCCTCGGTCCATGGGATTTTCCAGGCAACAGTACTGGAGTGGGGTGCCATCGCCTTCGCTGTTATAATGGTATAGATTATTTCAAACTCTAGTTTCTCTTTTAGTTACAGATGTAGAGATACACTGTAGAGAGAAAAACTAAAGAGCCTCTTGATGAAAGTGAAAGAGGAGAGTGAAAAAGTTGGCTTAAAAAACTCAACATTCAGAAAACTAAGATCATGGCATCTGGTCCCATCACTTCATGGCAAATAGATGGGGAAACAACAGAAACAGTGAGAGACTTTATTTTGGGGGGGCTCCAAAATCACTGCAGATGGTGAATGCAGCCATGAAATTAAAAGACACTTGCTCCTTGGAATAAGAGTTATGATGAACCTAGACAGTATATTAAAAAGCAGAGATATTCCTTTGTCAAGAAAGGTCTGCCTAGTCAAAGTGATGGTTTTTCCAATAGTCATGTATGAATGGGAGAGTTGGACTATAAAGAAAGCTGAGTGCTGAAGAATTGATGCTTTGGAACTGTGGTGTTGGAGAAGGCTCTTGATAGTCCCTTGGACAGTGAGGAGATCCAACCTGTCCATCCTAAAGGAAATCAATCCTGAATATTTGTTGGAGGGACTGATGCTGAAGCTGAAACTCCAATACTTTGGCCACTTGATGTGAAGAACTGATTCATTTGAGAAGACCCTGATGCTGGGAAAGATTGAAGGCGGGAGGAGAAGGGGATGACAGAGAATGAGATGGTTAGATGGCATCACTGACTCAATGGACATGAGCTTGAACAAGCTCTGGGAGTTGGTGATGGACAGGGAGGCCTGGCGTGCTGCAGTCCATGGGGTTGCAAAAAGTCAGACACAACTGAGCAACTGAACTGAACTAACTGAACTGTAGAGATATACTGGGTTTGTAGAAGCAGTATGTTCTCTGGTTTATTGCTCAGATAGTCACATTATTAGTTTGCTCTATTTCAAAATGTTTGAGTGTCTAGCGGCTCATGCTTAAAATCTTTGTTGGCTACTTTTTCTCCCAGGATAGTTTAATTAGTCCCAAGGCTCTAAACAGCATCTTTATGCTGATGACTACCAAATTTATATTCCAAAATAAACAGCCCTCCTGAATGCCAATCTCATATAGCCAACAACATTATTAGTATCTACAATAGTATATAAGAAACTACAGAGAGTTCCCTGGTGGCCTAATGGTTAGGATTTTGAGCTTTCGAAGCCATGGCCTCGGTTCAATTCTTGGTTGGACAACTGAGATCCCACAAGCTGTGCAGTGTGGCCAAACAAGGAGAGAGAGAGACTAAAATTCAATTTGAAAGAAACCATTCAAGAAAAGAAGCATTATTTTATAAAAAAGAGAGAGACTAGCAAATTTTTTAATTTCATGTCTTAAAAAAATCTTGTATTTCCATCCTCTGCAATTTGCTCTCCGCCTTCCTCTTTTCACATTAGTAAGTAGCACCATGAGCCAACAAGTAACTCAAGCTAAAAACCTAGGACTCCTCAGTTCTTCTGTACCCTATCTATTTCAGGCAATGCTGTAGATCAGTGGTTCCCAACCTTTATCATGACATGACACACTGAAGGAAACTGAGAAGGCTGCTCAAGGCTGGAGATAACCAGCCTGGGAGTTTGGGCTGCCCCAGGATCCCCAGCCACCCTTAAGACTGAGATGATCAGTATCATGGTGCTCCATTAACCTGTTTGCTGCCATCAGCTGAGAAACTCTGTTTTAGACCTGACATACAAAACACAACCTGAACTTAATCACTTTCCCCCAATCTTCATTGTAATCATTATAGTAATGCCTGTAGTTTGAGTATCTCAGAAAGCTGAGGCTAGCCAGGAACCCCAAGTATCAGCACTCAGTGATTTCTTGATGTGCTTCAGTGTTTTTTCCTGGGTATGTGGTTCATGGAGCTCTGATCCTTACCGCGAAGCTCCCAGGCTTAATTTTCTGGCACTCCTTGCAAAGTTGTAAGCCAACTAACTGACTTAATCTCTTTTTGCTTAAATCAACTAATCAACACAATGGCCTCAGTTCAGCTGAGCAGCCACTTACCCAAAGAGGCCTTTCCTGACCACTCAAAACAAAGTATAAACTCAAGTCAATCCAATTCAGTAGCATGATTTTTTTTTATTTATACAATTTAATAATGCCTACTATTTACTCATTTATTTGTTCATTGTCTGGCTCTCCCCAACTAGTTCCACAAAATTAAGACTCTTTTCTGTTGTGTTCATCATTTCTTCCCCAGTGTCTAGAACAGTGCCTATGAATCCTTGTAAAGTGAATTTATACTAATAATTATCACCACTTACAGCAGCCTCCACATCCCTGCCCCCACACCCAAGCTGGCAGAAACAGGTGCCCACAGGGCTTGTCCTGCCTGCCGCCCATCCCCGTGCCTCCTTCAAGGGTCAGAGACTACCTGGGTGCCCAGCTGTGAGGGCAGGCAGCATCTGGGGTGCCACAGCTGAGAATGGGAGCAACAGCAGCACTTCCGCGGGTCAGCAAGGGTCATAGCGAGGCAACCAGGCCTCTCCCTGCAGTGGCTCCTAGGGCCATTTCTCTCTTCTTCCTCTGGGTCATAGGCAGCTCAGGGAATGGTCCACCATGCAGGAGGAAGGCCCACTTTTTCTGAGGGTGCACCTACGCTCCTGCACTTGCCCACCCCAGCTGGGCCTGCAGGAGGAAGGGCGCGTAGGCAGTGTCTGTGGCTGGGGCGCCAAGGCTTTGAGTGCCGCCTCTGCTGAGCAGCATCTCTGAGGCTCTGAGTTTGGGCTGCCTATAAAAGTAGGGAAAACCACTAGACCATACAGGTATGACCTAAATCAAATCCCTTATGATTATCCAGTGGAAGTGAGAAATAGATTTAAGGGACTAGATCTGATACATAGAGTGCCTGATGAATTATGGACTGAGGTTCCTGACACTGTACAGGAGACAGGTATCAAGACCATCCCCATGGAAAAGAAATGCAAAAAAGCAAAATGGCTGTCTGGGGAGGCCTTACAAATACCTGTGAAAAGAAGAGAAGTGAAAAGCAAAGGAGGAAAGGAAAGATATATGCATCTGAATGCAGAGTTCCGGAGAATAGCAAGAAGAGATAAGAAAGCCTTCCTCAGCGATCAATGCAAAGAAATAGAGGAAAACAACAGAATGGGAAAGACTAGAGATCTCTTCAAGAAAATTAGAGATACCAAGAGAACATTTCACGCAAAGATGGGCTGAATAAAGGACAGAAATGGTATGGATCTAACAGAAGCAGAAGATATTAAGAAGAGGTGGCAAGAATACACGGAAGAACTGTTCAAAAAAAATCTTCATGACCAAGATAATCACGATGGTGTGATCACTCCCCTAGTGCCAGACATCCTGGAATAGGAAGTCAAGTGGGCCTTAGAACGCATCACTACAAACAAAGCTAGTGGAAGTGATGGAATTCCAGTTGAGCTAATTCAAATCCTGAAAGATGATGCTGTGAATGCGCTGCAATCAATATGCCAGCAAATTTGGAAAACTCAGCAGTGGTCACAGGACTGGAAAAGGTCAGTTTTCATTCCAATCTCAAAGAAAGACAATGCCAAACAATGCTCAAACTACTGCACAATTGCACTCATCTCACATGCTAGTAAAGTAATGCTCACAATTCTCCAAGCCAGGCTTCAGCAATATGTGAACCGAGAACTTCCTGATGTTCAAGCTGGTTTTAGAAAAGGCAGAGGAACCAGAGATCAAATTGCCAACATCCGCTGGATCATCAAAAAAGCAAGATAATTCCAGAAAAACATTCATTTCTGCTTTATTGACTATGCCAAAGCCTTTGACTGTGTGGATCACAATAAACTGTGGAAAATTCTGAAAGAGATGGGAATACTAGATGACCTGACCTGCCTCTTGAGAAACCTATATGCAGGTCAGGAAGCAACCGTTAGAACTGGACATGGAACAACAGACTGGTTCCAAACCGGAAAAGGAGTACTTCAAGGCTGTATACTGTCACCCTGCTTATTTAACCTCTATGCAGAGTACATCATGAGAAACGCTGGGCTGGAAGAAGCACAAGGTGGAATCAAGATTGCCAGGAGAAATATCAATAACCTCAGATATGCAGATGACACCACCCTTATGGCAGAAAGTGATGAGGAACTAAAAAGCCTCTTGATGAAAGTGAAAGAGGAGAGTGAACAAGTTGGCTTAAAGCTCAACATTCAGAAAACAAAGATCATGGCATCCGGTCCCATCATTTCATGGGAAATAGATGGGGAAACAGTGGAAACAGTGTCAGACTTTATTTTTGGGGGCTCCAAAATCACTGCAGATGGTGACTGCAGCCATGAAATTAAAAGACGCTTACTCCTTGGAAGGAAAGTTATTACCAACCTAGATAGCATATTAAAAAGCAGAGACATTACTTTGCCGACTAAGGTCCATCTAGTCAAGGCTATGGTTTTTCCAGTGGTCATGTATGGATGTGAGAGTTGGACTGTGAAGAAAGCTGAGCACCGAAGAATTGATGCTTTTGAGCTGTGGTGTTGGAGAAGACTCTTGAGAGTCCCTTGGACTGCAAGGAGATCCAACCAGTCCATTCTGAAGGAGATGAGCCCTGGGATTTCTTTGGAAGGAATGATGCTAAAGCTGAAGCTCCAGTACTTTGGCCACCTCATGTGAAGAGTTGACTCATTGGAAAAGACTCTGATGCTGGGAGGGATTGGGGGCAGGAGGAAAAGTGGATGACAGAGGATGAGATGGCTGGATGGCATCACCGACTCGATGGACGTGAGTTTGGGTGAACTCCGGGAGTTGGTAATGGACAGGGAAGCCTGGTATACTGCAATTCATGGGGCTGCAAAGAGTCAGACATGACTGAGCAACTGAACTGAACTGAACTGAGAGCACAGAACCATATGGAATCATCTTTTAAAAACAATACAAAGTATCATAAGGATTCTTTTCCCAAGCTGCATGGGAATCAGGGTAGCTTAGAGGTTAAGTGCTTATAATATGATCTGAACATCCTGGGATTCATATCCAACTTACACAATTTATTACCTGTGTGACTTTGGGTAATTTACCCAATGTCTCTGAGCCTCAGTTTATACAGCTTACAGTATTGTCATGCAGATTAAAAGAGTTCAAATAAAGTTCTTAATTAGGGTCTGAAATGTTGAACATATGTTATCTTAAAAAAAAAAAACAACAACAGCACAGAGAAAATTAACTACTATTGATTCACTTATCTCTGTCATAGGTATATGGGAAGATATAAATGCATTACATCCTCAGAAATGTACAATAAAGATATAGAGGTAAGATATGCAATTGGAAGAGAAGGTTGAAAAAAGAGAGAAGGAAGGAAAATAATAAGGATATAATAAATGGTTTATACTTAAAGTAGTTTCATTGAAAGTAGTCAATTTTATTAAAAGTATTAGGAAATGTAAGGAATGGGAAGAATTTATAGGATTCATATCATTATAGAGGCCTCCCTGGTAGCTCAATGGCAAAGAATCCCCTTACAGTATAGGAGACACAGAAAACACAGGTTCAATCTCTGGGCCAGAAAGATCCCATAGAGAAGAAAATGGCAACCCACTCCAGTATTCTTGCCTGGGAAATTCCATGGACAGAGGAGCCTGGCAGGCTATAGTCAATGGGGTCACAAGAGACAGACACAATTTAGCAACTAAACTAAATCATTATAGAGCAAAATATTGTGGGAGACCATGAGAGTGAGTCAACAGGTATAGAAATTTCCAAGAAGTAAAAAAGATGAAATAAAATATTTGAGCATGAAAAAAATTGGTGATAGAAAAGACTTCAAAATTTTTGGTGGCAGTGGAATCACAAAGGAGTTTGTATATTATCCCATTAATGATGTGTCATTGAAAATTATAAAATAAGGCAGGAGTAGGTGGTAGATGTACAACTGGAACATTTCTTTAATCTAGGCACTGAGCAAATCATAGTCTTGTTGTTCTCACCTCAGTCCTATGAGACAGATTCCATTATGCACAGATAAATTTTAAAAAGCTCAAATAACTAAATCATTTGTTCTAGGTCTTAAGAAATAAGGGTTAGCTTTATGCAGGTGTCTTCCTGCACATCACACACAAATGTTTTCTACAATATTGCAAAATTATACTTTTAAAAATTATTTTAAAGACTATGAGCTGAATAATTTGAAAAGGGAGAACCAACAGAAATGGAGGGGATAGAGATAACATTTTAAGATTTTAAACTATGAAGTGGTAAGTGCTTAAACTAGAGTAATATTGATGGGTACCACAGTATATAGTGGGAAGAGAACTAAATGGGGCATACAGAATCGTAAATGCTAGTTGTGAGCGTAGACGGCCTTTAGGGTTTATTTGCAAATAATGGTTTGATTTTTTTAAGCTGAAAAAGGAAGAACAAATTCAGCACTATTTTCAAAATTCCATCAGCGATAGGGAAGAAACCACACATAAACAGTTACAATTCTCCATTAATAATTAATTTCTTCTCAGGAAGAGTATTTCACAGATTACCATGTTCTATAATGTATATCATTGCACTTGATTGATACCAAAACCCTAAGGTAAAGATATTACTCTATCCATTTTATAGGAAAATAAATAGAGGTTTCTAAAGATGAAGTAATGACCGAAGACATGACAGAATCCAAGTCTCCTGACACAAGTATGGTCTTCCCACTTTTCAGGTTGCCTCTGTGCTGTGTGTGCTTAGAGTCTAACTTGTGTCCAACTCCTTGCGACCCTATGGACTGTAGCCCGCCAGGCTCCTCCATCCACAGGGATTCCCCAGGAAGGAATACTGGAGTGGGTTGCCATGCCCTGCTTCAGGTCAAGTTGCCCCTACTACTTAACAAATTGTGCTGCTGCTTATCTTGTGGTGTTATAGAATCCAATGACTTAACATCTGGAAAAGTGAATTTATCCAGACACATCCACTCTCCTTTAAGTGTCTGTTGAACACTTATTAACCTACTCCTCCTTGTGGTAACAGTTATTTGTAATATGTACTCTACAGTTCTTGGCAAAGAATTACAATATTTGTCTTACTCTTCTTGTCCAAAGAAGACTCAGACTGACTCTACCAATTAAATCTAGAACATCTATTGTGTTTTCCAGGACATAATGGAGTCCATCTGACTGGACCTCTTCAAAATAAAATTTGAGAATGGAAATCTAAATGTCTCCCAATGAAGACTATAGAAAATTAAATTAGAAAAATATATTTTTATCTTCCCATTCCTTGTATCAAATGCATTGCCAACCTAAGTCCTTAAAATCCACTGAATTTGTTGAACTAGGGATATACTGTCACCTTATGTGCCCAGTGAGTGAAAGTTGCGCAGTCGTGTCTGACTCTTTGTGACCCCATAGACTATACAGTCCATGGAATTCTCCAGGCCAGAATACTGGAGCGGGTAGCCTTTCTCTTCCCCAGGAGATCTTCCCAACCCAGGGATTAAACCCAGGTCTCTCACATTGCAGGCAGATTCTTTACCAGCTGAGCCACAAGGAAGCCCTATGTGCCCAGAGCTTGCAATAAGCATCATTATTCTTGGGCCCATTTTTGGCTGCCATCTTGTCCAGGATTAGCTTTGAAAAGTCATTTATGGATGTCAGTGCCCTTTATCAGTATTTTGTTTGTTGCAATAAATATTAATTTAATCATCTTCAGCTAGTTGTTGGCTATCTTGTTTTCATAAGCATACTGTTCCATTTTACAAAATCTTACTTTCAGATCATGTCCCAGTAAGATGTCCCACAAGTCTCTGTGTAGACAACTGAAATTTTCCATTCCTACTATCCAGCATAGTTGTTCACATATACCAATATAATTTCAGTCTTAGTATTCTGATCAGAATCAAGAATACCTCCATTTTGGAAACAAAGAATACAAACCCCCTATTTAAGAAGTAAAAACTACAAATTCAGAACTATGAGTATCTCATGAGGAACAGAATCAGTTTTAACTATATATATATATATATATATATATATATATATATATTATATGAAACAGCCACCTGCACCAAAATTCTTTGTTTACTCTAGAAACGCGTTGCAAAATTTCTTTCTTTGTGCTGATAAGAAAGCTAAAGGATTCGGAACACTTATCAGTTCAGTTCAGTTCAGTTCAGTTCAGTCTCTCAGTCATGTCCGACTGTTTGTGACCCCATGAATCGCAGCACGCCAGGCCTCTCTGTCCATCACCAACTTCCGGAGTTCACTCAGATTCACGTCCATCGAGTCGGTGATGCCATCCAGCCATCTCATCCTCTGTCATCCCCTTCTACTCCTGCCCCCAATCCCTCCCAGCATCAGAGTCTTTTCCAATGAGTCAACTCTTCGCACGAGGTGGCCAAAGTACTGGAGCTTCAGCTTTAGCATCATTCCTTCCAAAGAAATCCCAGGGCTCATCTCCTTCAGAACGGACTGGTTGGATCTCCTTGCAGTCCAAGGGACTCTCAAGAGTCTTCTCCAACACCACAGCTCAAAAGCATCAATTCTTCGGCGCTCAGCTTTCTTCACAGTCCAACTCTCACATCCATACATGACTACTGGAAAAACCATAGCCTTGACTAGACGGACCTTAGTCGGCAAAGTAATGTCTCTGCTTTTTAATATGCTATCTAGGTTGGTAATAACTTTCCTTCCAAGGAGTAAGCGTCTTTTAATTTCATGGCTGCAGTCACCATCTGCAGTGATTTTGGAGCCCCCAAAAATAAAGTCTGACACTGTTTCCACTGTTTCCCCATCTATTTGCCATGAAGTAATGGGACCAGATGCCATGATCTTTGTTTTCTGAATGTTGAGCTTTAAGGCAAATTGTTCACTCTCCTCTTTCACTTTCATCAAGAGGCTTTTTAGTTCCTCTTCACTTTCTGCCATAAGGGTGGTGTCATCTGCATATCTGAGGTTATTGATATTTCTCCCAGCAATCTTGATTCCAGCTTGTATTTCTTCCAGCCCAGCATTTCTCACGATGTACTCTGCATATAAGTTAAATAAGCAGGGTGACATATACGGCCTTGAAGTACTCCTTTTCCTATTTGGAACCAGTCTGTTGTTCCATGTCCAGTTCTAACTGTTGCTTCCTGACCTGCATACAGATTTCTCAAGAGGCAGGTCAGGTGGTCTGGTATTCCCATCTCTTTCAGCATTTTCCACAGTTTATTGTGATCCACACAGTCAAAGGCTTTGGCATAGTCAATAAAGCAGAAATGGAAGTTTTTCTGGAACTCTCTTGCTTTTTCCATGATCCAGCGGATGTTGGCAATTTGATCTCTGGTTCCTCTGCCTTTTCTAAAACCAGCTTGAACATCAGGAAGTTCTCGGTTCACATATTGCTGAAGCCTGGCTTGGAGAATTGTGAGCATTACTTTACTAGCATGTGAGATGAGTGCAATTGTGCAGTAGTTTGAGCATTGTTTGGCATTGTCTTTCTTTGAGATTGGAATGAAAACTGACCTTTTCCAGTCCTGTGACCACTGCTGAGTTTTCCAAATTTGCTGGCATATTGATTGCAGCGCATTACCAGCATCATCTTTCGGGATTTGAAATAGCTCCACTGGAATTCCATCACCGCCACTAGCTTTGTTTGTAGTGATGCTTTCTAAGGCCCACTTGACTTCCTATTCCAGGATGTCTGGCTCTAGGGGAGTGATCACACCATCGTGATTATCCTGGTCGTGAAGATCATTTTTGAACACTTACAATGCAAGGCAAAAAAAAAGAAAGAACCCATTTGCTGACTAAGCTGAGGCAAAGTTCATCAACTAAGACTGGATCTGACTGTGTTCTGTTTTATATCAGAAATTGCACATCTTCATTTTACTTTCTGATATTCAACAATATTAGATAAGGAATCTCTTGGCAAATGGTTTGACTAGAGCCTGTTTCGGGCTTAGTTACAGAGTTGTATGTGACTCTTTGAGACCCTTTGGACTGTGGTCCACCAGGCTCCTCTGTTCATAGGGATTCTCCATGCAAGAATACTGGAATGGGTTGCCATGCCCTCCTCCAGGGGATCTTCCTGACCAAGAGACTGAAACTGTGTCTCCTGTGTCTCCTGCTTTGCAGGCTGTTTCTTTACCCACTGAGCCATCAGGGAAGCCCAGAGTCTGTTTACTCATCTAAAATAAAAGGTTTGTGAAGCGTGTTTACATAATTACTTGAAGCCACAGGATATGACTCCTTTCAAGAGATCTTTTTTAGCCACTCCAGAAAACTTCAACAGTCTTACCCAGATACTCCTTATGAGTCGATTTTATTTTTCTGGCCAATCACTTTTAACCAGTTAATCCATTACTTCTTATTCAGGTAAGATCCATGAGGTCAGGGAATTTTTTGTTCTCTGCTATATCCCCAAAAGACTGCCTGGACCATAATAGGTATTTAATAAAAAATTTTGTCAAATAAACAAAATAATGTTAACATGAACTAGATTTCTAAAACTGAGTCTTTTGGGCCAAATTTTAATGTTTTGGATATTCTGGATCCAATAAACTAATTTTTGATGTTGTTCTAAAATTTTTAAAAAGTCTGGATACTGAAACATATTCAAAAACAAATAATGTAAAAAAAAATTTTTCTGCCTGTAAATGCTGTTCAGAGCACTTTGCTTCTGCTTTCGCAACTATCTGAATAGCTTTTTCTTTTCCCTTCTTTCCTTCTCTTCCTCTGCTTCCTTCTTTCCTATTTGGGCTTTTTTTTTTTTTTTTTTGTCCTCACTGTATTACAGTCCCACGTGAATGTGAACTATATGAAGACTGGGACATAGTCTACATCATTCAGTTTGCAATACCAGTGACTAGCAGCATAATTGACACACAAGAGGCATTTGGTACATTTTTAATTAATTTTTTATAATGAAGGAATTGGGTTGAAGATTTTTCTTTTACTAAAGTATAGTTGATTTATAATGCTGTGTTAGTTTCAGGTGTTATAATGAAGGAATCGTATATCCAAGTTTCAACAGTGCATTCATGTTGTTTTTCTGAGAATCAAAAAAGAAACACTAAAAAAGAAATAACATATTTTATCTGAGAATCTCTATACTAAAATAGAAAGCTGAAGTTAAAAAATGCTGGAATAACTCTTCCTGTATATAAACAATTCAATTTTCCCTCTTCAATCATTCCTGCCCACAGTGATTTCTAGTTCCTCAGAGCCCTTGTTTTTTCTACTACAAGCCACAACTAGAGAAACCACCACAATGAAAAGCCTACACACCATGCGACTAGAGAGTAAACCCTAGCAACCCTAGAGTAAAGTAAACCTAGCTGCTCCCAGAAACTAGAAAAAGCCTAAGTGTGGCCAAAGGTAACTTAATAAATAAATAAAATTATTTTTAAAAAATATTGGGATAACCCCTCCTGTATATAAGCAATTGAATTTGTACATTATTTGGTCTTTTTTTTTACCTCTCTTAATATTTAGAGAAATTAAATGTCATCAGTAATACTGAGGGCCCAAGCAACTCTTCCATATCTTCTCAGATTCTCTAAACAGCGAGAACTCTTTTGTTATGTGTTTCAAAACTCATTTTTAACAGTATTCAAAGAAATTAATGAGATGGATGAATTCATGATATTCCATAAGTGAAGAATTAAGAAAACCCTCTGGTGAATATATATCACACAGTAGTACCCACATAAAGCTCACTTTCAAAGGGAAAAAAAATTGAAATTTTTTTTTAATTTTTCTCTGTAATTTATGTAAGAAAACATAACCTGATCTCAGCCCGTGGTAATACGTCAAGCTCATTTTGCCTATTTCTTCTCCAGAGGGTGACTTGTGCTCCTAGGGTACTCAGTAATTACACAGGCTGGCTTAATACTAATGGTCATTAAGCACAATGGAGAAAGTTAAAGGTCCACCATTAGTAAAGACTTTTTTGACCTTTTAAGTTTGGGACATAAACTAAGCCATTTTAATGTTTACTGTGTATTTCTCCTATGCAGTTGTGGGAAATGGACTGTGTAAATTAACAGACAGGAAGAAGAGTATTAGAAGGCAACCAAACCTTTACATGAATCTTCACTATATATAAGCCAGGATTTTAATGAACAATGTTCATACACATTCTAATTGGCCAGCACATCTTCCTAATTTGATCATTTCATTCAACAAATACATGAATGTTTTCTCTCACATAATAAAATTTTTACTAATATTTTTAAAACGCATAAAAAGGCATATTATTTGATGAATAACCAATGGACTGTGAAGAAGGCTGAGCACCAAAGAATTGATGCTTTTGAACTGTGGTTTTGGAGAAGACTCTTGAGAGTCCTTTGGACTGCAAGGAGATCCAACCAGTCCATTCTAAAGGAGATCAGCCCTGGGATTTCTTTGGAAGGAATGATGCTAAAGCTGAAACTCCAGTACTTTGGCCACCTCATGCAGATTTGACTCATTGGAAAAGACTCCGATGCTGGGAGGAGGAGAAGGGGACGACAGAGGATGAGATGGCTGGATGGCATCACTGACTCGATCGACGTGAATCTGGGTGAACTCCGGGAGTTGGTGATGGACAGGGAGGCCTGGGGTGCTGTGATTCGTGGCATTGCAAAGAGTTGGACACGACTGAGCAACTGAACTGAACTGAATATTCATTCAATAAAAGAGCTTACCCATAAGGAAGAATTGATGAAAGAGAAGATCCTTTAAGTCATTCATTTCTTTTTGAAATGGTTTCCTATTTAGTTTAGTTTAGTTTAGCTCAGTTTGTTTTGTCTCTTAAAGCAATTTCCTCCCAAAGATTTTGAGGAATATTCCTGAAAAAATTATGTATAAACAAAAGTACTCTAACAAATAGATTGGAATGTGAGCACTTATACATCACATCACCAGAAGAAATGAAATATGTCTTCTGTCCTTCAAGACTTAGCAAGCTAGTTCAGGAGATGGAAGTTATTCATATGAAACAATGAGGCTTAATATAACATATAAGAAGTGATGACTAAATTGTATAGTAGAAAAAAACAAGGGTTACATCAACTCTGAGGTACTGGAAATCACTGTGAGCAAGAATGATTGAGAAGGAAAACTTCACAGGTAATGCAGAGCTTGATGGTGAAGCAATGTTTAACAAGATTAAGAGAAGACACAGCAGATGAGGAGATCAACACCAGGTGTTATGGGCAGTAATTTTCATGTTGAGCTATGCCTATTAAATTATCAAATAAAAGTAACAATGATGTTCCTTGTCTATGGCACATACGTATCTTATATAGTATCTACAGTAATCGAAAACTCTCTTCAACATAATATCTGTATGGGAGAAGAAAACCCAACAGAATATTCTTTCATTCACTCATCCATCCAGTGCGTATTTATTGTGCGCCAACTACATGACTACGTCACTACGAACAAAGCTAGTGGCGGTGATGGAATTACATCTGAGCTATTTCAAATCCTAAATGATGATGCTATAAAAGTGCTGCACTCGATATGCCAGCAAATTTGGAAAAATCAGCAGTAGCCACAGGACTGGAAATGGTCAGTTTTCATTTCAGTCCCAAAGAAGGGCAATGCCAAAGAATATTCAAACTACCACACAATTGCACTCATTTCACACGCTAGTAAGGGAATGCTCAAAATCCGTCAAGCTACGCTTCAAAGTACATGAACTAAGAACTTCCAGATAGATGTACAATGTGGGTTTAGAAAAGGCAGAGGAACCAGAGATCAAATTGCCAACATCCGTTGGATCATCAAAAAAAGCAAGAGATTTCCGGAAAAACATCTACTTCTGCTTCATTGACTACACTGAAGTTTTTGACTGTGTGGATCACAACATAATGTGGAAAATTCTTAAAGAGATGGGAATAACAGACCACCTTATCTGCCTCCTGAGAAACCTGTATGCTGGTCAAGAAGCAACAGTTAGAACCAGGCATGGAACAAGGGACTGGTTTCAAATTGGGGAAGGAGTATGTCAAGGCTGTGTATTGTCACCCTGCTTATTTAACTTATATACAGAGTATATCATGCGAAATGCCAGGCTGGATGAGGCTCAAGCTGCAATCAAGATTGCCAGGAGAAATATCAATAACCTCAGGTATGCAGATGACACCACCCTCATGACAGAAAGTGAAGAAGAACTAAAGAGCCTCTGGATGAAAGCAAAAGAGGAGAGTGAAAAAGCTGGCTTGAAAGTCAACACTCAAAAAATGAAGGTCATGGCATCTGGTCCCATCACTCCATGGCAAATAGATGGGGAAACAGTGGAAACAGTGACAGACTTCATTTTCTTGGGCTCCAAATTCACTGTGGACGGTGACTGCAGCCATAAAATTAAAAAACAGTTGCTCCTCAGAAGAAAAGTTATGACAAATATAGACAGCATATTAAAAAGCAAAGACATTACTTTGCCAACAAAGGTCCATATAGTCAAAGCTATGGTTTTTCCAGTAGTCATATACAGATGTGATATTTGGACCATAGAGAAGGCTGAGTGCTGAAGAATTGATGCTTTTGAACTGTGGTGTTGGAGAAGATTCCTGAGAGTCCCTTGGACTGCAAGGATATCAAACCAGTAAATCCTAAAGGAAATCTACCCTGAATATTCATTGGAAGGACCAGATGCTGAAGCTGAAGCGCCAATCCTTTGGCCACCTGATGCGAAGAACCAACTCATTGTAAAAGACCCTGATGCTGGGAAAGATTGAAGGCAAAAGGAGAAGGGGACGACAGAGGACAAGATGGTTGGATGGCATCACTGACTCAATGGACATGAGTTTGGGTAAACTCAGGGAGGTGGTGAAGGACAGGGAAGCCTGGCATGCTGCAGTCCGTAGGGTCAAAGAGCTGGACACGAATGAGCGACTGAACAACAACTACTACATGACAGACACTGATCTAATCAGTAAGTGAGAAATGTCCCATTCCCTAATGGAGCTTACCTTCTAGTGGGTGAAGACATAAAAAGTAAGAAACATAATAAGTAAGTAAAAGTGCTCTTTTTAAAATGGATAACCAACAAGGATCTACTTTACAGCCCAGGGAACTCTGCTCAATGCTATGTGGCAGCCTGAATGGCAGGGGGTTTGGGGAAAAATGGATACAAGTATATGTATGGCTGAGTCTCTTTGCTGTTTACCTGGAACTCTCACGACATTGTTTGTTAACTGGCTATATCTTAATACAAAACACAAAGTTTTGTATTTAATAAAAAATACAAAGTTTTGTATAGCTGACACTGGCTAATCGATATTTCTTTTCCCAACTTCCCCTCCAAATTCCAGACTTGTTCATCTAATTCCTTAATTAATATTTTCATTTAGAGAAGTAATAGACACTTAAAATTTAGAATACCCATAAACTATACACCTGATATTCTCCTCAAAGCTGGTTCTGCTCACACCCTTTCAGTTATTCAGAAAAGAACTTTAGAGTCATTCTTCATTTCTCATTCTGCGTTGCTCCACAAAAAACAGTTCTCACATTCTGCTGGCTTAACCTTCACAATAGATCCAAATGAGGACCAGTTGTTTCTACCTCCACTGATACCACACTAGTCTAAATCATAATTTCTCTGCTGGATTGCTATAGTGATACTTGGTGTACTTTGTCTGCTTCTTCCCTTCTTCTGATCTATTCTCAACACAGAAGCCAGATGTCAATAATATCATCAGTCTTCTCCTTGAAATCCTGCAGTGAGTCCCCAGATCACTGAGTAAAAGCCACGGTCTTTATAATGGCTTACATGGCATAATATGAACTGGGCCCTGTTGTTTTTCTGATGTCATCTCCTACCACTGTCCCATCATTCATGCTGTTCTACACTCAATGCCTCCTCACTGTCCCTAAAACATGCTAGACACACTCCCACCTTAAGGCTTCACACATACTCTTCTCTCTGCTAAAAACAATTTTCCCATATATAATCCTATAATTCCTTTACCTTCTTCAGGTCTCTGCCCAGGTATCATCCTCATGTGTCTTACCCCCTAGCTTTAAATTACAACTTTCCAACACTGCACTCCCACCTCCGGTGTATCTCATTTCCCCTGCTCTGCTTTAGAGTTTAGTGTACCTTCCATCATCATATACAACTTATTTATTTATTGTTTAAAACTTTGTGTTTTGTATTAAGATATAGCCAGTTAACAAACAATGTTGTGATAGTTCCAGGTAAACCGCCAAGGGACTCAGCCATACATATACATGTCTCCATTTTCCCCCAAATCCCCTCCCATTCAGGCTGCCGCATAGCATTGAGCAGAGTTCCCTGGGCTGTAAAGCAGATCCTTGTCAATATAATATTTATAATCATAGCACTGCATGAAATGAGCAAGGAATAAGTTTGGCATCGCCCATCATTAAGACTTCTACATGAAGAGACAAAATCAACAAAGGTAACTGAAAAGGAGCAACCCATGAATCTGGAAGGAAACCAGGAGATGGTGGTTCCTGGCAGACAAGGGAAGACACTAAGGTAGATCCTCTGTTGCAGGAAGGTCAAAGTAAAATACAGACTCAGGACTGGACTGGATTCAGCCATGTGGAGGTCACGGGAATCTTGGCAAGAATAGTTTAGTTGAAGCAGTAGTTTCTCAAACCAGATTGGATAGAATCTACCGGAACTGGGAGGAGAGCAAATATTAGGCAACTCCTGTTTTACTTAAAAGGAAAGAATAGAAACGGCAGGAAGAGCTGAGAGATGACATGCAGAAAAATTGAGATTATTAAGATTAGAATTGAGTTATCATATTATTATTACTATTATTAAGGGGATTGTTAGTATATAAAAATACTGTTGGAATGCTAATAATAGTAAATATTTAATAAACAGTTTCTGTTATTGTACTAAGTATATATATGCATATGTATATTGTGTGTATATATATATGTGTGTGTGTGTGTGTGTGTGTGTACAATAAATTGTTAAACCACTCTAAGATAAGCACTACTATTAGCCCATTTTACAGGTGAGGGAAGTGAGACAGACATGCAGAGGCCCAGTGTCCTCACACAGGTAGAAAAAGAAAGAGTCAGGATTCAATCCAACTAATTTGGCTTCAGAATCTGTGTGTTTAAAACTATACTCCCCCCAAATAATTAATACAAACGAGGTATCAAAAAAGATACTTAAACTACTTAGGATACTAAATTACTCTAATTGCCTGATTTAATAAAACAAGTGTTTCTAAAACTCCTCTGATACACTATCTATTTAAAAAGTCCTCTAAGAAATACTGCAAAGGAGTTCACACAGTAGAGAAGGTTAACCTGAGCCTCTTTATATATTTACAAGAAGCAAAATTCTGCCTCTTTCAGAATGTTCGTGGATTTAGAATGTTCTTCCAATAAGGTAGTCTAAGTGAGATTGTACTCACAACACAATGCAAATTAAAAATCTGATACATGAAGAACTATCCTGAAAACTTTGATAAGAAAAATTTAAAGAGGAAATGTTCCTGCCCGTGACTATGTAATTTAATGCTCTCCTCAGAATTCAGTATAATCACAATTTTGTGTTTACTCAGAACTACTTCCACTCAAATGTAACCTACTCTGGGGCCTCCTGAGCTACTTCGCTTCCAGTCCCAAGTCTGGCTATTAAAAAGATCTTTTTCTAAGTAGGCCATCCTCTGCCTTAAACCTCTTAACTGGCCTTGCCGTTTTTCCTGCCTCAGACTCTGGCTCCTTATGATTATCTTCAGGGCCCTGGTTACCTCAACCGTGCCCATAGCATTGCTTTGATTCTTGCCCCAGTTTTCCAGGTTTAACTTCTAAATAGCGCCTTTATCACCTTTCTCCACTCCACTCTCAAGCTGCCCCTCAGCCTCATTCAACCATTTCTTTTGACATCCTTCTTGAAAAGTTCTATTTTCTTTGACATCTTTCTTGCAAAATCCTTTTATTAGGAGAATTGTCTGGGGTTAGGAGGCAGGGGGGAGGAAGGAAGAAAAGAACACAGGCACAGAATATTTGCACAAAGGACAAAGACTCCGTAGTAGTCTCATCTCCGCAGCTCCTCACTTAGCAGCCACCTCTCTCTTGATCTAGGACTTGGCCTGCCTCTCCCGCAGCCAGCGACCCTTCACACACGGACATGAACTGAAGGTGCCATCCGTGTGGCTTTCCTCACCATTCGGCTTCATCACATCATCGCGAGGATCAGAAGCTCTTCAAAGGAGAGGAAATGTAATGGCATAATAGAACTGCCTTGCTCCTTTTTGTTTTTTCCCTCCACATTTTCCCGTCCAAGTGGGAAGAAGTTAACATGACAACAAAAGCAGACTTCCCTGACAGCAAAGGACATGGAAAAATACTAGCAAGGCCATCAGTCATTATCTTTTAAATGCAGTCAACTGGATTTTCCACACCCAGACCTACTAACACAGTAAAGAATATGTCGAAGCAGAATGTAAAATAGTTGCATGCATCCTCTAGGATGTTTTCCTTTTTTTAATTATGAAAAAGAAAAAAAAAAACTAGAATTAAAGGGAGAACAAAGGAATGTGACAAATGTTCTTTTAAAAGAGTATGTGTGACATAGTAATTGTATACAATTAAAAGCTTTGAGGTGGGTGATCCTATTTTGAGACCTTTTAATATGGGGATATCATTATTACATCAGCTACCTACTAGTTTATCACTAATACACTAATTAATCTTTCTAGTGCTGAGCATTCTTACAACTGAGTCACTTCCTCCTTGCTGTCATTTCGCCAAACCTTAAATTGATCTCTGTGGCCCTAAGATCAATTACACTTAAACCAATGTGTAAAGCCTGGCACGTTCATTAATTAGAGTCAAATTTACACTTCTGTAATTGAGAGTAATTATTTGTTTGGTTTAAGTAAGTTGTTGGGCGTTCATTAAAGCTATCGGTCATAGGAAGTTAACGAATATGGTTTGAAAATCTATGTATTCATTAAAACCTCAGCCCTGGGACTTCACAAGAAGGAAATGTTTCTTAACTGACACCTAGAAATAAACCTTAGGATATTACTCAGGTTATTGCATGGATGTTAAAGAATGAAAACTATGACATAACTTAACATTTGCTTGACATAAGAATCACACCACAAGTTCAACACGTTTAATTCACTATCCAAGAAACTGGAAAATGTCATTAGTGTTTTCTTTGTTCATTTTGTTGCCAGAGCTGCACCAGGTCCTTGCTCAAGACCTGCCAAGCCCCAACTTTAGCAGGAGCTTAACACAGATCTTTAAGTTACAGGGTCCAGTATTAATAAAGGAACCTATAAGGAGAGACAAATAACATCATCAACAACAACAAAAACAGGTGGAACAAGCTGGGACCTAAATGGCAACAAATCTGACCTCTAAGAGACCCTGAGTGTCTTTATTTGCTGAAACCACATTAGCATGTCAAATGACACACATCTACCAGTGGCCAAGATCCAACATTAAGGATCAAAAAAAGAGAGTGGCACCCCAAACCCCTGAAAAGTCCCGCCCCTTCTCCCATAGACTAATGCATATGCCTCCCCTTCATTAGCCTCATTCCTCCTCCCTTTGTCTTTATTTTTTTTAATGAAATCCCTCTCACCACGCTCAAGCTCACACCCACGTGGTGGTGAGCTTGTGATCTCAGCTTCTGTTATTTGGCTGTTCCAACCCAAACAGAAGAGGAACCCTTCCCTACCATGGCAGAGAGCCTTGCCTCGGCTGGGTTAGAGCCCCAGCAGGGTGCATATGACTTAATCTGGTAACAATTTTCTTACTCAGTAGTTGTGTCAAAAAGACAGTTTTGAATAAGTATATTTAATCTATGTCAGATAATACCACAGAAAATACAGCCCCACATTCTATTTAAATAGACATTGTTCTGAAGCACTTCTCCTCTGAACATATAACAGTTACATATCCAGTAATAAAAGAGAAAGAAATCATAATGTAAAAATGAAAAAAAAAGTTGCATAGCACTCTCTCACTACTCACAATGCTGTATGTGTAAGAGACACCTAGGTTTAAGAACTGATACCTCTGGCCATTCAAATTACTGAGGCCAGTATATGCTGATTAATTTAAAAGGGGAATTTCCGATGATAAAAGTTTTCATTGTTATGTTACAATTTAGAGTTCTCAAAGGAATAGCTGAGACAGCAACAGGAATCTCAGCAAACCAATGAGCTTTCCAAAGTAATTGTGTTTTACTACCTTAACAAATGCCACAATAAATATAAAATGAATTTTTAAAAAAATCATAATTGAAACAAATAAGGAAAATCCCCTGTAAGAAACTATCATAAAATAATTTCAAGCCATGGTAGTGCAGCTTTTAAGAGAAATATTAACTAAAATGGAATGATAACCTAAGCATAAAAGCTTGTCATAGGATTTTACTTGTATTAAAATAGAACACTATTTCACAAATATTTAAATTAATCTATTTTAAAATTACTAAGATTTTAGTCTCACAAAGATATAGGCCCTTACTTTAAATACAACTTTCCCCTTTCTTTTCAGAATCTAATTTTTAAAAATAATATTCCATAAACTTTTAGACTAAATTTACTCAAGTCAATCATTGGAAATGGAAAGTCCTAAGATGGGGTACTACTCCGGTCAGTATGTGAATTTCAGACATTCAACTTTCACACAACCCATTATCTTACACATCCTCTCAACCTAAATCCATTTGTGTGCCAAATTTAGACCTCTATACATCAGCTAAAGAATAAATATTTCAAACCATGGCTTACAAGCCCCACTTCAGTTCAGTTGCTCAGTCGTGTCCAACTCTTTGCAACCTCATGGACTGAAGCACGCCAGGCCTCCCTGTCCATCACCAACTCTCGGAGTTTACTCAAACTCATGTCCATTGAGTCAGTGATGCCATCCAACCATCTCATCCTCTGTTGTCCCCTTCTCCTCCTGCCTTCAATCTTTCCAAGCATCAGGGTCTTTTCAAATGAGTCAATACTTCACATCAGGTGGTCAAAATACTGGAGTTTCAGCTTCAGCATCAGTCCTTCCAATGAGCACCCAGGACTACTGATTTCCTTTAGGATGGACTGGTTGGATCTCTTTGCTGTCCAAGGGACTCTTAAGAGTCTTCTCCAACACCACAGTTCAAAAGCATCAATTAATCAGTGCTCAGCTTTCTTTAGAGTCCAACTCTCACATCCATACATGACTACTGAAAAACCATAGCCTTGACTAGATGGGCCTTTGTCAGCAAAGTAATGTCTCTGCTTTTTAATATGCTGTCTAGGCTGGTCATAACTTTCCTTCCAAGGAGTAAGTGTCTTTTAATTTCATGATTGCAGTCACCATCTGCAGTGATTTTGGAGCCCCCAAAAATAAAGTCTCTCATTGTTTCCACTGTTTCCCCATCTGTTTCCCATGAAGTGATGGGACTGGATGCCATGATCTTAGTTTTCTGAATGCTGAGCTTTAAGCCAGCTTTTTCACTCTCCTCTTTCACTTTCATCAAGAGGCTCTTTAGTTCTTCACTTTCTGCCATAAGGGTGGTGTCATCTGCATATCTGAGGTTATTGATATTTCTCCCAGCAATCTTGATTCATTTGTGCTTCATCCAGTCCAGCGTTTCTCATGAGATACTCTGCATATAAGTTAAATAAGCAGGGTGACAATATATAGCCTTGACGTACTCCTTTTCCTATTTGGAACCAGTTTGTTGTTCCATGTCCAGTTCTAACTGTTGCTTCCTGACCTGCATACAGATTTCTCAAGAGGCAGGTCAGGTGGTGTGGTATTCCCATTTCTTTCAGAATTTTCCCACCATAGAGAAATATATCCATTTGAATGCAGAGTTCCAAAGAATTGCAAGGAGAGATAAGAAAACCCCTCGGTGATCAGTGCAAAGAAATAGAGGAAAACAATAGAATGGGAAAGACTAGAGATCTCTTCAAGAAAATTAGAGATACCAAGGGAACATTTCATGCAAGAAGCCCCACTTACCCAGTACAGCATTCAAAAAAATTACATGAGATATTTAAGACTTTACTATGAGACAGACTTTGTGTTAGATGATTTTGCCCAACTAGAGGCATTTTCAACATGATACTTTCAACATACAATGGGTTTATTGGGATATAACTCCATCATATGTTGAGGAGGATCTGTATACTTGATTCACATCTGCATGCCACATTGAGCATCACATTATCAGTTCTCAATAAATACTTGCAGGATGCACAAGTAAACGTACAGTTCAAAACAATTCAAGTCTTGGAAAGGGAAGTGACAAGCCACATAAAATTCACAAAATGGAGTTAAGGTATCTTCCAAAAACCTCAACTCTTTCCCAAGAGATTTTGTTAAAGGATTCACATACCAAAGAAAGTTTAATCCTTCTGTCCAGGCTCCAATCCCCTCCCAATACACCACCCAAGTAAGACATAAATCGACCAAAATATGTGATTCTAAAGAAAGCTGTGGATATGACAGTGTCAGATAAGTGAGGGCTGATTAAAGTTTATCACATTTCCATAACTGAGGAAGATTTAGACAAAGAAGTTATCCTATTCTCTGGTAGACACAATGGTGAGCAGCCCAGATGTCCTTCTCTGAACAACTTGGTGTCCCAGCAGCTGGGAGTGCTAGCAGTACTGGCATCAGCCGTCAGACCCTTCAGGGTTTACCTCAGCTCTGGACAGCTGCCTCTACAGGGCAGTCCATATCCAATAAGTGATTAACCCACAGTACAAAGGTCTATTCGTCATGGCGCTATCCAGGACAACCCTGAAGGGTCAATCCAGCTCTAGTGCCTTTTAGCCCAAAGACTTGTGGCTCAGCTGGTAAAGAATCTGCCTGGGTTTCTTTACCAATGTGGGAGACCTGGGCTCGATCCCTGGGTTGGGAAGATCCCCTGGAGAAGGGAACAGCTACCCACTCCAGAATTCTGGCCTGGAGAATTCCATGGACTGTACAGTCCATGGGGTTGCAAAGAGTCGGACACGACTGAGTGACTTTCACTTCACTTCACTTCACTTTCTCCTTTGCACTACTGTTGCTTCATTCCCCACCTTCCCACCCAGTTTTGATCCAAAAGATACTTTTTAATCAACATCCTGCATAGTAAACTGCTCCTTTACAGTCTGCCCTCTGGGGAATACAACCTACATCACATATCCTTTATATAAATAAATACATATAAATTTCTGATCACAGAGTATGGCTTCTATTATTCATAAAGTCATCTTTTACCTTCAAAAAGGCCCAGGTTAATGATTCTTCAGAGGCAAAATTTCAAATTGTTCCAACTGCTATTAAGTGAGCACCAACTAATTAAAATAGACACCAGTGCAACAATAGAGCCCTGCCAATATGTACTCACAGATTATCAACTCTCTCCTCAGCACTTTTACACACAGGAACTTAAGCATGAGGGCATCCCCTCTGAGTCAAGAGTTCAAGACCTTCACATGCAGAGAGAAAGCGGGTCCCTCATTGCTCTGGTCTATCTCGTCATTTGGTGTGCCATCTAGTTGCTTACTTTGACCTGAAGCCATAAAACCTGGTAGATATTCTGTCTATAATTCATCCCTGGTTATATGTTACCCCACTAACGGGGGAAACATCATATCATATTTAAGCAAAGTAAAAAAATAAACCACAAAACCTACCACATTCATTATATCTATTATTTTAAGAATGTTTGATAAAACATCATGAGCATTTCACTGTTAGTGAATATTTCAAGGAGTTACTATTTCTTTGCATGGATTATTTTCATCCCTGCATTTTAAACTAAAAAATAAGTTATCTTCAAAACATCAGACGAGCTTAGCTAGCTTCCCATTTTCAAGGAGTTTTCTCTAACATCTTTAATTGGGCAACTGTTTCAAGAATATGAAAGTGTTTCCAATTCTCATTAATCACTGGGTAAAGTTTCTTTGAACTTAGCCATTTCCTCAGCATCTTGGCATTAGACATATTCCTTGCTTATATAGTCTTTATTATTATTAAGATCCTTTTATCTTCAATAATTCATCATAAATCAATTCCATTGGTTCTTAAATAATTTGTGTTGTTTCTATGTTTTCCTCTGGGTGCTTTTATGCTCCTCTATATTTCATAAGAGCATATATAACCTAATTTAATGAACTCTTCAAACAGATCTATTCTGTTCCCTTCATGCACTAATTCTGGAATCCTACCTTAAAAAGCTATTAACTTTGTACTCAGTTGGCACGCCCTTGGCTATTACCTTGGCTATTACATAATCATAATGGAACCAAACGTTCCCCACTGGGAATTTTATATGTATGTGCATATGTGTGTGTGTGTGTGAATTTATACACATATATGTTTATATTTATATAATCTAAATTTACAAAAATAATATGTTTTGTATTTAATAAATACACACTCCCCAAAGCATTTTGGTGAATCTGAGAAATTATTTGCTAACTGCAAAATGAAAGTCAGTTATTTTATATTTGCACAAATTAAAGTTCAGAAATGATATAATTATAGTCATTATAGTAGCATGCAAAACATCTGAGATGAGCAAATTAGAATATCTAATAAGGTGACTAGATTGGGCTATAAAGTGCTAAGCTTTAAAAAATTCAAAACATTAAAAAGAAGAGAACATGAAAGCTTCATCAATGCCTACTCAAAGATTTTTAGAGCAACAAATATCCAAATAAATATCCAAATATCTGAGTATCTAGTTTATTCATCCATAAAATGGGTTTATTCATCATATGAATTAAAAAGGGTTTTAAAATAAGGAAGCACAATACAGGAAGGTTCCAATAAATATATACTATAACAATATTCTTAGAAAATATTTATATGGACATAAAGTATTTTTCTGCAAATATTATAGAATACTACTTGCTAAGGCTATCCCATGTGCTTTGAGGTTTGAGGCTCCTTCTTAATTTTTTAGAATAAAACAAAGTCATACCCTTTCCTTTTTGTGAAGTGTGGAATGATCTTTCTTCTGAATAAACAAATTATTTTAGAGATGCCTTCATTGTAAACACAGTCTGAATTCCCTAGATGAACAGCCTACATCTGTAGATGACATGATGAGTTGTGAGTTGGTGGACAATGGGTATCTGCAAAGAATAAACTTTCCTCCCTCCCTCTCTGAACAGAGGTATTGTGAGGACAAATGTTATACAGGACTTTGTACATCAATTCTATTTTATATTCTCTCTGATTTCAGAATGGTTTAATAAACAATTTAATAAGCAAAATCTCTCTGCTTACCTTGAAAGGTCTTTCAAATAGTTTGTGGACATCTCTATACATTACAGAATAACATTTACAATAACTGTACAGTGTTATTTGAATTTACCTAAACACTATATACTTCTGAAGAAATAGGACATTTATCATAATAATCCTATATACATTGTAATGAAGATTATTTTCTTTCTTAAGGAATTAGGGGAAATACAGAAGAAAACTTATCATTGGCCTATAGCTATTCCATAAAAAAATAAAATTGAGAATATAAGTCTTCTGGTCACGATACTACTATTTTCACTAGGAGATGAGCTAGGTGTATTTGCAATCAGATTCCCCTGTTTCTGCAATATATCTAGGTGAAGCACTACAGAACAGTGTTGAGGCATGTGGGCTATAGAGTCCTGGGTTCAAATCACACACTGTCATTTACCAATTTTAAGAGCCAATTATTTCCTCTCTCAGTCTCCTCATCTGTAAACTGGGGGAAATAACAGCCTCTATGTCACAGGAACACTATGAGGATGACATGAGTTAATTTAAATCTGCAGAACACATGGAGCTTTGGGCATGGTAGCGCTAGGTAAGTATCACTTATCTACTAGTAGGATTTACATTTCAATTTAAAATACTACTTAAATTTCAATGAGTTTCATAAATATTTAACCCATCACAGTGCCCTCACTATAAAAATACTGGCTGAATGAATGAATGCCACCCCTAAAGGAAGGTGTATGTTTGAATTTCAAGCATCAGTTTCTGCCTAAACTAAATGAGATGCATTAACACTTCTGTGTGGTGATACTAATAATCATGTAATGTGTGTTATTAAATCACACCAAATTATTATCCTCAATTCTCCCTTTTCCCTACCGATTTCTTGAGCATAATATCATTATGTCCATACTGTGAAAAATCTGGGGTCATCTCAGACCCCACTTTACACATGATAAAAGTAAAACCCATGATCACATATACCAATGGTCCCATCCTTAATAGAATGTCACTAAAATTGTTTGACTCAAATGAACTCTATACAATTCATAATTCTTCCCAGTGTTTCTAATAATAAAGCAAAACATTTATTTGAAACTATTATTAACCATGTTTCCTTCACAATGTATAAAAAATGAGGTAATTGTAATGGTCATGACCATTAACTATTATTTCATTGATAAAAATAACTTTAAGAAGTAAGCATGGACCTTAAAGAAAATTATCATCTGACACAGGAAGAATCTCTTTTTTCCCACTTAACTATACAACACTTTACTGAATTTAACAAAAAAATGCATAAATGGTCTCAATTTTTTCAATGTGCTTTTAAAACTGTTATAAAGGAGACTGCCATAGTATTCCCTCAAGGCCTATACCACCATACAGCCTGTTTCATAACACCATCATAGCTTATTTTTGCTCATTATTTATTCTTAGAATAATCCACCCCACTAGTCTGTCTTGCTAATTATGTTCATGTTAGCATTTTCACTACAGAACTGGGAATTTTCTGATCCCATGACTGAGATGGTAATAAAAATCTGAGTCGTGTAAGAGTTTCCAATTTTTTATATGTATATGAAAATTATTCTCAACAAGAAAGATGTGTGAGACTAGTCCCATCTTGGCATGGAAGCTTCCAATTCTTCTAAAGGTCCTATGACTTATTTTTCTGCAGTAGTTCTTTGCGAATGTTAATATATCTGTGTTATTAAAGTCAATTCTTACTTTAGGTCTAAGCAAGTTTTTCTTTTCTAAAACACAAAGAGATGGAGCTAGATGCCAAATTATGTTCCATTTACAACAAGCTAGAAATATGTGTCGGATGGGTTTGTATAAAGTAACCTCCACTTTACTTTCTCAGACATATATGTATGTGTGCATGCACACGTGCCCATGCAAATACTCACTCAAGCACGTCTGACTCTTTGCGACCCTATGGTCTGTAGGCCACCAGGCTCTTCTGTCCATGGAATTCTCCAGGCAAAAATACTGGAGTGAGTCGCCATTTCCTTCTCCAGGGGATCATCCTGACCCAGGGATGGAACCTGCCTCTCTTGCATCTCCTGCAGGATTGGCAGGCGTGTTCTTTATCATTTGAGCCACCAGTGAAGCCCTCCCATACATAGTTAACTTTTTTTTTTCTTAATAGAAGCTTGGAAAAGTCTCTCAAAATTTGTCAGTCTATATTTCTATATGGGTCGAGTAATATCTCGAAACAGAAGACAAAAGTATTATTTGCACTAACAAGTAGTGTGCAGTAGTTCATTTGGTGTGCTTAAACTGCCATAAACTAGAGAAAGACTGGAAGGGGAAAAAACATGTGACTGAAAAGATATTATTAAATTCTGCTGTTGCTCCAAAATCTATACAAATATGTATAGCTGTAACTATTATCACAGCAGCATTGTTTCCCCATGTTTTTTTATTTCACAAATGGCACTTAAGGCTGACTGACTGACATTCCCTGTCGACTACCTAACAGAAATCATCAGGAGCATATGTAAGCAGAATAGTTATATCTTGAAGACAGCCATCAGCAGCTGGGTAGGTTTGGACAAGAAAATTCATGGTAGAGTGGTTTAAAAAAAAAAAGAAAGGAAAATAAAAGATGATTCCAGGTAGAGGGTTGCTTTTTTTTATTATTATTACAAATGAATATACTTAAAGAGTTTAGGGGCAAAGAAAATCACAAATTCCTTGAGAATTATTTGGGAGTTATTATTTACATTTTTCTTCCAGAATTTCTTTTTCACCATATTTTCAAATAGTATGTGTTTCCTCAACAGGAAAAAAAAAAATCCCATGATCAAAATCACATAACAAAATTGAAACAAAAAAATTACTTCTGATGTTACATTCTCTTGATTTTCATGAACTAAGTAGACTAAAAATTATTCCTTCCCTCTCACACGTCTGCTGGAATGTTCCTATCAGGGAAGCAGATATCGCAAGCTGTCCTGACCTTTAATCTGCTCCACTTGGCAGCAACAAAATGTAACACCTTTCTAGTGCTCAAAGAGAAATAAGCTGGCAAAACTGAATTGCCTCTTGTTTTGCTGTCCCCTCAAGAAGCTAATAATCAATACAAACTTTACTGAAGATGATCAGGGAGTCTGTTTCTACTTAGTGAACAATATAACTGGGCAGTATTTATGAAGAAACTTAGAATTGAGGGACCATTTATAATATTTATATAAAAGAAAATCTAAAGTTTACATTAAATTAAAAATCTATTTTATCCATACCACTAATTTTATTTTCAGCTATAATTTCAAGTGTATAGCTCTTAGATCCCCAACTAGAGGATCTATTTGAAACCAAACCCAATCTAATATTCTGCATCTTATTTGCAAGTTTTACAGAGTAGATACCTAATCATAATGATGATCATATAAATGATTATTTTCCACTGAAGCTTTTCCTTGAGGCAGGTCCAGTGCTGAGCTCTTTCCATTTTCATTATCTTATTAATTTCTAAGAATGCTGCATATTAAATATTAGTATTTTTATGTGACAGATGAGAAAACTGAGCCAAAGAGAATAATCAGGACTGAGGGTCCAAGCTAAGTGGATGTACCTTTGATAAATCTGATTCAGCGTCTCTGTTCAAAGTTATCATATCAACATTTCCTAAATTCCTATGAGCATATAACTCCTTGGGGTAAAAAAACAAAAAAATGTGAAATTGTGTCTGATCTCCCCTCCACATACAAAAAAAAATTAAAAAACAAAGGAAGTTTTGGTTGATTTTTATGAAATGCATAGAGCTATGTGAAGATTGTCTTGTTTTTTTTGTTTGTTTTTTTTTTTTTTCAAAAAATAGTGGGAAAGGATTCTTATCCTTGGTCCAAGAATATTCCTGAAATTTAGCACCTAAAACATCTCTAAAAGCTGAACTGGCTGGACCAAGTAAGACTCAGATAAGGTAATTTCATGTATCTTTATCTATATGTGTATATACTTTTTCTCTTTGTTTGCAAAGAGCTTCCTTTTCTTTCCTTTAAGCCACAAATTGCCCCAAGATAACCAACCAGCCAGACAAGACTCTATTTCATGTTTAGCCTGATAAAATGGGAGAGATTATGTTCATAATACTTATAAAATTCCAATAAACCATGATTTGCTAACATACAATTTGCCTAAGTTGCAGGAAAATGTTGTCTCTTGAATTTATTTCAGAACTTACTGTAACTTGCCATGGCAAGAGGTTTTCCCAAAGAATTATATGAAAAAGCTTTTGTCTATAAAGAAATTTTATGTGTGGATCGGCCATCTCCTCTTTGTGATACTCTTTTAACTCAAATGCACTGAAAAATCTCCAATGTTCACATAAATCCATTCATATTTCACAGCAAAATAATTTTTAAAAGACAATGAAATAAGTTCTGTAAGAAATGACCAAGACCTAATTTATTTTCAGCTTTATACTAGAGTGAATTAGACATATTTAACTACTTTATCATTTTATATGAAAAATGAATACATAAAACATTACAAGGTATAACAGAAACTCAGTGGCACCCCACTCCAGTGTTCTTGCCTGGAGAATCCCAGGGACAGCGGAGCCTGGTGGGCTGCCATCTATCGGGTCGCACAGAGTCGGACACGACTGAAGCAACTTAGCAGCAGCAGCAGCAGCAGCAACCATCAAATAGAAGGTCATTTATAATTGCTGTAGATTTAAAGGCATGCTTTGACACTTTTCACTGAGGTATCTTAAGTACCAATAACAGTGTTAAATAAAAAGTATTTCTTGGACAAACGAAAGCAATGAATGATTTATTTTTCTCCTCCCTGGCACTCTTGATTTGGCATTCTATTTCTAAATAAAAAGTATTGCATAATAGTAAGGACTATTTAAATTTACTTAGCGATTTTCTTACAGTTTTTTAATATATTTTGAAAGAAATAATGTCCTTAACTTTGGCTTATCCTATGAGTTAATTAACACTGTCAGTGAACACCAGCATTTCAGGGAGTTCATTTTGGAAAATGCTGCATTAGATTATTTTGTCTCTAGACATAATGAAACACAACCTGAAAATTCTTGAGAGAAAGTATTTTGAAGATCACTGAGTCCCCAAATAGCTCCAAAGAGGGGGAGGCAGGAAATACATATAGTTCCAGCTGCTTCTTTGCCAACTCTGCAAAAAGGCCCTCCACTCACCACACCCCTCCTTCCATTCTCAAACCTGAGGCTCTTGGGTACTAAGACTTTATAAAGATGCATGAATTGTTTTATTAAGATGGAATGCTTCTTCGCAGCTTGCAGCTGGCAGGTATATGGGAATACTCACAGGCAGGACCGTGAATAATATAAGGCATATTTGCAAAATATTCCACTCTTTCCTGAAAATATGAAAAATCTCAGGCATCCATACCCCTAATCATTTCTCAAAACTTACATTTCTCAAAACTTGGCATCACTGTGCAAAACTACTGCCGATTTCTAGTAGGTTTGACAATCAATATATTAATTCTAATTATTCTACTTGCAAAACTGCTTGTGGGATGAGAGGAGGCCTTTCTTTTGTAAAGTTACTTTTCTGAGTGAACAAAAACTCCCATCCAAAGTCACTATATAGATGTTTGCACGATTTACAGTGTGCCTGGTCTGAGAATACGATTTTTTAAAGGAAATTATTATATATAATTATAAACAGATATGGACGTTTCATTCAGATTGAGAGGCCTAATTTTCTTTCTTCTCTTCCTTCTCTCTTACAAATTTTAGCCATCTATACTCTGAAGCATAGGGTCACAGAGTCAGACATGACTTAGCAACTGAACAACATACTCTGTCTAGCACTCGGCATCTGCATGTGCTAGGGATACAAAGATCAGTTCAATTCAGTTCAATTCCTCAGTCGTGTCTGACTCTTTGTGACCCCATGGACTGCAGCATGCCAGGCTTCCCTGTCCATCACCAACTCCTGGAGCCTACTCAAACTCATGTCCATTGCATCGGTGATGCCATCCAACCATCTCATCCTCTGTCGACCCTTCTCCTCCCACCTTCAAACTTTCCCAGCATCAGGGTCTTTTCAAATGAATCGGTTCTTCACATCAGGTGGTCGAAGTATTGGAGCTTCAGCTTCAGCATCAGTCCTTCCAATGAATATTCAGAACTGATTTCCTTTAGGATGAACTGGTTAGATCTCCTTGCAGTCCAACAAAGATAGATGAGAGCAATTCTGTTCGTGAGTTTCACAATAAACTAATCAAATATGGAAGAAAGATAAAAGGAACAAACACTAACATGTTGGAAGAATCAAATGGCCTAGGAAGCACCTGGACTCTAAAGAAAAGGACATAATGATTCAGAGTGTAAGCTGGCAAAAAAGAGACAGGTTTCAAAGTAGTAAGCAGGGACAGAAAGTTAAGACTTCTCAAGCAAAAGAATAAGAAAGGATATAAAATCACTGGGAGATTCAGTATATCTTTAGTGAAGCATTTGTAAGATAATCATAAAAATATAACACTAAAGAAATAAAATTATGTATGAATGACAACATTGACCTACTTAAAATGTGTGATAACACTGTTCAGAAAGCTGTGAAAGCTCATTGAAATTCACCTTTACAAGATATGTCTATTAAAATGATATTGGCATTTCCTGATGTGTATGTTACTCAGCTTCTTGGAAACTGAAACTTTACATCTCAATCAAGGTTCATCTTCAAATCAGTAGAAATTTCTAGGCATCAGTCAGAACTTGAAAGTCTCATAGACATCATGGGGTTTGCTTTGGGGTGGCGGGGGGGGGCACTTTATAATCTAGTATCTGACGCAAATGGTTGCCTTCCTTCTACTGCTCTGTATGGATTGTCCTCTGACTCTGATGTGTTTCTTAACCAAAATATTATGTATGAATTTGGGAACAGAGTGCCTTTGACTCATAACTATCCTCAGTCATAGCTCATGAAAAAGAACATTTGGTAGAAAATGAAAAATCTGAGGCAAGATAAGGAAATTCTAGGTCCAATCTTTCTTGCTCTAGGTTGCCATGATTTACAACCCAACATATATTACATTTAGGGTTTTAGATTCTTTTTCTCTCACAGAAAAAAAAAAAAATTAGACACAACATTAAACTGCCTTTTCAAATACATATGGAGCATGCATCAAAATTATTTCTCAAGCTGAGGTCTTTACTTTTTATAAGGTAAAATCTCTAGATCCTTATTTAATTAAAAGGCAAGTAACTAGATGCATATTCAATAGAAAACTATTTTAAATGCATTATAGAATAAGCAATTTTTAATCTCCTTGGATAACACCAATAATAGAGAACTCCACTCTCAGATAAATATTCTTTTTAATGATAGGCATGCAATTATAAAAATGATAGGATTACTCAATATAAGTTTTCATATGTTTTTTGTTAGAATTTATGTAAAGCTTTAAAATACTATCAAAAGTCTAAAACTTACAAATATGCTTTTTAAAAAAATAGCTTCAAACAATACACACTGCAAATTTTACTATAATACTATGAACAGGATTCTTGTAATTATCATTCAGATTGGGTTCTTATTATTATTTCTATTAAGTAACTTTAGACACTTATTGGAGCCAAGGGTGAGAATTAGTTCAGGCAGCAGAGAATGTTTGCTGCACACTGCTCTTCAGGTAACAGACAAGGAGCATGGTTTCACTGGGTAAATCAAATTACTCCTCCTCCTCTCAAACACATCCAACAATTCCCAACCTCTAAAATACCAAATTTTACTATGTAACATAAAATAAACATAAAATACCAAATTTTACTATGCTGACTTTCAAGTATCTCCATGATTGCACTGTTAACTTTCTGTTTGTTTTTGCAAATAAAAAACAAAGTTTATTTCTGGCTCACATGGCATGTCCATCACAAGTTGGCATGGTTCTCAGCTCTTCATAATCACTCAGGGACTCCAGTGAAATGAAAGGGGGGGGAAAAAAAGCCAATCCAGAATGCCATATACAGAGAAACTATCCTTTCTTGACTTCTACAATCAATCACCAGGGCAGAGAGAAATGGGGTGGGTAGCTTTCTCCAAATTATCTATCTTCCCAGGGAGAACCCAGTGGTTCCTGGAGTAAAGGTTCCTGGAGTAAAGGCCTGGAAACATGTGAGGCTCCCCCAAGGCATGACCTAAGCCCCAAAGAGCAGTGCTCATTTATCCTAGCCCATACTCAGCCACCAGCAATTCATCAGAATTTCTCATTTAATGCTCCTTACAGGCATATATGGTCTCTGGAGGCATCTGCTCCAGGTAAACAAATGACTCAGTCTGTGCCTCCCTGCAGACACCTGCCTCTCCAGGTTTGGGGATAGAAGGCTGCCTTGAGAATTCAGTTCTTCGATGGGCTCAAGAAAGTCACTGAGGAGTCAGTTTGTCAAGCTTTCTCTTGTTTTAAGGACAGGACTGGTGGCTCCTCAGCTTCTTAATATTTCCATGCTGAAACCAGAAGTCCTCTTATACTGCTGGCTTATGTATAAATCAAAAAACTATTATACATCTATTATAAAAACAATAGTTTGATACTGAAAGTCTACCTTCTCTGCCAGACCTTTGAAGTCTCCTTATGAAGGGGTAAAGATGATTATCAATACAGTGTAACTCCATCCAGACAGGCCTTGGACTGTGTACTATCGGAGATTTCAGGCTGTGTTCAGACATCCTCTCTTCTCAATTTACCCTTTCATTCACCCGATGACCTTTATCTAGTCCCACAGTTTTAAATATTTTTATTTATGCTGTGCTGTGCTTACTCGCTCAGTGGTGTATGACCCTTTGTGACCTCATGGACCGTAGTCCACCAGGCTCCTCTGTCCATGGGATTCTCCAGGCAAGAATACTGGAGTGGGTTGCCATGCCCTTCTCCAGGGGATTTTATTTATGCTAACAGCTCTCAAATTTATATCTTCAGTCTAGATTTCGCTCCCAAATTCAGACTCAGTTATGGATAGATTTGAGAGTTGGACTATAAAGAAAGCTGAGCGCAGAAGAGTTGATGCTTTTGAACTATGGTGTTGGAGAAGACTCTTGAGAATCCCTTGGATAGCAAGGAGATCCAACCAGTCCATCCTAAAGGAAATCAGTCCTGAATATTTGTTGGAGGGACTGACGCTGAAGCTGAAACTCCATTACTTTGGCCACTTGATGCCAAGAACTGACTCATTGGAAAAGACCCTGATGCTGGGAAAAACTGAAGGTGGGAGGAGAAGGGGATGACAGAGGATGTGATGGTGGGATGGCATCACTGACTCAATGGACATGAGTTTGAGTAGGCTCTGGGAGGTGGTGATGGACAGGGAGGCCTGGTGTGCTGTGGTCCATGGGGTTGCAAAGAGGTGGACACCACTGAGAGACTGAAATGAACTGATATAAACCTTTCCCACTTACAGAATGACAATTTGACACGAAATTCCATCTTCCAGTTACTGAGGCAAAATGCCTTGATAGTTCCCTTTCCTTTACACTCTACCATTCATCTGTCAGAGAATCCTGCTGGCTCCACCTCCAAAACACTTCTAGAATCTGGCCACTTATTTCCGCTGCTAACATATAAGTCTGAGTTACCATCATCTCTTGCCTGGTTTGATACAAGAGCATCTTCATAGGTCTCTCGATTCCTTCCCAACTTGGGTGTTTCTCAACACACCAATCAGACTGATCCATTTAAAATATAAGATAGTTGAAGTTACTCTTCTGCTCAAACTTCTGCAATGACTATTTCATTCCGTGCATAAGCCAAATCCTAACTGTGACTTGCAAGGACCTATCTCTGTGCTTGCTATCCAACATGGTGGCCACCAGCCACCTGTGGCAACTAAGATGTAAAATGTGGCTAGTCCAAATTAAGATGTGTTGCAGGGGTGAAACATGCATCATATTGCAGAGTCTTAGTACGTGAATTTGAAAATATCCCACTAATATTTTTATATCAGTTACATGTTAAAACAATACTATTCTGGATATATTATCTTACACAAAATATACTATTAATATTAATTTCACGTTTCTTTTTCTGTTTATTTTTTTTCAAAGTGGCTACTGAAAATTTACAGTTACATATGTGATTTGCACTTTGTTTTGGTCAAGTCCAGCTGTGTATATATTTTTGAACACCAAGCATGTTCCTACCTTAAGGTCTGTGTTCCAGCGACTGTGTACCCTCTACCCAGAGACCATTTTCCTTTTGTAACTTTCAGTTTTTCACCTTCAGGATGAGTCTTACCCTGACTATCCCATTTAAGACGGTCTCTACCTCCCCAATTTGCACATCCCATCTCATTTATCAGTTCTTATTTTCCTTTTTTTTTTTCCCTTGAGCTTACCACCTAACATAGTATTTACTTATTTATGGTGTTTATTTTGTATTGTCTGTCTCAATCCAAAATATAAGCTTCAGGAGGGCAGGGATCTTTGTTTGGTTCACTTCTGTATTCCATGTACCTAGATCAGTGCCCAGCCTAAAGTTATGGTTCCATAAGTGTTTCTGGACTTGATTAAACCTAATTTTTAAATAAAATCCTATTTTATATATATACACACACATAATCACCAAATAACTGTTTTCAATGCACAATAAATCACAACCATCTCTCAGTGTCAATAAAATAGATGAGCCCCAATTCTTTAAAATACCTCACAGAGTAGCAATTTAACAATTCTCTTTGAATGTCATTTATTCACTTTTACAAGCAATACAGTGTAAGTAATTCTTTGGAGTGCCTTCTATATGAGCAAAGTGAAAAGTGAAAGTGTCAGTTGCTCAGTCATGTCCCACTCTTTGTGACCCCATGGACCGTAGCCCACCAGGCTCCTCTGTCCATGGACTTCTCGAGGCAAGAATACTGGAGTGGATTGCCGTTTCCTTCCCCAGGGGATCTTCCTGACCCAGGGATCGAACTCAAGTCTCCCACACTGCAGGCAGATTCTTTACCATCTGAGCCACCAGGGAAGCCCAAGGCTGGGTCAAAAGCCACATATATTTTAAATTGTAAGGTGCTGTAATATTGCTTGCCTAGAAACCTGTACCAATCCATGTTCCTACATACCATCGACTAATCTTCCACTCAAAATCACTTAAATTAGAATAGCTACTCATTCTTCCACCCACAGACACCTAATATACCATTTTAATTTCCACCTTCAAGCTGCTGCTTGAAGCATGATCACTTTTCACCACCTCCCCACAAACCCACCTCCAGATCCACACATTCCCAAGACCCCACGTTGTTCCCTTTTCATTCATCTAATAATATATCACATCCTTCATTCAGGGTTGGGAAAATTCCTTCCTGTTCTGAGAAAAATAGTAATTCTCTTCTTCATCAATACACATTACTATTTTTGGCACACAGATTCCAGAGTCAGATTACCTGGGTTCAAATTCCCACTCTATGGTGAAACACAGTGACCTTGTATTTGGTAATTCCTCTATGCCCCATTTTCCTCATTAAAAATAGCAATCAACAGTACTTGCTGCTGAATTTGAAATCATTATTAACTGAATTACCACACATGAAGCATTTGGGTTTATCTACTTTCTGTATGTGCATCCTAAACACCCTCATTTTTATTACAACACACTTGACACATTATCAATTTCACTCACAGATTTTTTTTTAAAGAGCTCAGATATTTGTAAATTCCTCAAGGAAAGGGATTATGCCTTATAATTAAATGCCTGACAACACCTAACACTGTTCATTGTACAGAGGAGGCAATTAATGCCTATCTGTTGATCAACTGATTTACACTGTCTTCATTTCTGAGTCTGGCCATAAGGACATATTAAGGAAACTGCCTTAAGGACATTTTTAGGTGAGAAAAACTGATGCCTTTTTCTACATGATCAAGTCCCTGAATAATCAGCAAGGCTTTTTCTTATGGAAATCTGGGGATTCTGAGGTTTTTACACAGCAGAAAAGCAACAGAATCGAAAGTGCTTCATTGCTGGGACACCTGTCCCATGTTCTCTGCACTGTAATTAGCCTTCCAACTGTGTGTCCATGCCCACACTCCACAGCCCCTTCCCTAGTTCCTCACTGTTTCAGGATGATCCCACTCTTACTGCAACTGGTAGGGACCTTGTGTGTTCCCTGGGTCAACGGGCTTTCTGAACAAACTACTTTTTAAAATTCCAGCTCCATTTCAAATATTCACTGAGACTTTGGGCTAAATTTTAATGCTTTGAAAAAAGCCATTCTGACAACCGCACTAACTCATTCAGCCACACACACCTCATTAAAGTCAATGAGAAATGTGCTACAAAAATCTCTATTCACGGTACCATGTTCTCCCCTCACTATGTGCCTGTCATTCCAATTTATACTGAGTCAATGGAGACGGGGAGAGACCTTTAAACATTTCTCTTTTACTCATCAGCTCCGATTAGAAGTTTTATAAAAAGCCTTCTCTGTGACTTTGGACAGAATGTGAAGCAATATACTGTAGTTAACATCATTTGGGTTGAGCTCACTCACAGTAATGTCACCACCTCTCCTTGGCAGCACTGCCACCAAAGTAGATTTTCAGGTGCTTGCCCTCTGAAATTATAACAGTCGAAAAAAGACTAGTCAGTGGCATGATCTCTTCTATACACTCTGGGCAACCCTATATAAATGTGAAGAGCTCCCTTTAATACGGTAAAGATGTTTCTGGAGTATTAACTTCTCTAGCAATCATGGGGGACATGGAGGCTTATTAAGCAAACTGTATATCATGCTCTATTTGCAAAAGTACTATCTGAGACACACAAGTCCTGTTGCCTGTAAGTGGGAAAAAAGGATACACATGTTAGAAAAGAGAATCCTATAGAAAACCATCTCAGTTAATTAAGTGCTGAAGAAATCAAAACAGCAACACATGCCGTGAGAGCCCAGAAGAAGAACAGTCTGACTGAACTAAGTTCTTTGGACAAAGCATGAGAAAAAGAAGGAAAAGTTCATTTTTCTAGACTTTGAGGACTGGCGGGGCGGAGGGGAGGAATTAATAAGACAAAGGCCACAACCAGGTAGAAGCAGTGGGTCTACAGAAAAGAGAGGGTGAATGGCATTTGATTTTTGATTAGATATGAAGACGGTCAAGATTTCAGAAGTGGCTACATAGAAAACTGATTGCCCAGTTGACCCAGATAAGGAAGGGGTGGGAAGGGGGTTGGGAGGTACTTTGGAGGATCAGAAAGGTTTGTTGTGAAACATACTCAACTGTAAGAGGATGCTCCATTTTTTCAATCTATTTGCAACTAAGGATACATTTTGTACTGACAAATGCCAATTTCTTCTTTCCTCCTGTCCTGAGGCAATTTTGTATCCCAAAGGGACGTTTAGCAATGCCTGGTGACATTTAAGGTGGTCACAACTGGATGAAGCAATGTTACCAGCATCTAGGGTATAGAGACCAGGAATGCTATTCAATGTCCTACAATGCAAAGGATAACCCCACACAAAAAGGATGATCTGGCCCAATACGTCAATAGTGCCAAGGCTGAGAAATCCTTCACCAGTCCAAACTACCATGGTCTCTAGCTCACACTGCTACAATTGATGACTTGTGGGTTGCCCTCCTTGTCCCACTCCAATTTGTTCTGTCCCACTCCCACTTGCCCTGAGTGATCTTTTAAAAGGTAAATCTAACCACGTTTCTCCTTTGCTTAAAAGTCTTTTTGGTTGGCCACTGCTCTTTGGATAAAGACTCAAGTTTCTGACATGATCTAAAAGTCTGTGTATGAACTGGACCCTGCCTTTACGTACAGCTTCATTTGTCGCCACTATTTTTCTTACTCCCTTTAGGGGCACCCCCTTTTTTAGAAATGCCATGCTCTATCACACCCACAGGGCCTTTACCCTGCTATTTCCTTCAGCCTTATATGCCTTCCCCTAATATACTCCTCCTACAAAACTTTGAAGTGACACGTCCTCAGTAGCCATCCTGTCACAAATTTTTATAGCAATCTTTACTTTTTGCTCCATAAAATTTATCAGAATATCGCTTAGTTTGAGTTTCTCTAGGATGTACACTGAGACAATCTGAGTGCAAGTTGTTTATCCGGGACGTGGTCCCAGGATACACTGTTCAGATGGCAAATGAGCCAGGGAAGGAAAGCCCATTCTATCTAATAAGTTGCCACCATGGGCAACTAGAGCCAAATCCCTCTGGCAAGGTCTGAGTGAAAAAGATTACATCTCAAGACTATTCCAAATGAAGGTAAGGTAGCTGGGGTATTTATCCACCATCACCATCCACCATTGCCTGAGGGCTGCTCCCAATAGTAGGAATGCCTCGGCACTCAGGGCTTCCACTGTACACAGGCCCACTATGCTCATTTCCAGAAAAAAAAAAAAAAATCTTCAGACAGAGATATACAGGCATTCTTACTGAAGTATTTCCTTCACAAAGTGCTAAGAGCAAGTGCATGGGCACCAAGAGCATCTGCTATACGAAATATTTATGTACTTATCTATGAATGTCCATCTTTCCAATTGGACTTGACAAGGTATGTCTGTTTTGCCAACCGACATATACACAGAAGCTAGCACAATGCCTTAAAGATAACGTTTCAAAAATATCTGGAGATGAGAAAAATATGTTATGAAAGGAAGTCTTCCACTTGTATTATCAATCCTGGTTCAGAGTTGGGTACTTGATCCTCAAAATTATATGACACATTTGTAAACCTGGTGCATGGTTTAAAACACTTGAGAATTCACATATACGATGATGTTGTTGTTGATCAGTAGCTAAGTTGTATCTGACTCTTTGTGACCCCATGGACTATAGCATGCCAGGCTCCTCTGTCCCCTACTGTCTCCTGGAATTTGCTCAAATTCATGTGTACTGACATTATCAAACTGACAGAAAACAACAAATGTGGGCAAGGATGTAGAAGAACTGAAACTCTTGCACATTGCTGGTGATAACGTAAAATTGTGCAGCCACTATAGAAAACAGTATAGTACTTTACAGGTTTAAACACATGGAAAGTGTTCACTGTGGAATTTGGGTTTTTCATGATCATCTTTTGGCTATAGAAAAAGTCACATGTGAACTCTTTCAGGATTTCATTCATTTCTCTATCAAAATTCTATTAGTTACAGGTGCTAGATCACTACTGCAGAGTTCTCACAAAACGTGGTCCACTAAAGGTGGGAATAGAAAGCCACTCCAGTTTTCTTGCTGTGAGAACTCCATGGAGAGTAGGAAAAGGCAAAAAGATATGATGCCAGAAGATGAGCTCCCAGGTCAGGAGGTGTCCAATATGCTACTGGGGAACAGCAGAGGGCAATTACTAATAGCTACAGAAAGAATGAAGAAGATGGGCCAGACCAGAAACAACACTCAGTTGTGGATATGTCTGGTGGTGAAAGTAAAGTCCAATATACAAACAAAAACACTGCATAGGAACCCAGAATGTCATATCCATAAATCAAGGTAAATTGGACATGGTCAAGCAGGAGATGGCAAGAATGGACATCAACATTTTAGGAATCAGTGAATGGGAGAATTTAATTCAGATGACCACTGTATCTACTACTATGGGCAAGAATCCCATAGAGGAAATGGTACTCCATAGTCAACAAAAGAGTCCAAAATGCAGTACTTGGGTACAATCTCAAACACGACAGAATGAGCTCGGTTTGTTTCCACAGCAAACCATCCAACATCATAGCAATCCAAGTCTATGTCAAAACCACTAATGCCAAAAAAGCTGAAGCTGAAATGTCTATGAAGATATACAAGAACTTCTAGAACCAACACCAAAAAAAAAAAAAAAAATGTTCTTTTCATCAGAGAGGACTAGAAAGCAAAAGTAGGAAGTCAAGCAATACCTGGATAACAGGCAAGTCTGGCCTTGGAGTACAAAATGAAGCAGGGCAAAATCTAAGAGAATTTTGTCAAGAGAATATACTGGTCATAGCAAACACCCTTGTCCAACAACATACGAGACAACACTACACATGGACATCATCAAATGGTCAATACTGAAATCGGATTGATTGATTATATTCTTTGCAGCCAAAGATAAAGCTCTGTATAGACAGCAAAAACAAGACCTGGAGCTGACTGTAGCTCCAATCATAAACTCCTTATAATAAAATTCAGGCTTAAATTGAAGAAAGTAGGGAAAACCACCAGGCCATTAAGGTATGACCTAAGTCAAATTCCTTATGATTAAACAGTAGAAGTGACAAATAGATTCAAGGAATTAGATCTGGTAGACAAAGTGCCTGAAAAACTACAGGTGGAGGTTTCTAACACTGTACAGGAGGCAGTGACCAAAACCATCCCAAAGAAAAAGAAATGCAAAAAGGCAAAATAGTTGTCTGAGGAGGCTTTAGAAATAGCTGAGGAAAGAAGGGAAGCAAAAGACAAGGAAGAAAGAAAGATATAGAGGTCCAGAGAATAACAAGGTGAGATGAGAAGGTCTTCTTAAATGAACACTGGAAAAAAAAAAAAAAAAACAGGAAAACAATAGAATGGAAAAGACTAGAGATCGCTTCAAAAAATTTGAGATGTCAAGGGAACACTTCACATAAGGATGACCATGATAAAGGACAGAAAAGGTAATGGACCTAACAGAAGAAGACGAGATTAAGAAGCAGTGGCAAGAATATACAGAAGAACTATACAAAAAAAGCTCTTAATGACTCAAGATAACCACGATGGTATGGTTACTCGCCTAAGAGCCAGACATCCTGGAGTGTGAAGTCAAGTAAACCTTAGGAAGCGCTATTATGAACAAAGGTAGTGGAGGTGATGGAATTCCAGCCGAGCTATTTCAAATCGTAAAACATGATGCTGTTAAAGCACTGCACTCAGTATGTCAGCAAATTTGAAAAACTCAGCAGAGGGCACAGATCTGGAAAAGGTCAGTTTCTATTTCAATCCCAAAGAAGCCCAGTGCCAAAGAATGTTTCAACTACTTTACAACTGAACTCATTTTACATGCTACAAAGGTTATGTTCAAAATTCTCCAAGCTAGGCTTGAGCAGTACATGAACCAGGAACTTCCAGACATACAAGATGGATTTAGAAAAGGCAGAGGAACCAGAGATCAAATTGCCAGCATTTGTTGGATCATACAGAAAGCAGGGCAATTCAGAAAAACATCTACTTTGCTTCATTGACTTCATAAAAGCCTTTGACTGTGTGGATCACAACAGCCTTTGACTGTGTGGATCACAACAAACTGTGGAAAATTCTTAAAGAGATGGGTTTACCAGACCACCTTACCTGTCTCCACCTTACCTCAGAAACCTGTATGTGGGTCAAGAAGCAACAGTTAGAACCAGATATGGGACAATGGACTGTTTCAAAATTGGGAAAGGAGTAGACGAGGTTGTATATTGTCACCCTGCTTATTTAACTTACATGCAGAGTACAACATGTGAAAAGCCAAGCTGAATGAATCACAAACTGGAATCCAGATTGCTGGGAGAAATATCAGTAACCTCACATATGCAGATAATACCCCTCTAATGGCAGAAAGTGAAGAGGAACTAAAGTGCCTCTTGATAAGGGTGAAGAAGCCGAGTGAAAAAGCCGGCTCAAAACTCGACATTAAATATTAAGATCATGGCATCCAATCCCATCACTTCATGGCAAACAGAATGGAGAAAAGTGGAAGTGGTGACGAGTGCAGCCATGAAATTAAAAGACACTTGCTCCCTGGAAGGAAAGCTATGGCAAACTTAGACAGCAGGTTTGAAGCAGAGACATAACTTTGCCAGCAAAGGTCTGTATAGTCAAAGCTATGGTTCCATGTACAGATGTGAAAACTGGACCATAAAGAAAGCTGAGCACTAAAGAATTGATGCTTTCGAATTGTGATGCTGAAGAAGATTTTGGAGAATCATTTGGGATGCAAGGAGATCAAACCAGTCAATCCTAAAGGAAATCAACTCTGAATATTAATTGGAAGGATTGACGCTGAAGCTGAATGTCCAATACTTTGGCCACCTGATGTGAAGAGTTGACTCACTGGAAAAGACCTTGATCCTGGGAAAGACTGAAGGCAAAAGGAGAAAGGGGTGGCAGAGGATGAGGTTGTTGGCTGGCATCACCAACTCAATGGACTTGAATTTGAGCAAACTCTGGGAGACAGGGAAGCCTGGCATGCTGTAGTCCATGGGGTTGCAAAGAGTTGGACAAGTCTTCGTGAATGAGCAACAAACACATTTTCAACCTCAAGTTAAAAGCATTTTGACTTTTTATTTTTCATTAACAGTTACTTAGTAAGGCAACACTGCTCTAAAAACTACAGGATGAGATAACATCACTTGAAATAAGTTTCTTTTGTTATCGCAACCATGGAAATGATTACTTGAAAAGGCCGGTGGTTTCTTGATGTTAGACTTTCTTCTTTCTGAAAACCTGTCAGTTGTATTGAAAGTTTTCCTGAAGCTTAAAGTACCAATTAAAGTTATTCCAGTCTGTGCTATAGTGCCATGATTTTCTTGAAAATTACCTTTGGAATAAACATTTGAAATATTTTCAATTGTTTAATTTTTCACAATTATTTTCTACTTTCTTTTATGTATAATTTATAAATACACTATTTATTTAAAAAGAGTTATTAGCTAAATATTTGAAGTTCCAACTGTCTCTGAGTCACAGCATTTTAGAGCATTAAAAATGAAACCTAACAACAAAAAAATGGAGAGATGGTAGAGTCCACACCACTGTTACAAAGAAGGAGTCTAAAGCCCAACATTTTATATATCTCAGGAAGTATCACAAATAAACTTGCTATATTAAATGAAAATCTAACAGCAAAATCTCCAAGCTCTCAATCCAAGGCTTAATTACATGGCATCATTTTATTGTCAGATATCAGGGTCTCATTAAGCTCCCCTCAAAAGCCCTATTGTATGAAGTGTTTATGTTTAATACATGTTGTGAAATGTACCTTCATTTTTTTCATTGAAATATTAGACTGTGTTCTTTAATTATCTTCCCTTTCAACCCTGTTTAAATTCCCAACCGCATTTTCTGCTCTACAACTGTTCTGTAGGAAAGTAATCCAATTAGACCACAAGACTTTTACACATGATTCTGATGCTGAAAGACACAACAAAAGCCACAGGATGGAAGGAGAGGAAGTAGTTGGGTACTGAGTCTCTTCCCATATGGTCTGTAGACAGGATGATCAAGTATCATAATTTCCAACTTCTACATGAATTCAAGGATTTATCTATTCAGGTATATGCATGTTTTATTTTTAAAGTGAGAATGAGAAAATCAAACAAAATACAATTAATTTATATAGTAGTTTTATTCTGAGGTCCAGACATTTAACATATGTTGCTTCATGGATCTACCAAAGCAGCCATGGAGCATATTGTAATTGATCATATTGCTCAAATATTAAAGTTAATCCCTCACCAGTACCATGGCAGTAAAGAACTGCCTCTTGTGACATATCAAAGCAACAGTGATGCCTTCCTTACACATAGATTTCACATTCATATTTCAATCATTCTAATAACAATTCTAAATAACAGTTTAGCAAACAGTCATCTGAATAGCTAGTCTAATCATTGGAAAGAAGTTCTAAATTGAGCAAAAGCAATTCACGTTTAAACTAATCATACTCAGTTTAATGCTTAGTTTAGGAGCCAGACTGGAGTTCAAATGCCCAACTTTGTAACCCTGGGTATGTTGCTTAATACCTTTGGGATTCAGTTTCCTTGTCTGTAAAATAAGTATAATGGTAAGTCCTAATTCATAAGAATGGTGTAAGGATGAAAGAAATAACACAGACAAAGTGGCAACTATAATGATAATTATCATTATTATATTACTTTAAGAGTAAGTAGATAGGCTTCCCAGGTGGCTCAGTGGTAAAGAATCCACCTGCCAGTGCAGGAGCCGCAGGAGACGTGGGTTCAATCCCTGAGTCAGGACGATCCCCTGGAGGAGGGCACAGCAACTCACTCTAGTATTTTTGCCTGGAGAATCCCAAGGACAGGAGCCTGGTGCGCTATGGTCTATAGGATCACAAAGAGTCAGACACGACTGAAGTGACAGTATGCATGCAGCACAGGTTGGATATAAGGTTTAATTCCCTCTATGTACATTATGCAGTTACTTTTTCCCTATCTCAATTTATAGAACTTTATACTCTTATTAGGTAGTAAATGGTATCCCCATAGAGTCAAATAGTACTTCTTAAAGTCTTCCCATATTTATTTTATAATTAATTTCTTCTACCTATGCAATATAATTGAGGAAGATGTTCTCAAATAACTTTTATAATAGTTGGGTTTTGTAATAAATTTGCTATTATTAATTGCCTTTTCATTCATACAACTGAAAAACCAGGTCTCTGTGGGGGTATTCAGCCTTCCATGTCAGTTTTCTTATGATCTCAGAAAGCAGAGTGTCCACTGGCACATCTATTTCATACTCCTCAACTGAGTGACAAAGGGTGACTGAAGTAAAGGTTTAATGACTGTGACATAGTTTTAACAATCTATTTTAACTATTTTTTCTTCAAAGCAATTTAAGTTTCTGACTCCCAGCCCAGCAATGAAGGTCTTTTGTTGCCTTCTAAGTGTTCATCTGTCACTCTGTTCACTATTTACATATGGCTCATCGACAACTGATGGCAACTTTACCCATCATTGCATATGGCCCATTAACAGTTGACAGCTGTCAGTAAGACAAGACTACTCAAGCCCTTCTCCAACCAGGAGGGTGTGACAAACAGGAAGAGAGAGAGTCTGAACTGGCCACCTGCTGAGGCCATCTTAATCTGGCACTAATTAACTTCGCTGGCCGGAGTCCTCCTTTGCTACAGGAGAGAAGATACAGTTCAAAGAAAATGTTTGGCTGAAATGCCTGCCTGAGTCAATCCAGTTATGCTTTTAAGAAATATCACCCACATCCATATGTGTCAGTTTATCCATTTCACAATGTTTTTTTGCCACCGTGTAGATATGCTCTTATTGTGTTAACAATTTAGGGGGAAAAAACACTCTTATTTTGGAGACAGTTAGAAAACCTAAAAGTCAAATTTAAAATTGTAGCAGAGACACCTACTGAACACCTACTTCGTATGTAGCAATCTGCTGGGTGTTGAAGGTATATTTTATACAGCCAGAGAAACAAAAGGCACAGTCTTTTGAAAGATTAAATAGAATACAGGGGAAGCTACCAAGTTAGGTTTTAGTTGGCTGTGATGTACTTTCTAATACAACCCACGTAGGAACCCATTCTCTGGCTCAAGGAATTACTTGATCACTTGATCTTACTATCGGTTGCCTGTTCACTTGTGAATATTAATGGAAGATGGGAAAATGACTCAGTATGAGATACTAAAGTGACATCAGACAACAAAAACAGAAATAAAACAAAGAATCTGAGCAAGGCTTTAAAACTGGGAAAGTCACTGAATAAAAAATGTTGAGGACAGAATATCTATTCTGAGATTCCCATAAACTACACTTTATGCCCTTGAACTTATTTCTGTGTGGCAGCCTATGGCTCTGCAAGACAGAAAAGCCTTTCCTTTATCTACTTTGCTCATTCAGTTTGTTTTCTTATTCAAACATACGAGATTTTCACAAACTGTCATGTATACAAACATGAATTTATCTTTGTGTGGTATTTTAACAGTCTTTCCTGACAAAGTTCTTTCTTTATATCAATGACAATCTTTGTTTCAAATATATGTCTATGCCAGACACATATGACTATAAAGGACTATACACTTAATTTCTGACAAACTATGTTTTAAATTGTTTTTCAAATGGTAACTAATTTCTCATACTTTTCAGTTCAGTTCAGTCACTCAGTCGTGTCCAACTGTGACTCCATGAACAGCAGCACAGCAGGCCTCCCTGTCCATCACCAACTCCCAGGGTTCACTCAAACTCACGTCCATCAAGTCGGTGATGCCATCCAGCCATCTCATCCTCTGTCGTCCCCTTCTCCTCCTGCCCCCAATCCCTCCCAGCATCAGAGTCTTTTCCAATGAGTCAACTCTTCGCATGAGGTGGCCAAAGTACTGGAGTTTCAGCTTTAGCATCAGTCCTTCCAATGAAAAGCCAGGGCTGATCTCCTTTAGAATGGACTAGTTGGATCTCCTTTAGAATGGACTGGTTGGATCTCCTTTAGAATGGACTGGTTGGATCTCCTTGCAGTCCAAGGGACTTTCAAGAGTCTTCTCCAACACCACAGCTCAAAAGCATCAATTCTTCAGCGCTCAGCTTTCTTCACAGTCCAACACTCGCATCCATACATGACCACTGGAAAAACCATAGCCTTGACTAGATGGACCTTTGTTGGCAAAGTAATGTCTCTGCTTTTCAATATGCTATCTAGGTTGGTCATAACTTTCCTTCCAAGGAGTAAGCGTCTTTTAATTTCATGGCTGTAATCACCATCTGCAATGATTTTGGAGCCCCAAAAAATAAAGTCTGCCACTATTTCCACTGTTTCCCCATCTATTTTCCATGAAGTGATGGGACCAGATGCTGCCATCCAACCATCTCATCCTCTGTTGTCCCCTTCTCCTCCTGCCCTCAATCTTTCCTAGCATCAGGGTCTTTTCAAATGAGTTAGCTCTCCACATCAGGTGGCCAAGGGATTGGAGTTTCAGCTTCAACATCATACTTTTAATAATGCAAAAGTATTAAAGTGAATCATTCTGATGATACTATTTTTATTAAAGTTTATTTTTCAATTAAAATGATTTAAATGATTTGATCTCAAATAATCTAGCAAATTTCCACTTTTTAAGTCTTTTTATTTCCTTCCCATATAGGTCACCACAGAGCACTGAGTAGAGTTCCCTATGCTACATGGTCTGCTCTCATTAATTATCTATTTGATACAGAGTAATATATATATATGGGCTTCTCTGATAGCATATATATATGTCAATCCCAAACTCCCAATTCATCCTTCCACCCCTTCGCTGCATGGTATCCACATATTTGTTTTCTAGATCTGTGTCTAATTCAGCTTTGTAAATATGATCATCTATACCAATTTTTTTCAGGTTCAACACATATACATTAATACATAATATTTGTTTTTCTCTTTCTAACTTAATTCATTCTGCATGACAATCTCTAGGTCCATCCATGTCTGTACAAATGACCCACTTTCATTCCTTCCTCTAGCTGAGTAATATTCCACTATATATATGTACCACATTTTCTTTAGCCATTCCTGTTGATGGATATTTAAGTTGTTTCTATGTTCTGGCTATTGTAAATAATGCTGCAATGAATATTGGGGTTGCATGTTTCCTTTTGAATTATGGTTTTCTCTGGCTATATATCCAGTAGTGGGATAGCTGGGTTATAAGTTAGTTCTATTTTTTTTTTAGATGAATCTTCACATTGCTCTTCATAATGGCTGTATCAATTTATATTCCCACCAACAGTGCAAGAGGGCTCCATTTTTTCAACATCCTATCCAGCATTTATTGTCTGTAGATTTTGTGATGATGGCCATTCTGACTGATGTGAGGTGACATCTCACTGTAGTTTTGATTTGCATTTCTCTAATACTTAGTGATGCTGAGCATCTGTTCATGTGTCTCTTGCCTATCAATATGTCTTCTTTGGAGAAATGTCTGTTTAGGTCTTCCACCCATTTTTTGATTGGGTTGCTTGCTTTTTTGATATTGAGATGAATGAACTGTTTGCGTATTTTGGAGATTAATCCTTTGTCAGTTGCTTCACTGGCAAATATTTCCTCCCATTCTGAAGGTTGTCTTTTCATCTTACTTACAATTTCCTCTGCTATGCAAAAGATTTTAAGTTTAATAAAGTCTCATTTGTTTATTTTTGTGTTTATTCTCATTACTCTAGGAGGTAGGTCAAAAAAAGATCCTGCTATGATTTATGTCAAAGACTGTTCTGCGTATGTTTTCCTCTGAAAGTTTTATGGTATCTGGCCTTACATTTAGGTCTTTAATCCACTTTGGGTTTATTTTTGTACATGGTGTTAGAGAGTTTTCTAATCTCATTCTTTTACACATAGCTCTCCAATTTTCCCAGCACCACTTACTGAAGATGCTGACTTTGCTCCATTGTATATTCTGGCTTCCTTTGTCATAGATTAGGTGACCATAAGTGTATGAGTTTATTTTTGGGCTTTCAGTCCTATTCCATTGATCTATATTTCTGGTTTTTGTGCTGGTGCCATACTGTCTTGATTACTGTAGCTTTGTAGTATAGTCTGAAATCAGGGAGCCTGATTCCTCCAGCTCCAATTTTTTTTCCCCATCATGACTGCTTTTCTTTTTTTTTATTTAATTTTTAATTTTTTTTTTAAATTTTAAAATCTTTAATTCTTACATGTGTTCCCAAACATGAACCCCCCTCCCCTCCCTCCCCATAACATCTCAGTGCTTTTCAAGCAAATTACTATTAAATCAAGAATGGCAACTATAATACTTAACCTACACATTTTGTATATATTGTGAATAAATCCTGAATAGCTTTTATGGGGTCAAGTGAGAGCTAAGGGAAGGTGAATTCTTAATTGTTTACTCGCACACTGTAAAACATCATGGTGTCCACTTAAACAGTCTGATATGTTTTCAGCTAAGTGATTTAGCTTTTCCATTGAAATTAGTTTTTTAATTCCTGTTCCATCTCCAAAATTCAGGGAAGAAAGATGTTGGTAAGAAAATGAGAGCAGGGATGCCAATTACAGCAAGAAAATCATAAGTCAGAGCCTTCAATTAGTGAGATAAGGGTATTATGACAACATAGAGGGTGGTCGCCAGCTCTCCTTCACATTTATTCCAGGTTGGCAAAATTCAGTCAAACTAATTATTCCTTTTCATTAATTCATATTCACATTCATTCTCTTTCTCCCCTCCCACCTCTATAAGTATGGGCTTTGTTTATTCTGACAGAAAAAACCTTGAAATAGCAGGATAGTACTGGAAATTGGACAACTTGCTACTTTCTGAGGACTTTCTGCTTTCTAGTCTGAGGATGAGCAAGGCTTTGGGGATGAGCAAGGCTTTGGGGATCATTGGGTTTAACTTCCTTATTTTATATCAGAGGAAACCAAACTTTTTTTTAAATTTTAGTTGGAGGTTAATTACTTTACAATATTGTAATGGTTTTACCATACACTGACATGAATCAGCCATGGGTGTACATGTGTTCCCCATCCTGAACCCCCCTCCCCCCTCCCTCCCCACCCCATCCCTCTGGGTCATCCCAGTGCACCAGCCCTGAGCTCCTGTCTCATGCATTGAACCTGGACTGGTGATCTGTTTCACATATGATAATATACATGTTTCAATGCTATTCTCTCAGATAATCCCACCCTCGCCTTCTCCCACAGCATCCAAAAGACTGTTCTATACATCTGTGTCTCTTCTGCTGTCTCACATATAGGATTATCACTACCATCTTTCTAAATTCCATATATATGTGTTAGTATACTGTATTGGTGTTTTTCTTTCTGGCTTACTTCACTCTGTATAATAGGCTCCAGTTTCATCCACCTCATTAGAACTGATTCAAATGTATTGTTTTTAATGACTGAGTAATATTCCATTGTGTATGCATACCACAGCTTTCTTATCCATTCATCTGCTGATGGACATCTAGGTTGCTTCCATGTCCTAGCTATTATAAACAGTGCTGCGATGAACATTGGGGTACATGTGTTTCTTTCAATTCTGGTAAGAGGAAACCAAACTTTAACACCATTGAGTGACAGAACTACTTCATACTATTAGTGACAGGACCATCAGCAGACTTCAGGCTTTTGTGGGTTTGGGTCCCATTGCCATCATCACAGTTGAATGCTTCATCTCTAAAAAGCAGTGACCAAGCCAAAATGTCGCTCCCCCAAAGCACACACACTCCTTTCAGAATGCCAGGAAAACAAAAGGTACTTAATATCTGTTGAATGTATGCCAACTTGATCAAATACTTATGTGGAAATATTCTGTTATCTAGAAAAGAGAGATCACTTTTAGGAAATACCCTCAGTTTAATTCTGTGGGGAAATGATGAACTTTTAAAAAAATTAATTTATTTTAATTGGAGGCTAATTACTTTTAAATCCATTTATCACAACTATGGGCTTCCCTGATAGCTCAGCTGGTAAAGAGTCTGCCTGCAATGCAGGAGACCCCAGTTTGATTCCTGGGTCAGGAAGATCTGCTGAAGAAGGGATAGACTACCGACTCCAGTATTCTTGTGCTTTCCTTGTGACTCAGCTGGTAAAGAATCTGCCTGCAATGTGGGAGACCTGGATTCAATCCCTGGGTTGGGAAGATCCCCTGGGGAAGGGAAAGCCTACCCACTCCAGTATTCTGGCCTGGAGAATTCCATGGACTGTATCAAGTCCACAGGGTTGCAAAGAGTCAGACACGACTGAGTAACTTTCACTTCATCACAACTACCCTTCCACCTGCAAAAAATAAATAAATAAATAAATAAAAAGTTTAAAAAGTACCTCCATTTTGTGTTATTTTTTAAAGATTTGTTTATTTAGGACTGCCCCCAGTCTTCATTGCAGCTCACAGGATCTTTCTTTGCAGTACATGGACTCTTCGCTGTGGTGTGTGGGTTCCTCTCTAGTTGTGGTGTGCAAGCTCCAGAGTGCACGGGCTACGTACTTTGCATCATGCAGGCTTGGTAGTTGTGGCATATAGTTTAGCTACCCCAAGGCATGTGGGATCTCAGTTCCACAACCAGGGATTAAACCAGCATCCCCTGCACTGGAAGGCAGGTTCTTAACTGCTGGTTCACCAGGGAAGCCCCCCCAAAGTACCTCCATTTTAAAAAATGTTTTTTTAAGATCACAGTCTATCAGTGACTTTAAATATTAAAAGATTACAGATCTTCTAAGATGTCTAGAAGACAAGATATAAAATCTAAAGGACAAGAAAGACTTTCTTAAAATAGACTAGAGAGCTAGAAAACAGAGACATCTACTATACAACACCTTTTAAATATTATGAGAAAAGACATAACAAACAAATTCAAAGCAAATGAGAGATCTGAAAAATCATTTCAAATGCAAAAGACATATAAAGGTTAATATCTACAATATATACAGCATACTTACAAAGTGACAAGAGAACAACCAACCTAACAGGAAAAAAACATGGAAAGAGCTATGAATTGGCTAATTTACAAAAGAGAAAAATCTAAAAGGCCAACAAACATATAAAGTTAAAAAGCACAAGTCATCAGGCAAATTCCAAGCAACCGTGACTCAGCACTCTACAACTATCTTACTGGCATAAATTTAAACCAGTCTCTCACACCTCTTGCTTATGGAAATGTAAGGAAATGTTCACACATACATACTGGTAGAAACAGAAAATAAATATACCTTCTTGTTTCATAGCAACTGTCAACATCTATTTAAAATATGTAAAGAGATATCCTTTAACCAATCATTCCTACACTTTGGAATCTATTCCACTGATACAGTATTTAAGAACAAATATTCAAGAATGTTTACAGCAGCACATTTGCAGTGCCAAAGCCTAGAAGCAATGTGCCTATGGCAAATAGGATAAGGATGAAATAAATGGGGCCACTTCACCATGAAATACTATATATGTACCTTTTAGGAAGATAAAAACATTAGTGTTATGTCTGTTGACTTAGGTTCCCATTACTTATTAATGAGTGAAAAAAGCAAAAAGCAGAGAAGCCAATGTTGTATAACCCAATTTTGCTAAAATGCGTTAAAAACTCTCTATTTGTGTGCTGTGGTTTCTAAATAGAAATGTAAGAACACAAAAGGAACAAGGGAGGGATACACACTTACTTCTTAGTATGTTTTGATTTTGTTGGGGGGTGGCTGCAAGGGGTATCTGACTTGAATCAAGGAACAGAGACAGAGAAGTCCAGCAGGAAAGGAGGAGGAGGAAAACGAACTGTTACAATTAACTTATGCATTTATGTAAATTTAGCTATCTATAAAGACATTAAAATATTTACATTAAATTTCAAAATACTTTCTGGGGTAAATTATCATTTTTTGACACAGCCTGTTTAAAGCATTTTGTTGACTGTTAAACTCTTTACTTAATCAAATTACTTATAGTTTATTTGTAAAGCTACCATTTATCGAGGGCCAGATAATGCATTAATTATTCTACATCTATCTTGCTAGGTTGTTTTTAACAGTTTAATTTGAGGATCAATAAATTCACATAAGTTACACTTCACGTCATGGCTGGGCCAATATCCAATTTACATATGTAAACTTTATGAATAGAGAATCCTTTTTGTTCACTGTTGAATCCCCAGAGCCTTCCATCATTGCTGGCATATAGCAGACAGCAAAAGCTGCTGAATTGGTAGAATGAATGACTATTCATGATTATTCTTATGTATCATTAGAAATCAGACTTCTGAAGATGATTAAGTTACATGAGATTTAGTTCAAACTTTTATCATCCTATTTTAATATCCTCAAATCAAAAATGACCCTAAAAACGAAAACAAAAATCTAGAAAATTCTAAAAGCTTCAAGTTTCTACCTTAGAGGAAAAAGGTAACATGCTGAAAGTCTGATTTAATAACCAATCCATGTGATAGGGCTTCCCTGTAGCTCAGTTGGTAAAGAATCTGCCTGCAGTGCAGGAGACCTGGGCTCGATTCCTGGGCTGGGAAGATCCCCTGGAGAAGGAAATGGCAACCCACTCCAGTATTCTTGCCTGGAGAATCCCATGGATAGAGGAGCCTAGCAGGCTACAGTCCATGGGGTCGCAAGAGTCAGACACGACTGAGCGACTAAACCACCACCACACGTGGTAGAATTTAGTGTGTTACCACATCAAAGACTAAAATACGAGTGGAGCAGCGAGACTGCCAAGATTCAAACTCTTGTCCCATCACTCAACAACTGTGTGACTTTGGGGAAGTAACAGCCTCTCTGTGCCTCTTCTCTAAAATGTTGTGAGTCTTAAATGATGCATGAAATAAAGAATTCCTAGCATAAGGTCTAACACATTGCAAAAGCTTAATAAAGTATTTTCTAATACTGTTAATAATGAAGTGAAAAGTAAAACTAATCATAGATTCCTTTTCATCTGTTTGTCAAATGCCAATAGCTTTTGTGCTCTGAATAGGAACACTGAATCAGGTTCTACATGGAATATTTGCTACTCGATACAGCTACCTTGCAAAGGCCAAGTCTAAGGACTGGGGTCAGGAATGAGCCCAAGTGGGAACTGGGAAAAAAGTCAAAGAGACACAGAACTACTTATCAAGTTTCTAAACTGTAATGGGTATGAAGAAACAAGGAGATACTGATGATCAGGATGAAATAGTGGTTAAAAAGCAGGTGGGTTAAAAGTAGAATCCACAAAGCAGAATACCCAGAGAACCCAGAAGAGCAGAATAAAAAAAAAATCAGGGCAGTAGATGTGAGCTCCAAAACCTAAGGGAACTTGCTATTGATGGAAATCTGAGATCACACAGACAGTCCCTCATCTTTCTCCTTAGAGCCAGCAAGACAGTCATTCTGCCAATTAAACCAGGATGTGGGTATCCCTGAATTGGTTGGACATATAGGAGTGAAATTAAATGAATTAAAAACTCTCATAATGTGAGTATCAAGCCATTTATTCATTGCTTATCTATTTTAATGTTTTGGCTTTTTAATTGTCCTAAGTATAGCTGCGCCCTCCATTTATCTTAGATAACAAGCCCAATTTTCATTAACTGTAGTGACTTCTTCAGAGCCCAATTAATATGTTAAAAGCTCCCCAGTTCATACTGCCTATGTGTGGACCTGTGAAGTCTTCTTATTGTTAAAATTAGAAGGTGGTTTAAGAAGCAATAACTTCATGCCTGCCTGGTAGGTTGGGCCAGAGTGACTAATGTGTTAAGTCAATTTTCAGTGAAACAAAAGCGATGCTTAATTTATGAATTTACAACACCTTCCTCACTGAAAAAGGAACATGATCAAAACTCCTGAGGCTTAGGGAGAAAAGACAAAGACCAATGCAAGCATATACAGAAGGACTGAAACAAAGCAGCTGTTTGGCAACAGCCTACATGAGAAGGCAGGAAAGTGAGGTACAGCTAGGGAGCATGTTCTCTGGTTTTCTGGGTTGTTGTTCAGTTAATCATGTCCAACTCTTTGTGACCCCATGGACTGCAGCATGCCAGGCTTCCCTGTCCTTCACTATCTCCTGCAGTTTGTTTCATACTCACTGAGGTTAACAGGAGTCAAAGATGGCAAAGAATGGAACTGAGAAAGATGCTTCCAGAAGAAAAGCCAGAAGTATGCCACACACAAGAGTCTCTGCAGGAAGGCAAGGGTGTACATTCCACACATGTAGCTGGGCAGGTATTCAACCAAAGGTGGGGATTTCCTAGGTTAGATGAACTAACCTAGAAGTCCTAACAAATTCTTTTTGGAAATACATTTCCTTGGCAGGTAGACACAGTCACTTAGCCAGCAATCCTTGTCTTGCATAATTGAATATTGATTGAAAAGATGCAGTTAGCGCCTTCTAAGTAAAGTAGGTGGGTGCCGTAAGTGGGCAAGGACTAAATAGTTAGATCACAGAGCAAGGCTTGATGCTAACAAATGAAGGGTCTGAGCATCTCGTCGTTAACACTGGCCCAGCTTGTTCCTTTTATAAGTCGTCATTGTTATTCCAGACACTGACCGTCCTAATAATCCTATCAAATTCACTTGAACTCAATTTAGTAAAAGAAAATTAAAAAGATTCATCCAATTTGATACTTGAAATACCTGCAAATGGGTGAAATGTGTTTTATTGCCATTTGAAAGCAGAACTTCTTCAAAAGGCTAGATTCACTTTGGGTCTTGAGAAGACATTCACTGCAGTTAATTGCTACGTGAAATAGAGTCATTTTATGACAAAAGCATAATGAGATAATCAAGACTATTTCTAAAAATCAACAACTTAACCCTGGCAGTTTGAATGGACAGCACATCTGTTGATGGCTTAAAGAAAATACATCATTAAAGGCATATATATATCTATCTATATATATATAGATAGATATATATATATATATATATATATATATTTTTTTTTTTAAGTAAAGAGAAAAGGACCATCCTGTTGATTTCCTGTTGGATGACAAAACCTAGCTGTGGCAAGACTGCCTTGTGAAGGGTTGTTTACCACTTGGAAAAGGGTTTCCTATTAGGCATGTACTGAATATGTTGCAATGTCACAGAACAGTGTCAGCTGTATAGCTGCCAAAAATGACATCAATTCTCACCCCCACAAAGGCAGACATTGTTAGGGGTACCATTAACAAGGCACACACTTTTTCTTTCCTCTACTTTTCCTCTATGGAGTAAGAGATCAAGGCGTTCCAGTGGAATTATCTTTCCAGCGACAAAAAAACACTTTTAAAAATTTTGACCCACAAAGGTTTTAAACAATACAAAGGCTGGTGAAAAAATAAGATAAAAAAGACAGTAATGGATACAACTACAAACTTTTCACAGAATAATATATAGACAGAAATAGAAATACAGGCAGATCCATGTGTGTGTATACCCATGCATATACACTGTTCTCACAACATATTTACCAAATGAACTGTATTTTAATCCTCTAAAACTGTACACTGAGTTCATTATCCCTTTTTCACAGTTTTCTATCTGATTTAAATGTCACATGTGAACCATGGACATTCAGTAAAGGTTTTCTAATCCTCTATGCTGCCTAATAGTCATTAATAAAATCTAGAATTACTTAATTATCTTTGAACAAAGGCCAAAATGACTATAATTTTTTGAGTAGCTTCTGAATGCCAGGTTCTTCCATTAGATACATAATTACTGCAATGCAATGCCTACAAGTTAGTTATGATTATCCTCTTATGTTACCAAGGAGAAAACTGAGTTCAGAGAGATCAACGGAGTAGACCAGGATCACAAAGCAAGAAGGTGGACAAGCTGGTACTCAGAAACATCTTCTGATTTCACAACATGCACTGCCTGTTACAAAAGCTGCCCATCACCACTTACATCCTATTGGAATAATTTCTACACTAATGACAAAAAATTACTGAGGAGACATTAGTAATTATAGTCTAGAAATTAACTGCTAAATGAGTATGTGACCTGCAATTCCCCAATAATAGATACCTGATACAAGAGGCTGGAAGGATAGGAGGGAAAGGAAGGAAAAGAGCAGGGAGGGAGAGGAAGGGAAGAAAAAGGAGATTTAGTGCTTTTATTCACTAATTCATCAAATATTTACTGAGTGCTAATTATGTCCCAGACACTGATAGGAGCTGGATACAAAGTTTAGGAAAATAATTCATTATTTCTCACCTCACAGAGTTTCTAGGCAACTGTGGGAGATTTTCACTAACCAAATAATCACTCAACAAAATATAAAATCACAACTCTGTTAATCCTGCCTGGCAGCGGTACACGGCACTATTCAAAGCGTGTTACAAGGGGATATGACACAGTCAAGGAAGGCCTGCCTGAGGACATAATAACAAAGGAAAAAAAACTTAATAATCATTAAGATGGAGGAGAGGGAACATGTTCAGACAATGGTAACTGTGTGTTCAAAAACCTGAGGCTGTGCTGAGGGTTGAACACTCATAAGTAAAATGGAATTAAAGCAGCTGGTGAGGCTGGAATGTAGAGGGTGTGATGGAGTATGGAGGGAGACAAAGCTGGAAAGGTGGTTGGAGTTAAGGAGTTCTGGATTTTCCTAGGAGTACATAGAAGCCACTGAAAGTCATTGAACATTTGAAGGTGTTGAAAATGACTGGCGGACAGGGAAGCCGGGCATGATGCAGTCCATATGGTCACAAATAGTCGGACATGACTTAGCAACAGAACAATAGCAACAGAAATGATTGACTTTGTTTTATTATTTATTTTTTGGCTGTACTAGGTCTTCACTATGGTCCACATAATTGTCTTGTTGCAGATGCTGCCCCAACGCATGTGGGATCTTAGTTCCCCGACCAGGGATCAAACTAGTATCCCCTGCATTGCAAGGCAGATTCTTAACAACTGGACCACAAGGCTAGTCCTGCCAAAGGACTTTGTCAGACTATGACAGTGACAGCAAGTTCAGTTCAGTTCAGTCGCTCAGTCGTGTCCGACTCCTTGTGACCCCATGAACTGCAGCACACCAGGCCTCCCTGTCCATCACCAACTCTCGGAGTTCACCCAAACCCATGTCCATTGTGTCGGTGATGCCATCCAACCATCTCATCCTCTGTTGTCCCCTTCTCCTCCTGCCCTCAATCTTTCCCAGCATCAGGGTCATTTCAAATGAGTCAGCTCTTCACATCAAATGAACAAAGTATTGGAGTTTCAGCTCAACATCAGTCCCTCCAATGAACACCCAGGACTAATCTCCTTTAGGGTGGACTGGTTGGATCTCCTTGCAGTCCAAGGGACTCTCAAGAGTCCTCTCCAACACCACAGTTAAAAAGCATCAATTCTTTGGCACTCAGCTTTCTTTAGAGTCCAACTTTCACATCCATACATGACTACTGGAAAAACCATAGCCTTGATTAGATGGACCTTTGTTGGCAAAGTAATGTCTCTGCTTTTCAATATGCTGTCTAGGTTGGTCATAACTTTCCTTCCTAGGAATAAGTGCCTTTTAATTTCATGGCTACAGTCACCATCTGCAGTGATTTTGGAGCCCAGAAAAACAAAGTCTGACACTGTTTCCATGTTTCCCCATCTATTTGCCATGAAGTGATGGGACCAGATGCCATGATCTTCGTTTTCTGAATGTTGAGCTTTAAACCAGCTTTTTCACTCTCTTCTTTCACTTTCATCAAGAGACTCTTTAGTTCTTTGTCGCTTTCTGCCATAAGGGTGGTGTCATCTGCATATCTGAGGTTATTGATATTTCTCCCGGCAATCTTGATTCTAGTTTGTGCTTCCTCCAGCCCAGCGTTTTTCATGATGTACTCTGCATAGAAGTTAAATAAGCAGGGTGACAATATACAGCCCTCACGTACTGCTTTCCCGATTTGGAACCAGTCCACGTTCAGTTCTAACTGTTGCTTCCTGACCTGTGACAGTAAGATGAGGATGCTATTGCAATCATCCAGTTGAGGCCAAGAGCTTGGATGAGGGTGATAGCAGTGGAAACTTAGAGGAACAAAGAGAATTAAGAGATGTAGGACACTGTTAAGTATGATTATGCTTATGGGCTGTGGCTACAGTTACCACTGTGGTTACAGTTATGGTTATCATATGGTCATGCAGGCTGAAGGGGAGAAAGGTTTAAAGAGTGACTCAGGTTTCTTGCTTGACTAACAAAACACATGGGGCTGTCATTCACTGAAGGAGGGGACCAGAGGATGAAGTCTGGTGGGACTTGATCATGTGTTGTAACCTTGACGTGTTGAGTCTACAGTGTCCCTCTGAAACATTCGAAAGGAAGTATCAGTTAGATAGTGCTCTGGCTGTGTGGTCCTGGAGATTAGAGGAGAGGTCTGGCTAGCAAGAGGAAGGCTGCAAGTCAAATGTAAATAGCGGTATGGCAGTTATGAGAACTGCCCACTAAATATTTCCGACTGTGTGTCCTCTGGGTACGTGGTTCGGTTGAATATCCTAACCTGAATTTATCAGTCAGGGGCTCATCAAAAACAGAAACCACTTTAACATTTAAACACAGGGAATTTAATACAGGGAACTGTTTACACAAGTGTTTAAAGAGCTGAGAGGCCAAACAGAGGATGGAGGGCAACAGAGAATGACTCTTCTCTCCTGAGGATGTAACAAAATAGTCTAACAGGAAGCAGTATTAGCAGACTACAGAAGCCATTTGTGGAAGCTGAAAAAGCATCATGCCTGTCTGCTTGGAGCTGAAATCACAGAGAAGCTGCTGCTGCTGGAGACACCCTCCAAAATGGAAAGAGGGACAGAATGAACCATCATGTTTCTCCACTCTCTCTGCCCCTCCATTCTTGCATTGCTGCCTTTCAATAGCCAAAGCCCCCTGGAAGCCAAAGAGCAAAAACATTTGGGAAATGCAGTCCCTTGAAAACCAGAGCAAGGCTTTGATGAAGGTAGAAAATGGACTCAACCCAGGTCCAAGAACGAGGACATAGAAAGCACAGGCCCCAGCTGACCCACAAAGGATGTGAAACCTATAACCTGAATGAGAAAGAAATCTTCCTTTTAAGCCACTGAAATTGAGATTTGGGAATTGTTTGCTACTTTCAGCAAAACCTAGCCTATCCTGAATGACACAAAAATTAGAACTGGTAAGTGGGGTGATGCCTCCCTGAACTTTAGAGGGTTGGCTGGCACTCAACTGATGAAACTAGTATTGAAAGCTAGAAGGATTATGATCGAAATAATGCACTGGAAACATATTAGGTAAAGCAGATGTCAACAACTGTTTACAATGCAGATAAAATACCTTCGAAATATATGACTGTTCTCCTGATATAATTCTTAGATTTGTCATATGTCCTTAATTCCCCAACTTCTATGCCTCTCTGCTGCTGCTGCTAAGTCGCTTCAGTCGTGTCCAACTCTGTGCGATCCCATAGACGGCAGCCCAGCAGGCTCCCCCGTCCCTGGGATTCTCCAGGCAAGAACACTGGAGTGGGTTGCCATTTCCTTCTCCAATGCCTCTCTAGCATAAGAGATTTTGGACTCCTGGATGGGATTTATGAAATGTCTCCCTTGAGAAGCAAGCAAGTTTGTTTCTGCTATCAGGCCTAACAGCTGAAAGCTAGAAAAGCTAACTACCGTGGTCATCAAATATTTTTAAACTCTAGATTGTGGCTCCATGATAAGATTGCATTTTGGTGGGGTCATATGGCTTTTGTCCAAAGAGTTCTAAGTAGAAGTGACGTGTGTTACTTCCACATGGGATCATGGAACAGCTGGTGTGAAAACTCTAGAATTTTCTTTCCCTGTGACACAGAGGCTAGCAACATTTTAGGTACAAGTTAATCCATTAGCCTAGGTGTCAAAAGACAACATGATGTAGAGCTCCCAGTTGACCTACTAGGACATGAGCCATGAGTAAGAAATAATCTTTATGGTTTTAATTCACTGAGAGGTGAGGTTGTTTGTTATGATGATAACCCAGATCATCCTGTTTTATACAAGTGGTAATTAAAGCCAGGCATGCAAAATGAATGAGATTGCCTAGAAAGAGAATAGACTGTGCTCAGGAGAATATACTGCCAACAGAGTCAGAGAATAAAAAGAAAAAGGAGGACAAAACCTAGAAGAAGTTTCTGCCTCAGAAGCAATCTGAAGAGGGTGCTTCAAGAAGAAAAGAATGGTCAAGTGTCCATTACTGTTAAGAGATCAAGTTTCAAAGAGTGAAAATTTCTACCCGATTTAGCAACAAGTTGGTCATGATCTCAGCAAGAAGTCTTTCATTGAATGAAGGAGACAAAGGCCAAAATAGCAAGGTTTAAGGACTAAGTGGGAGTTTGAGGAAAGGAAGAAAGAGTGTAAACAACTCCTTTGGAAAGATTCCATGGAGGAGAGGTTGAATGCACTGAGAGACAGCCTTAAAATACGCATCTTGAAACAATTAAGACTTGTGCCCAACACAGATCATTCCCATGGTATAAAGTATCATCTACAACATAATTATTTAGAATTCTAGTTGCTGAGGTGGGATAACAATCACCTTTAATGTAAAATTGAAAGCACTTTGTGATTTTTTTTTTTTTTTTTTACTTTAAATACTGTATTGGTTTTGCCATACATCAACATGAATCCGCCACAGGTGTACTTTTAAAAATCTGCTCTGTACTTTTGTTTTGTGTTTTTGTTTTTTTCAGAGATGTACTTTATTAGTTCTCCATAAGTTCACATATCAAATGGTAGAATTAAGCATATAGGACAGATTTTTTAAAAAAGAATCACTGTTTTCTAAATTACTTTGTAAATATGATGCTTATATTCTAATCAGTCATCAATTTTAACAAATATTCCACATAGTGAAAAATGTTAATAATAGGAGAAATTGTTTTAATGTAACTGTGATTGTCAGCTTCATCTGAAAAAAAATATGTTGAGTCAGAAAAATGTTTAAAAAAAATGAAAGAGTTTAGTTCAACAAGTATTTAAATAAAATATAAAATAATTCCTTACAAAAAATGAAGTTGAAAAATTTTATGAACATAGAAGGATATTCAATTTAAAATATATTTATATAAATATAATTTTAAACACAAATTTGAAATGAAATAAGATACCATTTTTCACCTACTAGACTAGTAAAAATGGATATGGAAAACTGACTTCTTAAATTTGGAGAGTCATTTGGCAATACATATTAAAATTTAAAATACACGTACCCTCTGACCTAACAATTCCACAGCCTGGAATCTATGCTGTACATACACTTATAGAAGAATGCCAAGAATGTATACAAAAACTATTATGGAAAACTGCTTAACATAGGAGGAAAAACACAACAATGACAAGAACAACAGAAACTTGCTTTTGGTTTTTTTTTTTTTTTTTTTAAAGAGAAATGTATGCACTTGCAAGTTTACAGCTAAACTTAACCACAAGGGATACCTGCAGATTGTAACATTATTTAGACTTCCATATGTTTGCCTCATGATCAAATTTGGTTCTATCAGGCAGAGATGTGTTGTCCCCACACAGCATGTAGTTTATATATAGAAAAGATTGCACCAATTCCATGTTACAAAAAAAAAAGTTACTGCAAAAAAGCACTTTTTTTTTTTTTACTCGTTTCACTTATATTCTCAGTGTCTAGCTCTGTGCTTAGAACATCCACTGCATACCCTTTCACTATTTTCTGATGGCATCCTTCAGTCAAAAAATGTAACGGCTAACAAACTAATTAGCAGCCCACTGTTGATGAAATGGTTAGTCCCTAACATTTTAAATAATTTTCTATTTTTTTGCAGCCCTACAAAATAGAATGCACTATCCAAAGGAAAGATTCATAAAGAATGTTCAGCTTTTAATTTCTGGTTTGCCATTTTGTATGTACATATTTGCATTTAAAGGCAGCAAGGGAAATACTATGAAATTTAATAATAGTAATAACAACAATGTCAACAACCTTTCATCAAATGCCTAGAATGAGCCAGATATGTGTTAGGTGAATTATATATCTTAATTCAAATCCTTTCAATAAACTTAAATGTTAGGTGTTATAATTCCTGTTTTATACACAAATAAAGTGTACTAGTTAAAGTACATACAGATAGAAGGCAAACCAGCCAGGATGCTAATCTAACCAAGCCCCTAGGTCACCAAGTGTGGATATTTTTCATTACAAACACAAATAGTCAACCTCCAGATTGACAAGGTAATAGGCATAGAGATTTATTCAGCTTTGTGAAAAGTGTGGCATATTTTAGAAAGAAGTATTCTACCTAGAGCTAGAAGGTAGAAATTTGTTTTAGAGTCTGATAAAGATTGTTATTTAGACCCTCAAGTAGAACTTGATTATGTAGCATTGGCAAAAGAAACTCTATAATGAAAAAGTCTTATTTTTCAAAACATTTCACCTATTTACCTCAAAGGACCTTCTGAGTTATCACACTGGGCAAAATAACAACAGTAAAACTTATTCAAAACAATTTTTACAGTGAGACAATAAATGGAGATGGAAAATCCTCTCATTTTCCTATTAATATTTATTCCTATTTTTCTATTAAATGCTTTAAAATTTACCACTTGCTGAGTGAACTTACATGTAACACAACTGGTCTCATGTTTGCATATAGGGCACATTAATAATTAAAGGCTGTTTTCTATACCATCCCACTAATATAAAATCATAATTTAATTTTAAAATACATCATGCCTAGAATGTGGTTCACATCCTGGCTTTGTCATTAACTCCCACCATGGGTAGGACTATCACAAATTTACAAGGTTATTTTTTCTAAAACTAGCTAACAGAGAAACTTCCCCTGAAGTTCCAAACCATGAAGTGCCTTCAGAATGGACATACAATGTTATTGTTTCATGGTAACTATCATTCATTCTGTTGACTTTATATTTAGCTGGTTGTCACAATTCCAAGCACCAATCAAACAAAGCAGCTTGATATGGGAAAATGGAAGCACCTTTAAAATCAGAAAATGAGTCTTAAAATACTGATAATGCACAAATATTATTGTTTTTGACAAGCCATGGAGACCCGTATAAGCCCTGTTTCTCTACTGTTACAAATTAAATAACGATACATAATTCAAAAAGTCATGATGAGAATAAAATGAAAAAGCACCTTGAAACTTATAATATCAACTTCCATAAATATATGAGTTATTATAACATGATAGATATTATACAAAGAGCAGTTCATTCAATGGATAACCGCTAAAATATTTTAAGTAGTTGTTTCCTGGCCAAAGAGAACAGTTTTTGTCCATGCTAAAAAGGATATTGTTCTACAAAAGACAAAGAAAAAATATAATAAAATCTCAACTTTTCAAATAAATAAAAAGAATTCAAATCACAAATCCAGAAATAGTTCAGGTTTACTTTTGACACATCCTAAATTTGTAATTCAGCCAGTCTTATCTAATAAAACTTTACTACTGTTATTCTTATCATTTCTGTAAATATACATTAAGTGAGGATGGTCCTGGAAGATTTGGAGAATGATCCTGGGAAGAAAAAGCTAAACGGTTTTTCTAGGTACCAAAGAAATAATTATGCTGGGATGTAGAGGCATTGGAGGTTGATTTCAATGAAGATTCACATCACCTCAGCATCTCAAGATAAAGACATTTTGAAACACGTGACTATAAAACCTAAAAAGGAAGCAATACGTGAACTGTGAACTTGCAGATGTTCAAGCTGGTTTTAAAAAAGGCAGAGGAACCAGAGATCAAATTGCCAACATCCGCTGGATCATGGAAAAAGCAAGAGAGTTCCAGAAAAACTTCCATTTCTGCTTTATTGACTATGCCAAAGCCTTTGACAGTGTGGATCACAATAAACTGTGGAAAATTCTGAAAGAGATGGGAATACCAGACCACCTGACCTGCCTCTTGAGAAACCTGTATGCAGGTCAGGAAGCAACAGTTAGAACTGGACATGGAACAACAGACTGGTTTCAAATAGCAAAAGGGGTACATCAAGGCTGTACATTGTCACCCTGCTTATTTAACTTATATGCAGAGTACATCGTGAGAAATGCTGGGCTGGAAGAAATACAAGCTAGAATCAAGATTGCCGGGAGAAATATCAAGAACCTCAGATATGCAGATGATACCACACTTATGGCAGAAAGTGAAGAGGAACTAAAAAGCCTCTTGATGAAAGAGAAAGAGGAGAGTGAAAAAATTGGCTTAAAGCTCAATATTCAGAAAACTAAAATCATGGCATCTGGTCCCATCACTTCATGGGAAATAGATGGGGAAACAGTGGAAACAGTGTCAGACTTTATTTTGGGGGGCTCCAAAATCAGATGGTGACTGCAACCATGAAATTAAAAGACGCTTACTCCTTGGAAGGAAAGTTATGACCAACCTAGATAGGATATTCAAAAGCAGAGACATTACTTTGCCAAAAAAGGTCCGTCTAGTCAAGGCTATGGTTTTTCCAGTGGTCATGTATGGATGTGAGAGTTGGACTGTGAAGAAAGCTGAGCACTGAAGAATTGATGCTTTTGAACTGTAGTGTTGGAGAAGACTCTTGAGAGTCCCTTGGACTGCAAGGAGATCCAACCAGTCTATCCTAATGGAGATCAGTCCTGGGTGTTCTTTGGAAGGACTGATGCTAAAGTACTTTGGCCACCTCATGCGAAGAGTTGACTCATTGGAAAAGACTCTGATGCTGGGAGGGACTGGGGGCAGGAGAAGGGGACAACAGAGGATGAGATGGCTGGATGGCAATCACCGACTCGATGGACATGAGTTTGGGTAATCTCCGGGAGTTGGTGATGGACAGGGAGGCCTGGCGTGCTGCGATTCATGGGGTTGCAAAGAGTCGGACATGACTGAGCGACTAAACTGAACTGAACAAGCCTACCAGTAAAATTGCTTCCTTATAAACTCTATAAAAATTCTTTCAAAGAAAATGATTTTATTATTTGAGCCTATTCCAGCCTATGAGTAGCTGTTTTGCATTCCTCATACTTTCTCAGATTCTACAAACATATAAATCCCCAATGTAAATAAAAATAAGAATTACATTATTCACTAATCACTCCAGCTTTGTTGATAGTACTTTTTACTGTTTCTTGCAAGGCCATTCAGATGATACGCAATGCAAAGGGGAGAGGGGTAAACATGCAGAAAAAATCTTCAGAGTCAAAAGCACCTCTAATATTTAAAATGAATAATTTCATTTTTATTAGATCATTAAGGTGATATAATTTTCAAACAACAAATGAAGTAATGTGTCCAATTTCCCTAAGACTATAGGGGTATTTATTAAAGGCTTAAAATAATTCTGATCATTTTCTACTATAGTAAACAGCATTAATTTTGATATTGTTCAGTGAGTATGTAGATGTTGTCTAGGACTAGGGGAAATGTTCTGCAGCTAACCAAACATCCAGATGCATTTTCTTTTCCAAGTATTCACACTGTATTTTAGTACTGCAATCACAAAATGAAGACCAGTATTTTCAGTTCAGCCATGCCTAGAAATCTTACTAGAGAAAACTGGAAAGGATTAGGATAAAAGAGCTGTCTCATTGCAGGTCTAGAAGAATGCTAACAATTGAGGGGGAGGAATCAATTCTAATGGTTTTCCTTAATTATTTCTTCTTAATAAAATATATATATTTATGTGTTAGATGTCTTCAACACTCTTCAGAGATAAAAATTTAAATTCATAAGGATGTGTTTTATAACTTCAATTGAATATGTTATAGATTTACTGAGGATGTGTGACTGAGGCAGAGTTGATACATTGATAGAAACAGAAGTGAGCAAGACATGCCCATTCCCTGATCCCACAGATCTTTCAAGCTATGAAAAATCTGTTAATTTCATCAATTCAGTTCAAAAATTCAACTCATGTAGGATAACTGAAGTTCACTAAGGAAAATGCAAACTATAAAAGAGAAATCTCTATTACTAATGGCAAGATCCCATTGATTCAATTCAACTCCATCAAATGCATTTCTTGAACTATGTCACCCAAGCAGGTTCATTTGCATCTTGGTTTCATTTTAAAATAACCAGTCCTACTTTAAAAATAAAAGGACATCCATGAAATAAACCTTAAGTAGGAAGAAATTTAAAATCCTACTTTGTGAACATTCCTAAAGGAGAATTATACAACTTACAATGGGAAATGTTCCTACTTAGAGTAACCTAAATGACCTCATTAAAAAAAAAAAAAGTTGCCAATAAATGTAACACAAACCACCATCTCCTGTGTACTAGTAAGACAGAAAAAAAAAATCAAACGCTGCTAATTAAAAGATGACACATTATAGATTTTCAGATTAAATCCTGATTTCAGAGATGTGAAATATGTGCTTAGAATCAATGAAACATGGTAGTTTTTTGTTTACTTGCTTTATTTACATAAAACATTTAAAAATTAACCCAATAGAAGTTCATAAGCAAGTTCATTCAGTAATATAAACTCAGCCTAGTTCCACAAACTAGAAAATTATTAGGTAATTCTTATGTCACTTACAAAATATCAGAGAATTGGTAATTATTGGTAAGTACAACCACAATTGTGTTATGATATATAAATTCTAGGTACCCATTGATGGCATTGACTGGTTAGCTACAATATTAAAAAACAAAGATGGTTTGAGAAGACAGGCCTCACCAGACAGGATTCTGGGGCAAAGAGCAGGATGGGTTTTCACCAAGGAGCTGAGGCAGTTAATGTTATAATTAAAGAAGATTATTGATCCAGTCATAAAAGCTGATTTTTGTCAATAGTTAGAATATTTTAAAATTCTCTAGGGTTCCCTCATAGCTTAGCTGGTAAAGAATCCACCTGCAATGCAGGAGACCCTGGTTCGATTCCTGGGTCAGGACAATCCAGTGGAGAAAGGATAGTCTACCCACTCCAGTATTCTTGGGCTTCCCTTGTGGCTCAGCTGGTAAAGAATCTGCCTGCAATGTGGGAAACCAGGGTTTGATCCATGGGTTGGGAAGACCCCCTGGAGAACGGAAAGGCTATCCACTCCAGTATTCTGGCCTGGAGAATGCCATGGACTGTATAGTCCATAGGACTGCAAAGAGTCAGACACGACTGAGCGACTTTCACTTCACTTCACTTCACTTCAAATACTCTAATAGAGCACTGTTTAGTTGGTGAAAGTTAACCAGGTTGATATTTAAAATCATAACTTTCTTTATTGCAACCAATTTCCCAGGCTCCCAAAGTAAAAGGTTCTGCCATTATCTGTGATTTTGTTTAGTTTTGTTCCCCATTATAGAGACAAGTGAAGAACCTTCGGCGACTCATGAAATGTCTCATTTTAAAATGATAACATAGTTAATAGTTATGCTTATCAATGTGAGATTAATTTAGAAAGGAAACTAAAGCCACAAATTTAAAACTCTCCATTCTTTTCAAAGCTTACAAATTTAGTCAGTATTCAACAATTAAAATCATCAAAAAACTAGTAAAATCGCACAAAGTGTTAGGTACTTAACTTATAGCTGAGGACCATAAAGTAAATAAAATATGATTCCTTTCCTCGAGAATAATCCCAATTTATGGACTGGTCAACAAACACATACATGGCATTACATACTATTTATACCAATAATTTGGCTTCTAACAACTCACAATATGCAGAAAAAGGAATCAATTTCCCTGCTGTTTTCTGATAGACTAGAAAGTGTTAGAGTTCAGTTGAGTTTACAGCAACAATGCAGATACTCTAGCACATGGAACTATATGCAATATTTTGCAATAACCTTTAAGGGAAAAAAAAATCTGAAAAGAAATATATATGTGTGCATCTCTGTGTGTGTAACTGAATCACTGTGCTGTACACCTGAAACTAACAAGATATTGTAAATCAACTATACTTCAATAAAAATTTGTTAATTAAAAATGTTTAAGTCCAAAAATTACAAACGATACAGAGGGTGTAGAGAAAAGGGAACCCTCATACACTGCTGGTGGAAATGCAAGTTGGTGCAGCCACTATATAAAACAGTATAGAGGTTCCTCAGAGAACCAAAAATAGAACTACCACATGATCCAGCAAGCCCACTTCTGGACACATACCCAGACAAAACTATAATTTAGAAAGATATATGTACCCCTAAGTTCATAGCAGCACTGTTTACAATAGCCAAGATATGGAAACAACCTAAATGTCCATGGAGAGATGAATGGATAAGAAAGATGTGATACATATATACAACAGACTACTACTCAGCCATAAAGAATGAAATAGTGCCATTCGCAGCAACATGGATAGATCTAGAGATTTTCACACTACGTGAAGTAAGTCAGAAAGAGAAAGAAAAATACCATATGAAGTCTCATATATGAAATCTAAAACATGACACAAATGATCCAACATATGAAACAGAAACAGACTCACAGAGAATACACTCATGGTTGCCAAGGTGGATGGGCAGTAGGAAAGGGATGAATTGGGAGTGTAGAGTTAACAGATAAATACTATTATATATAGAATGGATAAACAACAAGGTCCTACTGTATAGCACGGGGAACTGTATTCAATATCCTGCAATAAACCATAATGGAAAAGAATATAAAATGTATTTAAATATAAGTGAATCATTTTGCTGTGCAGCAGAAATTAACACACTGTAAATCAACTATACCTCAATAAAAATAAATAATAAAATTTAAAAATCAAAGTTTCCTTGCTGTTTTCTGATAGATTAGAAAACGTTAAAATTCAATTGAGTTTATAACAGAACAGTACAGATACAGTTGCAACACAGTAAAAGACATCAGGCTTTTTACAGTAGCCAACAACATAAATCCAGAAATTTTTGTGCCTTTTCAAAGGCACTAGCTATGTTTACCATGATGAAAAATGTTCATAAATTAACCCATATATGATATCATATCCTTCCATTTCTTCAAAGTGAAAGAATTGAGAAAGTGCTGAATATCACTTTCATGCAATAGTGAGCAGAATGTTATAAACACTGAATTTAGACTTAAACATGTGAGATTCATATCCTAGAACTACCATTTATTCTGAAAACTCAATGCTTTCGAGTCTTAATTGCCCCTATGAAATATGCAACGTGCAAAAGTAGTTAGTAGTACAAAATAAAAGTATCATTTTTTCCATGAATGAAAGTATTTTTCAGTAAAGAAGTCTATGAAGTCGTGAGGAGATGGGTCTGCTTCTTTTCCCTTAAAGGAGGTGTCAAGTTATAGTAAACAGAACAATGAGTCACCAAAGCTGTTCATGTCCAAATTTCCAGAACCTATGAACATGTTCCCTTACATGGCCAGAAAGATTTTGCAAATGTGATTAGGAATTTTGAGATTATCTTGGATTATCTGGATGAGCCCGAAAGGATCCTTCTAAGTAAAAGAGGGCAGTAAGAGAGTCAGAGAAGTAGATGTGAGCATGCAAGCAGATGTCAAAGTGATAAGACTGGAGCTTTAAAAATGGAAAACAGTTCAGTTCAGTTCAGCCGCTCAGTCAAGTCTGACTCTTTGCGACCCCATGAACAGCAGCACGCCAGGCCTCCCTGTCCATCACCAACTCCCTGAGTTTACCCAAACTCATGTCCTTCGAGTCGGTGATGCCATCCAGCCATCTCATCCTCTGTCGTCCCCTTCTCCTCCTGCCCCCAATCCCTCCCAGCATCAGAGTCTTTTCCAATGAGTCAACTCTTTGCATGACGTGGCCAAAGTATTGGAGTTTCAGCTTTAGCATCAGTCCTTCCAATGAACACCCAGGACTGATCTCCTTTAGGATGGACTAGTGGGAAGACAAGCCACACACAAAGGAATGTCACAACCTCTAGAAGTTGTAAGAGGAAATGTTCTTCCATAGAACCTCCAAAAAGAACCCAGCCTTACCAATACATTGATTTTAGCCCAGTGAGATCTGTGTCAGCCTTCTGACCGCCAGAACTATAAAATAATAATTTGTATTATTTTAACCTATGTGTTGTTTTTGTTGTTCAGTTGCTCAGTCGTGTCTGATTCTTTGTAACCTTATAGACTGTATCACACTAGGCTCCTCTGTCCTCCACTATCTCCTAGAGTTTGCTCGTACTCACGTCCATTGAGTTGGTGATGCTATCTAACCATCTGCCACTCCCTCCGCCTTCCATCTTTCCCATCAACAGGGTCTTTTCCAATGTGTCAGCTCTTCACATCAGGTGGCCAAAGTACTGGGGCTTCAGCTTTAGCACCAGTTCTTCCAATGACTATTCAGGGGTGATTTCCTTTAGGATTGACTGCTTTGATCTCCTTGCTGTCCAAGGGACTCTCAAGAGTCTTCTCCAACAGCACAATTCAAAGGCATCAATTCTTCAGCACACCACATTCTCTACGGTCCAACTCTCACATCCAGATGTAACTACTGGAAAAACCATAGCTTTGACTAGACAGACCATTGTCAACAAAGTGATGTCTCTGCTTTTGAATACACTGTCTAAGTTTGTCATAGCTTTCCTTCCAAGGAGAAAGTGTCTTTTAATTTCATGGCTGCAGTCACTGTCCACAGTGATTTTGGAGCCCAAGAAAGTAAAATCTGCTAAGCATGTGATATAGCAACCCTGAGAAATACATACACCATGGGAAAGTGCATAGCTAGAATCTACCCACAGGGTTGCATGACTTGAAGCCAACCGTTCCCTATTTCAAGTAGAGAAGTTGAATTGGGGTGCTCTCTCAGATGTTCTCCACCTCAAAAGTATTATAATTAAGCACACCTTCTCCTTTCTTTCTCTTTTCCCCTCTTCACTGCTTCCTCCTTTCTTTGGATTAAAGGAGCTACTTCCTTTCTGCTATATTTTATGCTTTAGGAAGAAGGTAATTCCTTGTGCAAGCTGGCCTGGTAGAAACTGCCAAAGAATAATGAGGCCCACTTACCCTGACAAGTCATGTCAGCTGCTTTCCTTCACTGACAATAAGTACGAAACTTCTGTTGCCCACTCCAATTTTCCCTCAGTCTATTTTCCAGGTTTCAAAATACACAGACAAAAGTTACATAGGAATCCAGTATGAACTCAAAGTCCCTAGAGAGTAGTTAGTTTCCTGGGCAATTACATGTAAAAATGTCCTCATCAAGATGATTTCTTTAAAGGCTGTCTTCAGCTCTAAAATTTTAAAAATTCATGATTTGTCATCCCCAATTATAAGCTAGGGAATTTATAAAAAAAATCTGTGGTTTCTCTGGATAAGGCTACTAACAACACATTCAACCTTGAAACAAAAGGGTCAACTAAACTACATATAACAATAGTCAGAAGCTAAAAAGTACATTTATGCTTTCTTCAACTCTAAATTAGAACAGTTTTAAGAGAAGTCTTGAATCCAGAAATAATACTTAATAATAACCCTGGAGTGCTAAGACTAATTCTTTTAACACCAAACTTTGTCACAATAATAAACCCAAGTATTCAGCATTTTAAAGTAACAATTTGGTGTTTTTATTTTTAACTAATAAGGAAACAATATACTACAAGTATTCATACCCTTGGGAAAGAAGGCTGCAAAAGTTCTCTGGGTAAGATGACCCAGTAATTCCACTTTGAGGTACTTACTGTCAAACACTGAAAAGAAGTATTTGAATACTTATACATGAATGTTCAGACCATCAGTATTCAAAAGGAGTGAATAGTAGAAACAACAAAGGAGCCAAAAAGTGGAAACAACTTAAATGTCCATCAACAGATGAATGAATAAACAAATGTGGTATGCCCATACAATGGAATACTATTCAGCCATAAAAATTATAAAGTACTGATACATGCAACAACATGGATGAACCTCAAAAGCATGCAAAGTAAAAGAATCCAGACACAAATGCCATGTATTGTTTGACTCCATAAAATATCTAGAGTAGGTAAATATGACAGAGACAGAAAGCAGACTAGTGGTTGCCAGGGCCTGAGAGGGCAGGGAAATTGGAATGACTTAGTATATACAAGATTTCTTTTTGGGGTGATGGAAACGTTTGGAACTAGATAAAACTGATGGTTGTGTAACATTCTAAATGTTCTAAATAACACTAAATTTGTGCATTTTTAAATGGTTAATTGCATATTATGTCTTCAGTTCAGTTCAGTTCAGTCGCGCAGTCGTGTCTGACTCTTTGCGACCCCATGAATTGCAGCACGCCAGGCCTCCCTGTCCCTCACCAACTCCCGGAGTTCACTCAGACTCACGTCCATCAAGTCAGTGATGCCATCCAGCCATCTCATCCTCTGTCGTCCCCTTCTCCTCCTGCCCCCAATCCCTCCCAGCATCAGAGTCTTTTCCAATGAGTCAACTCTTCACATGAGGTGGCCAAAGTACTGGAGTTTCAGCTTTAGCATCAGTCCTTCCAAAGAAATCCCAGGACTGATCTCCTTCAGAATGGACTGGGTGGATCTCCTTGCAGTCCAAGGGACTCTCAAGAGTCTCCTCCAACACCACAGCTCAAAAGCATCAATTCTTCGGTGCTCAGCCTTCTAAACAGTCCAACTCTCACATCCATACATGACCATTGGAAAAACCATAGCCTTGATTAGATGGACCTTAGTCGGCAAAGTAATGTCTCTGCTTTTGAATATCCTATCTAGGTTGGTCATAACTTTTCTTCCAAGGAGTAAGCGTCTTTTAATTTCATGGCTGCAGTCACCATCTGCAGTGATTTTGGAGCCCAGAAAAATAAAGTATTGACACTGTTTCCACTGTTTCCTATGAAGTCATGGGACCGGATGCCATGATCTTCGTTTTCTGAATGTTGAGCTTTAAGCTAACTTTTTCACTCTCCTCTTTCACTTTCATCAAGAGGCTCTTTAGTTCCTCTTCACTTTCTGCCATAAGTGTGGTGTCATTTGCATATCTGAGGTTATTGATATTTCTCCAGGCAATCTTGATTCCAGCTTCTGTTTCTTCCAGTCCAGCGTTTCTCATGATGTACTCTGCATAGAAGTTAAATAAGCAGGGTGACAATACACAGCCTTGACGGACTCCTTTTCCTATTTGGAACCAGTCTGTTGTTCCATGTCCAGTTCTAACTGTTGCTTCCTGACCTGCATACAGATTTCTCAAGAGACAGGTCAGGTGGCCTGGTATTCCCATCTCTTTCAGAATTTTCCACAGTTTATTGTGATCCACACAGTCAAAGGCTTTGGCATAGTCAATAAAGCAGAAATAGATGTTTTTCTGGAACTCTCTTGCTTTTTCCATGATCCAGTGGATGTTGGCAATTTGATCTCTGGTTCCTCTGCCTTTTCTAAAACCAGCTTGAACATCTGGAATTTCACGGTTCACATATTGCTGAAGCCTGGCTTGGAGAATTTTGAGCATTACTTTACTAGCGTGTGAGACGAGTGCAATTGTTCTGTAGTTTGAGCATTCTTTGGCATTGCCTTTCTTTGAGATTGGAATGAAAACTTTCACTTCAGTTTTATAACAAAGCTCTAGGGTTAGCCAGAACTGAATTCCCTTTTGGTCCTGCTACCACCTAAAACGCAGCCTTTGGCAAGTTACTTAAATTATCCACTCAGCTTTCAGGGTTAATGTGAAGATTAAATGAAATATGCTAATTACAGGATCTGATGCATAGCAGAGTATTAGAAAAATGAAAATTCCCTTCTCTGGATCTCTTTTCCATCCTCTACATATTGAGATTTTTGTGATGCCAATATATAAACATAAATAAGCAGTAAGTTAAAGAAAGAACTAAGACTGGCAAACAAGACACTGCCATGCAACTTTTAGAACCTTATCCAGAGGAAGTAATCAGATGAAAATAGTATCTTTGACTCTGAAAGTATGCATCACACACACTCCCATAGAGATTATACATATCTAAGTGTTGTTGGTACTAGAGAGAAAACATGAAAAATCAAAGGTTCATCAATAAGAGATTGGTTAAGTAAATTAAGAGATATCAATTCAATAGACTATGCAGTCAGCCATTCTAATCATGATGTAATTTATGCTTAGTGACACTGAAAGATCCATGCCCTAAGTTGGCGAAGGGGGGAGTAGAAAACAATTTCAAAATTCTTATATCCCACAATCCTTTTTATACCACATACAAACATGCAGAAAAGAAGAAAAGACTATGTATAAGAATACACACATAAAATGTAAACATCTTGAAATGCTGGTATTAAGGATGAAATTTTAATACATTCATAGTAAGAAAGTCAGTAAAAACATATGTATTTTGAAAAAAGATGTAAATAAGAAAATTTAATAACATACTTTTCTCATTAACAAACCGTATAAAATTAGTTGACTTATAAATACATTCCCCCCCCCATTTCTGATGTAAAAGATTTTATATTTCATTTGTAGGACTTATAGAGCAGAGTTTTCCTTTGTAAGAAATAAATACACCATTTATTGGCTGTGTGACTTCTGAGAAACTAGTTAACTTCTATACATCAAAATGGTAAAAAGCTGAATTATATACTTGGTACAAGAGTACCAGTCTGTCACATAAGAGAAAAGTAACCAGGGTCAGGATTCGAGTCATCAGACCTATAGAATGCTACCAAAATCCTCTAAATACATTACTGCTGCTGCTGCTAAGTCGCTGCAGTCGTGTCAGACTCTGTGCGACCCCATAGACGGGAGCCCACCAGGCGCCCCTGTCCCTGGGATTCTCCAGGCAAGAACACTGGAGTGGGTTGCCATTTCCTTCTCCAAACTAGCCCTCAAGAAAAGCCAAAATACAAGAGTTAGTGTTCTTGATATCCACACAGAAGATAAAAGGATCTTGCACACTGCAGCACACCTATGTGAACTTGTAAACCCTCTCTTTTTCTGGGTGTTTAATTTGTGATTAAGCTGATATCTTCTAAAAAAATCAGGAAACTGTATAGAGATAAATGCAATTGAGAATTTTCCCTATATCAAACCCTAAACTTTAGATTGTTTTAAGAACTGAAGGATGCTTTAAAATCATTTAGCAGGCAAATTTAGCGGATAGAGCAATGAAATGAAAATGTGGTGGATTAAAAATGAACCATGGTGGGGAAAAAAGTGTAGTGGGCTTGTTACCATTTAAGGTATTTCAACAGTCAAGAATTTCCATTAATAATCAGGGAGGTGAGTTGTAATTGATCTCTTCCACCAAAGTACTTTGTTTAACAATGATGATTAATGATTCAAAAAGTAGTAGGACCCTAAACGAAGTCAGCAGCACTCATGAAACTGATGAATAGAATGTAGCCGCCACAGTGTACGTCAACCAGTTAAATTTCTACGAAGGCTCTGGGACTTGCAGCTTTGCAGACATACATCCTGCATCATGAAGAGTTTACTCAGCACAATCTAAGCATCGTGTCTATATATCTGTCCTTATATGGTTTCTAATTATTTTTTAATATGGCTGTGTCAGCAACAGGTCTCCTTTATAATTCTACTTACTGTCCTGATATCTGATGGTACCTTCCCCATTCCACCCCTGTATTCCCCACAGTACTTAGCAAAGTGCTGGACATTTCACAGATGCACACATATATGTATTGGCTTCAGTTAAAACAATGAGACAATATAAGCAACAAATAGGTCTTGTCATGCAGCTTGTCTCTCAATCTAACATCAATGCCTATTTACACCATCCCACTGGGGCTTGGCAAACACACAGAGAATGGCTGACATGCTCAAGCAACCATTACATGACACGTTAGAGGAGCAGTGAAGGGTAAAATAAGATGGTTTGAGGATGCCGTCAAATGTACCTTTGGACATCATTATGGAACTTGGAAAAATAAGCTGCAATAGTTGGTGTAGGTTACAGAATGGAGAAATGGGATGACATGTTGTCAGCATTTAAAGCCCAGAAGTAGAAAAGGAAGAAACACCAAGAAAACAACTGCTCATTGCTGCTATATTGTAAGTCAAGAATAATCTTTACCAAATGGCAACATAGATGATGGTTAGGTGTCTAGTAATTTCGGTCATAGCCCACGTACTTTGCTGTTGTTTAGTCATTAAGTCGTGTCGAACTCTGCGACCCCATGGACTGCACCAGGTTCCTCTGTCCATGGGACTGTTTTGACAAGAATTCTGCAGTAGATTGCCATTACCCACCACAAAAAAAGTATGTCCATCTTCCCATCACTTTCAATCATTACTTATGCATCTCCCTATATGGGAAATTCAGGCTATTTCTCAATATATGTATTATGCACTAAAATTAAAATGAAGAAGTACTTATTTCTTACTTGTTTTAAACCCATATTGCCAGGCACACTGACTTGAGGATTTAAGCATATAAATTGTGCAAACTTAATATAAAAATAGAGCTGGATATTTTTCAAATTCAGTGAGTTAGTGTAGAAATCAAATTCTTAATGAATCATGCATGTCACAAAACTTATGTATTTCTCCAACTTAAAAAGAACCAAGTTTTGAATTTTTCTCTTTTCCAAGCTATTAAAACATAAATTTACTTTGACACAAGAAAAAAAGTAGAATTCTGAAATGGCTATTTTTCCCAAAATAATTATATCTCCAAGAGGACCATATTTTCCCAAGCCAAAATTAGGACACATAGCTTGAAATGCAGGCAGATAATTCAGACTTTTTGAAAATCAGGACAGTTAAAACAAATCTAGGATAAATGACCAGTGCACTTATTTTAACTTAGGTAATGAAAACCATTCACAAACAAAACATTCCTCTCTCAAAATATTTTGTTGGCACAAAGTCAATAATTTAAAAAGGAACCAAGATTACTGTTTTCATCATTATATCTACAGAATTTGTCTCCATAACTGACAGACAGTAGATATTTAATTTATATTGTTTCTTTGAATAAATGTGAGGGAAGGAGAGACTGTGTGTGTGAAAGAGAGAGAGGGAGGCAAAGGGGAAAGACAGAGAAATGGAGAGAGAGATTTTCCCACAACACAAAAGAAGCACCTTGGCCAACAAGAGACATTTATTTTATCTCACTGAGCCCCAGAATAATAAAGCAAATATAGTCATTGTTAAAGAAGAAGCTATATGGTTAGAAAAACACTATAATGTCAATTGTAAAGCTGAATAAGCTTCTACTGAGATTGAAGAGTAATATTATTTTTAACTATTTAATTTAATAAACAACCGTATTCTGTGATTTCAAAACAAAATTCAAAAGACAATGATTTGGTTCAGTGTTAATCTAATACAACACACTTGCAACACAGTGGAATAAACCTCGTCCTTCTCTACTGTGTTTCAGAAAATGAAGATTCTTATTTGATTATATAAGCCCAGCTAAAGATGCAGATTTGTCATAAATTTCAAAAGCTGTAACCATACACATGGCTTTCACGGTTTAAAACTAAAGTTACTAGGCCAATGAAACAGGTTACACCCATCCTTACAGTCAATATCAATCTTAAGACAATTTGTGAAACAGACATATAAATTTACTCATTTACATATTCAACATCACAGATCTACAATGTTGAAAACATGAAGTGTGAAACAGACAGTGGAGTAAGAGAACAAAGCCTGCAACTCCAAAATACCTCTTAAGCATGTGGATTACTTCCAACTGAAAACAGTCAAGGTTCAAAAGACTCACGAATTCTGACCTTCTCCCTAAACTGCCTAAAAGAATCAAAACTACAATGAGGTATCACCTCACACTGATCATCACAGCCATCACCAAAAAGTCTACAAATAATAAATGCTGGAGAGGGTATGGAGAAAAAGGAACCTTCTAAACTGTTGGTGGGAATGTAAATTCGTGAAGACACTATGGAGAATAGTGTGGAGGTTCCCTTAAAAAAATGAATAGTAGTGCAACCATATGATCCAGCAATCCCATTCTTGGGGACATATCTGGACAAAATTGTAACTCATAAAGATACATGCACCCCAATGGTCACTGCAGCACTATTCACAATGTCCAAGACATGGACACAAACTAGATGTATATCAACAGACAAAGAGATAGAAGATGTGGTATACTTATACAATGGCACATTAGTCATAAAAAAGAATGAAATAATGACATTTGCAACAACATAGATGGACCTAGATATTATCATATTAAGTGAAACAAACCAGAGAGAAAAATAAGTATCATATGATATCACTTATTATATGGAATCTAAAAAATATTATACAAATGAATGTATACACAAAAGAGAAATAGACCCACAGACATGAAAAACAAATTTATGGTTATCAAAGGGGAAAGGGGGGAGGGAAGGGATAAATTAGAAGTTGGGAATTAACATATATACACTACTATATATAAAATAGACAGCCAAGAAGGACCTACTGTATAGCACAGAAAATACATTGTAATAGCCTATGAAAGAATCAGTCTGCTGTACACAATTTTGTAAATCAACTACACTTCAATTTTAAATTAAAAAAAAAAAAAGAATATAGATAGCAGACTTGTGCCAGGAAGGGAGCTATCATCATAGATAACTATAGTATATGAAGTAGGTGTGGTAGACAGGAATCTAGTTAAGTGTGTTTGTTGAAATTGTGTCATATGCTTCATTATCTCTCCATGGTCAAGCAAAGGTTTCTCTTCCCATCTCCACGTGAATTGCCTTCCCCTCCTTTGAAGTCCCAACCTACTACCCCTAACATCTTCTGTCTTTAGCTGAAGATGCTATTCAAAGATGGAGAAGGCAATGGCACCCCACTCCAGTACTCTTGCCTGGAAAATCCCATGGATGGAGGAGCCTGGTGGGCTGCGGTCCATGGGGTCGCGAAGAGTCAGACACGACTGAGCGACTTCACTTTCACTTTTCACTTTCACACATTGGAGAAGGAAATGGCAACCCACTCCAGTGTTCTTGCCTGGAGAATCTCAGGGACCAGGGAGCCTGGTGGGCTGCCGTCTCTGGGGTCGTACAGAGTTGGACACAACTGAAGCGACTTAGCAGCAGCAGCTATTCAAGGTGGGATTTTGGCCATTTTAGTGAGTTACTCATTTCTGCTGGGTCAGTTTCATGTATACAGGTTATTAAAACTTTTATTTTCTTCTGTTAATCTATTTCAATTTAATTCTTAGACCACCCAAAAGAACCAAGAAGGGTAGAGGAAAACATCTGCCTTCCTGACAGTGGTCACCAAGAGTCATGGATCATGCCCTTCACATCAGTTTAGCACATCCCACCTCGCCTCTCCCCCATCAGGCCCCTGTGCTCATGTGATGCTCAGCTGTCTCTAGCCTCAGAAGACAGGGATCAGGAAAAAGCCTTTTTACACTAAGATATTTGCTGCTAAATGTGTTATCCACGTAGAAAGTACTGGCCTTTTAAGAGAGGACCTTGGAAAATAAGCAGAAGGCTCACAAGCAGGAATAATTTTTTAAAGGACTGAAAAGATGTAGTCCAAGCAGGACACTGGAAATACGGGATTCTTATCAAGTGGGATGCTGAGACTGGCAGGCAGCTGGAAACTGTTGTGCTCCTACTAGAAAGGGGGGTGGGTAAACACAAAGAATATGATCCAGAGCCAGGAAACAGAAGTTAGATAGGGTGCCAGAGCCCCGTTCCAGGATGAAAACTGGCCAGAAGTAAGGCAGGTGAAACTAGGAGTGAGCATGAACAGGGAACTCAGCTGTGAAAGGCGCTGGAAGGAAGAGCAAAAGGAGCCAAGATCCCCCATGCATCACTGCTCCTAGTAGGTGGTCATTAAATCTTTGTTAGAGCAAAACATTTGAGAGGAAAGATATCAGCCCCCTTCAGCTTTTATCTTTCCACTCACTCATTTAGCAGCTTTTAACTGAGCAATCAATAAAGTTATGTCTCTCATGGTAACAAGACTCCCTTCATTTATCACGTTTAGTAGTCATATAAAAACCATCCTAATTTTATTTTTTTTAACATTCTTTCCTTGCTTCATTAGATAAAACACATGGGAATGTGTTTGGTTTATAAAGTTCAATGATAAGGTCTGAAGGATAAACTCAGTATCATGAACATTTAAAAGTGTAATTTGTCTTTGGAACGGTTCGTAATCCCATCATACCCATACAGCTACAAATGTTGATATTTAAGCCTGTAGAGATTATGTTCAATGCAGGCGCAAAAACACTACTGAATGTAAATTATTTTCAGTAAGAGAAGGGGGCTATAATTTTTCTTAGTTATAACAGAGCATGTCAGAAGACGAAAACAGAGAAAAGCTAATCAAATGGCTTACAATTCTCATCCTGAGAAAGGTGAATCAATTTAACACTATGCTCTGAATACTATAAAACTCATTTAGGAAAGCACTGGCAAGTAAATAAATAGCAGTGCAGACCTAGAGGTTTCGATCATATTTTGTACAAATTGGCTGGGCAAAGAACACAGCTCAGCTACTCCAATGCTCCTTCTACTGAAAAAAGCCCACATGTTGAGGATCTGTAGAATGGTCTCAGATTCCAATCTAGTATCTCTGGCAGAATAAGTTATTACAAAAAAAAAGGTTTTTAATTTCTCCTTTACCTTTTAATTTTAAAAGACAAAATAAAGGTCTTTGCTCATCAGATGAGTTAAGCCTCAGCAGTTTGTTCATGCAGATTTCCCTCTTGTTCAATACATTTAACTCAGAGATTGATTCTAGATGATTCTTATTACCCAGCTGGATTAGAAATCCAGACTTCTTCATCATCATAGTTTCTTCATAGCCATCATAGATATCTAGTGAAATCTCTAACAATTTTAAAGTACTTGTTAGGTTTAACACATGAGCACTGGACTACCAGCTCAAGTCTCCGTTCACAACATAAGGACTGCAAAATACAAAATGTTATGATTGATGCCATCAGTAGATACTGCTTATACCCTTCTGGCTAGCAAATGTGTTGCAAGGAATTTTCCAATTTTTGTTCTGTTTAAAGTATAACTAGGATACTCCATTTGGCAGCTACCAAATATGTGGAGCCCCTGAGATTAAATTTTCATTAAAATGTCAAGGCATAACTTAAAATGAGCATGTCCCTTTATCCTTTTGATCTACGTGTTAATGTCTTTTCTGGTTTTTAAAAGAGCCCTTTTGAAGGACTTGAGAAATAAGCAGAACTGTAATTCTAGAGCAGTTGAGCTGGTGTGGGCATTTTAGGAGGCTACAGACTTAAAACTTCAGGAGAACTGAATTCTATTTAATGACATTTGCTGGGAATTCTGACCACAGAGGTATGCTATCTATATTTATAATGCTATCCTTTACTTGTACACGTGGAAAAAAAAATGTTCACAGTTTAGTTCTTCTCAGTATCATACCTTGGTACAAATGATTTGAATCATCTCAATCAGCATGTAAGTATCATTATTGCATGACTGGTAATTAGATTATAATTTAATTCATCCTTTAATGTTTTTTAATCTATTGTATAACAGTTATCATATGGAGCTACTTACTATAAGGAAATTACTGTTATTATACATATGCTTTGGGTTTAAGGCAATAAAGCTGTGAGAGTTTAAGAGACTTACTGAAGTTTATATTATTAGAGGGTGGTAGAGTGGTGGCTGGGATCCAGTTATTCTGATTCCAACCCCTGTTCTGATTCCATTACCCTGAGATGTTTCTCCTTAATTGAGTGCATGGGACAATGGGCTCTAAATGAGGGAGGAATAAAAGAAAAGGAGGGCTGGTGGAAGCTCCCAGACCACGGACTTTTTGTCCCCAGTAATACAGCAGTCCAGCTGGTAAAACAACATCATGAGACAACTCATTTAGGAAAAGCTACACTGGAGAGTTTACTGAGCTGCTACTATTTCATTCCTAAGCTCCCAACCCTGTGTGCCCAGATAAGTGCTAGATGTGTGACTTGTGTGCAAAACAACGCCAGCCAAGGACCAAGACCCAACCCAGGGGTGCAGACAGTTGGGACACTGCCCTTTGACGATCTAGAAGTCAAGCCCTATAAGAGGCTATAAGTCTTTACTTGTGGTAGTCTGCACCTACTCGGGATGGGCTAAAGCCAACCCCACGCACACTGAACGGGCACAAGAAGTGGCCAAGGCCCTACTAAGAGACATAATCCCAAGATATGGGCTGCCTCTCTCCATAGGGTCTGACAATGGGCCAGTTTTTGTGTCTGAGATAACCAAACTTTATCCAGGACACTGGGAATGAAATGGAAGCTTCACACTACTTACACGCCACAGAGCTCTGGGAGAGTTGAACATGTGAATTGGACCCTAAAGACTACATTAGTTAAACTCTGTCAGGAGACCAATTTATCTTGGGTCAACACATTACCTCTAGCCTTACTCCAAGCCCAATGCACCCTGAGGTCCTCAGGCTATTCTCCCTTTGAGATCTTATACGAGAGACCACCCATAGTGATAGAAAAGCTCAAGGGAGACCACCAACAACTAGCTGACCTGGAGATGTCCCAGCACCTCCAGGCCCTGGGAAAAGTCTTCCGCCATATCGCCCGAGAAACCTTAGAAAGGACACCCATTCCTTTGGGCAATAGGGTTCATCCCTATCAGCCAGGAGATGAGATATGGGTTAAAGACTCAAAACAGGAACCACTTCAGCCAGTGAGGACAGGCCCTCACATGGTCATCCTGGCAACCCCTACTGCTGTTAAAGTTACAGGCGTCATCCCTTGGATCCACCACACCAGAGTTAAGAAGGCAGCAGCTTCCTGTGATGAGGACACCTGGAAAACAGTTCAGGACCCTGAAAACAGCCTCAAGGTCTGGTTCCAAAAACAATGGCCCTCGCCCATGAAGGACACTGAGCCCTGCTCTAGTCACTCCAGAAGCTGACTAGTCAACACACAGCAGAAGCTTGAGGATTCTTCAGCCTTGCTCAGCCGCACTCCGCCAGCTGGCTGGTCAACACACGGCGGAAGCTTGAGGATCTGGCTATCAAAATATCAATGGATTCTCATTGTCAACCCTGGCCTCTATCTCTGATTGGTATTATTGCTGTGCTCTTCGCTACAGGACTAGCTTCAGTCACACCCCAGGACTGGGATTTGGGTCAGAAGCTGTGGTTACCTGTCTGTTATCTCACTGTAGTGGGAAGCCTCATTCTTATTAGATGTCTCTTATGATAGATTCTCCCTACTAACTAAATCACTCACAATATAGCTGACCCCCCCTTCAAGATAGGCTCAGCTGCTATAGCAGTGACAACCTAAAGATGGGGAGAAAACCTTTTGCTAGTGTTCAGTTATCTGTTATATGCAGGCTGCTTTGCAGCCTTTCGGTGTCCCTTGCTGTAACAGATGGTGCCGTTCCTTATCCATCATGCACCTGTCAACAGTACAGTCAACCCTTGGAAAATCGCTTACTTAACCATCAGCTAGAACAATGTATAGATAGCCAATCCTATAGGCCGACACCTACTGCCTCCATAACCATGCGATGTATATCCAGGGGCCTGGGTGCCAAAAATGTTTTCCAGCTATGCCCTCCACTCCAGCTACCTTTCACCCACCAGAGGATCCAAACCCCAGGCAGTATCCTGACACCATGGCATTGCCATCATGCCCCTGGGCCTCTGTCTACCCCCAAATGCCACACAGATGTTACAACCCAGAACAGGTGTCTGTCTGCCAAATACATGGAAAAACCTACTGGACAGGGACAATAATGCAGACAAATGAAATCATGGACCAACTTTGCCCTAAAAAATCAGGCTCTGCCTGTTGGCAGTGAGACCCAGGTTACAGAGTTAACGCCCCCTTAGACCCTCATCTGTATCAGGTTCTCAACACAACTCATTGCCTTCTTAATGACACCAGCCTCCAGCTGGGCAAGGATTGCTGGCTTTGCTTATCCTTAGGAGCTCCACGGTATACTTAGCTACTCCAGTACCACTGAATAATGCAGCAGCCATGGGAACTCCGATAGATCCATCCTTACAAGTGCCAGTTTTAAAGAACAATTGAGTTAACTCAAAAGGCTCCAGAATGCTTTATAAATGATGGAGGAACTGAACCTGTAGGCAATTTAGCCAGGGACGAATGTAATCAAACTTTAAAAAGAGAGTGGCCCACTCATCCTCCCACAAACACAATATGGTGCTGCCCCCATCAAGGCCTTTTCTTTGTTTGTGGGACAGATGCTTACTTATGTCTACCTGTCAGTTAGATGGGTATCTGCACATTAGTTTTCCTCACTCCCCAAAGAATATTGTCCCTAACAACCAGACTCTCACCATACATCTGGCGGCACATACGTAGTCAAAAAGAGCCATCCAGTTTACACCTCTACATGGCTGGGGTAGGTATGGGAACAGGAGAAATTACTTCATCAACCACCTTTTACCATACACTATCCAAAGACTTCACAGACGACATTGTGAGAGTGGCCAAATCTTTAGTGGCCTTACAGGACCAACTCGACTCCCTGGCTGAGGTGGTTTTACAGAATAGGAGAGGGCTAGACCTACTGACAGCTGAAAAGGGAGGACTCTGCCTCTTCTTGAACAAAGAAGGCTGCTTTTATGTAAACCGATCAGGAATAGTCAGGGACATGGGCCAACAGCTAAGGAAACGAATCATAAAAAGGAGAGAGAAATCAGCAAATTCCTGGGATAATTGGAACAATATCTGGAGCTGGGCATCAGGGCTTCTCCCTTTAACCAGTCCTCTCTTCATGCTCTTTGCAGCGCTCTTGTTTGGCCCTTGTATTCTCAATGCAATTACCCAGTTCATAACCTCTCGGATTGAATCCATAAAGTTACAAAGGGTAATAGCTCAATATAGCCCCCTAAACAATAGGGAGCTCTGAATGTCCTACCAAAACATGAGATGATGCTTTCTACAAGTGATAGAAGCATCAAGAGAGGGGAATGAAGAGGAAAAGTTAAAATTTTACATAACCTTCTGCTCCTTCTGCCTCTGTAAATCAGCTTGCTCCTTGCAAAGTCTGGGTCACATAGTCTCAGAAAGTGGGGACTTAACAATACTAGGAATTGGAGCTTATCTCATTTATCCTTGTCCTGCTGTTTGCAATCGCCCAGCCCCTGCAAACCTGCTTAATAATGCCTGTCTGTGTAAAGGTCAGGCATCCCCCTCCCCATCTTGACCACCGCCCCCACACGAAACCCCTTAGTTTAAACCAGCCTATCAGCAGCTAGTGTTTCCCACTATAGTCGGTCTATAAAACTCTGTAACCTCTTTGTTCAGGGCTCAGAGCTTGGAGTGTTAACTCCTCTGGGCCGACTGGCATAATAAACCTGAGTTCTCCAACTCTCCAAGTGTGGTGTTTGGTTTCTCAATTACTGGTTTCTGCAACACTAGGGCAGTATGACATTTTAGTTAGGTAATCTAAACATGGTTGTTAAGAATAAAATGAATTGGACGAATTGAGAGAGTAGCATTGACATATATACACTATCATGTGTAAAACAGATAGCTGAGCGGGAAGCTGCTACATAATACAGGGAGCTCAGCTCTGTGATGACATAGAGAGGTGGGACTCGGAGGTGGAGTGGCAGGGAGGTTCATATATCCCCTCAGTGGGAGGGGATATATATTTATGGAAAATTCCATGGACAAAGGAGTCTGGTAGCCTACAGTTCATGGGGTCTCAAAGAATTGGGCACGACTGTATACACACACACACACACACACAGTCGATTCACACTGATATACAGCAGAAACTAACACATTGTAAAGCAATTATCCTCCAATGAAAAATAAATTTTAAGAAACAAATTTTAAAAATAAATAAATAAATAATTTTTTAAAAAATTTAAAAAATAAGAATACATCAATTAAATAAATGTATATAACAGTTTTTAGGTGAACTTTTAAACAATAATTATTTTATAATATATCTACTGAAAATTGTTTCTCAAATCTCTTTGGTAATTTACACCCTTAGAGTTTTGCTAAGTTAAATTAAATGAGGGGAATTCACTGAATACCTAAATCATTGCCAAATAAGATAAAATACTGAAACACTAAATGTAAAAACTTCTGTTTCCCTACTTTTAACCTCTTATTATGAGAGACTAAATATGTTTGCATCTTTTAGTAAATACATGTATATTGTACATTATTAAAAGGCTGCACTATGAAGCAGTATGTTTCCAAAAATTATAAAATGTATTTATAAGTTTGCCAAGCCACAAAATGTTAGTACAGTTTTCAACTGTTTACTTCTTTATTTGCACTAAAAAATTAAGATTTCAAAGGATTACAAATTCCAACAAATATTTGTGATTAAATCCATAATAAATAAGTAGATATATAAATAAGGAATAAACTATAAAATAAAGGATAGATTACAAATAAGGGATAAAGAAGGGGTGGATAAATAAGAGAAACATCTCTGTATGCAAGGAAAATATTATGTGGAAAAGAAGATGTATGAAAAAAGTAATCTTAAGACTGTTATATGCGGTCAAGCTAGATATGATAGGAATACATTTAAGTACAGGAGATTTAACAACAGTAGTAAGCTGGTGCAAAATTAAAATTTGTTTTTCTCTCTTCTAAAAGGACAAAGTTTTCTTCGATTATTTGTTTTGTCTTAATGAGAAACTGTAAACAAAGATTTTTTGCTACCTTTAATATAACCTATCAAGAAAAACAAAGGTTCTATATTTTGTCTTTATCGGCTCTTTCAACCCTCAGGGGAAAAAAACCTGAGTCTTTTCAATATTAAAAGAGGTAAGGCTTGACTGGGAACAAGATGGCAGAGTAGAAAGACACTAAGCTCACCTCCTCCCACAGGCACACCAAAAATGCAACTATTTACAGAGCAACTATCGATGAGAAAGACCACGATTTAGGAGAAAAAGACCTTCCACAGCAACAGATATAAAGAAGGAATCACAATGAGACAGGAAGGAGGGGCAGAGACACTGTATAATCCGCCCTGGGTGGGAGTCCCACAAATGGGAGGGTAATTACAACAGCAGAGGTTCTCTTCAAGGAGTGAGGTGTCTGATCCCCCATCAGGCTCACGGGGGTCCTGCAACAGGAAGATGAACCCCCAGAACATTTGGCTTTGAAAGCCAGTGGGGCCCACTTTCAGGAGAGTCAGAGCACTGTGCTAAATAGACTCCACCCTTAAAGGGTGCACACAAATCTCACATACTCCAGGACTCAGAGGGCAGACGCAGTCATTTGAAAGAAGTCTGGGTCAGACATAACCTGCTGATCTTGGAGAGCTTTTCTGAGAAGCAGGCAACTGGAGCTCCCCCAGGGGACATAGTCATTTTGGGGAGCTTGTTCTACCACAATGACATGGTGCTGGCAAGCACCATTTTGGAATCCTCTCTCTAGCTTTTTAGCACCCAGACCCAGCCCTGCCCACCAGCCTGTGGGCACCAATACAGGGATGCCTCAGATCAAGAAATTAGACGGGCAGGAACACAGCCTCACCAACCAGCAGGCAAGCTGCCTGAAGATCCCCTGAGCTCAAAGCTACCCTAGGCCATGGCCTTGCACAGGAGAGGGGCTTTGCAGAAATTCCAGGACCCAACTCCACCCACCAATGAGCAGACACCAGCTCCAGGGTCCCCTGGGCCCCAACTATACCCACTGGTAGGCTGACACCAGCCAGGGGACTAATGCAGCTTTGCAGCAGGTGATGACAAGACCCAGCCCACCAACCAACCAGCCAGCCAGCCCCAGGACACCACAGTGTCCAGCCCCATCTACCAGTTGGCAAACATCACCTATGGGACACTCTGGGCCCCTCAGTCAGCCACCATGGAATCCAACCACACTCATCAGAGGCCCAGCTCAAACTTCAGGACGCCCACGGTTTGCTGCCAGAGATTTCAGGACCCAGCTCTGCACACCAGTGGGCAAGCAGTAGCCCCTAGACCCCCCAGGGTTCTACAGCTGGTCTCCTTATAACCCGGCCCCAGCAAACAGCAGCTGACAGCCTCAACACAAGGGAGGACCTGGCAACCAATCAGACCAGGCACACCTACCACACCAGCCACAACAGTCTGCCTACCACAAAAGAAGAAACCATACAAGTCACATAGGGGCCACCCCAGAGCATATAGCTTGGGTGATGAGAGGGGTGTGCACTGCTGGAAGGCATGGCACATCTCCTACAGAAGACCACTTCTCCAAGGCCAGTAAATGTAAGCAGTCTATGAGATACATAGAAATAAAAACATTAAATTAGGCAAAATGAAACAGCAGAGGAACATGTTTCCAAAAAGAACAAGATAAAGCTCCTGAAGAACTAGTCAAAGTAGAAATAGGCATCTACCCAATAGACAGTTGAAGTTAATGATTGTAAAGGTGATTAAAGAACAAAAGAGAAGACCACAGGATCAGAGTGAGTTTAAGAATTTAAAAATATAGAGAACCAAACAGGTGAAGAATACAATAACTGAAATTTAAACAACACTAGAAGGAATCAACAATACAGTAAGTGATAAAGAGGAATGGATCAGTGAGCTGAAAGAGTGGAAATCACTGAAGCTGAGCAGAAAAAAAAAAAAAGAATGAAAACAAACTATGACAGTTTAAGAGACCTCTGGAACAATATCAAGTATACTGCCATTTGCGTTATAGGAGTAGAACAGACACATAAAGGGGCAGAGAACATATTTGAAAACATAATAGCTGAAAACTTCCGTAGCCTGGGAAAGGGAAGAGACAATCAGCTCCAGAAAGCACAGAGAGTTTGAAACAGGATCAACCCAAAGAGGACCACACCAAAGCACACTGTAATTAAAATGATAAAAATTAATGTAAAGAATGAATATTAAAAGAAGTAAGGGAAAAGCGACAAGTTACATATATGGGAACTCCCCTAAGTCAATCAGCTAACTTTTCAGCAGAAACTTGGCAGGCCAGAAGGCAGTGGCACAATATACTCAGAGCAATAAAAGGGAAAAAAATTTACAACCAAGAATACTCTATATGGCGAGGCTTTTATTCAGATTTGATGGAGAGATCAAAAGCTTTATGGACAAGTAAAACCACCAAACTAGCTTTACAAGAAATGTTAAAGCAACTTCCTTAAGTGAAAAAGAAAAGGCCACAACTAGAAACATGCTGATTATGAAAAGAAAAATCTCACTGATAAAGGCTGACATAGTAAAGGTAGTAAATCAACCACATATAATGCTAGTAGGAAGGTTAAAAGACAAAAGTAATAAAATCACATATATCTGCAATAAGTAGTTAAGGGATACACACACCAAAATAAAGGGATGTAAAATATGATGTCAGAAGCGGTCATGGTCTGGGGAGTGAGGGAAAAAATGTATTTGAAACTAACAGATCAGCAGCTTAAAATAATCACATGTATGCATGTGTGTGTCTATATATACATACCCAACATATATACATACACATGTATAAACCTCATGGTAACCACAGACCTAAAATCTAGAATACATACACACACCAAAAAAAAAAAAAAAGAGAGAGAGAGAATCCTAAAGATAGTCATTAAATCACAAGGGAAGAGAACAAAAGAACTATCAAAACAACCCTAAAGCAATTAACAAGATAGCAATGACTACATATCTATCAACAATTACTTTAAATGTAAATAGACTAAAAGCTCCAATCATCAGGAACATTTCAAACTGCCAAAGATGCTTTGACCCTGACATCTAGAAATCTTCAGCTGGCTCCCCTCTGGACTTGGTGACTTATTGTGATCTCAACTGCAACTAATTATACTAGTCACTGTTCTAATTTGTTTTTGCTCTCATTGTTTTTAAACTGTTTATGCTTTGTATTTCTCACTGGTATACTAAGACAGCCTTCACAGGAATAATGACAGCTTGATGTCTGGAAATGATTGACCACTCCTATAATGATTCCTCCTAACGAAAATCCAGGAATTTCCATCTTGAATGTCACCTAACGCTCACTTGCTCGATGGCTCCTTGTTGCTCAAACATGGTCATAAACTTTCTAAAAGCATATGTCTCCTACAATGACCTTTTCCCCTCTTCTATGGAACATATCTCTCTGGGAATGAGACTTCCAGTTCCAAGTAAGTCGATGCTGATGCCAAATAATCAAATGGTTGATCACAGATGCTTTAAAATCAGAGATCTCAATCAAAAGGGAGAAATGTAAAAGGAAAATCAAAATGGAGCCAGTATTGCTAAGAGGCCACTGAGGAAGTGTGATATATATATGTTATGTGAGCCTGGGTGGAAGCTCACCTTTTGCCCACCCACTGTCCTGCTCAAGATACTTATCAGACCCTGAGCCTAAAACAACTAGTGATTCCTTAAGGACAAATATTTCCTGACTAATGTCAGTCGATCACAATTCTCACCAGGCAAGTTAAAGAACCTTGTGGCTTTTGTCTTTTAAGCCCCTGACTTTATCTGTTCCCCAGAACACTCTTTCGGTTTTACCTGATTATCTGTGCAGTTCTTAACATCCCAGATAAAGCTATTTATTCCTTGCAGACTCAATACTGACTATTGTTCCACAATCAACAGGTCCATATTAGTACAAGTCTCTTAAAATCATGCCCTTTCTAGCTCCAAGTGTCTCCAAGCTCACCCTTTTAATTTCCTGCACTGAAATTAACTGACTGTCATTCCCACATGCTCTTTCACTTCTGGGGTTACATTTTTAGTAATGTTGCTCTACCTGCAACCACTCCTTTCCTCTTCCAGCCATCCTCAACTCTAACATGTCATATTCCTTATTACCGTTTCTAATAAATTTCTGAGCCAGCTCACTTTAGCAGAGACCTGGAATAAAGTGGCACTTAGAAGATAGCTTTTGGAATGAATGGCACTATGAACACATATATGTATCTACAACATAGATAAAATATGTTGGACAAAGTGCATTTTTGTTCAACATAACAAAGGAAGAAAATTTTTATGAGCGTTTCCCAATTGTCAAGTATCTGTCAAGCACCTAAGTTTCTTCACTTAATCCTCTTAACCACTGAGAATGAATATTATAATTACCTTCATTTTATAAACTGCAAAATAGGCACAGAGGAGTCAAGTCACCAGTTCACTGGTATAACTTCAAAGATCTTCAGTTCCAGATCTGTGACTCTACCACGCTGTCTCTAGTCCTCAGTACATTCAAGACTTGATATCCAGATGATATCATGATAGGTAATGAGCAGTTTCCAAAGCAAGCATTTGCCAAAAGAAATCGTCAAACTCGAGTAGGGTACAGCAAGAGTTGGATGGACATGACTATTTAGAATCTTGTTGTTGTTCAGTTGCTAAGTTGTGTCTAACTCTTTAAGACCCCATTGACTGCAGCATGCCAGGCTTCTCTGTCAATCACTAACTCCCTGATTTTGCTCAAACTCATGTCCATTGAATCAGTGATGCCATCCAACCATCTCATCCTCTGCCAGCCCCTTCTCTTGCCCTTAATTTTTTCCCAGCATCAGGGTCTTTTCCAATGAGGACTAGGGATTTATAACACTAAGTCAAACAGCCAAGGTCCATGTATTGCCTACAGCTACTGCAATTCATATACAGTACAAAGTTGGGACACAAAACTGAATTAACAAAACAGTGCTTTTGGATACCCAGCCTGGAATCCAGTAGCACTGACCAGGAATGGCTAGAAAGAAACCTCTTTAAGAAATTTCTATAGCTACTCTCAAGCCATCCCAAATAAATATGCAATTTAAGTAAAAACAGAGTGACTGCAGTTCTTTAAAGCAAGTTGCTTTCCCCCTAGGTTCAAACAACTTTCCAAGCACCACTTACTTACAAAGGAATTCTAAGGCTGCCACTGCTTAAGGTTGGGGTCACAATATCAATCACCAGCAGAGGAGGGGTCAGACCTGCCCTCACCAGAGAAGTGTTCAGAACCAGGTATACAGGAGAACCAGGAAACAGTGGCGTTACAGACATGGAGGGAACAAATACTTCTCAGTAACAAGAGGGAAATGCAGTTACTCATATTAGGGCAAAAGGTCCAAGTCAAGTAGGTAGCTGTGGATGAATAACTAAGCAAAAAACCCAGGTCAGGCAATTTAGCCCTACAGAGTTGTCCATGTGGCATTATTTCCCTTTGACAAGAAGTTTTGTTTTAATTTAGAGCTGCAGTACAAACCCACGAAACATGAGATTTATACTTAAGATTCAGGCAGACCCAGTTTGTGACCTATTTTACAAAGATTATTTTACAAGGTAACAGTATTGTAAATCTAGGTAAGAAGCTAATTAGTCACCCTATCTTGGGTAGTAGGCACTGTATATTTCCCAAACGTATTTTTTATAAAGGTAATTCAGTAGGTATCATAGACCAAGAATGATTCCATTCACTTGCTTAGAATTTTTTAAAAATCACCATCTTGAAAATAGGCACGCATTTCTTTAATATTTGTACTGAGTTTAAAATTATGCCTAAAGATAAATTAGACCGATATGCCATCAGACATAATAAATACCTTTATATTAGAATAAAATGAATTCAAGATGCAAATTGTCAACAGATAACACACTTAGAAAACTCTGCTACATACTTAAGAAGTGCTGGTAAAATTTAGCCCCCAGTATATGGTGGGATTAAGTCTACTTTCTCTTGGAAAGGCATATTGGCTGGAGAAAATCATAAAATTATTTACCAGCACCAATTAGCAATTTCTTAATGTTATATTGTCAATGAACCCAGATGACAGCAAAAATAAATCAGTTTCATGTCTTTGATAGAAAGTTTTCACTCAAAACAGTTAATTTCTCAACTAAGTCCCTTTTCTAAACTAAAAGCAGTGGGACCAAAAGAAAAAAATTTTTTTAATTAGAAAGGTTTCATGTGTGTATTTTTGTATATTCATTCACACTTTCTGACTTCAATAGAGTGCTAAGTACAGAACAATTAATTCAGCTTGCAAAACCAGGAAACATTTTATGTAAATCTACCCACTAATAAACTTTCTTTTGTGCTTTGCAACAGACTAATTATCTTCTCAGAAATTCAGCTCTCTTCTTTGCCACTTTTTCTTCTTGGCTTTCTTCTTCGACAGTCTTAGCATATCCAGAGAAAGATCTTCCCCACATCCATTATATTTAGAAGAGTATTAAACTATTTCTATTACCCAATTCACAAGTACGTGGGGTCCACTGTCTCTTCAGCAAGCTCTAAATCCCCACAGGCGAGTACTGGGCTACCTACGTGGATGCAATTTCACAGAACTTTTCACTGAATACCCTGGCACACCACAAAGGAAGGATTTCTTAGCAGGTATTGCAGCCTTCCAATTTTTGAGGTTCGAGCACCTACTGGGGAACAGGAAGCCAGGTTCACATCGAGACGCCTTTCCCACATCGCAGAGCCATCGGCTGGGAAAGTGCTCGAAAGCTTAGAAGAACGTGTGAGAGCTGGGGAGAGAGTGCACCCGCGTGGGCAAGCCTGGGCGAGCATAGGCAAGCACCGGGAGAGCGCATGCGTGCTCCACAGCTGCCACCACTCTGAAGAGTGTTTTTTCATGTTCCTGATATTTGTACGTGTGGGGATAATCTTAGGCACTAATCAGGAAATGTACTTTTCTAAAGCATCTTTGTTGCTTATAAAGCATCACTTAAAATAAGTTTCAGTTCAGTTCAGTCGCTCAGTCGTGTCCGACTCTTTGCGACCCTATGAATCGCAGCACGCCAGGCCTCCCTGTCCATCACCAACTCCCGGAGTTCACTCAGACTCGGGTCCATCGAGTCAGTGATGCCATCCAGCCATCTCATCCTCTGTCGTCCCCTTCTCCTCCTGCCCCCAATCCCTCCCAGCATCGAAGTCTTTTCCAATGAGTCAACTCTTCGCATGAGGTGGCCAAAGTACTGGAGTTTCAGCTTTAGCATCATTCCTTCCAAAGAAATCCCAGGACTGATCTCCTTCAGAATGGGAAATAACAATACAGGACACTCACACACACACCCCCACCCAGTGTAATTAGCATTTCAGGTAATAAAAGACTTAATTCGTTTCTTATGCTGTGCTATGCTGCATCACTTCAGTCATGTCAGACTGTTTGCCACCCTATGGACTGTAGCTCGCCTCGCTCCGCTGACCATGGGATTCTCCAGACAAGAATACTGGAGTGGGTTGCTATGCCCTCCTCCAGGGGATCTTCCTGACCCAGGGATTGAACCTGCATCTCTAACATCTGCTGCACTGGCAGGCAGGCTCTTTACCACTAGTGCCACCTGGGAAGCCCTTGTTTCATATAACCCTACTCTAATATTGGAGGTAAACTTATTCTAGAAAAAATTATACCTTGTTTTTCATCTAGATGTCCTGTATATTATCTAGCAGCTTTATTTATTAGGTAAGGGGACTTCCTGGTAGCTCAGAGAGTAAACCGTCTGTGTACAATGTGGGAGACCTGGGTTCGATCCCTGGGTTGGGAAGATCCCCCGGAGAAGGCAATGACAACCCACTCCAGTACTCTTGCCTGGAAAATCCCATGGACGGAGGAGCCTCATAGGCTACAGTCCATGGGGTCGCAAAGAGTCGGACACAACTGGGCGATTTCACTTTCACTTGTTGAAAAGTATAACTGCCATAACCAAACTATCTTGCTTGGGAGCATTGTCTCAGAGGCTTGGTTGACTGCATTGCCTTGCAGGCTCAGTGATCTGATCGTCAGTGGATGCCCAGCCACAAGCCTGCATTTACAGGCTTGTGCAGTGAGGTAATGTTACCTGTCCTTAACCAGAGTGTGTGTGTTGTGGTATTGCCTGCTCAGTTGTGTCAGACTCTTTGTGACCCCGTGGACTATAGCCCACCAGGCTCTTCTGTACATGGAATTTTCCAGGCAAGAATATTGGAGTGGGCTGCCATATCCTCCTCCAAGGAATCTTCCCCACTCAGGGATTGAACCCAGGTCTCCTGTGTTTCCTGCATTGGTAGGCGGGTTCTTTACCACTAAGCCACCTGGGAAGTCCAACCTTAGTACATGCGTTTTTTTTAATTCATTCCAATAAATGCTTAATAGCATCTCGTTCAGTGGGTCAAATGGATACTTTGTCCCCAAATCAAATGTCTTTCTTTAAAAGGCAAATGGAAATAGGTCCATATTCGTGATACATAGTTTTGCTGACACCTGATGAAACCACCTGAAGACATGATTGAGAGTCTAGCAGGTGGCCTGCAGCTCTGCTCTTCCCTTGTACACAGAGGTGGGAGGGGTGGTGGTGGAAGTGCCCTGGGGAGTTGCCTGGTTCACCTTCCAAGAGCTACAACCTTGTGTCATAGCAACAAGCCTGACAAGTGCAGGTCCCTGAGTTCTGAGCAAACGTGCATTTAATCTGCCTGATTCAGCGCTGAATCAGGGCGGAACATAGCTTACAGGTGATGAGCATGTGGGGCGAAGAGGGTTTTGAAGCAAGCACAGTCTAGGATGAACTTCACAGAAAAGGGTAGAAAAATCAAGGGAAGGCAAAGACAAACAATCCCATTGTTCAGACGTAAAAGATTAAGCCTAGGGAATTACTGGACAAAGTCAGCAATATGGAATTACCTTGGGAGAGATCAAAAAGGGACTTCAGAAGAGCTAAAAGAGACATGTAACCACTTGTCACCAATGCAAGCCAAGGATGGTTAGACAGAAATAGCCCCCTGCAGATATTTTTGACAGACTCTCCAAGTAAAATCTTATTCTCTGAATCCACAATACAGTCTTTGCTCTTGTCATATTTTCCCAAATCACAGTTCTTGCATAGATATAAATATGGAAATTGAAAGTATTTTCCTTCAAAAATGATAAAAGATACACTTTTAGATGGATGACAGTACAACTCAAAGTACAATTGAGTTTAGGGGGACAGGTACCATGCAAAAATCAAGGTGTTCCCTAGGTATTTATACTTTTGTTTTAAAGATGTAGTTACATTTAAATGCATTTGATTTGTTGTCTTTTGCTATAGAAAAAATAGGAAAGATGACTATAAATATGCATATTTTGCAATGATTAGGCATTTAATATGCAATAAGATATTTGCTAGGGAAGTATGTCTATGCTTAGAACAGAGAACAGGCTCCAGGGTTATGTCAAGCTGCAAAGTGATATGTATGCGAATGAATTCTCAGGCTCATTAATCATTTTTATACTTGAAGTGCTAAACTGCTAATGTTACACTGAGAGTGAAAATGAAGTAATTAAAGAGTTTAATAGCTACAGTCTTTTGAGGGGAAAACAAGTTGATAATGCTTCTTTTAATATGCTACATAAATTGGATTTTTTGTTAAATTGCAAAAACCAGGTTCATCTATTGTGCAGCTTCCAATGACACAAATCATTTGATTATATTTGTGTATGAGGTCAATAGATGGCTATGGGAAGGCAGTTCACTAAAACATCACATTTATAAGAGGAAGTCTGTGTTACCCAGAGCACAAAAACACCTATCAGGTTCTCACCTTTTTGCCTTTTGATGTTTGAAAGCACTACTTCTCAAATTATCTGTGATGAAGGGCCAGTTTTTGTTCCTTTGTTCTCAATTCATCACAGATCAATTCTTTTGTAAAATACAATACCAATTACTTGAAAAATGAAACCAGAAGACAACCTGTTTTTAAATGACCATATTCAACAGACATAACATTACTAAGTCACATTTCTATAAAAGTTTCTAACAGCCTAATCTCAGTTACTCCAGAGACCCAGAGATAATGTGAGGAGTCAGCCTTGGAAGCAGTGGTTTGGTCACACAATGACTCCAATTCACATAAGGGTTGAATGCTCAGGTCATTTGCAGGCTAGGGACATGAGAGCAGAGCTAATACTAAGCCTCCTGCCACTTTTATGAAGGTCCGTGAACTAGTCTCTGCAGTGGTAAGAAATGCACATGGATAGGCATCTCTGTGCAGTCCCCTTCACTGGAATTTGCTTTTTCTCTCATTCAGTAACTCTAAATACATTTTCTCCATTCTTCCCTTTTTCCTTTCCTTTCATTATTTTTTCTTCATCTCATTTTGGAGGCATTTTCAGGTAGTTAAAAAACCATGACCTTGGAAATGGGCGAAACTGGGTTTCACTTGTGACACTGCTACATTCTGAGGAAGAAAAGGCAGGCCAACAACTCAATCCTGCTAAGTTGGGATTTCTTATCTATAAAATGGCAACAGTATTATCCTTCATACAATATGAATGAGATTCTAAAATTAGATAAAAGGGCATAGTAGATCCTCATCAAATGCTGCTCACCTCCTCATTCCTTCCTTTTCTGGTTGTTTCTGGGTGTCTAAGAGACAAAGCTGCATTGTTATATGTGAAAGTTAATGTATTAGTAGCTTTGCTTACAGCTTATCAACATGACTCTTCTTAGGAAATTAATTAAATAAAGCCAGTCAATCAACCAACAAACCAGATAAGCAAACAACTGACATTACAACATCTTTTTCCCTCTCCCAGGTAACAGTCTCATCCTCCATAGTGGCCCAAGCCAGAGTTTTGGGAGTCAAACTCACAAGTAACCCAATTCCAAATGTCACCAATGCCATAAATTATTCCCCCCAAATGGTTGTCACATCCATTTCTTCACTTTTGCCCCCTGCCACCATTTCCAGTTCTTTCCTGAGGTTTTGAAACTGATCCCCCTGTATCTTTTCCCAGACCCATGCAATTGATCATCTTCAACATTGCTTTCAGAAGGCTCTTTCTAAATTAAAAACCTCCTCAAGTCAATCTCCTGCTTGAAACATTCCCCAGAGGCTCACCCATTGTGAACTATGGGGGAAAGTTCAGAAGTCTAACATTTGGACTGACATACATGTCACAGTTCTTAAACAGTTAAACTCTTTGAAAATTAGTTGGTAAATAACAGCTTCCATAAGTCCAGATCACACAGGCCACGCCCAAAACACCTCCCCAAGACTCTGCTTTCATCCTTCAGAGAAGAGGCCTCCAACAGAACTGTCCTGATAGATGATAACACAGCCTTAACAGTTGGAAATTATTTTTAATATCGCTCCTATTTATAAGTCCTTCACTAGCTAGCCTTGGGGTACTGTTCTCTTTTCCAAGCAGGAAAAGTGGTCTTTGGTTCTTTTCCCTGCTATTGTTTTGGCACATGCCACACTAACAAGTACATAGCACAATTTAACTGCACCGTAAAGCCAATATTTGAAGATAAAGTCAGGTTTTTCATTCACCAAACTCCAAAGTGCACAGATACAATAGATAATATTATCAAATATAGAATGTTCTTTGATCATCAGAATGTTTTATTCTAATATATTAAATGAGTATTGTGTTTGAATTGGTTTCTTTTCCTATTATCAACTTATACTCTATTTTGCCTATTAACATTCAATTATTCTTATAGTTTCATGATGGAAATAATCATTCATTTTATATTCCATCCCCTGATACAGTAGGGACTGGTGTTTTTACATATAAGCACAGAATATTATAATTATAAAAATCTAGTCTGTTTAAAAGATTTTTTCACTGTGACTAATTTATAGGTAGTATAAAATATTTTATTAAGCCTTCTCAGTGATCCATTTAATTTCAAGATTACTTGATATAACAAATCCTCACTATGTAAAAATATTTAGAATTGCACTTGACCTCAATCAATTAATAAATCCATCAGCATTTACTTTTTAATGCACATGTATATGAACTTTCATGTAATTAGCTAGACTTTGTTATAGAAATGCTAATTTTCTGTATTATTTCAAATCACAGTAGTTACCCTCAACTAAATTTTATTTTCATGCATCAGTTGCATATTAATCTTCAACATATGTATGCTACTCTATATGATTAGGCAGAGTTTGTCATGCTAGTATTTTTGATTTAGTTTTCAAGACAAACTTGCCTTCCTCAATTGAACTTTTGTAATATATCAGTTCTTGACTTAAGATCTAGATGACTGGTTTTCCTGAAAGATAGAAGCAGACTTAAACACAGGAATCTTAAGCCAGTCTAGACTTGGAGCTGAGTATAAATCATAGCACCTTTTTTGGTAATATAGAACATTTTAGGATGGAAAGAGGCCAAGGTGTACATTTAGGTCTGGCCCATCTCTGAGTTATAAATATTATTATAGCCTACTCTGCTTTCTCCTCAACCTCTTCTTGCCAAAACTATTTTTAAATTTTACTTGTAATACTTTCTTCCTTTGCTGGCCTAGCTGACTTATCCTATGTTACCCACTCCTAGCATGATGAATCTCTATTTCTTTGTGACTTTTCTTTGATATAACCTGGTGGTGTCTGCTGGCAGTTGACATTTGCTCAAATAGTTAGGATCACCAGTCATATCCATTCTCTGAGAACTGTGCAGATATGAAATAATCCCTTCTTGATTTCTTCATTCTCAAAGTACATAGTTCTGATATTTACTATATTTTCTGTATAACTATGTCCTTGAATATCATGCTTTCTGTTACTCAGTGTCCTGTCTGTCATTTCTAAACTAACAAATTTATAATAAACCAATTGGAATTTGAGTATTTCATATCTGGTAGTTCACATCTTACTTCACCCTTCATATATTTCCCTTAATATAACACTTGGCTTTTCTATTTTAAGGGAAAATCACAGAATCTCCAGGAATAAATATTCTTACTTTTGATCTAAAATACCTATTATTTAATGACTAAATTTTTTAGCAGAGTAGAGGAGTAAAACAAATAGCAAAGAGCCCTTAAATCTATTATAAAACCATCACACCACTAGATTTTTTAAAGAACTCAAATGTATCTGGATGCAGTAGAGATGCATTGTATATCCTGGGCATGCCATGAGAAAACTAGATCAGTTAAATTTAGTTGCAATCCCATAATCCCCACCACACACACACACACAGATAAATACATCATCCTCACTCTGCTTTGAAATAGGAGAGGTTTCACAAGTAAGGTGTTACAGAGTGGTTTTCCCTTCCATCCATATGAAAAAGCCAAGCTGAAACAATGCAGGTAGAAATAGTTCCCCTCCTCCCCATCTTCTCATCATCTGAAATTCAGAGTACTAATCCTCAAAATTAAATGTTTTTTTCTAGACAAAACCTATAATTTTAACCAAGTGTCCCAGATGATTCTGACCTAACATAGAATGATTCGTCTCTTCATTTTTTCCTACCACATTTTTTTCCTTCACTGGTTACTAAATAGTTAAATCCCTTGCTGGTGCCTTAAAATATCTTTACAGAGCCATGCTATAAGCAGGTAAGCACATTTTAAGAAAATATGCTTAAAACTAATTGAGAAAGGTAAGACACTTTGGGGAGACACAGGAATTCATTCATTCAACAATGTTTCTAGAGCATCTTTTAAGTGTCAGGCACTTTGCTCAGTGCTGGACATACAAAAGTAAAAAACAGTATTTTCATCACCACTATAAATGTTTCTGTATATCTTCACTATATATATATTTCATTCAATACTATAGAAACGTCCATCTGTTTAATACTTCACTTCAAGAATATTAATTTCACGAGTCAGACAAAATGGAGAAGAAATGACAAAAGTAAAATATCAATATCTATCTTTGCTACAGTGAAGAAAAATGAACTGCAAACATCCTAAAGTGTGAACCACTCCACTAATAGTTCACTTCTACCTTTAGAAGTCACACAGATTCAAATGTACAAATACTGTTGTTGTTCAGTTGCTACGTCATGTCTGACTCTTTACGACCCTGTGGACTGCAGCATACCAGGCTCCTCTGTCCTTCACTGTCTCCCAAACTTTGCTCAGATTCATCTCCATTGAGCCGATGATGTCATCCAACTATCTCATCCTATCAGCCCATCTCCTCCTACCCTCAATCCTTCCCAGCATCAGGGTCTTTCCCAAAGAGTTGGCTCTTCACATCAGGTGGCCAAAGTATTGGAGGTTCACCTTCAATACTTACCCTAACCCTAACCCTTCAGCATCAGTCCTTTCATTGAATGTTCAGGGTTGATTTCTTTAGGATTGTCTAGTTTGATCTCCTTGCTGTCCAAGGGACTCTCAAGAGTCTTCTCCAACAACACAGTTCAAAAGCATCAACTCTTCCACTCTCAGCCTTCTTTATGGTCCAACTCTCACATCCATACATGATTACTGGAAAAACCATGGCTTTGATTATATGAACCTTTGTTGGCAAAGTAATGTCTCTGCTTTTTAATATGCTTCCTAGGTTTGTCATAGTTTTCCTTCCAAGGAGCAAGCATGTTTATTTCATGGCTGCAGACACCATCCAAAGTGATTCTGGAGCCCAAGAAACTAAAATCTGTCACTGTTTCCACTTTTTCCCCTTTTATTTGCCATGAAATGAGAGGACCAGATGCCATAATCTTTGTTCTTTTAATGTTGAGTTACAAATATTACGCATCCTATATTATCTATTTATTTAACCTCTGGCAGGTTCAGAGAAGACCTCTCCTGGATGAGCAGTGTCTGTGTTGGACACTAGAGGATAGGAATGACAAGGGAAGAAAGAAAAGCAACAGTAAGAGTCTGAAGCAGAAGGCAGAAAATTCTTGACATTAGAAGCAACTGGATTACTAACTAGCTTGACATTTTATCCTATGAATAGCTTTTCCTAAATGCCTAATTTTTTCCCTGTTGTTGTTATTCAGTCGCATTCAGCTCTTTGCGACCCCATGGACTGAAGCACGCCAGGCTTCCCTGTCCTTCACCGTCTCCCAGAGCTTGCTCAAACTCATGTCCATCAAATCAGTGGTGCCATCCAACCATCTCATCTTCTGTCTTCCCCTTCTCCTCCTGCCTTCAATCTTTCCCAGCATCAGGTGCTTTTCTAATGAGTCAACTCTTTGCATCAGGTGGCTAAAGTATTGGAGCTTCAGCTTTGGCATCATTCCTTCCAATGAATATTCAGGACTGATTTCCTTTAGGATTGACTGGTTTGATGTCCTTGCAGTCCAAGGAGAGTTTTTTAAATTAATTTTTATTGAAGTATAGTTGCTTTACAAAGTTGTGTTTGTTTCTGCTATACAAAGTGAATCAGCTATACATATATCCCCCTTTTTCTTGGATTTCCTTCCCATTTAGGTCACCACAGGGCACTGAGTAGGGTTCTCTGAGCTATACAGTAGGTTCTCATTAATTATCTATTCTACATAGTATCAATAGAGTATATATGTCTTCCTGCAGGGTTTTAATAAAACCCTAATTCCACATCATGGCCTTGTGTTTGTTTCAAAGAAATATAAAACTTTTTACATGATCCAATATTAATCTAGCCTAAGTTTACATCTGTCCTTGATCTTCAATCACTCACAAAAAGCTAAACATCCTGGAATGTGAAGCCAAGTGGGCATTAGGAAGCATCACTACAAACAAAGCTAGTAGAGGTGATGGAATTCAAGTTGAGGTATTTCAAATCCTTAAATATGATGCTGTTAAAGTGCTGCACTCAATATGCCAGCAAATTTGGAAAACTCAGCAGTGGCCACAGGACTGGAAAGGTCAGTTTAAATTGTAATCCCAAAGAAAGGCACTGCCAAAGAATGTTCAAACTACTGCACAATTTCATTCATCTCACACACTAGCAAACTGATGCTCAAAATTTTCTGAGCCAGGCTTCAACAGTACATAAACCATGACCTTCCAGATGTTCAAGCTGGATTTAGAAAAGACAGAGGAACCAGAGATCAAATTGCCAATATCTGCTGGATCATCAAAAAAGCAAGAGGGTTCAGCCCTGAACATTCATTGGAAGGACTGATGGCGAAGCTGAAACTCCAATACTTTGGCCACCTGATGCCAAGAACTGACTCCTTGGAAAAGCCCCTGATTCTGGGAAAGATTGAGGGCAGGATGAGAAGGGGACGACAGAGGATGAGATGGTTGGATGGCATTACTGACTCAGTGGATATGAGTTTAAGCAAGCTCTGGGAGTAGGTGATGGACAGGGAAGCCTGGTGTGCTGCCATCCATGGGTCACAAAGAGTTGGACACGATGAGAGACTGAACTGAACTTGATCTTCAAAAGCTCTTTGTTTCCAATTTACTTTTCAATTATCTACCTTTTTTTACCCTAGAAGTGGTCAGCAGTCATTGGCCCTCTAGAAATATGTATCCCAATGAAATTCAATATATTTTAAAGTTCCATGTATTATTTCACGTCCTTTCAGATTTAAAACATACATGTGATTTTTCTGCTCAGGAAGAATGATTAAGGTATTTTCTTTAGTAACCTCCTTCATTTTGGGGCTAATAGAGCACTAGGACCCTTCAACCAGCTCTTGTTACAAATGAAGCAAATAGAGGTGTTAGCCTTTTGTTGATTTGTCAGTTTCCATAAATTTTATTTTCAACCCTCTGCTTATATATTGTAATTAAGAGAAATATATGTTTTAATGACCTACTCAGCATCACAAATCATTAAGAAGTATTTGTTTGTTCTTTTTTGCTGATGGGAGCATCACAAGTCTTTATTTTTTCAGAGCTTAGAATAGGAGGTATAATATCAAGAAATACCTGTGTGCTTTGTCGGTGACATTATTTTAGCATCAATTTCTAGCCATTTTTATTGTTTTCCTTTATGATGTTGATGGTATGATAATACAGTGCACCACTGGTAAGTATTTTTACCACCTGAACTTTTCTTACAGGAAATGTGATTCTCTAGTTTAATCTGCTATTCCTTTTCAAGGATTTCTTATATAACAGTGTGTGTCAGGTTAATTTTTCTGGCTTCATTTCATGTAGACCAAGGTCATGAGTTTAATTTCTTTGGAGGCAGCTCAGTGTTTTAAAAGGGAACTAAATTTGGTCCCAAACAGACCTGATTTTCCATCTCAACTCCTCCGCCCCCACCTCCATCCCACTCCACCTTTTCCCAGGTGAAAGGAAAAAGAGTGCCCTGTTCTCTCTGCACCCAAGACTAATCCAATCAGATTTATACTAAAACATAATTCTCCCCTAAAAACTAAGGTTTATCCAATATCAGGGGCTTACTTGTACTTTCTTCTGGGTAAATTAAAGCATTTGGACAGATTTCTTAATTTCTGATCATCAGTTGTCTCATATTTAAAGATTTTTGTTGAAAAAAGGTTCTCATAGGGTCCTTGTGACTCCTGAGTATGTCAAATACTAAGTGTCATTTCTGGTACTTAGTAACTGCTGAACAAACGTTAACACTTTGCTTCCCTGTGCTTGCTTGATCATCTTTTCTATGTATGGAACAGATAGATGACTAACTCATAGACTGCTGGCATAATCTTGGTAAGAATCAATCAAGTTCCATTCAAAATTGTCCTCCTCCCCCAAATATCCCAAATAGCTTTTGTATCCCAAGCATATTATTAACTATGAGTCAAAAATTTAAAAATAGTTATGCATTTCAAATGATTTCTGTGTAGTTAAAGGCTAAATTAATCTGCCCCATAAGCTTTATATGACTATAACAAAAGATAGTGGAAGGTTTCTTTTTTCCACTTAACCAATTTTATAAATGTAGGAAGATAATAATACCTACCTCATAAATGTATTGCTAAAAATAAACAGGTTAACAAGTGTAAAGCTTTGGGTACAGTGTAGTGCACAAAATTAAGCCCTTGATAACAGAATCAAGATTGCAGGGAAAAATAGCAATAACCTCAGATATGCAGATGACACCACCCTTATGGAAGAAAGCAAAGAGGAACTTAAGAACCCCTTGATGAAAGTGAAAGAGGAGAGTGAAATAGCTGGCTTAAAACTTGACATTCAGAAAACGAAGATCATGGCATCTGGTCCCATCACTTCATGGCAAATAGATGGGGAAATAATGGAAACAGTGACAGACTTTATTTTCTTGGGATCCAAAATCACTGCAGATGGTGACCGCAGCCATGAAATTAAGACGCTTGCTCCTGGGAAGAAAAGTTATGACAAACCTAGACAGCATATTCAAAAGCAGAGACATTACTTTGCCAACAAAGGTCTGTCTAGTCAAAGCCATGGTTTTTCCAGTAGTCATGTATGGATGTGAGAGTTGGATTATAAAGAAAGTTGAGTGTCAAAGGATTGATGCTTTTGAACTGTGGTGTTGGAGAAGACTCTTGAGAGTCCCTTGGACAGCAAGGAGATCAAACCAGTCAAGGAGTTGTGGAATGATTTGAAAAAACAACAGATGGTAAGCATGAGATAAAGAGAAACAGAGACGGAAACAGAGAGAGTGAGATGGCAAGATGAAAGGGTGAGAGAGAAGAAAGTCCGTTTCAACCGACTACCTGAAACAGGAACTATTAACTCTTGCCTTCTCCCCACCCTACTAAATGATCCTGGGCAACCTGAGCCTCGGTTCTTCCTGTTAATCCCTATGATGATTCATTTCAGCATTCACGAAATGTTTACTTAGCACATACCGCAGGCCAAACACGGCGATCTTAAATATGACAACAGATATAAACATGACCTGTACATGCTAAAACACTATCCAAACAAATGTAGGTGCCTGCATTTTGGTGAGAGACTTGTTAATAAAATGGGTTACTTTAGCTGCCTGACAAAGGAGTTCATAATGCTCTGATTATCAAGATGTTGTACCTGAGAAGCCTCATGAGACTAAAAAGCAGGTCTTTCCTGGGACTTCCCTGGCAGTCCAGTCGTTAAGACTCTGCATTTCCACTGGATGGGGCACAGGTTCAGTAAGATCCCAGATGCTGTAGGGCACAGCCAAAAAAGAAAAAAAAAAAAAAAAAAAGCAGGTCTTTCCTTAGTGCCTAGTGCAGGACCAGGCATAGAAGTGCCTTCTGGTGGATCTAGGGTAATTGATGGGCCGTTATTGTCAACTTTCTTCACTTCTATATGCTTACTAAATCCCACATCATGCAGAGAGCCCCACGCTTCTGTAGCAATGCCAGAGCTCTGTCATTTAAATATTAATAGAGAAACACACATTGAGCCTGGTGTACCAGCTGCAAGGATCTTGGTGCTGACCATGGAGCTGCCTGACCCATAGATGTCTTTACAGAGAGAAATGCGGAGTTGAAGTATGCTCCAGTTGTTACTATGCAAATATATTGAAAAAATATGCTATTTTGAAAAAAAAAAATTTCCTGGATCAGCTTCCTAGAGCTGAGCTAAAATACAAGTTCAGAGACTCATGTGACACAATTAGGTTGGCATAAGTGAAAAGATTGGCTCTGCTTGTGTTTATCATCCTCTTTTACTAAAGGTGATACACTTCTTTACTTAGGACTAATTTATTAAGTTGGTCTTCTATCTGAAATGAAAATCCCTTCCAGGTAGTTTTACTTGAAAACACAGTCTCCCACTATGAACCACCAGACCCCAAATTCAGCCACTGTGATGAATTAACATATATTTTCTTTCTTTTTATTTTCTTTTGGCTCTACTAAAAAAAATGCATGGCACAGTTATATAGCTGGTTCACAAAGCCTAAACCTTGTCACTGCTTTATAAATGGTATCATTTTCTTGGTCAAAAATGTATTTTTACATCTACTTGCCTCCCCCACCACCACCAGAATAAAGCATGACACTATCCTCAGAGATTCATTAGCCAGACTTTACTTCTGCGATAAAGTGATCGTGGCCCCCCACCCCAGCACTGCATTTGAGGTGGAACATAATTAGCAGTCCATCAAAATCCACTCTGGAGAACACAAACACTAGTTAGCTTCGAGATCAGACTTCTGCAAAGAACTGAATTATACAGTATAAATGAAATGCTAATTTATTATCGATCACATGGAAACGTGCATGCACGGAGAGACTTGCTTGCTTCCCAATATAAAGTATTCGATTAGATTCACCTTCTATTCATCTTTTGAAATAAAGATGCTTGCAAAGGGCTTGGGTAGAACATTCTCCAGTAAATTCAGTGTGTGCTGTGAGAGTCAGGGAACAAAAGGAAATCTGGCTCCTCTCCGCGAGGATTTCACCACACGGAAAGGAGAACAGGACGTGGGACAAGACTGGAATGCCAGGTCCCACTCCTTAATCACTGCCCTGAGAAGGCACTACACCTGAGAGGCTGTGGTTTCCCAAATTTAAGACCCCAGATTTTAAGAATGAAAACCAAGATTTGAGTAGCTGGCAGTACTGCCTCATTAATAAACTAAATGGAACAACTCTAAATAGCCCCTTTGGTCAGACATAGGAATGCAAGGTACAAATCCTTTGACAGCTGATGCACTATGAGGTGAAGGTTTGAAAATGCTCTTCTCTTGGGGATTTTAAACACTACGGTAAGCCAAAACCTCTCCAGGATGCTTTCAAGCGCAGTTCTGTCCAGTAGGAGAGATTAGATGGCATCTCAAGCTTCCTTTCAACCCTCTAACTCTGTCATGCTAAAACACTTACAGTACAGGGGGGCCATGCTGTTTTGTGTTACTCGGTTTAAATATGATTGGGAAAAAAGAAGTGTTCAACACGATTGAAAGTAGGAAATACCAAACACCATTTGGAATGAAGGTGAAAGCAGATGATAAGATACAGGTTAGTCAGGTAGTTAATGTTCTCAAGTGAGAAGTATCTTTGTAACCAAAAGGAAATGAATTGTAAAACACAAAGAGTCCTGGCTTGGTTCAGTTTGCTTTGAGTGGGATCTTAATGCAAACAGCCAATTTGGTTCCCCAAAGATGAACAGAAATCACATGGCTGTGGTAGAAAGAGATCTTAGTGATCATCCAGGTGAGAAGTCAGTAAAGTTTGGAGGTAAAGGCCTATCTGCAAATGTTTTAGGCTTTGTGGGCCATACAGTCACTGAGACAAATGCTCAGCCCAAGACCCATCCAATCAGGTTCACAGTAAAACATAATTCACCCCTAAAAACTAAGATTCATTCACTATCAGAGATTTACTTGTACTTTCCTCTGGGTCAAGTTAAGTGCAAAAACAGTCATAAACAATATGTAAACAAGTGGAGTGGTTGTGTTCCAATAACAATTTATCTATGGACACTTAAACTGAAATCTAGTTCTTATACAAAATAATAATATGAATAATATGAAATACTCTTTTTTTAAAAAATTAACCATTAAATATGTTAAAACCATTCTTAGCTTGCAAGCCACACTAAACAGGCAGTGGACTTGACTTTTTTAGTCCATTGGTTTTCAAACTACCCTTTAGTAGATTTCTCTCTTCAAATGAAAATATACAGACAGAGCAAAAAAGAACCAGATTCCATCAACTTCAGGGCACTAACCCAGCCTATTTGCTGCTCCCAGAGGCCTACCTATACCTCCCTTCCTTGCCTCAGAGGTAAGACTAAAATTTCCCAGAACATAATGCAGAATCCACGACTTTCATTCAAGCCACTCAAATTCCTCCTTAGATATCTGAGGATGCAAAGATGAAATAACTCTTCTAAAGGCGGCAAGTAATTTTAACTGAACAGGTGCCAGAACATGACCTCTTTCTCGTGTCCTAGTTTTAGCTTCCCAACAACCCTACAGCACAACTTTTTAGGGGTAATATCCAAGTTGAAGCTATGTGCAGTGGCCGAATAAAAAACGCTTATCTAGTAGAAAACTCTTCTCTCAATGGTGCCTCCTGTTCAAGACACAAGATACATTCCTGATTGAGGTTGGAGGGTGTTCACCAAATCAGGAACCAGATTCTCCCTCTAATCTATGTGCTTTCTGGGAACAAACGAGGCACTTAAGTCCAGGGTCTGGAGGAGCCCTATTCCTATCAGGATGGTACTGCCTCCATCTATGCTTCTCCCATTATCCTGAAGTGACTCAGTGCAGATCACTGCCAGCGAGTCCCATTCTTCCTCCAGTGATGGCATCCCTGACTTTGGAGGTAAAACTGCTTAGAACAACATGTGTCAAAATAAATCCCAAATAACAGTAATGTCATGTTTCCAGACACACAAAATAAGTGTTCCCAGAGCAAAAAGAAAAAAAAAAATTTCCCTGATCAAGGCCCAAGCTAGTGTATACTATTCCCCTATTAGTGTTCACAATGCACATTAGCAGATTAAAGGATCTGAGAAGCCTCACAGGAAATAATCCTATTTAATATCATTTAACCAGTATTTCCCCAACGTATATTAAAATGGAACTGATTTTATTCTTCCTTTGTTCAGTTTTGTGATCTTTCTCTGGACCTCCCTCATTCAGTGGAGGCAAAAGAAATTGGGAGCTACTTTTATGCTCAAGGTAGTTTTGTCATACTCCAAAGTTTCTTAATTTAGTCAATGTATGTATGTTGAGTGCTTAATATGTGGCGGGTACTGTGCCAGGCAGGCCCTTACAATACTGTGGTGAGCTAGACATGTTTTCTGCTCTCATGGAGTTTGTATCATAGTTAGGGAAGCACAGTTAACAGGCAAATAAATAAAATCATCCACTCCACCATGATTTGTTGGGTACCTACTTTGTGTCAGACACTATTCTAGGACCCACAGATTCAGACAAATATTCCATAGTTTACATCAAGATAATAAATGAATGATAAACTCACCTTTCTTAAGCTCTTATTACATGCTAGGCACCATTCTGTAGCTCTAATACTTTGGCCATCTGATGCAAAGAGCCGATTCACTGGAAAAGACGCTGATTCTGGGAGGGATTGAGAGCAATAGGAGAAGGGGTGACAGAGGATGAGATGGTTGGATTAGCATCACTGACTCAATGGACGTGAGTTTGAGCAAGCTCCGGGAGATAGTGAAGGGCAGGGAAGCCTGGTGTGCTGCAGTCCATGAGATCGCAAAGAGTCAGACACGACTGAGCAAGTGAACAACAGGCACTGTTCCATGTGTTTTATATGCTGATAACTTTTGATATTGTGATTTGTAAAAAATATACACCGGTCATTCAGACGACAAACATACATTTGGTCTTACTGGCTCACAGCTCCTAAAAGCCTTGGAGACGATACTTGAGGGAGATGTGAATGTTGAGAAAGAGGGAAGACAGATTAATTCCAGGCAGACGCAACCAAGAAGTGAAGGAATGAGCTGGGCTTTACCCAAGGAGGGCAAAGGTCAGGGTGGCTGGATCAGAGAGAAGTGTGGAGAGTGGTGTGAACTGAAGTCAGCAGAATGGCAAGGAATTGCTTATCTGGAATCTTGTACTCTGAGTCTCGATTTTACTTTGATTGCAGCAGGAGCCTTTCCAAGGATTATCAGCACGAATATGAGGAACTGTTTTAAGTTTAAATAGTTATGAAACATAATTCTTTCTTCCCATGAAATTAGAACCATGCATACTTTTCTGCCTCTATATTAAACAGTACTTATCAAAAGCAAAAAATAACCCCAATGGTTGATCTAGGAAACACCTGTTCCTAAAAGATGACTGGGAACCAACTCAGCAACATACTTCTCAGGACTCACTTCAAGTCTCTTTCTCATGGTACCTGCCAGCCCCAAACCACTGTGTCATAAACTGTCCAGTCTCAACCAGCCTCAGCCCAGCAAGACCCCCTCCTCCTTAAAAATCACCTAGGTCAAGCCCTAAAATACAATAAGTACCCTATCCTAATTATATGATGTTGAACTCCTACTAAGGCTCTGCCAAGTTATGTTCTCCTTTCCTGTGGCTCAGACAGTAAGAATCTGCCTGCCTTGCAGGCAACCCGGGTTCAGTCTCTGGGTTGGGAAGATCTCCTAGAGAAAGGAATGGCAACCCACTCCAGTATTCTTGCCTGGGGAATTCCATGGACAGAGGACTCTGGCAGGCTACAGACCATGGGGTCACAAAGAGTCGGACATGACTGAGCAGCTAACACTTTCATTCATACACACACACACACACACACACATACACACACTCACACACATATATATACATATATACACACACACAAGAATAATTTCCTGAAACAAATCCATTATCTTTTATGATTGACAGAGTTTTCTTGGGTTCTTTTGGAGAATCAGCAGTTGACCCACTATACAGCAGAGAAGAGAACAGAGATCAGTAACGAGACTTGAAGGAGTGCTGGAGAGAGACAGGGATAAACTGAGTGGGGAAGCAGAAAAGGAGAGAGGTGATTAGATTTGGATACATTTTGTAGTTAGAACGTTCTGAAGACTTAGAGGATCTAGAGGTTTAGGGAATGAGAAGAATAAAAGTGGATATCTAGATTTTTCTTTAGATTTTTTTTAATGACATTATTAAATTTCACCTGAGTACACATATAACGATAACACTGATATCACGAACTACATGGAAAAGCTGGAGGGAGTTCAAGTCTGAGAGTAGAGGGATAAACAAGAATTCCTCTTTAAGTATGTTAAAACTGAAAAGGCTATTAGCCATCAATTGGTGCTATCAAATAGGCATTTGGAATTATGCTCCTGCAGAGATGTCACAGTCATTCCAGTTTCAAAATCCAGCTAACTTAGCTGTTTTTCAAGACTACCAGGGAACAAAGTGAAACAAGAAGTAATACATAAAAATTTGCAGGGGCCACGCAAAGGCAGCTAAATGTTATTTTTATGTTTGAGGAAATGTTATCTTTGGGATATGAAATGGAGAGATCTGAGAATAAAAATTATGGAATGAAAGGAGTAACAATTGGGAATATAGATAGTGCAAGAGACAAATTGAAATTGCTACTAAAGAAATGCTCTAAAAGCATTACTTGTAGGAATTTCTCTTTATATCCATCTGACTTGTTTCTGTCCCACAGAGGAGAAAATCACCAGTTTATCACTTTCAGCAAGCACATGTATATTCAGCATCACCACATTACACTGCTTTTTAGAGAGGTAAAAGATACAACCTTGTGTTGAACAACTCTACAACTGAAACTATTTTAGAAAGGATTAATATCATGCTGCTATTGTGCTATCATTTGAAATTAATTAAATAATCACATCATATTAGTCAGGATCCTTCTTTGTATTAGTTTGTCTAACTGATTGGTCTAAATGAATGTTTCAAAAATCATTTTTATGATAATTTCAAGCACAGTACACTCATAGTTAAGTGCATTCACCCAGGCCGTTAAGAACTTTAATGTTTGACAGCCTTAAAAAACGTATAGTTAATGAAATGTTCCAAATGTGCATCACAAACACCAGTGAGGGAAGAGAGGAATCAGTGATTCTGCAAATCAATAGCATTATCATATTTTCAAAACATATTGTGCCAAGCCTAGCTTTTAAAACTGCAAAGGAAAAATAGAACATTAATTTGCATTGGAATATTCATGGGCTCAACTCTTCTCTCTCATTTCCAAATTTCTGAGATTTCTCTAACTCACTCTTCTTGCTTCCAGTTCTCCTTGCAATAACCTATCATAGACATGGTGATAGGTGATAGATTTCACTTTCCCAAAAGCACTATTTTCATTATATGTCTCTTTGAGTCACCAGTGGCATCTCACAGCTTATAGCATCAAATCCAAAGTTTGACCTGAAACTTAAGGCCCTCTACAATCCAAAGGATCTCCCTTTCCAGCCTTCCCTCTCACTACTTCTCCCTCTGTTACATTCAGATTTATCTCCAGAATTCTCTCTGAATAGATCTTCCCATGTCTACCTATTGCTATCTTTAAAAATTACTCATAATTTTTCCCCAAAGAGATTACACTGCACTTAAACCCAAATTCCTTGCCATTCTTCTCAGCTCATAGTATCCTTCGTTTGAACCTTTGTTCCAGCCTTTAATTACTACATAAACCATGTATCTCATAATTTATAGATTTGTATGAAAAGAAAGCATAAAGTATACTTAATTAAACCTATCCCTTTAAAACCAGCAGTATCAACCTTCTATAGTCATCATTTGTTGGTCTCCATTAAATAAAAATGTAGACAGTTATGGGTCAAAGACATGATTGCTTTATTTTTTAATGCCCACAAACTTATATTAGAGCTTGAAGTGAGCAAAATTTCAATGAAGATTTGCCTAAAGTGTTTTTTTTTTTTATTTAGCTCAAGAAAATTGAGATGAGACTAGTAGAGATTTGTTCTCATTGCTTCTCTCATCCAGGCAACCTCAGTCAATTCGAGTCAATTAACACACATGGGAACCATCTCTGCCCAGCACAGGGCTCTGACCAGGGTGTACATCAATGAGCACAACCAGGCTAGAGCCTCGAGTGGCATCCACTCATAACTGCCTATGTTCTTCAGGGGCAAAGAGGTCATTTCCCTTCTCGAATCATGTGAACTGAAAAACAGAGGTCATGAGAATATTTGTGAATAAGACAGGAGGTTGGCTAGGTGGTTGACAACTCAGTGACAAGAAAGGATACAACAAATTCGATAGTCAACGTTTGAGAACTGTCTCTTTGAATAGGGTATAGCTACTCATCAGCAAGAGGCTCAAGGACCACTATCCTCCCTGGATCTGGAAGCTGTAAGAGCATAACATATATAAAATATTTAGGGGGAAAAGACCCTTATTTTCTGGAGAAGAGAACATATTTTCCTCTTTCCTTCAGCATCCCAGGAAACAGGCCTTTTTATTAAGTAAATAGCAATAAGCTACTTTGACCTCTATTTTCCACGATAAGGCAGAGAGCCCTACATCCTAAAGAAAGTGAGAAAGGCTGACAGGATTTTATTTTGCAGAGAATGTTGGTAAGCTCAGGACCAGACCTGAGTTATTTGGCACATCAGAAGAGATTTTGGAGGCTATGTGGGAAATAGATAAACAGAAATAAGATAGCTGGAAACTGAAAAGAGGGACGATGGGAAAGGAAAAAAGGCAGATATAAAGGAAAATTTAATTCTGTTTCTATTGACTGCAATGGGCTATAAATTCTCTTCCTGATCTCTTTTCTAAATATGCAGTAATATCTGCCTTTCTTAATAATGTGCTGGAGAATCTTCTTAACCTAGCTACCTTTAATTTTTTTCTTGGATGGGTGCAACACAGTGCTGAGCAAATCCGCAAGAGAGACAGCAGGAGTGCCCCACTAAGGATAAGGGAGAAAGGAATGGCAGTGTGGTCAAGTCTCCAAGATGGCTCCCAACGATCCTCATCTCCTGGTATTCATGCCCTTGTATCGTTTTCTCACACACCAGGATGATCTTGTAATCAATAGGATGTGGTGAACAGGCTATAATTGATCTTGTAATCAATAGGATGTGGTGACTTCCAAGGCTAAGTTAAAAAAGAGATCACAACTTCCCACTTGCCTTGTCTTGGAGCACTCAGTCTGGGAGAAACCAACTGCCATTACGTGTGGACACTCAAGCAGTCCTATGAGCAGGTTCATGTGGCAAGAAATCAAGGCTTCCTGCCAATAGCCAGCACTGACTTGCCAGTGATGTGAGTGAGCCCACTTGGTAATAAATCCTTCTTTGTTTCCAGTCAAGCCTTCAGGTGACTACAGCCATAGCCAACACCTTGATGGCAACCTCATTAGAGACAGCAAAGCCAGAACTACTCAGATAAACTGTTTCTGAATCCCTGATCCACAGAAACTGTAAGGATCATAAATGCTTGTTTTCCATTTGAGAATAATCGGTCATGCCACAATAGATAACCAATACAGGTGGCTTCCTACCATCTCTCAGGTTCCACTCTGGCAGCCAAAGAGCAAAATTTAGCTCACTGGAAGGAGGCAAAGTTTTGGATTTACACCTTGAGTCCAGTTCTAGTTTAGCCACTTCCTAGCTACAGGATTTTTAAATTTTCTGAGGCTCAGATTCCTCAGAACTAAAATGAGGCTTGTGATGTTTGATAAGATAGTAAGGTATATAAACCACCTTGTGCATAGCTTGGCATATCCTACATATGTTTAGTAAATGTAAAGAAGCCATGAAGTGTGCATTGAACACAATTAGGGATCTGCCCCGATCCCCAGTCATCTGGCTAGTAAAACAATGCTCATTGTTGATATATTTGCATTTCTATTGAAAATTTAATAACAAAATGGCCTATTCATACTATGCAACATTCAGTTCAGGTAAATCATACACTGTTTGGGCACTGTCGACTTACTGTTAAAATAACCAACCTTACTGGTGGCTCAGAGGTTAAAGCGTCTGCCTGCAATGTGGGAGAGCTGGGTTCGATCCCTGGGTCAGGAGGACCTCCTGGAGAAGAAAATGGCAACCCACTCCAGTATTCTCGCCTGGAGAATCCCATGGATGGAGAAGCCTGGTGGGCTACAATCCACAGGGTCGCAAAGAGTCGGACACGACTGAGTGACTTAACTAACTAACTGAGAACTAATAATATTCTGACGGCCATTGTAAGATCTTGATTCATGAACTGCAAGAAGCCATGAAGTGTTCATTGAACACAATTAGGGATCTGCCGTGATCCCCATTCATCTCTTTACCAGTGCTGTGTTCCATCACCCACTTTCTCTGTGCTGTGTGGTGATGAAGCCTAACAACTACAACTTCCCATAAGAAGTGAGCTTGAGAGCTGGAGCTGTCTCACCCTAACTTACAACCAGAAGTTCCTGGGTGTTTACCTTTCTTGCAGCAGCCTATAGTCCAAGACTGACTGGTCCTAGATTATAAAAGGATAGTTCTTAAGCCTTGAGATAGACAAATTTGGAGGTAAAATGTATGCCCCGAGGCTCATCATAGGATCAAGCTGAGTCTGGGTCTTCACCTGAAACAAAACTCTTGCTTGGCTTTGTCCCTTTTCCTCTTCTTTCCCAATCTCTCGCAGGGTAGTTCCCAAGAGTCCTTCTTAAATCACTTGCACTGGAATTCTTGGCTCAAGTTGTGCTTCTGAGGGTGTCTAAGCCAAGACAGAGAGCTGAAGGTGGGCCTGTCTCCTCGCAGACAATTTTATTTTCTGTCTTTAGGAATAATTGTGACTGATCAACCTGGAGTCAATTCAACTGCTGATGTGATTGTTTGGAAATTAGCATAGAGTTGAGGGGGTTACTTTTTCACAAGTTTAAAATGACTAGAAATGTCACTGCTTCCAACCTAGCTGACAGTCAGGTAATTGAGTTGGAAGCAACGTTGGTGAAAGGAATATTCTTTCTACTTAAATTCAAATTATGCACACCATGGCTAAACTATGTAGTGCAAATAACAAACTCAGTGATGATAAAGGGACTAATGAATGAGTATGTAAGCAATACTGCATTTTAGACAATTCTGAAATTTCTTCTCAACTAAATTACAAACTGAATCACTCATTGCTCTCATGGGAAGAATGGGAAGGAAATTAACACATAATGAGCACTGATTCCATGCCAGGCAATATGTTAACATGCTTCTTGTATCTTTCAATCTTCATACTCAAACACTTAAGGAAAGGAGTCTCACCTAAAAGACAAAGGAAGAATCGGAGGATCAGAGTGTTTAACTAACTTGTTCATGGTTACAACGTCAGCACTAAGATGAAATTAAATTCTACATCTCTATAAACACCATAACCAGGCTCTGATCTGACATCAATAAGAAAAATGTTTATATGATCATGCGGTTACTGCACAACTCTTATAAATGGCCACAATTTTGAGTGAATCTGATACCCAAAGGACACTTCTTTGTGTCTATACTAAACACAAAGTTTCCAAAAGTTTCAAAGTTTCCAAATCCTCTCCATGTATTTGACAATAAGGATTCATGTTAATGAATCAACCAATGAAATGTTAAGATTCTGTGTAATATGCCTACAACCAAATTAGTCTTATGCTTAAAAGAATAATAAAAATATATTCATGTTTTCAACTCTACTTTACTAGAATGTCTTTTCCCCATCCTGTATTAATTAACCAATAGGTCTGAAATGAAATTAAGAAAGCAAACACACTGTTACACATACATTTGTCTTATTGCCCAAATTGTTTGGATTATGTTCATTAGTAGACATATTGCTACAGCAGTGAAAATTCAGTCAATAGATTTACAGATTTACAGGGGAACACCAAGAAGGAAATAAGTAACGTGGGAAGACTGAAATAAGACAGAGTAGGTATTTTACTTGAGCAATGAAACATGAAAGTACTCTTGGGAAGCCAGGGCAATTTTGCATTATGTTGATGGAGAGCTCCGTTCAATTCACTTGATCACGCTTCTTTCCCTACTCCTTTCCTTCACTCATGGGGATTCCTTCTAACTCTATTACCCATATTTCTTTCTTTAGCCCATTTCAGACTGCTGTTTCAGGATGAGGTACAAAATTTCACAATATATACCAAAACGTCTTTAATGAAGGGTAAATGGTTGTGGAAAATTCTTCTAAAATATTTACTTCCCCTGTAGATATTTTGCTTAAGAATTATCAAACTGTTGACCCAGAAACTGCTTCTTCCCATGAAGTGGGATAGTGTATGCCCTGCTTAAAAAAAGTGTCATCTAGTTCCATTCTGAAAAACATTCCAAGATCCGTGCAAGAAAAACTTTGTCTACTGATTCCTGAGCTAAATATTTTCATATAATTTACATGGCCTTAATATACATTAAAAAATATGATTTAGGGGATGAAGAATGAAAAAAATGGCATGGTAATAAGAAGACAGGGCAAAGGATTGTGTTTTACAAAATGAATTATTGATCAAAATGTGATGTTTTCACAACTTAACTGTCTACCATTCATCCTCTGACATTCTTGGGGAAAGTTCAAAAATATATTTGCAGAACCTAACATCATTGGCTTGCATGGAGCTTACACTCTCTTAGAGTTGGGGTGGAGAGCACATGATAAACTGGTAAATGATTACAAAAAAAAAAAAAAAAAAGAAAAGTGAAAATGTTACTGGTTAATGGTACAGAGAGTAACTGGGAGACTATTTTACATGTGGCTGGATAGGAAAAATCTCCCTGGGGGCCTTTTTTCAAGTTTAAAGTTGAGATCTGACTATCTATGCTAACATTTAGGGAAAGGGCATTCCTGGCAGAAGAATCAGAGTAGAAAGAGCTACCATTAGAAGAGGAAAAGAAAGAGACCAGTGTGGTTGGGGAAGAACGAGGGTGGGTGCTGTAGAAGATGAGACTGAGTGCTACTTTGTGCTATTTTTTTAATTGAAGGATAAATTACTTTACAATATTGTGTTGGTTTCTGCCATACATCAGCATGAATCAGCCATATGTGTACATATGTCCCCTCCCTCTTGAACCTCCCACCTCTTTCCTACCCGATCCCACCCCTCTAGGTTGTTTATTAGGTTTATTAAGAATTTTTATATCTATGCTCAGTTTTTAAAAAAGATGAGACTGTTTTTTATATCACTTATTAAATATCCATTCTTTGTCTGTATTCTACCCCATGCTTGTTTTTCATAAAATTTTTCTTCCAAATCTTCTAATAAAAGACAGGTCCAAGAAAATGCTTTATATTTATCCTGTAGCTTCAGGAAACTCTGTCCCAGTGCTGAATATCTCAGTGTGGCAAACATGGCTAGTTTCTAACCAGTATCTCTTGTCCCCTTCTTATCCACAAACCTCAGATTTTGTGTAGTGTTCATATGCTCCATTAAATTTATTTATCTTCTCAGATTTCCTTGCAGCTAGGAGTGGTGACTGACGATGAGTTATACAGAGATATATAGAGATACTGGGAACAGCACTTGAAATGAATAAGGCTCAAGTGGGAAGATTTTAACCTTTGACAATTCCCCTTTTTTCTCTCTCTTATCTCTTCTTCCTGCCTTGAACATAGTTATGATACCCAGAGGTGGATCAGGCCAGTTACAATCATGAGGAGGAAAGCCACACACTAACTATACTGGGACAGAAAATTAGATGGCTTTTGGACTTCCCCAGTGGTCCAGTGGTGAAGACTACACCTTCCAATGCAGGGGGCATGGGTTTGACCCCTGGTCGGGGAACAAAGGTCCCACATGCTGTGCGGTGTGGCCAAATTGTTTTTTAAAAAGATGGTTCCAAGTCCCTGATGGAATCATTTATTACACTACTGGACTGTCTAGCCTTGTCTTTGTGCTTGAAGAGATCTCATGGGCTTGAACTTATTCATTGGGAAAAGAAAGACACAGCAACCTGCCTTGTAAGAATTTACAGTGCAATCAGGAAGGTAATGTGAAAAATTAAAATATGATATATCCTTAAATCCAAATACACATATATCAACTTGAGTACACGTTAATTTAGAAAATATCAATTTTCATTATGGTGTTCAATATCTGTGCTGACTGCTCACCATACTTGGAGTTTATAGTAGGTACTAGATTAATCTTAGTAACTGAATTAGTAAACTATATAAATGTGTTATGACTACAGTAATTTGGGATTACTCACAAAGGTCTTTGTAGAAAAAGTAAGTCTTGAGAGAAATAAAGATAATATATGGATGGAAGAAAGATATAACATTCCAAGTAGGAAAAGAAAGGCACATTTAAACATCAACTGGTGAACATCATTTTGTTGATAAGAATGGCTGTGCTGAAGCTTTTGGAGATAATGGCAAGAATGTAGATGCACTGATTAGATTAGATAAATGCATTAAAAAATAATTTTTAATGGATCTCCTAAACCTTATAACGAGATCTGACAATGAGAGCAGAATGGAAAGTCCTCAGAGAAAAATACCAAGAAAATACTGTACCTGAGAGGGAAATTTGCATACGTGATATGAAAAGCAAGAACAATTATAATTCAAGACAAAATATCAGTGGATGGCTATGCCTGCCAAGACATACACACACACACACACACACACACACACACACAAACGATAAAATGGCCACGGGATGAAAGTAATCTGGGAGATTTACCTGCAAATTCCAATCCATGTAAGTATATAACAAACATGCATGCAAAATCATTGTCAAGAACTTTGAAGGAACTGAGATTTTACCCTATTTGCAAGCTAACAATTTAGCCTGCCAGTTTCGTGGATGTTGACCTAAGACACAAGGATCCTGGGTCAGAAATATAGAATGATTTCTTAATCACAGCAAAAGCATTAGCACACGTTGTGCGAGTTCCCTGAACCCTAGGTACTACACATCGACCTGAAGAGGGCCAGGTGATACCTGCACAGGCAATGGTGAGACAGAAAGGGGACTTTGATCTTAGAGAACTTAAATATTTGATAGTGGGCAATACGCATGTCTGATCTTGGCTCCAAATAGAGAAAATGTCTCTGTCTTCCAAGATAATCCAGAAAAGGTAGTTCAGAAAAAAGGCAGTCAGTGCCTCTTCTCACAAGGAATTCAGGAAGGTCAGGCATACGGAGAATTGTTTCCTAGCAATCATTTGAAAATAACTGGAGAAAAAGTAGGTAGTGAGGTTACAATACAACAAAAAGAATTGAACAATTGGGAACACAAATAGTAATGAAAAAGTCAATTACTTGAGAACAGATCAGTTCAAAAGTGATGAGGGGGGAAAAGGGAAAGGATAAAAGTGAAAGAAAGGCAGGAAAAGGGACAGACTCAAGAATGAGAAAGATTGGTAATATGGCAGAATCTTTATACTAAATTATATTTAATATTAATATTTATATATTATATGTTTACATATTTTATATTTAACATTAATATTTATATTAAATTATAGTCTGTTAAATTCAATTCCAAAATCATTTATGGAATGCTAACTCTGTGAAATTCAACCTGGCAAGAGTTGGGAAAATTAAAACAAAATAAATATGACTTATTCCTGTCCTCTAAGAATGCATGTGTATATGTGTGTATAGTTCAGTTCAGTCGCTCCGTCATGTCTGACCCTTTGTGACCCCATGGACTGCAACACACCAGGCCTCCTTGTCCATGACCAACTCCCAGAGGTTACTCAAACTCATGTCCATCGCATTAGTGATGTCATCCAACCATCTCATTGTCATCCCCTTCTCCTCCCGCCTTCAATGTTTCCCAGCATCAGGGTCTTTTCAAATGAGTCACTTGTTCACATCAGGTGGCCAAAGTATTGAAGTATCAGCTTTAGCATCCGTCCTTCCAATGAATATTAGGGACTAATTTCCTTTAGGATGTACTGGTTGGATCTCCTTGCAGTCCAAGGGACTCTTAAGAGTCTTCTCCAACACCATAGTTCAAAAGCATCAGTTCTTTGGCACTCAGCTTTCTTTATAGTCCAACTCTCACATCCATACATAACTACTGGAAAAACCATAGCTTTGATTAGACAGACCTTTGATAGCAAAGTAATGTCTCTGCCTTTTAATATGTTGTCTAGGTTGGTCATAGCTTTTCTTTCTAGGAGCAAGCATCTTTTAATTTCATGGCTGCAGTCACCATTTGCAGTGATTTTGGAGCCCAAGAAAATAAAGTCTGTCACTGTTTCCACTATTTCCCCATCTATTTGCCATGAAGTGATAGGACCAGATGCCTTGATCTTAGTTTTTTTAATGTTGAGTTTTAAGCCAGCTTTTTCACTCTTTTCTTTCACTTTCATCAAGAGGCTCTTTAGTTCCTCTTTGCTTTCTGCCCTAAGGGCAGTATCACCTGCATATCTGAGGTAATTGATATTTCTCCCGGCAATCTTGATTCCAGTTTGTGCTTCATCCAGCCCGGCACTGCGCATGATGCATTCTGCACAAGATAAACAAACAAGGTGAGAATATACAGCCCTGACATACTCCCTTCCCAATCTGGAACCAGTCCGCCGCTCCACGCCTGGTTCCAACTGTCCCTTCTTGACCCCCACACAGATTTGTCAAGAGGCAGGTCAGGTGGTCTCGTCTTCCCATCTCTTGAAGAATTTTCAATAGTTCCATTGTGATCCACATAGTCAAAGGCTTTAGTGTAATCAATGAAGAAGAAGTAGATATTTTTCTGGAATTCTCTTGCCTTTTCTATGATTCAGTAGATTTTGGCAATTTAATTTCTGATTCCTCTGCCTTTTCTAAATTCAGCTTGAACATCTGGAAGTTCATGGTTCACATACTGTTGAAGCCTGGCTTGGAGAATTTTGAGCATTACTTCGCTAGCCTGTGAAATGAGTGCAATTGTGCAGTAGTTTGGGTATTCTTTGGCATTGCCTTTCTTTTGGATTGGAATGAAAACGGACCTTTTCCAGTCCTGTGACCACTGCTGAGTTTTCCAGATGTGCTGGCATATTGAGTGCAGCATTTTCACAGCATCATCTTTTAGGATTTGAAATAGCTCAACTGGAATTCCTTCACCTCCACTAGCTTTGTTCATAGTAATGCTTCTTAAGGCCCACTTGACTTTGCATTCCAGGATGTCTGGCTATAGGTGAGTGATCACACCATCGTGGTTACCTGGGTCATTAAGATTTTTTTTTTTTTTTGGTATAGTTCTTCTGTGTATTCTCGCCACCTCTTCTTAATATCTTCTGCTTCTGTCAGGTCCATATCATTTCTGTCCTTTATTGTGCCCATCTTTGCATGAAATGCAAACCTTGATTTTCTCATTTTCTGCTTTCCAGAAGGAAAGGGCTCATCAGTACCATGTCCTGCCTCCCAAGAAATCTGTATGCAGGTTAACAAGCCACAGCCAAAAACAGACATGGAACAACGGACTGGCTCCAAACCAAGAAGGGTCTATGTCAAGACTGCATATTGTCATCGTGCCCATTCAACTTCTATGCAGAGTACATCGTGCGAAATGCCGGACAGGATGAAGCACAAGCTCCTTTCTTCCTCCAATGGAGTAGACTGGCATTTCCAACCTGTTTTTTTGGAATACACATCCCATAAATGTTAATAAAACTGTGTGTGTATTCCAGATGCTCTCATTCAGTGGTTTCCATCCTGTGTATTATTCCATCACTATTACACTCACAGCAAATTCACATCTTGACTCTGTTCCTATTAGCCATGTGACCTTGGACCTATTATTTCCTCCCCTCTGAATTCTTAAGATGGGGAACAAGGCAGAGATGTTCACTCTAGGCACTGCTATTCAGTATCACATTAAGGGTCCCATTAAGTAGTTATGGATGCTGAGAAGTTCCCTGGTCTGCCATCTGCAAGCTGGAAAAATCAGGAAAACTGGTGGTGTAGTTAAGTCGGAATCCATAGCCCTGAGAACTGGGGCACTGATTTCACAATCTGGGTCCAAAAGCCCAAGAACCAGGAGTTCTGCTAGTAGGACAGGAGGAAATGAATGTCTCAGCTCAGATCTCCTGGCAATCTTGACTCCAGCTTGTGCTTCATCCAGCCTGGCATTTCGCATGATATGCTCTGCATAGAAGTTAAAATAAGCAGGGTGACAATATACAGCCTTGATGTACTCCTTTCCCGATTTGGAACCAGTCTGCTTTTCCAAGTCCAGTTCTAACTGTTGCTTCTTGACCTGCATACAGATATCTCAGGAGGCAGGTCAGGTGGTCTGGTATTCCCATCTCTTGAATTTTCCACAGTTTGTTGTGATCCACACAAAGGCTTTGGTGTACTCAATAAAGCAAAAATAGGTGTTTTTCTGGAACTCTCTTGCTTTTTTGATGATCCAGCAGATGTTGGTAATTTGATCTCTGGTGTGTATATATACTTGTATACACATATATTTATATATATATAAAAAATAATAAGCATATACACATAAAAACTATATCAAAACTCATATAATAAAACACGTGTAAATATTTAGTATTTTTAGTAAAACAATGAAATGCTGGGGACTTTTTATTACTTATTAAAACAGCTCACTGTGGTCATTAAAATTAAATTATCATCTGCAAAAGAGTAAATGAATATTGTGTTTCACAGGATAGTGGAGGATGACTTCTCAATACATCAGTCCAAAACTGCAGACAGCAACCAGACTTTTGAACATTAAAATGTAGTTCACTTAAAAGATGGAATCTTTAGCAGCAAAACAGATCTGCTATAGCAAGACTTTCAAGGAAATTATTATTTGAACCAGTCCACTGAAGAATTACCCAACAGATTTCACACATGCAGTTCTGTTCTATTTCAACCTCAATCCAGACAACAAAAGAAATATAAAGTGAAAAATGTCATCAAATCCACATTGCATTGAAACCCCTCTATTTGCCATGGTTTGGTATTCCTCTGAAAATGGAAAAAAGTCAGTATGCATTATTGCAATAATTAGTACAAAGACATCAAGATAAGGTGTTGAAGAGTGAAAGAGTTAGGGAATTTTTCAAAAGTAAGATGCCAAAATGATAAAACTCATTAAGTTGGGAGATGTTCTTATACTCTAAAGCAGTGGTTCTCAAAGTGTGGCCTGGGGACCTCTAATGGTCCTCAAGAGACTTTGAAGGATCTGCAAAGTCAGCAACATTTTCATAATAATATTACAGTGTTATTTGCTTTTTTCACTCTCGTTCTCTCCATACTGTACAGTGAAGTTTTCCAGTGGTTATATGTCATATGTTGTTATTTAGTCACTTCAGTTATGTCCAACTCTTTGCAACCCCACTGTCCATGGAATTTTCCCAGCAAGATTACTGGAGTGGATAGCCATTTCCTTCCCCAGGGGATCTTCCTGACCCAAGGATCGAACTCACATCTGCATTGCAAGTGGATTCTTCCCCACTGAGCCACCAGGGAAGCCCATATGTCATGTTATATCACAGCAAATGGTTTATAGATGCAGATATGAGAATCCAAATTCTTCTATAAAGCCAAACACTCAAGAGTTTTACAGAAATGGAAAATAATCCTGCTCTTCACTAAATTATATTGTTTTGGAAAATGCACTTATTTTTCCTAAAATTATGTTAAGTTGCAGTGAGAGGTGTTACTGGTGTTTTCAAATGAATAAATAACTATTTTTAAAGTTTCCCAGTGGGATCCATTTCAAGGATGCAGCCTTGAGAGAGCAATGTGTTATTGAGACCAACTGAACAGTATATGAGACTGAACCCCATTAAGGCCTTTATATAGATGTTTAAGATTCTGACTGGTAGGTACAGAGATCTACTCGTCTTGAAGTCCCCAAAACAAGCCTCATGGGGAAGCTTCATTGCTGTTTAAACCTTCCATCTACAAATCTGGAGTGGCTGCCTACCCCTTCAGTCTCTCCTTGTACAGGTGAACCAGTCCAGGTTGACTTGGAGGAAGAGCAATCAGGGTGGCCTGCAGGGGATTGGAGGCAGACAGATATTATCTGGAAGTCTAAGAGGAAAGATAAAAACTCACATGTGTGCATAGCCTGATTTTCCCTTTTGTTTACCATATCTCTAAGGATAAACAATTATCTTCTGGTTGAAGATGATCAAATAAGCCCCAGGAAGAAACTGATCAGAAGTATACCGATGGGACTGTTGTGGAAACCAAAGCAGCAAGAGAATGATAGAGAGAGTAGGGTGAATTGAGATTTGGGAAAAGGAAGTAGATACTATCTGGGGAGAAGGCTAGGGGAAATTGAAATAAAAATGAAACCAAGATTAGAGAAAGGAAGAGGATGAGTGAAACAAAAAAAGCACAGCTTTGACTGCAAATCAGCAATGAAAGAGAAGAGAGAAAAGTGTGCGTGGAAATCTACTTTTTCTGACTTTTTTCTCCAGTTTCTAGTATTGCTGTCATTGTTTTTTAAACTTCCGTGTTATGACTCCTCCTGTGATAGTAATTTCTATACCTGTAACAAAGTAAGTTTTCTCTATGTTTAACACATCAGGTAACTGAAAAAAAATTTTAGGAGGCAATTTGCAGAGGAGGAGAATAAAGTTTATGTGTAATATTAAAATAAGACTTCATCATGCTGTTCAGATATGCCACAAGTTGGATAGGATGACCACAGAAAAAGCACTCTGGCCAATTTAAAGGCTCTCTGCCATCCACATGTGTCGTTAAAGGGATTTTTTTTGGCAGTCACTCATTGAGGTCCAGGTGGTATTTCCATAATGGGTTGGGGATGGAATTTGATCTCAGAAAAGGAATGTGGATTTAGTCTCGGACAACAGTGGATGTACAGTGTTCTGGCATGCAGCCAGTCACTCTGTTGATAGATACTCCCAATTTCAGTTGAAAGCAACTACTTTCTTTAGCTTCTCCACCTCCGCTCTTCCAGTTGTATAGACAATCACCAAGTTACAGCCATTAAACTGGATAAAAATATACACTGTATCTCCAAGGTATTTGTGCATTAGAGTTCAGCACGTATCATATTTTGTTGTGATTACTGACATGTCCATCTCTTTAATAAACTTTATCTTTCATGAAGAGCAGAACAGTGGCACACAGTAATATCTCCAACAGTCATTTGGCTTTTGCTCAAACACATCATGGCACGACGGCTCAATAAGCCACTTAGAAATGGATTTGGCTTCTTTACATATAGTAGGTTTCCCATCATTGGAGGTTTCAGGCAGGGCTTAACTCAGAAATCCCTAAAGACCCTTCAAACAAAGTCAAAAGACAAAAGCACAGGGACTTCGCTGTTGGTCCAGTGGTTAAGAATCTGCCTTGCAATGCAGGGGATGTGGATTCCATCCCTGGTCAGGCAACTAAGATCCCACATGCCACGAAGCAACTAAGCCTGTGCCCTGCAACTACTGAGTCCGCATGCCACAACTAGAGAGTCTGCACCACAACGAAAGATCCTGTAGGCTGCAACTAAGACCCGAGGCAGCCAAATTAATTAATTAATTGAAGAAAAAAAGAAAGAACACATTCTCTTTGCACACATTCCCCTTTTCTACAGTATTGCATCTGCTACTCTCCTTTTTATGTGCTCATGGCATATACTCACTAAATTTGCATTAAGAAAGAATTATGTCTCATAGGCGATACCATTTTCTCTCAAATATAATGTGCTTGCTATTTCGTAATCTCCTGTAAAGTATTTTGATTTGGCACAACGAGAGTAAGTATTATTTAATATCCACATTTTTTCAGCTGGCCTTCTTTCTATGATGAAATAGCACCAGGAACAGCTTTGGCTTGCAATTACCTCCAAAAATCTTTAATGAGCTAGAAAGTAAAAATGAAAAGGAAAGGTTAAAGGTTTTTCTGACCAGATAATACAAGGCTAAAGGTTAACTTAATTAAAGTTTATAAAAAATAAAACCTCAACCAGAGAGGTCTGTTTGCGTAGTTATGAATTCAGAGGGCCGCGTCTGATCTGTACTTCATACCAAGGTATTTATTTTGTCCACATGTGATGCAAAATAAGCAAATGCATCACATTTTGAATGCAATTCAGTGCATTTGACTTGGAATTGCTTTAATCTGATGAAAACAATACTATAGTTGATTCTTGGAAGAGTGAAAATGCTTCATTCACTTAAGAACTTAAAGCCTCATCTACTTAAAGCTTCAGCGTTTCTTATTCTCTTGAACACCTATGATGTTGAAATAATCCTTTCTGGGGTGCAATTTCCTTCTTAAGTATGATGGATCAATATTCCCTGTATATCAAAACAGCCGCTTTCAGAAAGAAAATTACTTGAGACAGCTACATCATGGGAGAAGCTAAGCACACGCAGTAGATGGCAAAAAGATTGTAATTTTTCACCCTTCGCTGTATCCACACCCTTTGCACTGTGATTTTGCAATTCCTCTCACTAAAGAGGCTTCCCAGGTGGCGCTAGTGGTAAAGAACTCGCCTGCCAATTCAGGAAACATGAGACGTGGTTTCGATCCTTGGGTCCGGAAGATCCCCTGAAGAAGGGAATGGCAACCCACTCCTGTATTCTTGCCTGGGAAATTCCGTGCACAGAGGAGCCTGGCGTGCTACAGTCCATAGGGTCGCAAAGAGTCTGACACGACTGAAGCGACCTAAGACGCAGGAACACAAAGAGGCAGAGTCCATTTCCCTTCCCCTTGAATCTGGACTAGCCTTGTGACCTATTTTGGCCAATATATTGCAACAGAACTCACAGCATGCCGATTCTGAGCCTAGGTCTCAAGATACCTTGCATGCTCCTTTCTGCTCTTTCTCAGAACCTGGTAACCATCAGGAAAACAAGCTCGGACTAGCCTGCTGTATTATGAGACAACAGCCAGCCATCTCCTAGACATGTAAGTGAAAACCATTCCCGGTCAGCCAGCCCCCCGGCCAACCTGTAACTGACCACAGGCACAGAGTCAAGCCCCAGAGAGACCAGTTGAGCCTAGCCTAAACCAGAAGAACTGCCCAGACTAGTGAGCTTATTTTATCCACTATATTTTGCAACAGTTTGTTACAAAGGAGAAGATAACCTATACATGACAATTTTCTGAAGGAGTATCACTTGAAATAGGCAACAGAAAATGACACAGACCAGTAAATGAGTGCCGGAGGATTTTTTTAAGCCAAAATTCAGTAACAAATCCCAATTTTCCATATGCAACTGATCCTAGAAATTAGCGACAATCGAGGTGGCTATTCATAAATTAAAAAAAAAAGAAAGATTTAGCATACAGTTATTCTGAGGCAGGGAAATGATTGAAAGTCTAAAGTACCAGCAACAGAAAGACGGGTAGCTAACAGAAACCACTGAAGATGTGATTGTCACCTGGTAAATATTGATTAAGGAAAATGGAAAGTGAAAGTGTAAAAAGCACTGACTGAGCATAGGTGTTGACTGTGGGTCGAGCTCCCACCCCGGAGATTACTGCTCACTTCTTAGCACTATATGCAGGAGGAAATGGCAGATTCAGTAAAGCTGTTAAAGCAATGTCTTAGCTTCCCAAGCAGCAGAGAGCTTTCTATTTAAATTGCCATCCCTCAGAAGAGCTGCATTAGCAAGCTGCAGAGAAGATGTGGGTAAATTTGCCACCTCGGATGTACTCCCTAACCTCCCATTTTGTCCTTTAAAATCAAGGTTTTCAACACTGAAGATGATAAGTCTGCAAGCTACCTGAGTTACATTCTCAAACACTAGCTTGAACAATCAAGGCCATTTTCTTGAACATTTTCCTCACCCTCCCTACCTGCTTTTTTCAGATCACTTAAAGAGAGTCACGAACCAAGAACTGTTTAAAATGCACAGTTCATAAATCTTTTGATGTGGGAACAATTCAATACCCAAACCACATAGCTGCCAACTTCCACTTCTTCACCTTTGTTCTGTATTTTGATTGGGGAAGACACAAAGCTAAGAGAGCATGATGAATCCCAGGAAGAGGGACAGTATAGCAGACATTACAAAATAGGGGGAGTCTAAAGTGTGGTCTTTGCTACTTTCTCAGTTTGTCCCTCTGAAATAGATAGCTGCTGAGAAGCTGCTATATAACACAGAAAGCCCAGCCTGGAGCTTTGTGATGACCTGGAGGGGTGGAATGGGAGAAGGGGAGGGAGGCTCAAAAGGAAGGGGATATATATATATATGTATAAAATTTATATATAATTTATATATAAATTTTTATATAAATTTTTAAAATTTAAATTTATATATATAAAATTTTATATATATATATATAAAATTATGAGTGATTCATGTTGTCGTACAGCAGAAACCAACACTGCATTGTAAAGAAATTTTTCTCCAATGAAAAAATGAATTTAAAAATTAATAAATTTCTTCAACTCAAAAAAGTGTTTTAAATTTTTAAAGTGTTTCAAATTTAAGCCTGTTTTTCGTCTACCTTAATTCATTTTATTAAATTATTCTGTAGCTCCATAAGCCAAGAGATGAGAAAAGTCAATTGAGCTATTAATGGCATGGGGCTTAAAAAAAAAAAAAAGAAAATGCAAAATGAATGATCATTAGAGCATCTCAGAACAAAAGGTTAAGGACAGTTGCATATGGGTTTACTGGTTACATAAGTGGCTCCTCCACACTTTGAAGCTGTTAGTTAGCAATTACTGGTCTTTAAAACAGACGACTCTAGGTATCCTCCTCAAGGGAGAAAGTCTGTACACCAGTGACATCACATAAGGGCTCCCTGGTGGCTCAGTGATAAAGAATCTGCCTACAATGCCCATGTTGCAGGAGAAGCGGATTCAATCCCTCAGTCAGGAAGGTCCCCTGGAGGGGGGCACGGCAACCCACTCCAGTATTCTTGCCTGGAGAATCCCATAGACAGAGGAGTCTGGCGGGCTACAGCCCATAAAGTCTCAAAGAGTCGGACATGACTGAAGCGACTTAGCACACTCGACATCACATAAGAGGGTCGGTTAAGTTTGACACCCATCACAGTAGGAGTTGTCTGAGCTGCCTGTTGCAGACTGCCTAAGAAAGTCAGGAGCTGGTCCTGGAGTTAAGGAAGAAATCAGCTTCTGTAAGGATTATAAGCCCTGTATGTAATAAGTATGCAAAAAACAGAGTAGAAAAGAGAGGGCTGAAAAGAGAAGTAATAGCAGTGATGTTAAAGAATGGATCTTTAACATCCATTCACTTAAAAAAAAAAAAAAAGGAAATCTGGAGAAGATTCAACAACATGTAACATCTATTAAACCTAAGTGTTGAGTTTTCTTATTTTCCTATCTTTTATTTCTATTTAAAATAGTTCATAATGGTGCACATATAATAAAAAAGAAACAAAATGAAGTGGAATAATCTATGTCGGCCCACAATAGAACTAGCTGTCTCCTAGGAGATGTTTAATGATAACACAAAAAGAGATGTCTGAGTGGATAGGTAGGCCTATTTTATGGCCTACTTCTGAATGCCAGGTTTCAATGAGATTTAGAAAAAAACACCTTTATCTGGCAGGGTGGTGAATCTCTTAACTGTAACTCATATTTTCTGTGTCTTCTTTGGTATGGGTCTGTCTTCCATGGTATGGTTATAAGAACAATAAATTACAACAGCGAAACTAGAGCATAAATATCCTCTGGATATAATAAAGTTCTTATGTGCTTAAAAGCTAGGGAAATAATCCCATTTCTCTAGCTGAAGTAGTTGATTCCCTTATTATCAAAATGAACAACTGGCATTATGACTAAATGGAATTTGAATGAATCATCTTAATAAAGGTACATGGAAGCATCTATCTAGATGCTTGGTGAAAAATAGACATTCTGGTAACTTTTTTTGGTTCCTTAGTCTACTGACGTTTTTACTTATCTGTCACTTGGAAAACAACCACATGCTAAATCTGGATATTTGGTTTCCTTGCCCTGAAGAGAGCTCCTTCTGTGCTCACGTCCCTGGGGTGCCAGCAGAACGCCGGGCTCTCTGCCCACTGGGCGGTCTGGTATTGCTCACCTAGAACAGTGAGACTGCAGTGAGGAGCTGCCCCTCCCATGTGTTTGCCAAACACCAAAGGCCAGGTGAGGGGCACACAGATCAGTGAGCAAGAGGCCGGCTGCCTTACAAATATGTAGTCTGAAGCATTCGAAGGAGCAAGGGCCCAGTAGGTGGCTGATGTGCTGCCTCTCTACTCTGTGTGGGCCCTTAAATCCTTTCCTTTGAGCTCCCTAATATAGCTCTTCTAAGGGATAACTATTTAAATAGAAAGCTCCCACTGTTTGGCAAGTCAGAAAGCATCAGTTCACTGTTCTAACAGCTCTACAGCAGCCCTGAAAACACAGAGGAGATGGGTGAGCAGGAATCCCCAAAATAGTCTCTTTGATCTACCAGAAGTCACTTAGTTACAGTGCTGCATGCAATTGAGAAGGGGAAAGTCGTTCTCTGGCCACTCCTTTTCATCATTAATATCCAGGTAACAAGTTACATTCTAGAGACTCTGCTTCTCGCTCATTTGCAAGGAGGACTTTCCAGTGATCCCATCCTCTCTCAGGGCATTTATTTATGTCCCAACTAAAATACTATATGCCATGCCCCACAGCCAAAATGAGGAACCCTACTTCATTCATGGTGACACTTATTCTCAAGAAAGGTTAGAAAGTATGCAACAATGGATCTGTAAAGACTTAATATTTAAGAACTCTCTACCAACTCTTGGGTTAGATTCACTAGGAAATCTAAAAATCACCATATACACAATAGCAAAACAAGTAATAAAATCAAGTGTATTGGTTAGTACTCTGTGCTGTGTTATAGCCTATAAATTCAGAGGTCAGACAAACGAGAGGGTCCTCGGCGGCAAATGGATACAAACTTCACCAAGTTGATGAGAAGATTTGAAGTTTGACATGTGTACCAAATAAAAATTCAGTAAAATGGAAATGGTATGATGGTGAGAAATAAATGGGTGGTGGTAAGAAAAGGACATAACCATCAGGCATTGAATGAAATGAGTTTGGGGTGTGTGTGTGTGTTGTGTCATTGTGGGTAGTGGAAAAGGGGGGAGTGGCGAGTGGATGTCTGAGGGTTGGCTGGACTGAGTCATAATTTGTCTAAGGAAATTTTGGCTAAAAATACAGTGGACTTTCAACAAAAGGGATGCTGTAGGAAACAATGTTGTAACATTGAAACAATGTTGTAAATTTGGGGAGGGTCTTCACCTCCTAAGAAATAAAATGGAAAGAGAAGAAATTAAACATGTAGTATCTTGCATGGTTTCCCCACTTGTCCAAGACGTAGTCATGGAAGAAAAAAGGTAAGAGGACCATTTCATCACGAATTCTATTGTAAATAGTCACAATGAACTGAAAAATACTAAAAGAGAACAAAACTGAGGAGAGAGAAAAGCAAGGATAAGGAGCAAGTGACATGTACAAAATTGAAATATTTGACCCTATTATTTAAACTCTTCCTAAAATACATGAAATGTTCAAATGTTTTTATTTCCTTTACATACTTGAAGGGAAACAGCTTCTGTATCTTTGTGGTAACAGGGCATCACAGCAAGAAATGAAACAAGTACCAAATGTCCTCCATGTTAGTTGACACTAAAGAATTTCTAAACGCAGCCTCAAAGGTTTTTTTTTTTTTTTTTTTTTTGTACTGTCTGTTAACTTAAAGGATATGTAAAATCATTCCAGTAGCTGGTAAATGATCCATGACAAAGAAATATATATATATGTATATATTTAGGATGTGTTTGAACACAGAACTTTGCATTTGCTATTCTGCTGTGTCATTTAGACACAAGGGCACAATCTCCTAAAGCCAGACTTTTCAAGTTTTGAGATAAAAGGTATGAAAGTGAAGTTGCTCAGTTGTGTCTGACTCTTTGCGACCCCATGGACTGTAGCCTACCAGGCTCCTCAGTCCATAGAATTTTCCAGGCAAGAGTACTGCAGTGGGTTGCCATTTCCTTCTCCAGGGGATCTTCCCGACCCAGGGATCGAACCCGGGTGTCCCACATTATGGGCAGACACTTTACCATCTGAGCCATAATCCACCCTTCTCTTTTTCTTCCATTCTCCTTTCTATCAGCACAATGCAAAGTATTCAGGTGATAAAGCCACACTGTCTATATCATTAGTGTTGAGAAGGTTTTAGACTTCTGCAAGTCTCCTACCTGATGCTGTCCATCTGGCTTTAAGGCACACTGAGTAACATCAATTAATTTACTGAAAATGACTTCTGACCTAGTGCCAGGACAGTACGGAATACTCTTGCAAGAAATTCCTCAAGTTCCATAGCTGGTAAAACACAATTTGTAACTTTATCCATACTTGACAATTCTTTCCTTGATCTGTATAAGGAGAAATGAAAACATCATAATTTGACAAGGATAAAGGATGCATAGGCGATATAACGACTCTCAGAGATTCTGACCTGACTAGCCCTGAAATGAATGTTTTTATGGCATTGCCCTTATAGGGAAACCCAGTGAATACAATTAGCAAAAAAGCAATTATATATATATATATATATACACTTCCACATTTTCCCCTTCTATTTGCCATGAACTGATGGGACTGGATACTATGATCTAAGTTTTAGGCTTTTCAAAATGACTTAATTATTGTTTAAGAAACTGAGAATCAGAATTGAAAATTGAATGTGAAAAAAACAAACCAATAGTTAATAGTGTGCTCAGATATGATCTTCAACCACAAATAGAATTTTATCCTTTAAAAGTCTTTGGCTAGTGATTAAGTTTTGTGATTTAATTCACAGAAAACTGTGATGAGAATCAATTCACTTGTCTACACAACTGCATTTTTTACCCCCCAAGTAATATTCACTAAAAAATTTTAAAAATTTATAGGTCTTAACGGTTTCTTTTATAAACTTTGTGATAAAACTATAATCCACTTTTGCTGACAAGATTACTTTTCTGACTGATTAATAAAAAGCATAAATGAGTTTTATGATCATGTAGATAAAATTTTAGTGAGAAATATATATTGCTGCTGTTGGCTTCCATTTGTCTTCTGTTTATTTTTAAATAATCCATGAATAAAATCTTTGTAGGTTAGAGGAATAAATGTGTTACACAGGAAAAGATCATTTCATTGTTTTATTTGGTGCAGTTTGGTATTGTTTGAATTTATGACCACAAACATGAACTTCTTAGGGTAGCAATAACTTTAAATGATTACTATATCTGAATAAATGGCAGAACAGAATACTATATACAAAATTGTTAGGAAAATTGTCTTTTCCCCTAGATCAAAGTAATACATCCTAATTTCAGAAGACTAAAGATGGAAACATATTTAAGAAGAAAATTTACCCATGGATTATGTTTTTTAGACTCTTCTCTCAATGTGGTTTAAAATTCTTACACACTTTTATTATTTAAAGCTATATATTTAAATGTCTTAATTGTGGTGAAAACCACAATAGGAAACAGCTCTGTCCAAAGAAAGACATGACAAGAAGAAGGTGTCATAGAGAGGTCTGTCACTTTCTTCTTCCTTCCTAATTTTAGTCATACGAGTGTGTGATGTAAGTGGCTCATCTAAGATCAGTAATTAATACTAACGTTGTGTTTTTCAGTATATATTATCTATCTATGAGCATGCATATATTTATCAAACAGATGACATGAATTCAATAAATTCATGAATTCAAGCACTCTCTTGGGTGCTATTAAAAATAATTAAAGAAAGACATGGCATGGCTCCTGCCCTCAAGATGTTCCTCACCTGCTTAATGATACAATATATATTGAACAGTAAGAAAACAAGGAGCAACTAGAAGTTTTGGCTAGCATGGCAGCAACAAAGTAGAGAAGTGAGCAATCGTGAGACAGGATGGAAGGGGTGTTAGGGCAAAACCTTTAAAAGAATGATAAAGCTGTTTAAGATATGATATAAACTGGTCAGAAACAACCCTGGTTGGTGGAAGATTCAACTTGCAGTGGACCTTGAGCTTCATTACACACTCACTGTAAGACATTAGCATCTACATGAAACAACCACAAGTGCCATGGCAATTCCGAGGCCAACGATAAAAGGCCAACAAGTGGGTGGTGCCCCGACTCCCAGAAATCCCCACCCCTTCCCCAAACAGCTGTAACAATCCTCCCACTTGTTAGCCTATGAAATTACCCAGCCTATAAAAACTAACCACCCCGTATTTGGGGACCGCTCTCACTTTCTGAGACAGGCTGCATTCTGTCTATGGAATATGTATCTCTCTAAATAAACCTGCTTTTGCACTTAGTTCTTGGGGCAGAGTCTCCCTGCCTGCCTGCCTGTATCCCTCACAAGCATCTATATTAATAAATCTACTTCTTGCCTATCAAGTTGACTCTCACTGAATTCCTTCTGTGCTAAGACATAAAAAACCTGAGCTTCAGTAAGTGCTGACACCAGGTAAGTAATTCTAATCAAAAGACAATGGGTTCAAGTCCCAGCCCATGGATTCAAGTCCCAATCTTAGTTTAACTAGGCTAGAATCCCATCTGAGCTAAGCTTTCAGTATCAAAGAAGATTATATAGAAAGGTTTTTGCCATAGAAGTAAATTTTAAGTCTAGGAAAGAAGGCAGTTTCCAAGGCAGTGTAATATAAAATGACATGCAAGATTAACTCAGACCCTCAGAGGAACCACGGAATTAGACCTAAGAAAGGAAGGTGTCAGATGGCTGGAATGGTGTGAGAGTGTTCAGAGAGGATGAAGGAGGTGGAAACAGTGCAAGGTATGAATGCAATGAGTAGCTGAAGTTTCCAGTGAAGAAGCCCAAGAAATAGACAAGAAAATAATAGATATGAAAAAGCAAATATTAATTCATTCATTATCTGTGCTGCTGCTGCTGCTAAGTCGCTTCAGTCGTGTCCGACTCTGTGCGACCCCATAGACAGCAGCCCACCAGGCTCCCCCGTTCCTGGGATTCTCCAGGCAAGAACACTGGAGTGGATTGCCATTTCCTTCTCCAATGCATGAAAGTGAAAAGTGAAGTGAAGTCACTCAGTCGTTTCCGACTCTTCGTGACCCCACAGACTGCAGCCCACCAGGCTCCTCCACCACAAATTATCTGTGGCATCTCTATTATTTCCTGGCACTGTATTAGGCACTGGGAAAGCAATGAAGAACAATATAATGTCACACCTCTCATGGAACTTTGATCCTTTTGGGGAGAGACAAAAAGATAATAAAATATGAAAAAATAATAGGTGCAAAGCAGAGAATTAAGATATGGTGATATTGTAGTGAGGGTCTAGGTATAGGCAGCACTTCAGTCTGGTAGTTAGGGAAGACTTCTCCAAGGAGTTGCTATTTAACCTGAGGCCTTATATTTCTAGGAACAGTCAGTGTGAAAAACGAGAAAACCTGATTGGCTGGAGTTTAGCAGGCAAGGGGGAGCATGCTATGACTTTAGAGACAGGGCCCAGGACAAAGTCATGTAAAAGCAAAAGATAAATGAAGGTGATGCCTTTTCATTTATATAATGGTCTAAATATGTTCAGACTCTTTTAATATGGAAATTTAAGTTGTTTTCTTTCCCTCTGTACTAAATCGGAAAGAAGGAATGGAAATCTGTTCTCTGAACAGCTTAGAGCTTTGGAGGATTAAGCCCTCTCTGAACACAAAGGGGAATGAATTCAGCTTTGGGTTAAATGAGCCATCAAAGTCTACTGTAAAATAAATAGAAGGAAGGTCTGAGGGTAGGGGCAGAACTGCTTAGAAAGCAAGAATTCCAAAGGGTTTGAGACCACACAGAGCTCATCGCTTCCTGACTGTTCCTCACCTTCTCCCCAGAGGAAAAGAGATGAACCCTGAGGTGATAGACTTGAGGTAAGGCAAAAAGTCTGAAAAACCACACTGTAGATCTATTCCTTGGAAAGAAGCTAGGAATGCAGAGAGGAAGACTGGTAACTATACTGAGACGAACAATGTCTTTCCAAGTGATATGGTAAGATGGAATGAAAGCTATCTAAGAGACCATTGAAATGCAACATATTTCTTACAAACATTTTTTATGTAATAAGATTTATTTCAGTAAAAATACCTAGGTAAAATCAGGTTTGTATAATCATGTTGGATGTCTAAATTGGCATTTCCCAAAATTCAGTGGGATGTAACAAGGAATTATGGAAAAAGAAAGCATGTCCCATAGTCAAACACATCCAGGAAACATTGGGTTAAAAATGCTTCAGTGTTACTGTTTTTAAGTGCAGGACTTCTCAGAGCCTTTAGTTATGCTTTTGTCCCTTACAAATATCCAAGTAGGAGACAGAATTTAGCATTCTCCAAACCTAATTGATCAAAGCTTTTCCTTTTTTTAACCTCAGAATATTTCCTAGAATTAATCTTCCAAGAAAATGTACTGATATTTGACTGCAGGACTAGACTGGATCAGCAAAAAAAAAAAAAAAAAAAAAAAGTGTGATGTGTACAATGCAGACAAGTTAACAAAAACAATGCAAGTTAACTTGTAAGTCAGGTACTCACAGCAAAAGAATGTTAAACCTTGTTTAGCTCAGTTGGATAATCCTTTTTGTAAACTATGCATTAATCATATGAAGAGGTTATACGATCAGAATTATTCCAAAATATTATAGGCCACACTTAGCTCTATTGGTATTAATGTGGCACAACTCAATTAAACAATGCCATCATCTATTCCAATTTCTTTAAAAGAGAGGAAGGTTGACATTTTACATCATGTTCTCTATTTACCACCACCATTTTTATAGATCTGAAAATGTACAAAATAATATAAAGGATAAGACAGCCATATGGTAAAGATTAATTTAAATAACTTTTATTGCATCTGTTAAAATCAGATAAATAAAACCTGTATCTTAGTGAGTAAAATTATCTACTGAGTCTCTGATGTGTACATCAAAATGTACAAATGGACCTGCAAACCTCTTTGAGTAGATCCTAGTAGTCACATATACACTGGCCCTTCTCAACCACTTTACCTCCTCTTGCTTCGCTGAGATTTCCTGGTGCGGAGAGGGAGAAGGCGAAGCCAGCAGAATTATATTCTGGCTGAGTCCCTGATCCATGTTCCTTAAATGTCCCACCCCCCTTCACCACCCACAATATAATATCTTATATTATATATATTATATAATATAAACTATCTTCAGAAACATGGGGTCCCTTCTTCCCTGTTGTAGTCTAATCCAAAAAGCCTTTGAGTGGCTTTATGCAGAATCTGGCTTTCAAATTCTATTAAAAAGAAATTGAAACATAACATTGATTATCTTAGAATATGAAATAAAGAGTTGATAAAAACATTTTTACTATTAAGTTTCCCTGGTAATTTTGCTGAAAATGAAATTTGCTCTTTCTCAGATATTCATTTGGTCCAATCCAAGTCAAGCAAATTTTGTTACTCAGATCACCAGAAAGTGCAATTAAACCAAAGTCATGGTGGAGTACTACATAATGCCCACTGTTGTAAAGATAACTTCCCTGTACCATGAGTCTCCTAAGATATGTTTTTGTTCAAATATCTAATCATATTATAATACTTTGAAAACATAATAATTTTAGTAATGCACATACTGTATATGTTATCCTACTACAAATACTCAATCTTCATTCTTTCACTATTTAAGATCAAGATTGGAGGGCACGGTACTGTTATTATGCTGGTACAAAAGTGTGGTTCTTGCATTGTTGAAATTTGTTGTTTGATACTGCGATACATTCAAAATAAATGTAGTTATGTTGTATATCATCTCAATGTACATTTCTCACTGTTTGTTTGTTTTTTTTTTTTTTTTTGCTGCTAATGACATTACTTGCTGGGTTTATTTTATATTTGCTTTAGATGCTGGGCTGGAAGAAGCACAAGCTGGAATCAAGATTGCCGGGAGAAATATCAAGAACCTCAGATATGCAGATGACACCACCCTTATGGCAGAAAGTGAAGAGGAACTAAAAGCCTCTTGATGAAAGTGAAAGAGGAGAGTGAAAAAGTTGGCTTAAATCTCAACATTCAGAAAAGAAAGATCATGGCATCTGGTCCCATCACTTCATGGGAAATAGATGGGGAAACAGTGGAAACAATGTCAGACTTTATTTTTTTGGGCCCCCAAATCACTGCAGATGGTGATTGCAGCCATGAAATTAAAAGATGCTTACTCCTTGGAAGAAAAGTTATGACCAACCTAGATAGCATATTCAAAAGCAGAGACATTACTTTGCCAACAAAGGTCCATCTAGTCAAGGCTATGGTTTTTGCAGTGGTCATGTATGGATGTGAGAGTTGGACTCTAAAGAGAGCTGAGTGCAGAAGAATTGATGCTTTTGAACTGTGGTGTTGGAGAAGACTCCTGAGAGTCCCTTGGACTGCAAGGAGATCCAACCAGTCTATTCTAAAGGAGATCAGTCCCAGGTGTCCTTCTTTGGAAGGACTGATGTTAAAGCTGAAACTCCAATACTTTGGCCACCTCATGTGAAGAGTTGACTCATCTGAAAAGACTCTGATGCTGGGAGGGATTGGGGGCAGGAGGAGAAGTGGATGACAGAGGATGAGATGGCTGGATGGCATCACCAACTCGATGGACATGAGTTTGTGTGGACTCTGGGAGATGGTGATGGACAGGGAGGCATGGCGTGCTGCAATTCATGGGGTCGCAAAGAGTTGGACATGACTGAGCGATTGAACTGAACTGATGGAAATAATGTTAGACAAAAAGCAAATTAGAGCAATCTTCTTGATTTCAAAATAGGTCACAAAGCAGTGGAGACAACTGGCAATATCAACAACACATTTGGCCTAGGAACTGCTAACGAACATAGAGCTCAGTGGTGGTTCAAGAAGTTTTGCAAAGGAGACAAAAGCCTAGAAGATGAGGAGCAGAACAACCAATTGAGAGGATCATCAAAGCTGATCTTCTCAAAACTACATGAGAAGTTGCCCAAGAACTCAATGTCAACCATTCTATGGTTGTTTGGCATTTGAAGCAAATTGGAAAGGTAAAAAAGCTTGATAAATGGGTGCCTCATGAGCAGACACCACAAATCAAAAAAATCGTCATTTTGTAGTGTTGTTTTCTTTTATTCTATGAGACAACGATGAACAATTTCTCAATCGGATTGTGACCTGTGATGAAAAGTAGATTTTATATGACAACCAGTAATAACCAGCTCAGTGGTTGGACCGAGAAGAAGCTCCAAGGCACTTCCCAAAGCCAAACTTGCACTAAAAATGTCAAGGTCACTGTTTGATGGTCTGCTGCCTGTCTGACCCACTACAGCTTTCTGAATCCAGGAGAAACCATTACCTCTGAGAAGTATGTTCAGCAAATCAATGAGATGCACAGAAAACCGCAACACCTGCAGCCAGTATTGGTCAACAGACAGGGCCCAGTTCTCCACAAAAACGCCCCACCACGTGTCACATAATGAATGCTTCAAAAGTTGAACAAATCGGGCTATGAAGTTTTGCTTCATCTGCTATATTCACCTGACCTCTCACCAACTAACCGATTACCACTTTTTCAAGCATCTCAACTTTTTGCAGGGAAAATGCTTCCACAATGAGCAGGAGGCAGAAGATGCTTTCCAAGAGTTCATCAAATCCTGAAGCATGGATTTTTATGCTATAGGAATAAACCAACTTACTTCTTGTTGACAAAAAGTTTCGATTGTAATGTTTCCTATTTTGATTAATAAAGATGTGTTTGACCCTAGTTATAAAATGATTTAAAATCCATGGTCCAAAACCGTAATTATGTTTGCACCAACCTAATATTAATACTTCTGTTTAGAACCATTGTTTGTTGACATAGCATAGGAAAATCAAATAGTTATATGTTTCCTATCTTGAACAAGTAAGACATAAGTATCCCTGAAGAAATTCACTTTCAAGTCTAAAGTATAAAACAAAATCATGACAAAATCGTGTTTGTAAAAACTATACCACTGAAATATCTCAGAGATAAGTAGAATCATACCCCAGAAGAGACATGTGGTGGGGGGAAAAAAGATCACTGTTCTTGGAGTATTGTCCTGCAGATTCCAGAAAAATGGAGATGTCAAAAACCTGGGAGGGTGACCTAAACCACTTTGTAATCTAACATCTTTTAAGTAGCCTCCCAAGTGGACTGGATAGTTGAATGGCATAGAGATTGCTAGTGATATATAGACAGAATTAATAAACATGAGACGAACTTGCCTCCTCATTTTGAGAATTCTATTAAAATGCTTTGCAAATTTTCGAGAGTTGAACAGAAAGATGATTTATCCACTGCCTCCTTCCCTGGCAAATTACTTGAATCTATTAACATATGAAATTTCAAAATATTAGTTCATTTCTATAACTACTCCAGACAAAGCAGAGGAAAGGCACTGCCTATAGTCATTTGTATTCCTCAAGTTCCATTGGATAGTCAAAGTCCATATCTCCTTAAAACTATGGTTTACAAACAAGTGATGTCTTTGAAAGTGCTTTCTAATCAGCAACTTCCACCTACCAAGCAACAGGTGGCGCAGTGGCAAAGAATCCACCTGCCAGTGCAGGAGACGCGGAAGACTAGGGTTGGATCCCTGGCTTGGGAAGACCCCCTGGAGTAGGCAGTGGCAACCCACTCTAGTATTTTTGCCTGGAAAATTCCATGGATAGAGGAGTCTTGCAAAATACAGCTCATGAGGTCGCAAAGAGTCAAACACGACTGAACACACTTGCACGTCCTTCTATGAGCTAACCTGTGCAGAAGGTCCTCTATCGAAGCCAACTCTTAATTCTTAAGGCAAATCTTTGATGTCAGTACTCTTATTATCCTTATTGCAAAGAAAAAGACACATTGATAATCTGTGGCAGAGATGAAACATGTCAAGAATAAAAAATATTAACAAGATTATCATATATTCATTTATCCGATAGAATTTGGAAAGTAACCATAGATAGAATATGCAAACTTAGTTACTCATTCATGTCCGATTCTTTGTGACCCATAAACTGTAGCCCACCAGGCTCCTCTGTCCATGGAATTCTCCAGGCAAGAATAGTGGAGTGGGTAGCCATTTCCTTCCCCCAGGGGATCCTCCCAGCCCAGGGATTGAACTCAGGTCTCCTGCACTGCAGGCAGATTCTTTACCATCTCAGCTACCAGGGAAGCCCAACCACAGATAACCACAATGTGGTAAGCAGTAGGGATTTGTCACTGATAGTCCCCTGTCCAAAATGAGTTTATAACTAATGTTAGAGGTGATGAGTGGTAGGATGGGCCACCACTGCCAAATTCAAATAAGATTTTATAAAAGTAGACTAAGATGACTCAGTTGCTGTAGCAACTGAAGATGTAACCTTTTTCCATCCAGTCTTCTTTGCTTTGCCTTTTGCTCCTATTCTCTGTTCCTTTCTGCCGCCTCCTCCTCTAACATTATTACTCTTAGTTTTTGTTTTTTATTCTCCAGATAGTTAAAACATTACTTAAAGTTTTTAAGTTTTCTGTGACACATCTTGAATCCCCCGGGAGAAAAGCAATGCAAAGTTCAAGGGAAGAAAAGAGAGAAAATCGTAAAGTTTCACAATTTATGAGCACTTCCCTATGACCAATGCAGTTCTCTATTTTTCAGCTCTCTATGCATTCTGATCAATTTCCTACCATTGTGGATTTAGCTATAGATATCTCTTTTTCTATATACAGTAATTGTTTACTTTACATTGAAATCCATTCCAACTGAAGTTAAATATTTTTCTACAGGGACAACGGAGTAAAGACTTATGAAAAATGCTTACCTATGAAGAGAAAAATGCCTTTACTATGAATAGAAAACCATGAGGCTTTTTAATGTAAATTCTAGAAAATAACTGTCAAGCTGCTATGATCTGTATAAAGATCTAGGTGTTAATATAAATCAATTTGTAAGCAAACACCCACCAAAATATGGAAGTGGTAACCAACAGAGCTTGTGAGAGATCTACTTTACCAGAACCTTCTAATTTAATTTTATGACAAAATGATAAACCCACCAGACACTGGGAAAACCACAAGTGGAATTCATAGTGCTTCTAATGTATTTCCGCCTGACATGGGAATCAACCATCTCAACCTCCATTATGTGAATCTGGCAGATCTCCTGGGGGTACTCCTTTCTCAAATAGTAAAATCAAGGAAATGGAAGGAAGAAATGCCACTTGAGAGCTTTACTTCATAAAGATTGATGTCAATAAAGAACCACTGATAAATAAATATGACCTTAAAACAGAATTATTATTATTGTTGCTATGATTATTATTTTAAGTGTTTTAGATATTTTAAGTATAGTTCAGCTTGAAGACCAGTGGAAAAGACCTGGCTGGGGCATCACAATCAGTTTCTGTCACTAAGAGTTGATATTTGTTTCACCTCCATTTCTGCCTTTAATTTGGTAGATCTGGGTATGATCAGTAACTTTCCCATATTGTCAATGTGTCAAATGCAGACATGTCATATCTCACAGCAATGGACATAGCTACAGATCTAAGTGGCTTGCATTTACAAGTTAAATCTAGAGGTGAACCCTACACATACAGTGTCTGACTTTCAAGCTTCCGTAGCCTTTGAGAGATTGGCTGAGCTATTGGCTTCATAGGGAAACTCAGCAGGCCAAGGGCCTGTGGATAGCTTTTATCATTCTGTTGAGAACTTAGAAGTGTGTTTATTATTTATAGGGCTGTTTCAAAAATGTGGTTACACTTATTTTTTATTAATTGACTTTAACAAATGAATGCATATGTTTATATGCACAATAGAAATAAAGTATTTCAATGAAAGCAATATAATCCTTGACAACTGCTTTTAGAAAGAAAATTATGAAAACACGGTTAAAATATTGTTCATTTCTAACATTTAGTAACCACTTGCTATATACTACACTGCACTAAGCCGTTTACATATATGCTCTCCTTTAATCCTCATATCAACTCTATGAGTAGTTTCATTCATTTTTTAGATGAGAAGACAGACAGCAGAGTTTATATAAGGTGCTCAAGATCACAGAGCTGGGATCTCAAGCAATGGCTTCTCATGCCTTCAACCTTAACAAACTACAATTAGTATTGTAATGTAGCTTAAAGAGGTCAATCTTTCAAACATTAAAAATTTCTCTTACTTCAGATTTATCAATATTTGTAATTTATTTAGTATTTTTAGTTTACTACTAATTAATGTATTAGTATTTTTGAAACATTAATGTATATTGCCATATGGATCATACTTGGCCCATTATCACCAGCCTTTTACATTTCACCTTCTGGTTCTCAATACTATTGTAGAACCCTAAGAAGGAATTCTGGTACTAATTCTAAGGTGCGGAGCTGTGTTTCTCCCTATACCACCAAGAAATTCTCCAGATGCTTGCTGGATGTCCTAAAATTCAACCCAACTATGACACTATCTACCAGAGACTGCTTTAGATTCCACAGGTTAAGGGTTCACTCCACAAGACCACCTTGGACTCCCACACTTCAAATGCCAATTATAATTGATACCTGTACTTCTGACCAACTGGCTATAAATAGGTTTCCATGGACTCCCCTCCTTGGTTGGATTAATTTGCTAGAGCAACTTGCAGAACTCAGGAAATCCCTTTACTCATTAGATCAGCAGTTTATTATAAAAGGATACAATTCAGAACAGCCAGGTGACAACAGCTTGGTGGTCCAGTGGCTAAGACAGGGGACCCAGGTTCGATCCCTGGTTGGGGAACTAGACCTTGTCTGCCTCAACTAAGACCCGGTGCAGTCAAATAAATAAACAAAAATAAATACTTAAAAAATCAGAAACACCCCCGCCCCAATATTTAAGAACAGCCAGATGGTTGGAATGCAAAGGGCAAGGCATGGGGAAAGAATACAGTTTCCCTGCATGCACCAACCCCAAAGCTCTCTGAACCCACGCCCCTACTTTCAAGATCTCCAAACTCCCATTCTTTTGGGTCTTTAAGGAGGCTTCCTTACAAAGGCACGATTGCCTTTGGTGTTAGATACAAAGAGCCTTTCCTCCCATTCCCTCACAGAGGTCAAGGGTGGAACTTAAAGTTCCAACTCACCAACCACCTGGGTGGTTCCCCTGGCAACCAGCCCCCTTCCTAAGGCACTTTCCAACAGTCACTTCATTAACATAAAAAAGACTTTGATCACCCCTATCACTTAGGCAATGCCAAGAGTTTTAGGACCTATGAGCCAGAACTGTGGAAGAAGAACAAATCTATACGAGAAATAAATTTTGGTCATCCAAACAACCAAGCCTACAATATCATATCACAAACCTACTTATGCTAGACATGAGTCCATCACTGAAAAACGTTAACTTTATTTTAAAAATCCATATTCTAATCATAAGTATGAAAAATTATCAACACCAACCAGCAGTCTTTCAGTGAAAGATAATAAGGTATCGTTTTAATTTCTCTGTTTGAGAAAGTCACATAACATTTAAATTGTGTAGGATTTTAATGAAATATCTGCTAAAGGTAGGAGTTGTGTGTATGTGTGTGTACTCTCTTTGGTTCCAGGAAAAATAAAAACTATTACAGATGGAACCATGCAGTATTTTCACCTCCAAATCTTTCCATGTGGTCAAATTTCAGAGCATTTGTTTTGCGCAAATTTTTTTCAAAATATATCTGATATTGCTTTAAGGTAAAAATCTTCATCCAAAAAAAAAACACCAACAAGCACAAAAACTTAGGGTCTACATAAGAGCCCAAGACATATGGCCTAATTTTTCCATTAACTTTCAATGAGATCTTTTAGGAGAAACTTGGTCACAGATGACCTGTTTCCTGCTGGTGAAGTCCTACCTTCTGTATTTCAGTGATCAGAGGAAGAAGAAAAGGTGAGAGTGACCAGGAGAAAGTCTGAGGAGCATACATTAGTAGCAGCTCAAAGTTTGGGAGCTGCTAAAATAAATTTCTGAGGACCTAACGCTTCTGTAATGTTCTGTGCCAGCCTAAATTTAACTTGTGTTAAAAAGCCCATGTTCTCTCAGAGTTAAAATTAATCTGTCTCCATGGTGAGTTCCAATAGAACTGTGGCTGGTTAGCTCAGCGAGTTAAGACTACGGCAATGAGAAAATCAGAGAAGGTCAGAGAACTACCTTTTGTCCCTTGGCCAGAGTTGACTCCTCAACTCTCATCTCATTTATGAACACTCCACAGACCTCTGTGGAACTGGGCAAAGTAATGTGAATGGGTCAGCACCAGTCAGTCACCTCTGGAGAAATAGCTAGAAATAGGTGAGGTCTTCAACCAACGTACTATAGGAACTTCAGTGGAGAGCTACTGTCCAAAAGGAAAGAAAGCACAGCAAAACCACTACTTTTCTAAATGAATCCTAAGGACCACCTTTATCATATTTCCACTTGGACTTTTTAAATGCAGGTTCCCCAGCTCTAAGAAGAGCGTCAGAATCAGCGTCCCTCACATTTGGTCAAGAAATCAGCATTTTAGTAAAGCTGACCAGGGGATTATCATTTTCACCAAGAATTGAAAAACCACTGGTCTAATACACTCCTTATTTCCCACTGGTAAACTCAGTTTTCAGAGTGCAACTAGTGCCACATTGCTGATTATCGAACCTAGTATGGAGAACAAGTAACACAGGCCCCAAAGTCATGCGGATCATTTTCTAATTCCAGCTCAGACACTAATTAAGTATGTCATTTTATTTAAGTCTAACCTTAAAATAAAAGTAACTTGAGCCATTTTCTAGACTGAGCACTGGTTCCCCACTTAAGCTGGGTTCCCCTTTCCTTTCACTCTCAAATCCCACTCCAAGATCTCTAAAGCATATAAGTTTCTACTATTAACAGTGATACTAGGACTTCCCTTGTGGTCCAGTGGCTAAGACTCCACAATCCCAATGCAGAGGGCCTAAGTTCAATCTCTGGTCAGGAAACTGGATAGGCTGCAGCTAAGAATTTGCATACAGCAACTAAATATACTGCATGTTGTAACTAAGACCCAGTGCAGCCAAATAAAATAAAAACAATGATACCCTCCACAAATTTAAGAATCATAGATCAAGATTAGATTAGAACGGGCTTTCCAGGTGGCTCGGTGGTAAGGAATCTGCCTGCCAATGCAAGAGACGCTGGTGGAGACTCAGGCTCCATCCCTGGGTCTGGAAGATCCCTTGGAGAAAGAAATGGCAACCCACCCCAGTATTCTTGCCAGAAAAATCTCATGGACAGAGGAGCATGGCGGGCTACAGACCATGGGGCTGCAAAATATCAGACATGACTGAATGACTAGACACAGCACAAACTAGAACGGCCCCTCATCTTCCAAGCTGACAAGTAGAAATATTGAGATTTGCCCAGAGTATAGTTGATAGTATTGGCATTAAAACAAGCATGCAGGTTTTTAGGTTCAGCTTTTTAACTTAAATATAATTCAACTTCTCACTCCCTAAAGATAACAATGCTATACTGATCATAAGAAACAGCTGTGAAGACAAAATGAGATAATATGTATTTTCATAGGTTAAATGCATTCATCTTTCCTAGCCATTTCCCACTAGTGCCTAAAGCTTGTGCATCTTCATGACTTTGTTTATAAAATTTTCGTTCCTTACCATCTTTGTCATGTATGCATAACAAAATTCGCACAATCCCCAAGGCCGGCCTAATCTTTGGGTTCTGCACACCCAAAAATCAGTGTGGGGAGGGCAGGTTTCCCCCATATCACCAAGCAATTCTTGGACACCAACTGGGAGTCCTAAATTTCAACTTAATTTTGACACTATCTACTTGGAGATAGTGTCTGATTCCACAGGGAAAGGGCCAACTTAAATCTTACAAGACACTGCCACTCTTGGCACTTTCGACACCAATGACCAAGTTCCGGTTACATTTCTAAGGGACTGGCTCTAGATCAGAGGTTCCAGTGGCCCTGCATTAGGTTCATTTAATTTGCTCCAGAGGCTCACAAAACTCAGAGAAACATTTTACTTAGCAGGTCATCGGTTTATTCTAAAAGGATAGAACTCAGGAACAGCGAGATGGAAGAGATGGACAGGGCAAGGTGTGCATTGACCTCTGGTGATTGATTCAACTTCCAGAGGCTCTCGCCTCCTCTGAGGTTGGGGGGACGAGGGCGGGATGGACAATTCCCACCTTCTAATCAGGTGGTTGCTCCCCTTACTACACAGCCTTAGGTGCTTTCTCATTAAAACAACAAAAGACATTCATCAGTCACATCACTTAGGAAATTCCAAGGGCTTTAGGAACTGTGTGCTGCAAAAGGCGACAAATACTGCTTTTATATTTCTTATTATAAGTCACAACATCACACTGAACTAAAAGTGGAAAAGCACAACCCAAAGACTTCTTTTTGTTCTGACCTGTGACCTTGACTCCACAAATATTAGTACACCTTTAACTTACACAATATGTATGTCAACTGAATCTCAGTAAAGCTTAAGAAAAAAAAAAAAACAGAAAGAAATGAACCTACTTCTTAGATTCTAAGGGGGTCAGCAACCTTCTTCAGTTCAATTCAGTCACTCAGTCGTGTCCGACTCTTTTGCGACCCCATGGACTACAGCACGTCAGGCTTCCCTGTTCATCACCAACTCCCACAGCTTACTCAAACTCATGTCCATCAAGTCAGTGATGTCATACCAACCATCTCATCCTCTGTCATCCCCTTCTCCCCCTGCCTTCAATCTTTCCCAGCATCAGGGTCTTTTCAAATGAGTCGGTTCTTCACATCAGGTGGCCAAAGTATTGGAGTTTCAGCTTCAGCATCAGTTCCTCCAATGAATAATTGGGACTGATTTCCTTTAGGATTGACTGGTTGGATCTCCTTGCTGTCCACGGGACTCTCAAGATTCTTCTCTAACACCACAGTTCAAAAGCATCAACTCTTTGGTGCTCAGCTTTTCTTTATAGTCCAACCGTCACATCCGTGATGTGAGAGCAACCTCACATCATGGATATGCCCAATTCTCACATCCAGATGTGAGAGCAACCTTCTTACAGAGATAGATTTCAGGTTCTATGAGTCATATAACTCCTCAACTCTGTAGCTGTAGCATGAAAGCACCCACAGGTAACATGAATGGGCGTGGCTGCGTTCCAATAAAACTTTATTTACAAAAACAGGTGGTGAGCTGGATTTGGGCCATGAGCTATTTGCTGACCACTATATTATCTCTGCTTTATTTTTCTAGCCCTTACAGCATTTTATCTCATGTTCTACAGTGATCTGCTTCCCTCATTTCTATTATGAGAAGTTTGGCTGCATGGCCAATTTTGTGGCTATCCAAAGAGTATATCATATTACACATAGAAACAGAATTAAAATTCCAGGATGTCCTCTGTGGTCTGACAAGCAGAATACTACTGGTACTAATACAGCATTTAACCCGAGGTCACATTTTGTTTTTGAAACATAGACTGGATGTGGCATGTAAATGTCATTTTGTAACTCTGCTAACCATGTGGCAAATTTGTGTCCCGTTTTACCTTTAAAAATATCCTCTCCTTATGTTAGTGTCCTAGCAACACTTTGGTTAATAAGCAGTTACTAAGCGTGTACTTTTGGAAATATAAAGACAAATAAGGCATAACCCTACCCTCAAAAAGCTGTCCCTTTCATGGAATAATTTGTAAACTCCCTCAAGGAAGACATTATGTGTGAGGCCTCTTCATACCTCCAGCACCTGAGAAACAGCACCCCCCCCCATACAGCAGGAGCTCACAGAGTTAGGCACAAAAAGGTGACCTTGTGGAAATTCACCAGTCCCCCTAAGCTCTTGGCCAGTGATGTTCACTTCTGCAGCAAAGACATTCAAACCATGGGCGATTTGTTCTTTTCATGCACTAAATCACTTTGAACAAAGATGCAGAGGTGTACTCACCCTCCTCTCTTCTCCACAAAGAACTTAAAGAGCGCTGTGTGAGGGAGAAGCCTAACTCAGGGACATTTCCACCATCAGTAATAATCTGCACTAACACGTCATGGTGATGGGGAACTAGTTTATTCTGTGTTAGCACATGAGCTTGTCATCCTGCAGGACCATTGAGCCACCCAGCATTTATAGGGCACACCCAGTAGCCTGCACTGCTTTTAGAAGAGCACACTTCCCCACCTCTACATCTTCGAGGCTCAAGATGAGGTCCTCAGACCAATCGGCATCACGGTATTACCTGGGAGTTTGTAGGAAATTCAGAATCTTGACTCTATCCCAGATCTGTGGACTCAAAATCCCCTGGATGATCCTGATGCAATTCCATTTGGAGAAGCACTGCCTTACAGGACCATATACCATTCAGTGCTCTGTCCCTGAGCAGAGTGAGACTACACAGGCAACCACGGTAGTCGTTTCCATTAACATCAGCATTTCGCTAAAAGAGCAATTAAGGTGAAGAATGTTGGTGTTCCTTCATCTAGAACTACAAGTAACAAAGTAATGCCCACTGCTACCAGTGCACTTTGCATGTATAATCTTCTCTTTTACTAGAAAGCACTGACAAAGTCAATTCTGCACAGATTTACTTCCATGCCTTCGTCCTTATTGGCACTGGAATGCATTCACCTTGACTACTGGCTGTGGCAACATGCCCAGGTTCGCCACTCAAATGCCTACTGTAATACAGGATCACCACAACAAGATGCTGGAAACTGGCCAGTCTCCTAGCCTTTCTTGTCACAAAGTTACTTGGATGGGCAGGGCAAAGGAGGGGTATGGGTAATAACAGGATGTCCTAGCAATCAGCTGTACAGAAACTGAGAGAATTAAGTTGAGCAGAGGGTAAAAAGAAAAAAAAAAAATCCAGACATGGTGAAAAACAATTTTGAACACTGTAATCAAGCCAAGTACTGTTGGGAAAAATCCTATCAGTGAGGAGTGCACAACCAAGAATGTGTTGGCAGACCAAAAAAACTAACTGGAAGAGCTGCAAACAGCTTCCAACTCTGCACATGGAATTGGCACCCACAACTGTCGGTGGTGCAAAATCCACAAGTGAAGATCCATTCATTCAATCAACCGACTATTCACTGGCATCCATCATGCAGAGTGCTGTATTCTGGGCTAGTCTTTTCAGAGATGTCTCAGGCCTTTCCGGAGCTTTCATTCGAACAGGAGAGAGAGACAGATAAACTAGTTAGAGTAAAATAAGTGCTTTAGCAGGAATCTGTATTCTGATCATTGGGTGGTGAGGAGATATATAGGAGAAGCAGAGGAAGGCTTAACAAAGGAAACAACTGAGATGGGTATTGAAGGATGAGTAAGAGTTTTCCAGGCAGACCCTAGTGGGAAGGCTATTGTCAAGAAGTCGCTGTGTGTGTGTGTGTGTATTCAGCACTGTGAAAGAATATGCATGCTGAGAAGTCATTTCGACCAGAGTGTGAAATGAAGCTAAAAAAGAATTCTTGAGTCAGAATGTTAAAAAAAAAAAAAAAATTGCTTGTCAGGCTAGCCCTTTCACAGTTAATCCTGTAAAGCACCTAGGACTTACAGGAGGATTTTAAACAAAGGAACAACGGGATCAGGTATAAAGTAAAACATTGCTAAAGATCATTTTACATAGATAACAGTGGTTGTCAGTAGCATCACCTAAGGATAAAACACACACACACACCAAGGATAACAACAACAGTGATCATGGGGACATTTTGTGGTACTTGGATAGTTAGAAACAAGAGGGTAAAGGGAAAATGTATAATCAAATACGCCTCTCAAAAGGATATTGGATATTCCCGCATTCAAGCAGCTACTTTGTGCTAGCCACTCAATAGCTTTTCTTGAAGCAATAATAAAGGAAGCCTTGTTCATCACTGCAGCTGGTAGATCTGCCCAATTTACAATTTCCCCAAACTCAATCACTACATTTTTCCCCTTTCCTACATTAAGGACTATTCCAATTTGCATTTTATATTAGACTCAAAATTTCAAATTAAAATATGTCACTTATTTAAAACATTTACATCTTAATGCCAGTGTGAATTTGGTACTGTCCATTACATGTAACTTTATTTCATTCTTTAAATAACGGGGGGAAAAACAGCACTTATAGAAGTTGTATCACTTATAGAATTTATAGAAGACATATATTTTTTTTTTCCAAATCACTTAGCATTTTCTCTACTTTCTTCATTAAAATGTACATCCTAAACTGTGTCCATTTGAGGCTTTTAAATGTTGGTCTTAAAACCTGCTAATAAAATGAAAGTAAATGTTCTTTTAAATGGGCTCTCCATCTTAAATCATTTAGACTTTTAATTGTTGTCATATGTTGAGTTTTTGAACGATAATACCAAAACGGTATATGTGAGTTGACTACTAGGCTCTTTGCTTATGAAAGTTATGATTCAGCTGTCTACATTTTTTAGTTACCCAAATCCCATGCTGATAGTGGCATTGTTTTAATACAATGGGTCATGAATAGCAATATTACTCACTCTCTGAAGATTAAGGTAAATGGTAAAGATTAAGGTAGGACACTTTCTTGAGTACAGAAAAAAAAAAGAGAGTATAATGACATCAGAGAAGTCTAAAGTGGTCTTTCAAGAACAAACAGCCAAAACTTCTTATTTTGAAGGGTTGTTATTTCTGATGGCCTGGCCACCCAGGAAGCATTATCTAAATTGAATGGAGCTTTCAATATGTACACAGCATCACTGGTCTCTACCAGTCCCATATTTCAAAAAGGAAAAGTGCTGGACTTCAAAGAAGAGAATGCACTCACTTGGCATCGAAGTAGATCATGTGACTACCACATCTACTCTCAGTATAAAGCCAATCAACATAAACGTAATACATCTATAGTCAGATCAATATACACAAGCCCCTAAAGCTGTATGCTTTAAGGTGCTGTAGTAAGAAAGCTAAGTCTTAAGATTCATAGCACCTTATACATGTATAGACCAGTAGACATCCACGCCCAGGCCATGCCCTCAAGAGAGAACCTTTGTCTACCAAGTAACAAAATCAGATTTTGGAAGTGAGAAATCCCTTGGTAATGGTAGTATTGTTTCAATACAGTTGGTCGTGAATAGCAATGATTACTCACTCTCTGAAGATTAAGGTGAAAACTCTTCATAGGAATCCGAAGCTTGCATGGAACTCTCTTCAGATACTGTCAGTTCCTGTACAGATGGACTCTGCTATGTGCGTGGTGAACATAGCCATTAACTATTACTCACTCTCAGGATTTTAATAGAAGGATCACTATCTATATAAACATGGCTTTTTTCTCAACCCACTAGAGATTCTTGAACCCACCCACCAGTAACTATTCTGAAATAGTCAAATTCCATCCACCCACAATCAGCAGAGGAGTAACAAAGTGAAGTAGGCACGAGTGGCAATAAAAACGTTAGAAGAAGTAGTTCTTTCCAAAATAGTTAGAAGAAAACTTACAATGTTTTGATCTAAGGGAGTACCCAGACAACAATAGGAAGTTTTCCATTTTTCCCCTCCCTCTTTCATTTCTCACCCCCTCCTCTTTTCATATAAAAACTTTAAGTAAAAAACTTTCATCACATCTGTGTCTCTTTTGCTATCTCGCATACAGGGTTATCATTACCATCTTTCTAAATTCCATATATATGTGTTGGTATACTGTATTGGTGTTTTTCTTTCTGGCTTACTTAACTCTGTATAATCGGCTCCAGTTTCATCCACCTCATTAGATAAAGAACAGACTTTTAGACTCTGTTGGAGAGGGAGAGGGTGGAATGATTTGGGAGAATGGCATTGAAACATGTATACAATCATGTAAGAAACGAATCGCTAGTCTAGGTTTGATACAGGATACAGGATGCTTGGGGCTGCTGCACTGGGATGACCCAAAGAGATGATATGGGGAGGGTGGTGGGAGGGCGGTTCAGGGTTGGGAACTCAGGTACACCTGTGGTGGATTCATGTCAATGTATGGCAAAATGAATACAGTATTGTAAAGTAAAAAAAAAAATAAAATAAAATAAAATAAATAAATAAAATAAAAACCATTAAAAAAAAAAAAAAACTTTCATCACAAATCACATGCAAAAGCAACCAGCCAAAACAGATCTGATTTTGTAATCTTCTAAGTTGCAAAATGGTGGAAAATAAAAGTTATTAACTAAAATTAATTATTTGTTAGTCACTTGGTTGTGTCTTACCCTTTGCGACCCCATGGACAGTAGCCCACCTACAGAGAGAATTCCTCTGTTGCAGAATTCTCCAGGCAAGAATATTGGAGTGGGCAGCTATTCCCTTCTCTTAGGGACCGTCCTAACCTAGGGATCAAACCCATGTCTCCTGCATTGCAGGAAGATTCTTTACTCTCTAAGCCACCAGGGAAGCCAAGTTAGTTATTACCTAAAACTCTAAATTATTTAAAGAAAAATAGATGTAAACTTTTCATCTAGACTGCCCCAAATGTACCATATACCATTCACACAGCAAAATGTGCTTATAATATCTATCTACTTAGTTACCTACCTACCTAATCTGTCTATATATCAATACATATCTTCAGAGCCATATTTAGCATATATAGGATTCTTCACCAGAAGGAAAGAACAGATGTTCTGAATTTTGATGAAACAGTAAAATAAAGATGAATAGTACTATGTTTATCAAACATATTAGATTTAAAGGACATATTATTTAGGCCTGCATATACTGAAACTCCAGTACTTTGGCCACCTCATGCGAAGAGTTGACTCATTGGAAAAGACTCTGATGCTGGGAAGGATTGGGGGCAGGAGGAGAAGGGGACGACAGAGGATGAGATGGCTGGATGGCATCACTGACTCGATGGACATGAATCTGGGTGAACTCCGGGAGTTGGTGATGGACAGGGAGGCCTGGCGTGCTGCGATTCATGGGGTCGCAAGGAGTCGGACACGACTGAGCGACTGAACTGAACTGAACTGATATATTCACTGGGGAGGGGGCCGGTGTTTCCCAGGTGGCTCAGCGGTAAAGAATTCACCTGCCAATGCAGGAGACGCAGAAGATGCGAATTTGATCCCTGCTTTGAGAAGATCCCCTGAAGGAGGAAATGGCAACCCACTCAAGTATGCTTGCCTGGAAAATCCCACGGACAGAGGAAACTGTTAATCTACAGACCATGGATTCCCAAAGAGTAGGACACAACTAAGTGACTGAGCACAAATATATTCATTGAGGATTCAGAGAGTTCTATCATATTATGGGAAAACTTTTAAAATTTTCATCCTCAACTAAGAAATCCAGATAATTAATGTAACATGTCTCACCCTTTTTCTGGTGGTAAGAAAATTAATGAACTTTATTTTTTTTAACTTAAAAAAAATAACATTTTATTTTGTGTTGGAGTCTAGCCAATTAACAATGTTGTGATAGTTTCAGGTGAACAGCAAAGGTACTTAGCCATACATATACATGTATCCATTCTCTCTCAAACACCCCTCCCATGCAGGCTGCCACATCACATTGAGCAGAGTTCCATACACTGTACAGTAGGACCTTGTTGGTTATCCATTTTAAATGTAGCAGTGTGTAAGAAAACTAATGAACGTTAGAAGAAAGAGGTGAGTAGCTAAACATATCAAGCTTGGAGAAGGGAAATGATATTTTATGAAAACACCCAAGAGAATGAAAGAATGAGAAAACATGCCAAGAAAATTCTTCACAAATTGCCTGTTTAGTGAATTCCAAAGTCAACATCTTTAAAATATGTTTAGTGGAAGAAGAAAAATATATGTGTACCATTCACCTCCAATGTAATGTAAACCTCTGCATCTACAGCGAGATTTACAGAATAAACTATAGGGACATTCTGTCGTTCAGTTTAATTACACCAGGCTTGGCAGGCAGTAAAACATTTGTAAGTTCTCTGGAAAAGACAAAGCTATTAATATATGAATGAAATATAGAAGAATGAATGTATTTTATTAGAATAAGCAACTGATGATTGGGAAAGAGACAAAATGAGACCATCCATTCAATAGTCAGAAATAATACTTTTTGTTTTGACTTACAAAAGGCTTCCAGTTATAACTATTTTTCAGTGTTTTCACAAATAAAGATACAAAAATAAAGTGTCTATTTTCTACTGAATCCCTCTCACTAAAATGTATATTTGCAATATCCATAAGAATACCTCACTATTATCATTTCTTTCTACGAAATGTGGAAAAGAATCAAAAAATTTAAAATATGTTGAATAATCCAATCTGTCACTGGAACTACAAAAAAGAAAAAGAAAATTGGTTATTCATTAAAATGCAGGATGAGACTATCATGTTTGTCAGTTCTTTAACTCTTTTTTTTTTTTTAAGTTCTTTAGCTCTTGAGGAGATCTCAGTAATCTTGGAAATCATCTTATTGAGATATTTTAAAAATTTGCCATGATAGAGAATATTGAATTGCCAGTTGACTTTAAAATTATGTTAAATTTAATTGGTATAAGGTAAAAAACAGTGTCAATCGATTTTACTGACACATCAGGCATCAACTATTGCTGAATATTTGTCTATCTTTGTCCTTTACTAGATGAGCCTAATAAAACAGTGTATGTTTGTCTATACCTACAACAGATATTCTCTTCCCATGATGCTAGTCAAACTTTAATTTGGAAGAAAGGGTTTGTGTTGTAATACTTTTAATTTCTGTTATACATCATGTGAGTTACATGCCCTGAGACAGTTAATAATAGCCATCACATATTGAACCCCTAATATGTGTCAGACTCTGTGATAAAGTACTTTAACTGCATTATTTTATTTAAATCTTCACAACAGTATCTTTAGATATGGATGATTATTATCTCTATTTTACACAATATTTGTTCATTTAACATTTTCCCACCAAATTTACACTTTCTTTTTAAAAAATTATTTCCATATTTATTTATTTGGCCTCAGTGAGTTTTAGTTGCAGCACATGGACCCTATCGTTGTGACACGCAGTCTAAGTTGCCACCCAGCATGTGGCATCTTAGTTCCCTGACCAGGGATTGAACCTGTGTCTCCTACATTGTAAAGTGGATTCTTCACTAAACCACCAGAGAAGCCCCAAGTTTACACCTTTCTTGGTGTGTGAGATGCCTCAGTAAACTAAACAAAGATCCTTGCTCTTCTGGAATTCTAGCAAACACCAGGAAAAGTGTTGCAAGGCAAGAGACACCTAAAACAATTAAAAAGTGAAACTGAACAAGGAGACCAAGAGTGTGGAGATCGTGTGCTGCAATTTTAGAGGGTGTGGTCTGAGTAGGTCTCATGGAGAAGACGACACATAAATGCCAAAATGACACACAAAAGGCAAAAATGATAGAGGTGAGAAAGTCAGCCTTGAGCCTTCTGGGAAATGATATTCCAGATCAAGAGAAGAGCCAGTGCAAAAGTCCTAAGGGAAGAATTTACTGATTGTGTTCAAAGACTAGCAAGTTGCAGGCGGAGAGAAATAAGAAATTTAAAGGATAAGTAGGGAAAGTGAAGTCAAAGAAGCAATGTAAGACAATATCTCTAGGCCACTGCAACTATTTTGCTTTTACTCTGCATAAAACCAGCAATCTTTGCAGGGCTTTGAGCAACAGAGTGACGTGACATGACATCCAGCATCAAAAGACCACTGTAGCCACTTATATGGAGAGCAGGCTGTAGACAGCAACGCAGTGGCAAGGCAGTTAGGAGGAAAGGGATGAAGGAGGCTCCAGCAAAGACCATAGCAGTAGAAGTGGTGAGCAGTGGTTAAATGCTGGATACATGTCAAGATAGAACCAACAGGGCTTGATGAAAAGAATGATGCACGACTCTAAGATTTTTGGACTGAACAAATGGGGGGATGAAACCAACCTCCATTGAGATGGGGAAAATGAGTAGAGTATATTTGGATGGGAAAAGAGAAATTTAGTTTTAGACAAGGTAAGTGACAAAGGTCCAATTGGACATATGTGTTTGGAGTTTCAGAGAGAGACCAAGAAGGAGAAATAAATTTAGGAGCAAGTGACAGAAATGATATCTACAGCCATGCAAGGGGATGGAATCACTAAGGGGTGAGTGTAGACTGAGAAGATGACCAAGAGTTGAACCACTGGACATTCTAGCATGAAGAGAGAAGAGACCAGCAAAGGAGGCTAAAAAGGAACAAACAGTGAAAGAGAAGTTAAACCAAGAGATGATGCTATTCTAAAAGCCAAGTGAACAAAATGGAGCAAGGGGAAGGAATGATCCATTTTACAAATGCTGCTCGCAGATTAACTGAGAGGAGGATGGAAAATTGACCATTAAGTATAGTGAGAAAACTAAAGAATGTTCTAACTGCTATGTTTTAACAATATAACACATTAGAGTAATAATAATGATTACCATTGATTCAGTTCAGTTCAGTTCAGCCGCTCAGTCATGTCCGACTCTTTGTGACCCCATGAACAGCAGCACGCCAGGCCTCCCTGTCCGTCACCAACTCTCAGAGTCCACCCAAACCCACGGTCCATTGAGTCGGTGATGCCATCCAGCCATCTCATCCTCTGTCGTCCCCTTCTCCTCCTGCCCCCAATCCTTCCCAGCATCAGAGTCTTTTCCAATGAGTCAACTCTTTGCATGAGGTGGCCAAAGTATTGGAGTATCAGCTTTAGCATCCGTCCTTCCAATGAATACCCAGGACTGATCTCCTTTAGGATGGACTGGCTGGATCTCCGTGTAGTCCAAGGGACTCTCAAGAGTCTTCTCCAACACCACAGTTCAAAAGCATCAATTTTTCGGCGCTCAGCCTTCTTCACAGTCCAACTCTCACATCCATACATGACCACTGGAAAAACCATAGCCTTGACTAGACGGACCTTTGTTGGCAAAATAATGTCTCTGCTTTTTAATATGCCATCTAGGTTGGTCATAACTTTTCTTCCAAGGAGTAAGTGTCTTTTAATTTCATGGCTGCAGTCACCATCTGCAGTGATTTTGGAGACCAAAAAAATAGAGTCTGACACTGTCTCCACTGTTTCCCCACCTATTTCCCATGAAGTGATTGCGTAACTAATATTTGTCAAGTGCTGCACTACATGATTTACAAATGTTGTTTTACTTTCCCCAACAAATCTAAAGGTAGGCATTCTTTTCTCTTTAGATATCTGGAAACTAAAACTCTGAACCACTAACTGACCTGGCAAAGATTACACGGCTAAGAAATGTTACACTCAAAACTGGAACTCAGGCTTGCCTCGGTCCTAATGTCAATTTTAGCATACCATGCTATCTTTTGCAACCAGGACTAGGAAGGAGAGTAAAAATCAAAATGTAGTGGTTTCTTAAAAGCTTCTTCTTAATGGATACTTACATGTAGGCAAAAAAAAAAAAAAAAAAAAAAACAGAGAGAGAGAGAAGAGAAAAAAAGTTCACAAAGCTATAAAATACGTTTTGTCACCTTGTAATTTATAAAACTATGGTAGATGTCTAAGTATAGGCTCCAGTCTGTTCTTTCTTCACTCACCTTAAAAATGGTCAGATTAATGGTCCTAAAATATCGTTTTCTGCATTATTGATGTAATCTCTGGCAATTGGTGCTAGTTTGGCATTCTGGATATTTTATCAGCTGACCTGGTAGTTTAGGGTGTATGACGAGCCTGAGGGATGGGCTAGACATTACGTTTACTATACAAATAACATTGCATCATGAACAAAAACCTTTGCAATGCTAATACCTTATACCTACCAAGCTGGGCTAACTGTGTTACTTCATCACACTCCTACTTCTCCTATTACCTTGCTGAAACCAGGACACCTTGTGAGATCCTGTCTCCCTTCCTCCTTTCTTCCCTTTCTTTGATAATTATTGAGTCATATTACGGCCAGGCAGTCTCCTAGGCACCAAAGAGATGTGGTGAACCAGCCAGATGACGTCCTGTCCTCTCAGCCTTATATTCAAATGGGAGAGACACAGAAGTACATTTTCTTTTCAATGGTAAATTTGATGAGGAAAAAAAAACATGGCTGGTAGTGGCTTAGGAGCACATAATGTTCTCAGGAAAAACAGCCTTCTCTGTGATGGGGAATATTTAGCACTCAGAAATCAAAGTTATTTCAGTTAGCACTTGGATGGAAAGTGAAGTAGAGAGTTGCTGAAACTGGAGGCAGCTATACATCATAGGCAAAATCCATATAACTCAGAGTACTGCCAGGAACCTCAGAGTCCTTGGTCTAAGCTTATTATATTCAGTGGTCAGCTTGTATTAGAGTTCCCCAGGTGGCACTACAGGTAAAGAATCCACATGCCAATGCATGAGACCTAAGAGACACGAGTTCGATCCCTGGGTTGGGAAGATCCCCTGGAGGAAGAAATGGCAATCCACTCCAGTATTCTTGCTTGGAGAATCTCATGAACAGAGGAGCCTGCTGGGCTACAATCCATGGGGTCCAAATGAGTTGAATACGATTGAGGCAACTTAGCACACACATATCCTGGTCTGTGTGGCTCCCTCCTGATTGGACACTGAGGTAAGAATTCACTACATTTTGTATATTACCCTAAGTTATCCCACACTTTCATATTCTCAATATAAATTAAGTCTCATACAAATAAGGTTTTCTAAGAGACTGTCCTTCAATATTAAATAATTTCCAATTACCTTTTGAGAGACTCAGAAAGGACATTTGTGAACAGATAAATACATATTTGGGGTGCTGTAATTCTTTCTTGGGGTGGTAGAGACTTAATTATAATAGCCAGGTCTATTTAACATCTGTAACTTAGTTAATGATTCCAGTGACGCTAAATTCTCAAGTTTTCTTAATATCCTTCAGATTCCAAAATCTGGGCTGAAGCCACATTATCTATCGGGCTTTGTCATAGGTATTCCTTTTATATTTTTGCACTCATAGTCATAGTAACATGGAAACTAACAATAAAACTAATAAGATTGGGCTAGCAAGGGTTTCAGCACTAATAAAGGATGAGTTTAGATCTACCAGGACTTGAAGCTCTGATTCCAGGAAATTGGAAGAGTCCAAGGAAGATACTTAGAGCAATAACCCACACTTTCTCTGATTATGATCTTAAGAAATTAAAACTAATTTTACCTTAGGAAGAGGAAATAGTAATTCCTTTTTTTATTCACAAATATAGATGAGGTTTAAATAACTTCTGATGCACAGTCAGTTCCAATCAGCATCACTCATTTCCCATACCACCTACATAAGCTCTTGAGTAGGAAATTTAAAATACCATGACTTGCCTACTTTAAGGCATGTGACACTCTGTGTGCCAAAACTGAAGTCAATATACTCAACACTATGAGGATAAAAGAAAAGTGTGCCATTCACATATAGCATGATGCAAACAGTAAAACCAGAACCACACATGAGCCTGAAGCCATGAAGTTATATTGAATGAAAAACAATGCAAAGTGAATGCATAGAGATGTTGAAATCTCCTTAGTAAGCTTAATAATCTTTATTTGAAAAAATAAAATATATACATCCAGACACACAAGAAGAATCATGTAATAGAAAAGGAATATAATCTTCATTGGGCTTTTGGTCTTTTAAAAATACCATAAGCTTTTTTTTTTTTTTTTTTTACAAAAGTAATGCCAAGGCCAGAGAAAGAATGGCTCGTAAATTTTAGAGCAGACCCAGTGATGGTGCTAAGAATGACATTTTTTTTTTTAACACAAATCTTTTAAAATACCTAGTATTTAATTGCTTTGGCGATGAGTAAATTCCTCCTTCTAGCCTAGTGCTTGCATTTAGCATCAAGAAGTTAGATAATCTGGGGGTACTTGCTGAACTGAATTGAGTTGACCATCTAGTCAAATGTCAGGGAGGGGAAAAACAAAGTGGTTGTTTATTAAAGTGAACATCAGTTAAGGAAGAATTATTTGAATTACAGTAGGGAGATTTTATACATTTGCAAGGTGTTGGACTAAGTTCATACCAATTCAAATTTTCTCTGATTTGATGAATGGTTGCTCCTTTAAACAGCAATTTTAAAAATTACTGACACACTTGGTCTCAGTGTATTTAATTTGATTGAATACCTTTATAGGAAATAAAAACCCGAAGGTGCTTCTATCACCTCACTAGGGCTGAAGAAAGCATTTACAAATCTAAAGGAATTGTTAAGGAATTTCTTCCTTCACGTTAGGAAATTAATATTTTTAATAATATAAAAATGAATAATGTTATATGAAATGCCTCCTTTCTGTGAAAACTGAACTCTAAGATACATTATTTCTATGACTTCAAATGTAGCATATTCAAATGCTACCCCACCCCACCAGTAGTCCAAACTGCAGACTGACCAGTGTTAACGAACCACTGCTTTTACTTTGTTCTGTACCAGTAACACTAGGGTCACTTCAGAAGTCTTGCCTTCTGTCAACTTTCACTATCTCTCTTCAGCCTTGTCCAGTACAACCCAACCAACTGTCTTATTATCTTCGGAGTTCAGAGGACTTGGCCTGACACACTCTGTTGCATTTCCTTGTCCTTCCCTGACGCCGCCCCCGCAACTCCGTCCCTTAACTTGAGGATCAAACACATAAACCATCGAGGGAAATTCGGTCCTATGTAAACAGTCTGGGCCTCAATTTTTGACTCTTTCCCTTCTCTCTATGGAAGTCCAGGGCACATAGGAGACGCTCAGTAAATATTGATGGTCTGGTAACTTATAACAGGAGTCAACCCACTCCAGTATTCTTGCCTGGAAAATTCCACAGACAGAGGAGCCTGGCAGTCTACAATCCATGGGGTCACAAAGAGTTAGACACGACTGAGCAATTATAATATAGATTTAATACATTCCTCAGAAAACCCCATTCTCTGAAACTTAATTATGCAGAGCAAGGCCTTGGACTCAGTAATGTTTAGTGTGTCTACCCCTTTAAACAAAATTCCCATAATCTCCTAAATAATTTCCTAGGGAATCACTGCAGCATGCTTCAAGGAGCAAAAGAATAAAATGTCTTAGAGAAAGCTTCCAAATTCCTTCCATTCCTCTCTTCATGGCCTAGGTACTCATCCTGTAGCTGATGGCTCCTGACTGATTCCTTCACTGGGCACTGACCTCAGCAGCTGCAGGAAAGTCTCTTGTTCAAGTTTATACCCCCTTCCAATGGGCAGCTCATAGCCAGTGACTGCCTCATATGGGAACAGAAAATTCCTACCCTTGACTCAGTTTTGGACAATTTTGAATGACCCATAGGATCTGCTAAGGACAGGGTTGCAAGCACGCTGCCATTAACTTCAGAAGCAACTAAATATTCTCTTCTCAGGAAATGCAAGAGAAGACATGGGTCTTCTCCACTAGCCCATACACTTTTGAAGGCAAGAACTCTGTTTAATCACTTAATCTCGTGTTAAGCACAATGCTTACAATAGACAGGGCCCTCAAGTAGCATTTCTTATTCACTCACATGGAGTTAATCAATTAAAATGCATATTGGAAGGAGCAATTCTGCTCATTTAATAAGGGTGAAGGACAGTGGTTCAAGGGGCAGCATGAGCCACACTCCCTGCATGAGCCATACTCCCTGCATAAAAATCATCTGAAACATGTCTGTGGCCAAACCAGAATTTTAGCACAGACGGTTCTTGCCATTGTTGTTTAGTTGCTAAGTCATGTCCGACTCTTTTACGATCTCATGGACTGTAGCCAGCTAGGCACCTCTGGCCATGGGATTTCCCAGGCAAGAATATTGGAGTGGCTTGCCATTTCCTTCTCCAGTGGATCTTCACAACACAGGGATCAAACCCACACTGGCAGGAGGATTCTTTACTGCTGAGCCACTGCCAGTGTGGTTGAAAAGGGTTAAACTCAAAAGTGGAAGTTGAGATGGTAAGACACTTTGGGGAATATTGAGACAGCATCCAATGGAAGATATGGTAGGAAGGAGAAGGAAATACTGATGGAAAATGAAAGCTTTCTGCTGAAGCCCACCGCAGGCACACTCTGGTGCTCCCCCTGGCTTCAAAAGGTTTTAAAAGTATAAATTCCTGTGCTCTATTCCACCTCTGAATCAGAATCCTCAGGGCTAAGGGAGTAAGTTTTGACAACAGCTAGCTTATGTTACTTGGTCTTTTAGCTGAATTCTAATGATCAAGCACATAATATTTAACTTGTGCCTAAGTAAATTGCATCCCTTTCCATTTCATCTTCAACATGTGGCCATTTCCCAACTTACTAGAATTTCCAATATGGAGTGATCAGAAAAAATATGGGGAAAAAAATCCCTACCAGTTTTGTATCTTCTACTTATTTGAAGTGTAGATAAAGTGTCTAGTGAGGGAGAGAATGCAAACTCAGTAAAATGAGGATTCTTTATTTTAGGAGGCTCACTTTTGATTTCCATCTACAATTCCAAATTGTTCTTTTTATTGGTAGTTAACAAAACAGTTCACACATACTTGGGATAAATCCTACTTTCTTGTTACTGAATGCATATGGTATTCTAAAGCAATGCTCTTTTCCCATGGGATCTTAATATAAAGCCATTTAAGAACTTATCTTTTCACCTTGCCATTATATTATACATAACACTTTCCTTTTTCCTTTTCTCCCCAGCGGCCTTCTCCAACTTCCCCTTCCTCCCAAATGAATTGCCCTTTTGGGTCACTTTGCTGTTGCCATCATTGTACAGAAGGAAACTATAAACATTCTCATTGAAGGGTTATATTTAAAGTATAGCATTTTTGCTAGGATGGGTGGCAACTTCCTAATACTACTCATCAAGGATAGTTTGGACAGGTAAGTCCCATTAAAGAACATTGCCTTTGGTGGTAATTTTAAACTTCAGTCTCTGTATTTGTCTAGCACTGCCAACAGTGATTTGGTCTTAGGAGAAAAGAAAGGAAATGAAGAAAGCTCAGTACAACTGTTTGAGAGCAGAAGTTCAACATGAAGTCATTTAGAATGAAGATGGAATTCAGGAGGAATCCTTGAGAAATTCACAAAACTTAGAATCAAAGGTACCCTGGAGATACAGATTCTGAAATTGTTCCTCTTCTTCCTAAAGCATAAATCCGAGCAGGTCATAAAATGCTTTGTTTTCCTTATACTCATGATACCTCACTCCATTGGCTCCTGCCTGCTAGACCTGGAGACTTGGGGCTCCTGCCTTATCTTCTCACATTTTGCATTGCATACCCCATTCCCTGAGAAAAGTAGAACAGCAGCTCTTCATTAAGCACACTCTACTTGCTCCTGCTTACAACAGCTTTGTTCTTTTATATATATATATATATATATAAAACTTTTTATTTTGTATTGGGGTATGGGCTCCAAAATCACTGCAGATGGTGACTGCAGCCATGAAATTAAAAGACGCTTGCTCCTTGGAAGAAAAGTTATAACCAACCTAGATAGCATATTCAAAAGCAGAGACATTACTTTGCCAACAAAGGTCCATCTAGTCAAGGCTATGGTTTTTCCAGTGGTCATGTATGGATGTGAGAGTTGGACTGTAAAGAAAGCTGAGCGCCGAAGAATTGATGCTTTTGAACTGTGGTGTTGGAGAAGACTCTTAAGAGTCCCTTGGACTGCAAGGAGATCCAACCAGTCCATTCTGAAGGAGATCAGCCTTGGGATTTCTTTGGAGGGAATGATGCTGAAGCTGAAACTCCACTACTTTGGCCACCTCATGCAAAGAGTTGACTCATTGGAAAAGACTTTGATGTTGGGAGGGATTGGGGGCAGGAGGAGAAGGGGACGACCGAGGATGGACGTGACTCTGAGTGAACTCCGGGAGTTGGTGATGGACAGAGAGGCCTGGTGTGCTGCGATTCATGGGGTCGCAAAGAGTGGGACATGACTGAGGGACTGAACTGAACTGAACTGAGTGACTGAAATGAACTGAACTGAACTGATAGCAGATTAACAATGTTTTGATAGCTTCAGGAGGACAGCAAAGGGATACAACTATACATATAATATGTATCCATTCTCCCTTGTAAACTCCCCTCCCCTCCAGGCTACCACATCACATTGAGCAGAGTTCCCTGTGCTATACCGCAGGTCCTTGCTGAATATCTGTTTTAAATATAGCAGTGGGTACATGTCCATCCCACACTACCTAACAATCCTGTCCCCACACCCTTGCCCACTGGAAACCAAGATTCTTTCTCCAAGTATGTGAGTCTGTTTCTGTTTTGTAAGTAAGTTCATTTGTATCATTTCTTTTTTTAAAGATTATTTATTTATTTGGCTGTGCCAGGTCTCAGTTGCATCATGTAGGATCTTTAGTTTCAGCATATGGGATCTAGTTCCTTCCCTGACCAGGGATGGAAGTCAGGGCCCCCCTGCCTTGGGAGTGCTAAGTCCCAGCCACTGGACCAACCAGGGGAAGTCCATGTCTCATTTCTTTTTAGATTTCACATATAAGGGATGTGATACAATATGTCTCCTTCTCTATCTGACTGACTTCACTCAGTATGATGATCTCTGGGTCCACCCATGTTGCCACAAATGGCATTATTTCATTTTTTTTTTTTTTAATGACAACAGCTTTGTCCTTGATCTTCCCTCTACGGGGAATGTGCTCTCTTTCCTATACCAATGAGAATCCTTCAAATCTAATGTCAGCCTCCCCTCCTTCAACAAGCGTCTCTTAATCCCTGCACGTGCATGTGTTCTGACTCTTTCTTGAGCCTGTATCATACTTGACACCTCTCTTAGAAGTATACACAGTTGACAACCTTGAATTATAGTTATTTAGGATTTTGTTTATCACCCCTACCCCTGATTAACCTACTTTGGGCCCAGACATATGACATCACTCATCCCTATATCATTGCAGGCTCTCTTATAGTGCTCTGCATATTGAAGGCACTCAAATATCTATGGCAGGAAGGGAAGGAAGGAAGGGGGAAGGGAAGGATGGAGAAGGAAGTAGAAAGAAGGAAAAAAGGAAGGGGGAAGGAGAAACTAGGAAGGAAGCCCAGCCATTTCTTCCCCTCCTATTTGTAGAGTTAGAAACTCCATCTTATAGAATCTAGATCTTGCAGAAAAACTCAAGCAAACTTTTTGTCTAACTCAATACTTAATATTAACCCTAGAGCCTGGTGGGCTACAGTCCATGGGTTCCCAAAGAGTCAGAGACAATAGAAGCGACTGAGCACTCCCTTATTACTCAGTATTTTTTACTTTCCTCTATGAGTAGTTTTTGTCTCAGTTTACAATGCAGTATGAGTTTGGGAGAACACTGGTCTAAAATGGATCTGCTGTCATTAAGTGCTTCAGCGTCATTAAGTGTTACATTCATCCATGTAACACCGGTGTGCTCATGACCATGCCATACACAGTGCTGGGCCCTGAGAATATGCAACAGACAAGCCTCGGCCTCCTGGAGCTTAGCTCAGCTGTTCCCTCATGGCGAGAAACACACAGAGAGGGTTGCTCTGTGACTGTGCTATTAGGGGCCCTGGAGGAGAACCCCGACAAGGAAAAGCAGCAGAGTCCAACCCCCCCGGAGACCCCTTGAATGCATTTACTCTGCACACTCTGAAGCTGGGAGCCTCTTGAGTACCATTCAGGAGTTCTGTCGTGGTGAGAACAATTAGGGGCTTTAACAGGGGTATTCAAAAGCCGAGCACTGAGAATCACCAGATTCATTTGTTACATTCAAATTTTCTCCCTCGGCATGCGAAGCTTTGTTTACACAAAATACTTGATATCATTCTAAGTTTCTCAGTTTTCCATTTTTACTGCTGTGTTTAGCTACCCTAGCTGTGTTCCTTCTGAAATAAAGTTGATGGAGAGGCTGGGAATGTCACAGTGTTGATTGCCAGAAGTATGATGGGCATCTGGAAGGCACTACAAGATCCAACCAGAATAAAAGTATGTCTTCCACAGCCCCCTCTCCACCTTGTCATCTAAAATGCAATCTATTGAAGTCATTTTTTCTAGGTTGAAAAAAAAATGAATCGTTTATTCTTTCCAAATGGCACTATTATAACATGAAGGGGAAAAGCCTGTCATTCCAAACTTTTCCCTTTAGCACAGGATTCATATGCTTAACATTTCAACAAAAATCACAAACACACACACACACGACTCTATCTCCTTCCCTTCATAGATGTATGGTGGTAACTTGGCAAATTTGATCAAAAATTAATATTGTCTTCATGGTTCTCAAGTTGGTTCATCATGGTCTGTGTAAGAAGAGGGACCCTGTCGATGAAGAAATGAAGTCTGAAATTCTATCTCTTCAAAGTAAGATCAAAGGTGGCTAAAAGACACTTTGCTAAGATCCCTTGGTGGAGGACTTTGAAAGCCAGAAGGCAACAGGCAACACCCCAAAGAATGGTGGCCATTCTAAATGCCAGGGATGTGCAGGATAGTCAGGAAAAAGGAGGGGCTCCAAAGAAGGACCAATTCCCTGCTCATTTGAAAGAGGACAGGATGGGAAAGACAAGGAGGCCCCACCAGTTACCTATATTCTCAAGTCTTTCTGCTTTGTGTCTCCAGAGATCAAACGAGGTCAAGAATGGCAGAGCACACATAAAGGAAAAATAAAGTCCACAAATTCTGAGTGAGGGGTGCCGTGTGAGTGATCATAAGTCAAAGTCAGTTAAAAGATTAGACACACTAAAATCAGCCTCAACAGGAACAACTATTTTTCTTATGCTGCACACTACTAAAAGAAAAATCATATGCCAGGACTTACTGCTATGAAATTAAAATACTCAACTGAAAGCTTGTGTCATGTCAAGAAACCAGAATAATGCATCATGGGGGAGCCAAAGAATTGTGAGATCTTGAAAACCTAATTCCATTCCTCTGGTTCACAATTTCCTTGTTGGCTAAAACAATATAATGGTGCACCTTTTATTCCTATACTGTATATAATTTCATTAGATTTCTAAGAGGCCATAGTAATCACCTCTGGCTGTATTCATAACAACTCATTCTCATTTTGACTGCAATAAAGATGTTTTTAATATAAATATTTTTGTAATATTAAACAATTTTACATTTTTTAGAGTTGAATAATAAAGTCTGAATGTGAAATTTACTTATGTTGGAACATCGTGTGTGTGTGTGTGAGTGCACGCTCAGTGGTGTCCAACTTTTTTGACTCCATGGACTGTAGCCAGCTAGGCACCTCTGTCCATGGGATTTCCCAGGCAAGAATACTGGAGTGGGTTGCCATTTCCTTCTCCAGGGGATCTTCCTGACCCAGGGATTAGACCCGTGCCTCTTGCATCTCTCATATCAGCAGGCGGATTCTTTACCACTGCACCACCTGGAAAGCCCTGTGTTGGAACTTTAAATGTATGTTTCTAGGAAATTAGGTACTCCAAGTATATCCATCCAAAAACTCAATTCCTTTGATACACATTCCACCACCATGTTCATCTGCCTTTCATTTTGTATGTAAGATAAACATAATTCATGTACATAGGCAATGCAAATATTTTGGCTCTAGACATATAGGCTTTAATTTAGTAGGGCCACAGGAGTTATTCCAAGGGGTTTAGAATTGTCAGAGACACCAGTCTTCCTATGTAGATAAATATATTTCAAAGATAAAAGTAGACCCTGTTGTGAGTATTCACAAATTCATTTCTAAAAACTTTATATTTGTAATAATTTATTGTTATTATTATTTTGCTTTTTCTCAATCAACTGATACTGAAAGTACAACTAAGATTAAGCATTCTTTCAACTTTTTTGCAATTTAAAAGGGGAACTTTATACCAAAAAATGATGAAGATCATTATACTAAGTCACAGTTGTATTACATGTAAACATTGACAGTGTGAGAACCTACCAATTAACTCACTTTGATTAGGCCATGAGAAAATAAACCACTGTATGAATAATTATTCATACAGTGATTTATTATAATTATAATTCACATAAAGTATAAGCTACATAATTAACAAACATATTGAAAGAGTGAAAGTCTATAATTATATGATCACAATTCACAGTCCATTTCATTTTTCTGTTGAGTCCAGACTCCACACACAATTTCCTGATTTAGGAAGTATTCCAAAATACAATCTAATTTTACTCATAAATATACATTGTTAGATACATCTCTCTTATGAACAAAATAGCTCATTTAGTGCCATTTATTGTATTATATATATAAGTATATGAACATGGTAACGATAACATACCCTTGGAATAGCTTGTCATGAAAAAGATTACTTTTAACGTGGTAACATGAAAACAGGCAAAGCACAGATTTTCAGGAGAAAAATATTAAACTGCTTTGCTTTTTCCCTCTGCTTCATTCACAGTTCGCTGCCTGGCAATTTCAGATGGTGTGATAGGAAAGCAACACCAGGCTGGTCAGTCATGCTTTCTGTAAAGCTAACAGCCTTAGGAGTCTGAGATTCAGTACCTGCATATTGTTTTGACACAGGGGAACCAGAAAATCATGTCAATTAAGGATCTTTTATTGTAAGTCAATGGCCAGGGAAGGCAGCAAGGGTAGATTCTTCCTTTGAGCCACGTGGTTGGCCTGCAATGGAATGCTCTCTGCACTGGAATATACTCCCAGGTAGCATTCTCTGGGTGAAAGTTAAAAAGGTATTAGAAAGGTGATTAGCAGAATCTGTCAAATAAACAAGCCTGTCTACAATCTTATACAGTTCCTTTGTTAATCTGCTAGAGCAAATCTGAAGTGTTTCTGGAAGAGGTCAGGAATATGCATTTTTAAAACATAGGAAACCAAGAAAAGGCTTACTATTTATAGGCATCAATGAAGTCAGAGAAACAGGCATGATCAAGTTCATCTGAAAGAAATATTGGGGAATCCTTAACATAAAACACAAGCAAGACCCTGGGAAGTTAGGAAAAGGAGGTTGCTCTCTAGCAGAAAGTTATTTAAGTACATGTAGATTTACTTTTATTTACAGGGTTAATTTTGCACTTTCCAATTCTACTTGAACCAAAAACATAAAAACTTACTCTTTAACCTGATTATCACCACTTAACAACACATATGAAAGGTCATATCACTAACTATGCCTTATTTTCATATATGTAAATGTATTTCTATTAAGATATCCAAACACTGAAGAAATACAGTGTTAACAGTGACACATGGGGGATTGCCTCCCCCTAAAGAACATTAGTAATTATTGCAACTAGCAAATTCCAGAACAGAACTATTATCTTTTAATTCTTCTGTTCTCTATTGTGCTTAGTATTCATATGCATTATGCTTTTGTTACTAAAGTGATACATGAGAGTAGCTTTTTGCTCAGTTGACCCAATTTAAGTGGGAGCTTCAAGTTTGTTGGTGAACCTTGGTTTTACATTCCTGGTACCAAAAACAAAAAGATCTGAGTACTCAGGAGCGTGAACAACAAAAGCCTTCAGCTTAAAACACTTTCACACAAAACCCTGTGTTACCATTCTTTGAATGATACTTAAAAGCAACTTTTTTTTTTTTTTTTTAGTTCATTAGGACAACTATATTCCCATATGAGTACTGCGGGAAAAAATGAGCACTGAGTGAAACTTACCGACAAAAGCTTTTAATTTGTCTGTGTTGCTTTCTGAACGCTATTATCTACCAGATAACTGTAATTTATACTAGAAGGTGTCTATAAAGATTCAGAATAAGGGCATGAGAAAAAAATGCACTGTTAAATTCATACGACTTTGGGAAACCCCTAATAATAATAATTACATGTATCTCTAAGGCACAGCATGATGGTAAGCACTTATACACACATCTCGTTTCTTCAGTGCAATATGTAACAATTGTTTTTAAGTGATTGAATGAGGGAAAATGTGGGATCCGAAGTCACAAGGCTAGTAAAAGACAAGTGCAACTCAGGGCCTCTGACTCAGCCCCGAATCCTCTAATACCTGGATGTCTCACAGAGCTGAGCTCCTTCCTCTTTGAGATTCCTGAGACAACTAATGGAAAAAGGATTGGAATTTAATAATAAAAATGCTGACATGGCCTTATCTATAGCTGCCCAAATGGTGCCATTATAATTATGCTTTATAAATCAAGCATTAGCAGAACACTGGCTACTTTTAAATCTTATTAATCAACACTTGTTTGGGTTCTTTGGGTGCCTCAAATTATAGAGTAGTCTGCTTTATCAAAACATGAGATTTGCCAAACACCAAAGATCATATCTGTTTTAAGACAAAGTACACACCAGACCTTCAGTGTTTATATTAAGCAGACTAAAAGATTCTGAAATAGAAATCCTAAATTAATCCTCCAAATTCAGTTGTTCTGAAAAATGTTTTGTTTGTCCTTTTAACAATAACAGGATGTGTTCACACACATTGCAAATGTAAAGCAAATTTATTTTAAATTTGTTCTTAAAATTGAGCTGATCACTTACCAGCTAAATCTCCTGACTTTGCTGAAGCAACTGGTCAGAAGACAAAATTAGTGCTTTTCATATTTGTAAATGATATTTCTATTTTTGAATATTTTTAATCTAACTACTCACTTTGAGCTGACAAAATGGCAATAAAATACATAGATATTATATTTTAAACTATTCACTGCCTTCATGTTTAAATGTTTTCTTAAGCAAAGCTTTTTATTATTGATTTGTGAGTTACTTAAGAAAAATGACATAACCTGCCTCAGTTACATAATCCTCATCCAAAAGAAAGTAACAGGTTATAAAGTACCATCAAAATGATTGAAACTGTCTTTTCTAATGTGAATATATGCGGTCTTCAAGTAAAAGGAGAGCAATTTCATGCATATGTATGTTTCACAGCCAGTGTCTTTGTTTTTAAGAGACTTTTTTTTCCTTTCTAGCATTATTTCCATCCATTACTGAGCTTCTAAGACCTCTAGAATATGCCCTCTTTGGTAATATACATGTGGTTTATGTCAGAAAACAGCTAAGGAAGTCATTTATAAAATATTAAAATAAGGAGTGCAAGAAAACTCAAGGCAGACTATATTTCTGCACATAGTTGGAGATGAGCAGCCTGGAGGCAGCCGTAGAGTTACCCTGACCCCTGAAGGAAGAAATCAGGAGTTAACTTCACATCCAATTTCCTACACAATATGAACACCAAACCTCCAAATCCACTGGCACAATTTATCAATATTTGGGTATGTCCTGCAGAAATAAGAAAGGCATCTCAAATCTCAGAGCTCAAATCTCATTCCACCAATCCACCATTCTGATTTGGGGTAAGCAGATCTTTTCAAAGTTACTTAGTGGATCTTGCACCTGACTCCAGAGGAAAAACAGAAAGAATCATCTCATCTCTAGGATAGAAAAGTCATTTAGCCTTCTTCTTCTTCTTCTTTTTTCTTTCTTTTTTTTTTTTTTTTGGTAAAATAAATGTAAAGGGAAATAGGAAACAGCACAACTAGATGATAAGATGATTTAATTCAACAGGGTTAGGATTTCAGCAGAGTTTCATTTTGAGGGAATCTATAATCCATTGAGGAAAGAACAAATCCTGAAACAGCAGAAGGCCAAAAGGAGCTGACGTGTCTCTTAAAGAAAATCACGGCTCCAAATAAAACATCAGGGAAAATGACATTTTATCCTGCAGGGTTCCCTCCTCTATACCATGAGTGGAGCACATTTCTCATCTCATGGTAAAACTCACAGGCGGCTGCAACATGTCCTTCAAGCCATTCAGTAAGTAAAACTTGAAAATGGATTGCTCTTCTTTCTGGGATTTGTATTAATAATGAATTCGTTGCCATTTATTCTTTAATTTAACAGGATATCATTACCTCTGAATGTTTTTACTTCTCTTTCCCTAGAGGGTTAACATGGCCCAGAAACAGGCTGTCAAGGCAGAGATAAAGGTACCAAACACTCATTTCTGACACACTGTGGAAGCAATCATTTTTATTGAGGGAACCACCAGACCAAAATCTGCATCAAGCTCTACCAGGAAAAATGCAAGAGAGGATCTCAAATAGTCATTCCATTCACAGTCTTCATGTCAATGGATTTAACTTTCTACTCAATTGGGGTCATGTATTTCAATCACAGGGTACAGAACTATGACCTTGGCTAGGATCATCAGCTCCAATTACTCAATGGGGCACTTGTGAAACATTGCGGACTCATTTTGACTCTCCACGGGTGTGGTTAAAATTGCTTCTGTCCGGCCCTAAAGCTTACATGATCTGCTGTCCCTCAGAAAGTCACTATGAGGAAACTCATGTTAAATTCGCCACAGAGATCAGGGTTTACAGGACCCTTGGAGCTAATCTCTGTCTGCCCTCCTCCTCCTCCGTTAAGCTGTTACAAGCCTTCAAAAGTTAACAGAGTGATGAAGCCTCTCTCTATACAATCATTTCATCTCACTATCGTTGACTGAAGCTCGCTGATGTAATGAAGTTACATAATCACCGATTATGCATGACTTCCATCCATCTTCCTTCATATCCACATATCTTCTCTCCTCCCCTTCAGATCAGTCTACCAGGTGAGATTTATAACACATGTAAATGCTCCATTCTGTCATCATAGCTACTGAATTTGGGACTTTAGCATTGCAGTACAGTGCACTGAACCACGTCATCAATATTGATTTTTTTTATCCCATTTCCCAGGCAGAATATGCTTAAGCATCCTTCATGCTCTAGTCTCTAACTTTTTACTGAAAGGGTAAAATAGATGTAGCAGATAGAACACATCCTCAACTTAAGGTTAAGGGAAGTGTGTAATTGCCTGCATTTCCAAAGCTGGCTGCATTGCAATAAAAGGATGGTCTCTGCTTCCAGACCTTCGACTCCCCTGCACGTGGGTCGCAGCTTCAGCTATACAGGGTATTGGGTAAATAATTATATTATTGGACAAATTGAACTTAAGAAAGAAAGCATTATGGTGATACTGAAAATAATATTGCACTATTCTTCTCTATTTTAGTCATCATTTTCAGCTTTCCCTTTTCTTTTCTTTTTAAATTCCAAATGATAATCCTGTAGATAAAAAAGTAGCCCAGGGTACTTAATAATCTCCAATAATCACAACCTAGAGAACAATTAACAATGATTATCACCTTAAAGTTTAAGAACTTGACAAGTGGGATGTCCCTGGTCCCATTGCGGCTGTGAAATGCAGCAGAATGCTGCACTGAGTTGAAAACATATTTCTTTTAATGAATAAAGAGTAGCTCGTTTCCTTTTAAATAGGGCTCTTTAGCAAGTGTTCCTTTCGTGGTTGCTACCCCTTCCAGAACATAGGAGCCACAAATATTGCATCCAAACAAAGAGTGTCTACCCAGAATTAATTCAAGACACTCTTCCATATCAAAATAATTGGAGGGGGGAGTCATGTTTTGATTTATTTTCAATTACACTCAGAATACAGACCCACATACACACACACGCACACACACACCAACACACCCAACTGCAGTTATTCCATTCAGTGCCAATAACGGCCACATCAGAGCCACCTATGCGATGCAGCAATCATCCAAGTCACCCATTCCCATTACAAACGCCCAAGTTTGCTCACGCCACAAATGGGTTTGCATATATAAAACGACCTTACCCACAAGAGTCTTCCAAATTATTCTCCTCTGGTTATCAGTCGGTAATGTAATTGCTGGTCATCACAATGCGAATTCAGAAAAATCCACCTTTTACTCCTGTGCTGTTTTTCTCGTTTTTGCTAGCAATTAATATCGTGAACAAGATACCCATTCACAAATGCCAAGTTCACCATAAAAGCAGATAATTCCATACAGCTCTTCCCTACAAGGCTGCCTCCAGTTAGTTCTCAAAGTGCCCGATTGTTTGGTGAAGATACAATCCAGGTGCAGAGCAGGGGAAAAAAGAAAACTAGGAGAAAAAAAAGAAGAGGCAGATAGAAACGGAGAGACTGAGAGAGGAGAGGGCAGAAAAAGAGGGAAGAAATTTTTTAAAAGAAGGAAGGAAAAAGGCCGGTAAGTAAGGAAGTCTGTGAGCTCTACGACAAGAACCGGAGTCTTGCTTGCAAATCTTCTGTATACATGTAGCCTTTCAAATCCTCTTGGTCCCCAAGTAAAATTTCCAGATCCGGGATGCAGCCATATGAAAGAATCCTATGTATATTTCACAAGTATCCCGCAATAACCGATCCGACGGGGTTTTCCTTGTACAGTACTGCTATGTGAAAGCACACAACCCCTGCTGTTTGGGAAGGTGTCTCCTGGGTCCTAGCTCTCTTCAGCAGCCCCCAAAAATGATTTTTCAAAAAAGAGTCGGGGTGGGGGGGAAGCAGCTTTGCGTTTGCCTTGAATGATGCTAATCCTGAGCGAAAACGACAAGGAAACCACGACTAGCACGAGATCTTGATTAATAGCCACAATCCACTCAAAATATCCCAGGGAAGAAGGAGCGAAAACAAGAAAGAGAAACTGCAATGCATAAATGATTCCAGTGTTTCTACAAGATCGGTTCATTTGATTGAATGCATTCTCTGGTTTGCTGCAAGTCATAAAGAGGATAGTGTTACTGCCACCCAATGGATATTTTAGTACTAGCCAATCCACAGAACGCCACCGCTTTGAGAGTTTTAGTTTTCAGAAGACTAAGGAAGAAGGAGCGTAGCTTGGGAATCTTTAGGAAAGGACCCTGAGAGGCCTCGAATAACGAGAATGTGTGCTTCCAGGCAAAAGCGGACCGGCCACTGCGGACGCTCACCCAGTTTTGCATGAACCACCTTAGAATTACGGTTCCATTTCTCTAGGAAGCAGAAAGGTACACAGATCGATGCCTAAACTGACACGCTCGTAATAACCTCCTTTTCATCACTTCTCTTTAGACCTGATTTGTTATTGCGAGCGATCTCTCGCTCTCTCAAACACACACACACACACACACACACACACACACACACACACACACACACACACAGAACCATTGTCTAAATCACTTTAAGCCAGATTTTAAACGGAAGCGGGGTGCGAGGCGGTGGCTCCAAACCTCTGGCGGCAAGGTGATAATTGTTTCTAAAGGGCAGTTTTGCAAAGTGCTTCTGTCCGTATTGGGATGTAAATTGCGAGTCCATCAGGCAGAAACTCTCCACCTCTCTGCTTTTTCAATTTGGGGAGGAGCAGGATCTTCGGGAAGAGGTGAGGGGCGGGGCGAAGAGGAGGCGATGGAGGAGGATGCTCCTCCCCTCGGCGGTGTCAAAGAGTTCGCTGCGGATTAGGAGACCGAGTCGTGATGGGAAGAGGGACAAAGTAGGCAGTGGTCAAATAAATTAGGTTATTCGCTCAGGTGCAGATCTGTGCCCTTTATATTACCTTGGGATTGTATAATACACATAGTTCTCTACTTCTCAAACTGGAACGTAGGCTTGATCACCTGGGTGGCTTGTTAAAATGCAGATTTGGATTCAGTAAGTCTGGAGTGAGGCCTGACAGTCTGCATTTATAATAAGCTGGTCCATGGACCATAATGGTGCTGCTGGTCTATGGACCACACTTGAAGTAGCAAGACTCTAGGGATGTGTCTTACACTGCAACCCAGGAGTCAGGTTCTGACAGGGAGGTGGGCTGGGCAGCTAAAGGCTAAGAAACACTTTTCCAGTCACCACCCCTCCCCCTTGCCACCCTTCAACTTTTCCCACAGGCCACTTGTAGCCCCGGTTCAGAAAACCTTAACCCATTCTCTACAAGGTATTTCACAAGCTTTTGTAATTAATGTAAGATTAAACAGGCTAAACCCCCAAATAGAACACTAAATAGGCAAAGCATTCTTGACCCTAGAGAACTATGTTTCACTTAATGTGGGGAGTAAATCCCAATGTAAGATCAAAGGAACCCTTGCAAATATTAGGTCAAATGCGAACTGAACAAATGCAAGATAAACTCAGGCCACAGGTGAGACGGAAAGAGGGCTGGGCGGCGAGATAGGGAGGTCAACCTGTAGTTTTTTAAAAAGAAGGAGCATTATAATGAACTTTTCAATTCGAGCTGAGGGAAGATCTGGTTAAAGTGTGTAGGCAAGTGTTATGTGGTTTTCCAGGAGCTTAACAACATCCGTGCCAGCCTCTCGCCTTTCCCTGCTCCTTCCGCGCAAGCTTGCATACAAAATATACTGAGAATCAGGGGTGGAGGGGATGCATATTCTCCTCCTCTCACAGACTTCCCCGGTGGCTCAGCGATAAAGGTGATGGTTCCATCCCTGGGTCAGGAAGATCCCATGAAGGAGGGCATGGCAACTCCAATATTCTTGCCTGGAGAACCCTAGGGATAGAGGAGCCTGGCGGGCCACGGTGCACGGCGTCACAGTGTTCAGACGTGACTGAATAGTCACACGCGCACGCATGCCTCTCTTAGCACGAGACCCACATTCTCAGCACCATCTCTCGTGGTCCTTGAGTTAACCCATTTAAGAGGTAAAGTTGACTTCAAATGGATTGCGAGGGGGCACAATTAACAATTTAATTACTTCAAGCAAAGTTGAAAAGGCTGAGTCCTGGGGTATAGGCTCAAATCCTAGATCTGAGTCTAATTTCTACTCCTATGCTGTGCTCAGTCATGTCCGCCTCTGCAACCTCACGGACTGTAGCCCGCCAGGTTCCTCTGTCTATGAGATGCTCCAGGCAAGAATACTGGAGTGGGTTGCCATGCCCTCCTCCAGGGGATTTTCCCCACCCAAGGATCGAAACCAGGTCTCCCGCATTGCAGGCGGATTCTTTACCGTCTGAGCCACTAGGGAAGCCTAATTTCTACACCAAAGCAATTCTGATTATCATAGGGAATCACTTTAATTTCTCTTGGCCTCGGTTTCCTTGTCTGTAAAATGATAGGTTGAAATGAACCGGTTGCCAGGGTCTACTCCAGCTCCACGTGGTACCAAAATCAAGTCCTCTGTGAGATTTTTGCTAGTCAGTTTGTTACCCTACACAGAGCAAGAGTTGGAATTAGTACCTTGACATGGGCTGAAGGGAGGATCTAGAAGCTTTGAAAAGTGTGTTAAAGACGCGAACGAACAGTTGACTGTTTCCATCCCCTTGCAAGAGATAATTTGAGCGTTTTCTCTTCAGATCCGGGAAGGAAAGTGTTTGTTTGAATCTGAGGTGAGGCATTGTCTATTCCTGGATCTCACAGAGCCAACTGTGGGCCTCCCTGTTTGTTGCCATGGGATCCTCTTTGTGCGAACTGTCTTGAACTGTGTGGGAACATTTTCCTCTTGTCTCCCTTCAGTTCTCCCTCTAACTCTTCTGAAGATATGTGTCAGAATACAATGTAGCTGCATTATTGCCGATTAAGACTAACAGCAGCTGCAAGGTGCATCTAATTAAGAATTTTAATTACTTCACCAAATTCTCATTTGCAGATGTTTAGAACATTAATGTATTGTGATTTTATTTTAAAATCTGAGTAAAGCTGACCTACCTCCAAAGGGGAGGGTGTTAAAAAAAAAAAAAAACTGCACAACTCAAGGATGGTTATTTAAAAAAAAAGAAGACTTTGGCATAGGAAGTATATACCTTGGCACATTGTTTGTGATTAAAGTGATATTACATTTGAGATGAAAAAATTGTGTGCATATCCATATATACACCTGTTTTTTTCTTTACTAAAGTAAAAGGCAAATAAATTTCAGAATAGTACAAAAGTCAATAATTTACTATTCTAGCCAAATCCTTGCATATTACACAGTTCTCAAATGTTCTGTTCTTTTCTCCCCCCAGTAACAGGATGGTTAACAGTAAGAGTGGTGCTGCAGTATGGGAATTGTAGGCTATAATCCAAAGCATTATGGGGTTTGTAGTAAAAATGGGCTGCAGATCCATTCCATGCTTATTGCTTTTCTCAGTTGAAGGAACTGCTGTTTTATTTTCTAATAAAAAAAAAAAAAGAAGACTATCAATATATTTTAAATAAGAAATTCATTTTAATGAAACAAAGTTGGTATTACTGGAAGTATGAAATTAGAGTTTAACTCCAATAATATTCTAACTGAGGAGATGGAGAATACAGTAACACCTACTTCATAAGCCCCAAATAATAACCTGAGTGAGTTAGTTCCTAATGTTCCTATCCAATGGCTAAGGTTTCCAAAATCACTTATTGTTTTTGCATTTCTTAAAGCATAATGTGGACACAGAAAATTCAAATTCTTATTGCATCAACCTTTATTTGCGTTTGCCTACATTTAATTTCTCACACTGCACATCATTCCTCAATGAAGTGAGCCAGAGTTTATTTCATCTACCTTTTTCAATGTTTTTGTATACAAAAATACTCTGAATATTCAGAGTAGTTTCTCTTTTTAATAAAATCCTTAAGGATTTTATCTGGGAAATATGTCTGGAGTGGGATATTTCATTCCATTTAAATTTAATTAATTATAGAAACATATAAATTGAGGAGTTATAATTCAAGCTATCTTCTGTATGCAGATGATTCTGTGTAGGTAAATACATAATTTATAGAGGTTTTGATTTAGCTCTGTTGGCAATTTATTTCTAAGTTCATTAAACATTATTTGAATAATATAAATTCAAAGTCTAGCTCCCCAGTATTGTTGTATGAAATCAATCCCCCTTTTGTTATAAAGGCTAAAATATGTCTCTTCAAAGTCTCTTCCATCTGTGAAAGTCCCCATTATCATGCTAAGTTACTTAGAAAGTACTTTATACCTAAGGTTGCTTACTTTTCTCTTTCTGTCCTTAAAGAGTACTCCATCCACAAAAAAGACATCGCTAAAGCAAACTATTATTGTAGACATGAATAAATGCAAAATCAAGCGTCCTTCATTTTCAGGCCTTTTACCAGCAACATTCATCTGAACCCACCACCACAGATTCTCAAATGATGTACAGACAAAGACTTGAGCATTTCAGCAGAATTCCACCATATAAAGTTCAGAAATAATAAAGAATGTTATGAAAAAAGCAAACAGCAATAGGAAAGAAAAATGCCAGGCCTGCTTTTCTTTCAGATTTCTAAGTTTTGAATCATAGAAATATACAAATATATATCTTCTTGAATGCAGTTTACATTATTGTTCATACTGTGAATATTTCTTTTATGGTCATAAAAATAAAAGCAATGCCCCAAATGAAACACTATGTACATAAGCGATGCAAATACATCCCGGTGGAAAGCCGGCTGGCTGCTGGTGGGAGGGTATATTTATACAGTGCCTTTCATTTGGAAGGTTCCCAAAATGATTTGCAAACTGTATATAGAGAAATTGCTCACCATGGAAATTCACCCACTTCCAGGAGAGAATGCAGAAGTCATTCCATGCTGACAACTAGTTTAAATAAAACCACAGAACAATATTTCAGGTGGGCAAAATTGTAATTGATTCTGGAAATGTGCGTTGAAACCCGCTATGTGCCAGGCACAGTATGAGGTACTGAGGGTAACATTATGGATATATATGGTCAAGCTTACAGTTTTACTGAAATCTGACCAGACCTCGGGAGTTAAAAGCCCTATTTTCTTGATGAATTTCTGATCCCTGCTTATGGTTTTACCGAAACAGACTACTTGCTACTTTTATCATGTGTTTTCAGCAGGCTTCATGGTATCCAGGACACATGACCTGTGGCAATGCAGTCTACATTCAATTGATCACGCACAAAACAGAGCTTCGCAATATTGTGGTTGAAGCAGGTAAAAATGACAATAGCATTTCCTGCATTGAATGATTTGGAGGAGGTAGGGCAGAATTACAAGTCTTCTGGGTTTGAGAAATGAAATGAATTGGTATCACTGTCTGTACATGGAAGACCATTTCCACTGAAATGATTCAGGGCACTTCATGATAATTAAGGCATATAAAATAGCTTAGTAAAGGAAGAGAGCAGTATAAGCTGGTGTCTCAGAGCATAGAATATGGAATCAAATGCCAGTGTCTCTTGACTTTACTAGATTTATAATCTTTTTCCAGTGAAAGTGGAACAGGAAAAACGAGTGAAGCAGGCACTGCCATAGTGCAGCCCAGACCTCTGTGTGTTCACAGTCATCACTTGCTTCTCTCTGTTTTTCATCTAAAGGTCAGCCCCTGCATCTTCTTAGACTACTATTCTTAGGCTACTGGGGCAGCTTGACGTGCCTATAGCGAGTGTACAGACCTCCTTCCGCCTTAGCCAATGACTGACTCATTATCAATTGAAGTATGAAAACCCCTAGCTCTTTTGCCTACAGTACAGAAAAACTCTGAGGCATAATTTGCAATGTAGACATCCCCTCTGACATCAGGCCAAAGCTGGGACTTTGTTTGTAAGCACACCGTTGCTTGGTGGCTGGGAACATAAGATAGCGGGTAACGAGAAATAATCATAGTGGTCCCATCTCTAGCTTTTAAATTGGCAGCCTGTATAACTGGAAACAGATCATTCATTGACCCACCTGTCTATGGTTTATCCATTGCATACTATGTGCCAGGCACTGTGGGATGCTGGGGCTCAAAGGATGAATAAGGCACAGTCCCTGCCCTTCAGTAACTCAAGTCTAGCAGTGGAGAAAGACAAATGTCACATACAATGTACAGTGTGATGAGTTCTATAAGAGAGATCTGAATTCAGCCGAAAAGAGTCAGGGAAGACTGAACAGAGAAGGTGTTATTTCAGTGACCTTGAGGGATAAGCAAAAAATAAAATCACAAAAATGAGTGAAGACCAGGAATAAAGAGTAACATCTAAGTAGACAAGTTTTGTTCTACCTAGAAGGAAATAGCACTGGTCCTGGGAGTAGAAATCAAAAGTGTTTAAAGTCAGAGAATCCGTTTTTGAAGGGGGCTCTAGAGATAACCTTGAATAATCTCTTTATTTTAGTCAGAGGAAATTGAGTCTCACTCGGCCAAATGACATAGTTATTTAAGCTCACAAAGCTAGGAAGTGGTAGGAGTTCTCTTCTAGCATGACTCAGCCATATTGCCTGTCAGCCTTTTCTTGAAAAAGATAAATTGAGGACATAATAGAGATATCTGATATAATAGGATCTGTTCTGAATCCTGGCCTATCACTATATGGCCTTGAGAAAATCCCCTGCCTTCTCTGAGTCTCAGTGTCCTCTTATAAAAAATGAACTTAATAAGATAAACTTCTCCTGGGGTTTTTTTAGCATGTGAACCTAGCAGAGTGCCTAGAACATAGGATGTAGGAGAGAAGCATGCTTTGTTTCATTTTGTCTTTAGTTTGTTTTCATTTCTTTTCTTTTCCAATCAGAGAATTTTACAGTGGAAACAAGGATGTTTTAATTTTTGATTCTGTTTTTTTTAGTACCAGCTATAGAATGGAAGAGAATCAGACATTTAAGTAAGATAGTTTTCTTCTTTGCAAAAAAAAAAAAAAAAGGTGTTGTTTTTGGTTAAGACTTACCCTATCTCTGCCTGAAACTCATGGTTTTATTAATAGAGCATCTCAGGACCAGTTCAGCTATATTCGATGCAAGCTGTGTAGGTGAGTCTACTTCTTTTAACCAGCTAGTTACAATAATGGTAAACATAATACTCACAATTAAAGAAGTTTATTTTATGCACATTGCAAAAGAGGAGAGTTCAGTTCAGTCGCTCAGTCGTGTCTGACTCTTTGCGAACCCATAGACTGCAGCACACCAGGCCTCCCTGTCCATCACCAACTCCCGAAGCTTACTCAAACTTATGTTCATTGAGTCAGCGATGCCATCCCACCATCTCATCCTCTGTCATTCCCTTCTCCTCCCGCCTTCAATCTTTCCCAGCATCAGGGTCTTTTCGAATGAGTCAGCTCTTTGCATCAGGTGGCCAAAGTATTGGAGTTTCAGCTTCAGCATCAGTCCTTCCAATGAATATTCAGGACTGATTTCTTGAAGATAGATTGGTTGCATCTCCTTGCAGTCCAAGGGACTCTCAAGAGTCTTCTCCAACACCACAGTTTAAAAGCATCAATTCTTCAGCACTCAGCTTTCTTTATAGTCCAACTCTCACATCCGTACATGACTACTGGAAAAACCATAGCCTTGACTAGACAGACCTTTGTTGGCAAAGTAATGTCTCTGCTTTTTAATATGTTGTCTAGGTTGGGCATAACTTTTCTTCCAAGGAGCAAGCGTCTTTTAATTTCATGGCTGCAGTCACCATCTGCAGTGATTTTGAAGCCCCCCAAAAATGAAATCTGTCACTGCTTCCATTATTTCCCCATCTATTTGCCATGAAGTGATGGGACCGGATGCCATGATCTTAGTTTTCAGAATATTGAGTTTTAAACCAACTTTTTCACTCTCCTCTTTCACTTTTATCAAGTGGCTCTTTAGTTCTTCTTTGCTTTCTGCCATAAGTGTGGTGTCATCTGCATATCTGAGGTTATTGATATTTCTCCTGGCAATCTTGATTCCAGCTTGTGCTTCATCCAGTCCAGCATTTCTCATGATGTACTCTGCATATAAGTTAAATAAGCAGGGTGACAATATACAGCCTTGACGTACTCCTTTCCCGATTTGGAACCAGTCTGTTGTTCCATGTCCAGTTATAACTGTTGCTTCTTGACCTGCATACAGATTTCTCAGGAGGCAGGTCAGGTGGTTAGGTATTCCCATCTCTTTAAGAATTTTCCACAGAGTGGAATGTTTCATAGAGTGCCTGAAGAACTATGGATGGAGGTTCGTGACATTGTACAAGAGGCAGTGATCAAAGACTGTCCCCGAGAAAAACAATGCAAAAAGGCAAAATGGTTGTCAGAGGAGGCCTTACAAATAGCTGTGAAAAGAAGAGACTTGAAAGCCAAAGGAGAAAAGGAAGGGTATACCCATTTGAATGCAGAGTTCCAAAGAATAGCAAGGAGAGATGAGAAAGTCTTCCTCAGTGATCAAAAGAGGATAACAAATGGCAAATGAATGTATGAAAAATTGACATCATAGGACATAATGACAATGTAAATTTAAACCACAATGCAATATCATGACACATTCACCAGAATGTTTAAAATGAAATAATAGATGATAGAAAATGTGGGCAAAGTGTAGGAGCAATGGCAACTCGCGTCCTGGGTAAGTAAAATTTTTTTTGGTATCCTTGGAAAACTTTTCAGCAGCACCTATTAACTCTAAAAATTGGTATAATCTATGATGCCATCAGTTGCATTCTGGGTACATACGCAAGAGAAATGCAGATGTATGTCCACCAAAAACAAATATTAGAAAGTTCACAGCAGCTTTATTCAAAAAATTCCATACTGGAAACTACACAAATGCTCATCCACAGTAGAATGGATAAATACATTGTGGTATATTCTTACCGCAGGCTACCCTACAGGAACGAGAACTAATAATCATGGCTACTAGCAACAATAGATTTCAATCTCACAAGCATAATGTCAAGCAAAAGAAAGCGGACACGAAAAAGTACATCCTATAAGACTGTGTTTACAGAAAGACCCAAACTAATCCACATTGTAAAACATCAGAATAGTAGCTGCCTTTAGTGAGACCAGGGACCAGAAGTATGTTTAAGGAGAACTTTGGAGGTGCTAGTAAAATTGTTTTTTTTTTTTTTTTTTTAAATCCTGATGTTAGTTACTTGAGTGTAATCAATTATGAAAATTCATTGAACATGCATATAATGTATGTACTTTTGAAATCTATTTCATATTTCATTAAAAAGTTTTTTTACAAAGAAGTTTGTTTTAAAACTAGAAGCAAAAAGTTTAACTTCCATATCAATGACCACTATTAATAATGATCAATCAAAATTAATAAAACAAACTCTTGGCAGGTATTTGTGAAAGCCAAATATTTTATAATATGGGGGTCTTCCTACAAAATGACATAAAAAGGCACAATGCAAATTTAAACAATGTAAATTTTTAATGTATTTTAAATGGTGTTTTCAGGAAATAAATGGGGTTCTCTTTTTGCAACATAATTTAATATAATGTAACATAGAAGAGGAACTAGGCAATGAAGATAATCAAGTCTTTGACTTTTTAGTGTCCATCAAAGCTTTGTTCAGTTCTTTTGTGAATGATAATAGCTAGTATTTATTCAGTACTTATTATGTGTCAGGCACTGTTGGAGACATTTTATGTACTAACTCACTAATCCTCAGAAGAAATAAGTACTATTGTCATGACCAGTATACAGATCCTTATATATTGGATCACAGAGAGTATTAATAAATCTTGCTCAATGTCTCACAGTGGTGAAGTTGGAAATTGTACCTTCTCTCAATCACTACTCTGATCTATCACTCTAACTTTTGATTATCTTCTCCATACTACATTTAGCTAAAACCATCACTTTTATATCTGGGTTGTATGTTGCCTTTTAGTTTTTAATTTATTTTTAATTATTTATCTTTTGACCACAGGGCATATGGGATCTTAGTTCCCTAACTAGGGATTGAACTCATGTCCCCTGCAGTGGCAGCGCAGAGTCTTAACCACTGGACCACCATGGGAATTCCATGTCTTGTATGTTGCCTTTATTGGCTTAATTTATTCCTTAATATGGCAAACTGTAAACAAAAGAGTTAATGGCAGATCAGTAAAAATTTCAAGTGCATGGTTTTCCCCAGCAGGATAGAGAGCTCTTGATTTTGTGCATCACTCTGCTCCATTTCTCTTTTTCCTAAAGGAGATCTAAGTGAATTATTATGTTTCTGTTAAATGAAGGGAAAAATGAGGAAATTACACTTCCCTGGGAAAATGTTAATATTTCAACTTTTTAAACACTTAAGAATAGTACAATGAAGGGTATGTTAACTTTCTGTAAATATCAGTATGACCTTCTGAACTGATTTTTACACTGAGAAAAACAACTCTCAAGTAAATCATACAAGACGAGATATTATAGATAATGTTAGCAACTAGATAGCCATGCCAAATTCGTGTGTGTGTGCATGTGTGTGATGTGTATTTATTGGGATGGCCAAAAAGATTGTTTGGGTTTTTCCATAAGCTGGCACGAAACCTCAGATGAACTCTTTGGCTAACCCAATATTTACCAGTTATTAGAAAGATATTATTGGAGAAGGCAGTGGCACCCCACTCCAGTACTCTTGCCTGGAAAATCCCCTGGATGGAGGAGCCTGGTAGGCTGCAGTCCATGGGGTTGCTAAGAGTCGGACACGACTGAGTGACTTCACTTTTACGTTTCACTTTCCTGCATTGGAGAAGGAAATGGCAACCCACTCCAGTGTTCTTGCCTGGAGAATCCCAGGGACGGGGGAGCCTGGTGTGCTGCCGTCTACGGGGTCGCACAGAGTCGGACACGACTGAACCAACTTAGCAGCAGAAGCAGCATCAGAAGAATATTATAATAAACAGGAATGAGGTGATGATATAGCAGGAACTAGATACTAGAGGGAGATTACAGCATGGCATAATATAAGTAATAAAAATGGAATCTTGAATATCATTACTGTAAAATGCTCTCATGACAGAGACAATGGTACCAGTTCATCAAACGTTTTTATTTCCTTCTTAAGCACACAAAAACACTATGTTGCCCAGTCCTTTTGCATCTAGCTGGTACCACAAGGACTGGGGACAGATGTGTGGCCCACAGCTTCCAGATTCCATTATTTGAATCTCCAGAGAGGTCTTCCCCCTCTATCTTTATCCTCTTGTTTGCCTTCTTCCTATGCATGTGTGATGTGTGCTAAGTTGCTCCAGTCTTGCCCAACTCTATGAGACCCCATGGACTGTAGCCAGCCAGGCTCCTCTGTCCATGGGATTCTCCAGGCAAGAATGCTGGAGTGGGTTGCCATGCCCTCCTCCAGGGGATCTTCCTGACCCAGGGATCTAACCTATGTCTCTTAGGGCTCCTGCATTGGCAGGCTTTACCACTAGCACCATCTGGGAAGCCCTCATATGCATGGCTTGAAGGAAAAGGCTTCAAGGTAGTGGAGTCATGTGATAGAAACATCTAAACTCCTTAGTTATTCCTAAGTAGGATCCTAGTCATCGCTAAGAGGAAAGCTATGCAACCAGAAGCATCAGGCTTGGGCTTTGTGCAAGTAAGAAGCCAACTTTCATCGTACTCAGCCTCAGAGATATCAGGTATATTTGTTAGTATAATGTAGCTTAGTCCACCCTGATTTGCCTTTGATTCATTCAAAGGCAAGGAGATTTTAAAATATTTATTGATTTATTTGGCTGCATTGGGTCTTAGTTGCGTCAGGCGAGATCTTGAGTTGCGTCACACGGGATCTTTGTTGAGTTTCGCGGGATCTTTTTGCCTCATGCAGGATCTTCATTGCCTCAGGCGGATCTTCATTGCGACGAGCTGGTTTCTCACTAGTTGTTGTGTGCAGGCTCCGGAGCGCCTGGGCTGGGTAGTTGTGGCGCATGGGTTTAGTAGCTCTATGGCATGTGGGATATGAGTTCCTAGACCAGGGATCACACCTATGTCCCCTGCATTGGAAGGCAGATTCTTAACCACTGGACAACCAGGGAAGTTTCAAGGCAAGGAGAATTTTTCTTCTTTTTCTTTTTCTCGTTCTTTTTTGAATCTTATGTGTACCAAATTCTATGGTTCCTGATTCTTGGTTAATAGTCGTTTTTATTGGTCTGTGTGCAGCCCAGTTTTATTCACGTAGTTATTTAGTTAGTTGCTTTTCATGAGGTTATAAATGCTCGAGAAAACACCATCCAAAACAAAAACAAGCATCTTGATAATAACCTGTATCAAACATATGGCAAGGTACCACTGTCAACCTATCCATCTGCCTCCCCTTACTTACTTGAAGAAAACACCATCCTGAATTCCATGTACATCATTCTTTTGACTTCTTTTTTTATATAGTTTTATTGCATCTTACAGGTATTCCTAAAGCAGATTTTAAATTTCTGTTGTTTACCTTTATAGAAGGATTATCGGTTCTAATTCTGGATAAAATGTGGCAAGCACACTTAACTCTTTCTGTTACACTGACTACATTAAACCCTGGACATAATGCATGGAGCAGCTATTTGAAAACCCTGAAAAAGAAATAGTAATAAGCAGATCAGGAATGAGCAGCTGCATTGGAAGTACCAACAAATTTGTATTGAGTTTACCTTTTTCTCCCCGTGATTATCTCTCAACCTGAAGTCAACAACAGGAAACTTAGAAATGAGCTCAGACAGGGAACTCCCAGGGAAGCCCTCTACCTTTTGCTCCAAAGAGTAAGGAGCTCTTAACGCTCAGAAGAAGTACAGAAATCTTCCTCCAAGTTCTCTCCCCTTTCTTTTTTTTCCCTAAAGGATGATACAATAGTTTTATTGCAAAATATCAACATTTATGCTACTCTGTCATTTACACAACTTTGTCATTTTGTTCTTTGCATTAAAAAACATTATTATTTATTGGGGGTATAGTTGCCTTACAATATTCTGTTAGTTTCTGGTGTACAATGAAGTGAACCAGCTATATGTATACATATATCCCCTCCCTCTTGGACCTCCCTCCCCAACACTGCCGCCCCTCCCCCAACCCCCCACCTCCACGATCTCATGAAGCTGGTCGTGGTGCTGGAGGTGGCAGTTGAAGTTACTGGAACCAGGAAGAATGAGAACTCAAGAGAGGGAACTTTCTCTGTTTTATGGTGCTGCAGTTTTAAGAGGATAGGACAGACCCTCATTGTTCTGTTTTGTTTTCGCTCTCTGTCCTTCTTTTTGAGCCAAGACATGAGTCTAATCACAAAATTCCACAACACCATGCCAATGGGGGATAATGGAGCCCCAGTTTCTGGCCAGGAAACCAGAAAGGGTGGGGACAGAGAGCAAAATGTACCAGGAAGATTGCAAATGGCAGAGATTCAAGAAAGAGACCTCACAAATTTGTTTTTGAATTCCTGGGCTCACCCTGTGCAGGTGAGGACCAGATTCTAACTAATATTATCTGTAGTTGTAGCCCCCATTTTAATCATATTTTGTTGACCTTCTTACTGTATTTTTGTCTTTTATTTCTATTTAATTCTGCTCTTCTTTTTGAAATTAATTTTTTCCAGCATTATTGAGCTATAATTGACATATAATATTGTGTAAGTTTAAAGTGTACAATGTGTTGACCTGATACACATATATTGTGAAATGATTACCACTATAGCGTTAGCAAAAACCTCTATTCTGTCACATAATTAATATTTCTTTTTTGTGGTGAGAATATTTAAGATATGCTCTCTTAGCAGCTTTCAAGTATATAAACCCAGAATTATGAATTATAATTACCATGCTGTATATTAGATCCCCAGAATTTGACTAGTAGCTCCCTATTTCCCTCACCTCCCAGCTCCTGGTAACCACTAATCTACTGTTTTTCTGAGTTTGCCTTTTTTAGATTCCACATTTAAGTGCTTATCACACAGTAATTGTCTCTCTGTCTGACGTTCTTCACTTAGCATAATGCCCTCTAGTTTCATCGAAGGATTTCCTTATTTCTTATGGTTGAATAATATTCCATATATATATATATATATATACACACTATATACATATATACATATATATATATATGCATGTATATATCCAGGTACATAATTGTTCCCTATGTTTATTATCCACTGATCTGTTGATGGACACTTAGGTGGTTTCCTTATCTTGGTTATTTTGAATAATGCTGCAATGAACATATGGGTGCAGAGAGCTCTTAAAAATCCTGTTTTCTGTTACCTGTTGTCTTTTACTTTCTTTAGGTTTATTCTGTTAATCATATTCTAACATCCTAAGATGGATATGTAAGTCACTACTTTTGATTCTCTCTTCTTTTTTAATATTAGTATTTGAGGCTATAAGTCTCCCTTAAAGCACTTTTACCATGCATAGGTTGTGGTATCTAATGTTTCCTCCATTATTCTTTTTTTTTTTTTTTTTACTTTTCAGAATTCTCTGTGAGTTTTTTCTTTAATCTAAGAATCATTTATTCCTGTGTGTGTGTGTGTGTAAATTTCCAAATATTCAAGGATATTTTTAATTTTTAAACTTAGCATATAACTTTATGATATTATGGTTAGATATAAGATCTGAAATTTTAGAGGATTTCTTTATTGGCTGTTATATGATCAGTTTTTTATAAATGTTCCACATGTGCATGATAAATAATTGTATATTCCCTAGAGGAAACAGAAATAACTGCGGGTTTCTCTCTCTCTCTTTTCTCCTTATGTATATAATTTCCATTAAATCAATCTTGTCAATTATGCCATTTATTTCTTCTGTCTTTGCTAAACTGATATTTTATAACTTGTGAATAATCAAGAAAGATGTGTTGAAATTCCCTACAATGATAATGAATTTGTTAGTATAATACTATCTGCTGATCAGTACATTTATTTTGAGCCTATTTTATTGGTGTACACTTGTTTAGAATTGCTATACTTTGTTGATGAATTGGACCTTTTTATTGTGTCATGACTATTTCCACTCCCAATATTTTTTTTTGTTTTAAATCTATTGTAATTTAATATAATTTAGCTGTTGATTTGTTTGAGGTTTTCCTGTTGGGTCTTATTTTTCCCCATTCTTTAACCTTCAACTTTAGCATGCCCTAATGCTTTAAATGTTTCTCATGTAAATTCTTTAAATCTGGATTTGACCTTTTAATCCAATGTGTTAATCTGTATCTTTGAACTGGTAGTTTTCTTCTCCTCAAATTTATCATCATTATTGATATCTTTGTTATTGTAGCATCTTAAATGGCAACCCACTCCAGTATTCTTGCCTGGAGAATTCCATGGACAGAGGAGCCTGGCAGGCTACAGTCCATGGGGTCACAAAGAGTCAGACATGACTGAACAACTATCACTCACTCAAAATTTCTTATTCCAATGTGTCTCTGTCATTCTGCATTTCTTTTTACTCCTATCTTATTTTCTTAATTGAAGCTATATCTCACCCTGAGTAAAGTAAGGGCTCTCTCACCCCCGTCTGCTCTTCTTTCCAATACCCATCATGTTGATCAGACCAGTGACCTAGATTTTACTTAAAATGTGGCCCAAGGACCAGCAGCATTAGCAACTCCTGGGAATTTAGTAGAATTGCAGAACTTTGGGCCCCATTGCAGACCTAGTGAATCAGAATCTGCATGTACCAGGTATCATATGCACAGTAAACTTAGAGTCACTAATATCATCAGGGGATTGGTTCTAGGATGCCTGTGGATACCAAAATCCACAGGTGCTCAAATCCCTTACATAAAATGATATAGTAAAGTGGGCCCTCTCTAATGAATGCAGAACCCACAGATATGGAGGGCTGCTTGTAATTGGTTACTACAGATAAATTTTCCCTTTTTTTCTTTGATCTTTATTATTTTTTAAACAATAGCACCCATTGTTGTTGTTATTTAGTCACTAAGTCATGTCTGACTCTTTGCAACCCCATGGACTGTAGCCCGTCAGGCTCCTCTCCATGGGATTTCCTAGGCACGATTACTGAAGTGGGTAATAACAACCATTAGTAAGTTATGTATTTGACAACCTTTACTTCATATCTCTCTTCTAATGTCTCCAAATTTGTCTTTCCTATTCTTTTAAAGAACTTATCCAGAAGTGTTTCATATGCAGTTTTGTGTAGCAAAGATTTTAAAATATTGTATGCCTGAGAATATTTTTATCATGTCCTCTTATTTAAATGACATCTTGTTGGATATAAAATACTATGTTCAAAGTTATTTTCCTTCAATTCTTTGAAACCACCCATTTGCATCCACTGTTGTTGAAAAATCTGACATCAGTCTGATTCTTCTTCCTTTGTATGACATCCACTCTTTTTTTCTGTGCTTAGAATTTTGTCTTTGTATTCTTATATTTCTTTATAATATGCCCAGGTATGGATTTAAAAACAAAACAAAACAAAACACTTCTCTCTCGCCTTTTTTTTTTTTTTAATAAAAAAACTTATTTTTTTGGCATTTTCTGGGCCCTTTCAGTGTGAAGTTGTTAAAAATGTTTAATTCATTTTGTGTGTGCCCTCAAATATTTTTCTTATCTCCATTTTTTTTCTCTTTTTTTCTGTCTTGTTATTCTGGGTATCAGCCCTTTGCACCCATCTTCCGTTTCTCTTGGCTTGTCTCTTATAGTCTCCTTTCCTATCTTTTCTTTGTAATTATTTATTTTATTTGGCAATGCCAGATCTTAATTGTGGCACTCAGGACCTTTGATCTCCATGTGGGATCTAGTTCCCCCGAGAGGAGAACAAACCCAGGCCCCCTGGATTGGATGGAATCTTAGCTACTGGACCACCAGGGAAGTCCTCCTCAGCTTGTAACTTCTGCAAGATTTCCTCAATCTGGTCTCCAAATTCATTAATTTTTTCCTCAATTGAATATTCTGCTCTTTATTCTATCATTTTCTGTTTCAATCATTTCTTTTTTTAAACACACCATTTTAAAGATACATTTAAATTCTTTGTTTGCTCTAATACTTTCTGCTTCCAGTAGAATGTGGAATACAGGATTTATTTTCCTTTTGAAGGAGGTGTGCTTTTCAGAACGTCTTGTGAGCTCATCCTTTCCCCCTGCACAATACTGACTCCCCTGTAAGGCGGTAAAGTAGGATAAAGCATCACTCATTCATTCAGGCCCATTCATTCAGAGTGTAGTAGGGAGCAGTGGATAAGCCCTAAAGTGATAGCAACAGGCCTCCCCAAACTGTAGCCAGGCCCAGTTACCCTTTGCTCCTTGGGATCACGGCTTCGATTTGCATCCCTTCTATCCCCTCAGGAAAAGTAACATTGAAGGGATGTTGTAAACTTCCAACTTGGGTGTTTGGGGGTCACGGTGTGGAGAAATAAGTACCAGAGGTCCAGTTCTGTCCTTCTAATTTTTTCAGTGCTCCAAGAGCACAGGGCTTCTGAGCAGCCTTGCTTTTATCGTTGTAGACACTAAAAACTCTCTGATCATGTGGCCCCATCCAGGTCCCTACCCTGAGAGACTTGAACAAACTTGAGCACAGCTTCTGGAAGCCTAGGGCCAGGTCTCTGGGACAGCCCAGTCTCCCCTTGAATTCCTATCTGGAAAAGCTTCGGTTCAGTTCAGTTCAGTGGAAAAGCTTGGAAGCTGCCAAAAGAATTCATTCTTTGTTCCAGCTAACACCCTGAAGATTGGCCCCTGACCTCCCTTTCTGAAATCATTGTTTAAAAGAAAAGATGTCAGGACTTCCCTGGCAGTCCATGGTTGACTCTGCCCTTCCATTGCAGTGGGTGCAGTTCGATCCCTGGTTGGGAAACTAAGATCCCACATGCTGCACTTTGTAGCAAGAAAAAAAAAGAAAAGATGTATATGTATCTCCTGCATCTGCATCACACAGGCATCTTTCTCAAGGACCTGAATGCCATTCCTTTGAAATGTACTCACCAGGAAGGATAGAGCCTCTGTCAGTTTCTCTGGAAGTATAGAAGCAGAACTTTGATAAATGTCAGTTAGCAGACACAGAGGCCTAATCAGTAACACTGACCAACCCTCTTACTGGCCTTTTGTTATTTTTCACTTCCTTGACTCAGCTTGTGCCCTCCTCCCCACCACTCCCACATTCCCCCTTTAAAACACCCACTTTCATAGTCTAACAAGAAAAGGGGATTTGTGCTTCAAGGGAAAACAAATTCTGGGAAAATGACTGGGGAAAAAAAAAACCACCCACTTTCTGAGCAAATTAGGAATTGAGCTTAGCTCTTTCCCCTACTGCAGTAGTTGTTGAATAGTGTTTTTACTGCTTTAACAGTGTCCACTTCGACCCAAGTTCTAAATTGTTAAAGATGTGAAGACAGAAGACAAAAGCAAAGAAGAATCAAGAGAAATATTCCTACAGCACTCCTCTATCACACACACTACACACACACACACACACACACACACACACACACACGCACGCACACACACACACACACGTACACACACACCATCTTGCAAAGAAGTCTGGTGGCTTCAGCCCCAGGCCAAACTTGACCTCCCTGACCATCGCCCAATATCACATCAGAAAAGTCTATCCCCCACCCTCACTCCCCATCTATCGCGACATGAGGTTCTCACACTTTTGTTCTTTTTTTTTTTTAAATGATTCTCCCTTAGGCTTCCTTCCTGGGGCAGCTCTCAGGGGAGCCATCAGGAGCGGCCCCCCAGCATCTTGTTAGAAACTGAAGCCTGAGGAAGGGAACATTGTCATTTGTGCTTGCCCCTCTTCTCTCTGAGGTCCCAGCCCGTCAACACCTTCTTGGCTCTTTCTTCCTTAAGATTTTTCTTCCCATCTCTATTAAAAAAAAAACCCAACCTCAATTCTCTTTCAGCTCTGACTTGAAAACATTCAGCTCTCCACTCCTAACCCTAACTAGACTATGATGATAGCTTATATTTATATAGTCCAAGACAGCTTAAAGTGATCTGTGAGATAAACGCCAATTTACTCCCTATTTCTGACTTTTAGGAGAAAAAAAGTAATAAATCATTGGCAAAACCTGTGAATTGAGGACTTCATCAAGTTTGTAAGTGGAAATTCCTCTCCGAGCCTGCAACAAGTCCCACCCCATCACTCTTCCAAATGATATTCTGTAGCTTGCTTTTAAAAATCTGGCTTTTTCCGAGCCTATAAAAATATTTGTATCCCATACAAATGATTATTGCCTCTGTATAATTAAACACACAGACACACACAACCTAAAAGTTGAGAATTTTGTTTTATTTAGCGGGAATGTTTAAGACTTCAAGCCCAGGAGACAGCATCTCAAGTAACCTTGAGAAAACTCCTCTGAGGAGACTCAGGGAGGAGCCAGATTATATACAAGGTTTGCAACAAAGGGCAGGTATTCTGAACATCAAAATATTGTTGTTGATTAAAGGAAAACCAGGTATTTCAAGTTAAGGAAATTAGTACTTCTCTATGTAGGGGAAGATGCAAGACTCTGGGCTAACTGAAGTCATTCCTTTGATATGCACCTCAGCTATCTGGCACCAGTATCTTGTTTTCACATCCTGAGCTTCCTGGGGGCTCAGGGTAGGGACTGGCTGCAGTCTGATGGCTACTAGATGGCAGGTCTTTCCTTCCTGAGTTCCCTGAGGGCTAACCAGCTCACCATCCATTCAGTTCAGTTCAGTTCAGTTGCTCAGTCATGTCCAACTCTTTGTGACCCCGTGGACTGCAGCAGGCCAGGCTTCCCTGTCCATCACCAACTCCCAGAGCCTACTCAAAATCATGTCCATCGAGTTGGTGATGCCATTCAGCCATCTTATCCTCTGTCGTCCCCTTCTCCTCTCACCTTCAATCTTTCCCAGCATCAGGGTCTCTTCAAATGAGTTGGTTCTTTTCAGCTTCAGCATCAGTCCTTCCAGTGAATATTCAGGACTGATTTCCTTGAGGATAGACTGGTTAGATCTCCTTGCAGTCCAAGGGACTCTCAAGAGTCTTCTCCAACACCACAGCTAAAAAGCATCAGTTCTCTGGCACTCAGCTTTCTTTATAGTCCAACTCTCACATCCATACATGACTACTGGAAAAACCATAGCTTTGACTAGACAGACCTTTGTTGCCAAAATAATGTCTCTGCTTTTTAATATGCTATCTAGGTTGGTCATAGCTTTTCTTCCAAGGAGCAAGCATCTTTTAATTTCATGGCTGCAGTCACCATCTGTGGTGATTTTGGAGCCCCAAAAAATAAAGTCTGTCACTTTTTCCATTATTTCCCCACCTATCTGCCATGAAGTGATGGGACCGGATGCCATGATCTTACTTTTCTGAATGATGAGTTTTAAGCCAACTTTTTCACTCTCCTCTTTCACTTTCATCAAGAGGCTTTTTAGCTCTTCTTTGCTTTCTGCAACTGGGTCCATTGGAGTTTGCTTTTCCCTACTTTTGTGTAAGTTGGCAAAGTTCTGCAGTTCTTCAAAAACTGTAAATCATGTTCAGTAACTATTTAGAATTTACTAAGAATTTCTGTAGCCTGATTGTGCACTTTTTGCATAAAGTTAACTCTAAGTCATATTGTTTATTTTGGGTTTATGCATAAAATGTCTATTTGTGTCACCTGTTATCTTTTCCCTCTATTACATGGAAGCAGCCAGCAGTTTCCTGGAAAAGGACACAGAAGAGCATAGCCGAGCTGAAATCATAGGGCTGATTAACAGATGTAAAGAAGTAAGTGTAGAGGAGCAGTCCAGACAGACACAGAGGAATTAGGACAGGGAAGGAAGGGAAGCAGTTTGAAGATCGGAGCCTGGAGGAGTCTGAAATAAAGGCAAAGAGACAAGAATCCTACTTAAGAGGCACCGACAGAATGAATGATCTTCCTTGCAAACCCGGTTTCACTTTCAGTGGGAGAAATATGTCCAATTGTTCCACACTTGTACTCTTTTTACCACACCATACAGGGACAAATGGTGTTCATGCTCAGCTGTAGTCACATGACTACAGGGACGAGTTCTGTCTTGAGATAAAGGATCCAAGTCTGCAATCTTGAAATTTCTCAACTACACTTCCTTCATTAAGAAATGCACAAGTACTATATCTAATTCTCTCCAGATACAGGGAGATAATTTTTCCCCTCTGTGGGCTATCTAATCCTTCAAGAGTAGGTTTATTTTGAATAATTCTTATAAAGCTATTCCTCATATAGGGAAAATGTATTTTTGTGGTTAAGAGCATGGCATCTGGAGTCAGACTCCCTAGGTTCAAATATCAACTGTGGTTTATGCAGTCATGTGGTTCTATGTCGCAGTTTCCTGTTTTGCAAAATGGAGATAATAGATTAACTTTCCTCTGCGGTTTGACATTCTTAGATTCTACATATAAATGAGGAAGTCCAGTGTTTGTCTTTCTATGTCTGGCTTATTTCACTTAGCATAATGTCCTCCAGTTTTATCCATGTTGTTGCAAATGGCAAGATTTCCTTCTTTTTTATGACTGAATAATATTCTAATATATGTGTGTATACATACATATGTATATATATAACATTTTCTTTATCTTTATTCATCTGCAACTGGGTCCATTGAAGTTTGCTTTTCCCTACTTTTGTATAAGTTGGCAAAGTTTTGCAGTTCTTCAAAAACTGTAAATCTTGTTCAATAACTATTTAGAATTTATTAAGAATTTCTGTAGCCTGATTGTGCACTTTTCGCATAAAGTTAACTTTTTTCAGTGGACACTTAGGTTTTATCCTATATTTTCACTATTGTGAATAATGCTGCAGTGAACATGGGAACACACATATCTCTTAGAGACAGTGATTTCACCTCCTTTGAATGAACATGTGGAAGTAGAATTGCTGGATCATGATATTGTTTTAATTTTTTTAGGAACCCCGCCTCCCCTCAGTGCTGTTTGCCACAGTGGCTACTCAAATGGTACTGATACAAAGACAGAAATATAGATCAATGGAACAAAATAGAAAGCCCAGAGATAAATCCACGCACCTATGGACACCTTATCCTTGACAAAGGAGGCAAGAATATACAATGGATTAAAGACAATCTCTTTAACAAGTGGTGCTGGGAAAACCAGTCAACCACTTGTAAAAGAGTGAAACTAGAACACTTTCTAACACCATACACAGAAGTAAACTCAAAATGGATTAAAGATCTAAAGGTAAGACCAGAAACTATAAAACTCCTGGAGGAGAACATAGGCAAAACATGCTCCAACATACGTCACAGCAGGATCCTCTATGACCCACCTCCCAGAATATTGGATATAAAAGCAAAACTAAACAAATAGGACCTAATTAAACTTAAAAGCTTCTGCACAACGAAGGAAACTATAAGCAAGGTGAAAAGACAGCCTTCTGAATGGGAGAAAATAATAGCAAATGAAGCAACTGACAAACAACTAATCTCAAAAATATACAAGCAACTCCTGCAGCTCAATTCCTGAAAAATAAACGACCCAATCAAAAAATGGGCCAAAGAACTAAACAGACATTTCTCCAAAGAAGACATACAGATGGCTAACAAACACATGAAAAGATGCTCAACATCACTCATTATCAGAGAAATGCAAATCAAAACCACAATGAGGTACCATTTCACACCTGTCAGAATGGCTGCGATCCAAAAGTCTACAAGCAATAAATGCTGGAGAGGGTGTGGAGAAAAGGGAACCCTCTTACACTGTTGGTGGGAATGCAAACTAGTACAGCCACTATGGAGAACAGTGTGGAGATTCCTTAAAAAACTGGAAATAGAACTGCCTTATGACCCAGCAATCCCACTGCTGGGCATACACACCGAGGAAACCAGAACTGAAAGAGACACGTGTACCCCAATGTTCATCGCAGCCCTGTTTATAATAGCCAGGACATGGAAGAAACCTAGATATCCATCAGCAGATGAATGGATAAGAAAGCTGTGGTACATATACCCAATGGAGTTTTACTCAACCATTGAAAAGAATACATTTGAATCAGTTCTAATGAGGTGGATGAAACTGGAGCCGATTATACAGAGTGAAGTAAGCCAGAAAGAAAAACACCAATACAGTATACTAAGGCATATATGTGGAATTTAGAAAGATGGTAACGATAATCTGTATGCGAGATAGCAAAAGAGACACAGAGGTATAGAACAGTCTTTTGGACTCTGTGGGAGAGGGAGAGGGTGGGATGATTTGGGAGAATGGCATTGAAACATGTATAATATCATATATGAAATGAATCGCCAATCCAGGTTCGATGCATGATACTGGATGCTTGGGGCTGGTGCACTGGGACGACCCAGAGGGATGGTACGGGGAGGGAGGAGGGAGGGGGGTCCAGGATGGGAAACACGTGTATACCTGTGGCGGATTCTTGGTGATGTATGGCAAAACCAATACAATATTGTAAAGTAATTAACCTCCAATTAAAATAAATAAATTTATATTAAAAAATAAATACGTACTAACAGTGCACAAGGGTTCCCCTTTCTCTACATCCTCTCCAACATTTGTCATCTATTGTCTTCTTAATGACACCCATTCTAACAGGTGTGAGGTAATATAGCATGGTTTCAATTTGCGTTTCTCTGATGATTTGGTAACTATAATTAATAAAACTGTATTATGTACTTGAAACTTGCTAAGGGACTAGACCTTGTGTTCTCACCATATGCAAAAAAAAGGTAACTATGTGAAGTGATGAATGTGTTAATTAGCTTAATCATGGTAATTATTTCACAATGTATATGTATATCAAATCATCACATTTTACCCCTTCAATATATACAATTTTTAATTGTCAATTGTACCTCAATAAGCTGGGGAAAAAAAGAACAACTTGCTTCATTCAGTTGTTGGGAGGATTAAATGTAATGCAGCTAGCTCAGTACATAGAGAATTTTTAATATTCAAAATGAACTTTAAAATATGCACATTTGCTTATAAATACAAAAGTTCTCTCTAAAGAATACAAGAAGTTGATGATGTTGGTTGCATGAGGGAGAGAAGCTAGGTGCTAGGGCAAGGACGCAGAAGGGAGATATTTCACACTGTACAGTCTTTTATATCTTTGGAATTTTAAACCATGTAAATGCACTGCATATGCAGGGAAGCATTAAATAAATAAATAAAGTAAAAATAAAAGGCATTCTGCCTCACTTCCACCTTTCTATTTACAGCTTTAGAAGGCTTATACTTAGAGGTTTCTTAAGGCATTTTGTTAAACCTGGTGAAGTTGGGGATAAACCCAACAACAGGCATTTATTGGGAACCTGGTACATTGCAGGCATATTGTAAAGAAGGCATAGTTCCCTCTCTCAAAGATCATACTGTCCACTTATAAAGATAACACAATTATATCAAGCAAAAGGGTCAATACAAGCAAGAGTTTAATTCAGAACTAAACTCTAAGGAACATACCCACATTTTCCCATGTTCAGGAATCACAAAAGACTCATGTGTGCAGAGCACGTTTGAGGAAGGGACTGGAGTTTAAGCAGGGGAATAATGAATAATGAGTAGATGTTGTTCTTGTTGGTGGAAGCAAAGTGCTTTCTAATAAGAAATAGAGTGTAATGTGACAGAAAGCCACTAAGTTACCAGGTAAAGCTTCCCTCGCCAAGCCAGTTTTCCTGATTAAAAATGATAATAATAGGACTTCCCTAGTGATACAGTGGTTAATACACCACACTTCCACCTCAGGGGGTCTGGATTCAATCCCTGGTCCCACCTGTCAAGCCACTCATCTAAAAAGTAAAATAATAATAATAATAATAAGGAAAGGACAAAAAAGCAGACTAAATTGGCAGGCACCTCTCACTCATCACCTTTATTCTCTTCTTTTCTCCAGGATCCACATGAGATGCCTAGAAGTGGGGCCACTATATTGCCACTCTCAGGACCAGAGACACAGGCTTTGGTGGTGCAGGCAGAAGCTTGAAGGAGTCTTATTTCTTCATTTCCGCAAGCAGGTGCGCCCTCTGGATTTCTTCCTTTCCAGATTCTTGTCGTATGAGAAAAGTAAGATCTTATTGCATTATACCATTACCAACTGGTTCCTGTTACTTACAGTGAAACACAATCCAAACTAACAGGGCTATATAATTTCAATACACACTGCATCAAAAAACTCTACCTTTCCAAGTTCTTTACCAAGGCTTGCCAGATAAAATACAGGACACTCAGTTATATTTGAAGTTCAGATAAATGATGAATAACTTTGGTAGTATTTAAGTATGTCTCATGTAATATTTTCTGTATACTTATACTGAAAAATTATGTGTTGTTTATTTGAAATTCAAACATAACTGGGCACCCTGTATTTTGCTTTATAAAAAAATGGCAACACTATTCACGTGTCACACAAAACCTATTCATGGCCAGACCATTCCTACTTGCAAGAAAGTCTTGGACACGCTGCCCACTCCAGCTGTGAAACAAATGGAAGTTCTTTTAGTAAGTTAAAGGAACGGGTGTTAGGTAATTAGTAGTGCCTCTCAACAGAGAGAAGTGGGATTTGCTTCTTGGGCCTCAGAGGGAAAAATGCAATAAGAGGAAAATCAGGTATATTCCCCTCTGAAGGCATTTTCCTCCCCTTTATTTTAGAATCCTTTGTTTATACTTTCCTTGTAAAAGAACATTCGTAGTTCTATCATTTAACATTTCAATCATACCGATCTATTTCCTACAATTTCCCCCAATCATAGTGTCATTTGTTTTATATAGTTGTAACCATAAGGTAGATAAATTTTGAGCCCTACATTTTTCTTTAAAAACATTTCAAAAGACATTTACCATTTTACTGCATGCTCTTTCTAAACATAATTTTCATTGTTGCTGAATATTCCACTGAAATTATTTTCTATAATTTACTTAACCTTTTACCCATGTTTGATCTATTTTCTTCTTTTAAATATTTTGGCTTTCTTTTTAATATTAAAATAATGATAGATAAACATCTTTGTTGCAGTTGTTTTATTTTTTATGGGTTAGAATTTTGAATTATGTACAAAGAGCCATGTATTAGATTTGGAATTACTCTGTCAAGTAATAGGATTATTTTTAGTCTTGATATATATTTTTGGTTTTAATAGTCCCTGTTTCCAGGGTTAGCCTTTAGCAAAATTATGAAATTGGGTGACTTTAGATTGTCTTTGTTTCTGTAACCTTCCATTCTGTAGATCATTTATTTTTGGTGTATCTCACATTCCTTCCCATTTTCAAGTATCCAGTGCTTTTCTGCTCGTTTCCCCCATTTATATCCTGCTTTCAAAATGGACCTAATTTTAATCATTTATGTCACTTTAAAATTAAGTCAATATTTCTTGGCTCCCAGAGAATATTTGGAGAGGTAATGTACCTTAGTTACAGACTTAGTTTAAATATCAGTTTTGTCACTTACTTGCAATGTGTGACTTGAAGGAGTACTTCACATTTCTGAGCATGGTTTTCTCATCAATAAAATGAAGATGTTAACACCTTTAAGTCAGGGTTGTTATGAGGATAAAACAAGATAAATAGATAATATCTTAGATATTAGATAATTAGATAATTAGAGATTTCAGCATGCTGCTAAGCCAATAGTCAGTATTTAATAGATTCTAGATATTATTAATCATAATTATCATCTTCATTTTAACACCATTTATACTCATGAAATGAAAACATTATTTACGCATAAGGAAACTACCCCAGGTTGAATATCATACAATATCTTACTCCTAGTATTTATTCAAAATATCTTTGATGACTTTTCTTCCCCTACCATCCACTAGAGAATCCTCTATAGAGTCCTTTAGATGATGTAATGTGAATACTCACTGACTACTGTGCAAATGGTGGCCACCATGCCAGGCTAAAGTCCTGAACATTTTTACTCACAAAAATTTCAACATAAACATTTAATATTTACATAGGAGACAGTTTTTTTTTTTAAAGAAACAACAAAATACAGTAAAATGTGTGTTCACTTTTAGACATAATGTGAATTGAAAAAAGAAATGGTGACATGGCCAGGTCAGGCCTGAATCATTAAGACATATCTTTGATGTAAATGTCAAAAAAAATGTTTTAGGATGCATGCTTCCATAAATTAACCAATATAAACAGTAAATAGATTTTTAACAGTGAAGAATTAAAGCAAAAAAATGCTAGCAATTTCCTTGGGATAGTAAAAATTATTAATCATGACTATTAGAACCATCAACTTGTTCCATTCTTTTGTTAATTGAAAAAATGTAGGCTCTGGCTTTATTCACATGCTTCTTTGAAACAAACAAACGGTACAAAACATTAGCCTGCAGAAATTAAGTCAATTTCAGCAAACATTAATAATTCCCTCAACAACCTAACAGAGCTAAAGCATGTCTCTAACCCAAGCCACCCCCTTTTGAAAAGGCAGTAAGGCAAGAGGGAAAAAAAGAAAAGCAAAGCAAATGCTACTGGCTTGTATATTTTGAGGGCCAGGGGAAAAGGAGATGAATAAAGGCTGAAGAAGAGAGCAAAGCTTGACAAAAATGAAAGCACTTTTTATGGTTGTGTCAGTATTTTCTACTACAGATATCCAATGTGTGGAGGTTTATAACTTTGTTCTAATAATTCATCTGCAAGTGGCAAAGAGGGTGGCAATGTGGGAATAAAAAAATGTGTGCATGTTTTTATAGAAAGATTTATAACTACTGAATTGAAAATCACTTAGTTATTCCAGTGACAAAAGTCAGAACCAAATAAAATTCATGCTAGTGTTCAAAACCCCGGAATAGCTAGCTGTTGTGTGAATCCTTACAAAGAGAACAAAATTATGCATGGCAAAAGAGACACTAATATTTGGTATTTTCTTTTGCTATCGCCTTTGTTTTATAATGTCACCTATTGAACAGATTCAATAAGGGACATTTGAAAAAAATTTCCCTCTTGATTAAAATTTCCAATAGTTAAGAGCTTAGAGACAATGAAAGTCTGCAAACTGAGTGCCACCAATTAGCACTGACCTTTACTAACATTGAACTTGACGTCTGTCTACTCTTTCTCAAGCCACTCCTCAGATGTAGGCATTCCTCTGATACTAGTTGTAGCCATTCATGCACATTAATTTTTTTTTTTTTTTGGTCTCTGTGGAAATTGTAGCTACTTCATGACATCATCTACCATGGTAAATGTTACCAAGTTTCTGAAACCTTCTTGGAATTTTCCCCAGCAGCATGAATCCGTGTTCTCATAGCAATCTGAATATCCCAATTAGAAGCTATCATACTGTTAGAGTTCCAGTACATTTTGACAGTGTCCTCTTGCAAACATCTGTGACTCTGCCTGAGCTTAACTCAGCCCTTATATAGAAGGGGCTGGCAGGGAGTGCTGAGTTTGGAGAAATCCTCAGCCAATATGGGATGGGAGTTGGAAGATACTCCAGCTTCCTCAAGGGGCTAAATCTTCAGACACATTTAGTACTGTCTCCCAGAGATCCCACTCAGAGTGGAAGGAAGCACAGGGTTACCTGCTTGTTCATACACCTTTTATTGGCTTTCTTCGTTCTCATTCTCATTTCTTATTCTGCTGATGCTTCCTGGGCATCATCTCCCAAATAAATAACTTTCTTTTCAATCTTTGTCTCAGCATCTGCTTCTTAGAAATCCCAAATTAAGATAGTATCAGAAGTGATTCTAGGAAGCAGAACCTCAGAAAGAAAGGCTGGAATGAGACCACTTACCACATGAGTGCTAACAAAGATTCACTGATGCTGGTGAGAGGAGAATTGCTGATGGGTCTTGGCCTGTTGTAGCATCATGATTACAAAGACTTTCAGGTGTGGTTAAACTGGGACGGACTATAGCTGCATTAGCTCCAGTGCCCCAGAGATACGGTGGGAGTGAAAGGCGATGATAAGGATTGGATTCAGCTGGCTGTTGTTAACTGTGATTGGAGCCCTGAAGAAGGAAAATTGCGAGCTGAGGTCAACCAGCTCTCCAAATGTACTGTGAAAGTCAGAATGCTCCTCGGCGGCCATTAAGGAGATTCTCATATCCTAGAGCCAGAGGGCAGAAGGTGCTGAGAATCGCTACCAAGATCTGGTTTTAAAAGGGAGGTAGTTACAAAGAAGGCAGAATAAGCAGCTCCGGCAAATCCTAGGCTAAAGGTAAGCCCTGATGGGGAAAGAGGAATGCTCAGAAGTGGGATGGGGACTTTAAAAATATATATTTATTTATTTATAGCTGGGCTAGGCCATTGTTGCTGTGCGTGGGTTTTCTCTAGTTGTGGTGAGTGGGGGCTACTCTCAGTTGCGTGGGCTTCTCACTACAGTGGCTTCTCTTGTTGCAGAGAATGGTCTCTGTGGCTTGTGGGCTTCAGTAGTTGTCCTGTGCCATGTGAGATCTTCCTGGACCAGGTATGGAACCAGTGTCCCTGCATTGCAAGGGAGATTCTTAACCACCGGACCACAAAGGGAAGCCGGGCTGGAGGCTTTTGAAAGCAGGCCCTTGAAAAACCTTGAAGCGATAGATCTGCTCTCTTTTACCCTCATTGCTTCTACCAATAACCGGTCAAGTCTCAGCATGGCCTGCACTGGGGAGTTGCGTTCCGGCTCTACCGGGCAGATATGTACCAGTAGGAAATGGGAAAACATACCTGAGAAACATGTTGTGGGTGTTGGACTAGGATGAGGGTCACTGAACTTAAAGCTGGTTAGATATCTTATTGAGGCACTCTTCTGAATCAGAATTTAAAGTCCTGGCAAGAACGGGTGTGCGTGCATGCTGAGTCAGTCGTGTCCAACTCTTCGTGAACCCAGGGACTGTGGCCCACCAGGCTCTTCTGTCCATGGGATTTACCAGGCAAGAATACTGACATTTCCTCTTCCAGGGGATCTTCCCAACCCAGGGATCAAACCCATGTCTCCTGTGGTGCCTGGAAGCCCCCTGGTGAGGTGGCTGGGAATACCTTGGCAGAGTATTGAGTATCATCAAAAAACTTAGAGAAGTGAGCATTGGTGTTTTATTTTTTTTTTAAATTGATTATGGTTGTTTTACAATGTTGTGTTAATTTCTGCTGTGCAAAAAAGTGATTCAGTTATACGTATATATACATTTTCTTTTTTTAATATGCTTTTCCATTATGGTTTACCATAGGATATTGACTATGGTTTTCTGTGCTATACTGTAGGACCTTGTTTATCTGTTCCACATATAAAAACTTATATCTGCTAACCCCAGTCTCCCATTTCATACCTTCCCCAACCCCCTCCTCCTTGGCAACCACCAGTCTGTTCTCTATGTCCATGAGTGTGTGTTTTGTAGATAGGTTCATTAGTATCCTGGCCTGGAGAATCCCATCCATGGACTATACAGTCCATGGGGTCACAAAGAGTCAGACATGACTGAATAACTTTCACTTCACTTCATTTGTGTCATATTTTAGATTCCACATATAAGTTATATCATATGGTATTTGTCTTTCTCTTTCTGACTTACTTTAAGTATTGAGCATTGTTAAATAGATTTTGGAAAGCCAGAGAAGTCTTTAGTGCATGACATTTCTAGGAAGGTAGCTGTAAGTTACATAAACAAATAGTCCAAACCTCCATGCCACCCACCTCTGTGCTGACATTTATCCCTGAGCTTTCACCTATGACTCTATAGAATCTTCCCAGTGATGAACTGATGAAAGAGTTAAAATTCTGTTCTGGTATATGTGTGGCTCAATGTGTTAGTGAAAGCAGAAATGAATACTTCAAGCCCTACTGAGGGGTGGCCTTAAATGACAGAGTGATGGTGAAAATACCTGAGTTTTGGGTGCTACACCTGCTCATCAACTTGTGTGGTGGGCTATTAGGCCTCAGCTAAGACTATTTGGAAACCTTGGCAGTGGTAAATGACTTGGCTTGTTGGCTGATGCTCTTTGAAGGAGCACGATGGGAAAAACAAAGATCAGAAGTCAGATGAGAAGGCATGTGGCTGTATCTCTGGGAGTGGTCAGGTGTAAAGTCTGTGAATCTTTTTTTTGAATGTCAACGTCTATTGAATATCATTTAGCACAGAAAAAGCACTGCATTAGAAAGGGAACAGGATGATTGTCCAGTGGACATCAGCAACCTCTGTCCTTAGCACCCCAGTGGATTCCTTATGGCACGATGATTCCCCGAATGACGTAGCCATGTGGGCAGGATGAAGGTTGCACATGGGTACAGCAGCATGGGCCTCTCACACCCAAGCTGGTCTATCTACTGCCATGTCTGCACATCCAGCCTGTCAGTGGCAGAGAACAATGATGAACCCTCAGTGGAGGACCATCTTTAAAGGAGAATAACAGCTGATGACAAATAGATTACATTGAATCCTTGTATTAGTTTCTTAGGGCTATTGTAACAAATAACCCCAAACTTGGTGGCTTAGGACAATAGAAATTTATTCCCTCACAGTTCTGAAGGCCAAAAATCAGAAATCACCTAGCCAAATTCAATGTTTTGGCAGGGCACTGCTCCCTCCCGAGGCTTTAGAGGGAAATCCTTTCCTGTCTCTCTCAGCTTTTGGTGGCTGCTAGCATTCCTTGGTGGGTGGCCACATCACTCCAGTGATGGTCCATACTGCCTTCTTGGTCCCACTGCCTTCTTCTCTGTGTGGCAGAGACCCTTTGTCCCCTCTCTTACCACACATTATTGAAAGGGTTTAGGACCAACTGGAATAATTCAGGATAATAGCCCCGTGGCAAGATCCTTCATTTAATCACATCCACAAAGACTTTTCCGCATACTGTAACACAGTTTCCAGGGATCAGTACCTGATCTCTTTATTCAGACCACTGTATACCCTCCGCTTAAGGTGAAGCAGATATCTGTTCTTACTGAGGCTGACATGTGTTTCTGGTATGGCTTTGGCTTCCCTGCCTGTGATAGTAATGCTGACACTAGTACCTGAAAGTTCACAGAGTGTCTTATTTACTATTATATCGATAGAATGCCATGGAACATAGCCTTATACACAGGGATTCACCTTCTGAAAGGTGAAATTGGGAGCTGTATGCACGGGTCCCTGGGGTTCCCTGGTCCTCCCATATGCCTTATTGCCTGGTCTATTTTCATGTTTAAATGGCTGAAAGGGGAGCTTAGAGATGAGAGTTTATAAGTTTGGGACACTGTTCAAGATTCAAGAAATGTGTGAACCAACAGCCATTATATAGTTTGCTGTATTCTCCATAGAATATACAGATTCGGGAAGAAAAAAGTAGAATTAGGAATTAACTTTCTCATTATTAGTCTCAAGTGCCCCACTTGGGGAATTTATACTTCCCATTCATCCATATTTAGGTTAAGTTGAACTAGAAATTGTAGCTCTAGAGGGTGGTGGTGGAATCTACCAGGGGACAAAGTGAAGTGCCACTAAAGCTAAAGTTAAAGGTACTGAGAGTGACTATTTTGAGTTCCTCACATCAGTAGATCATCAAGCAAAGAGAGGATTTACTATATGGTCCTGACTGATTGAGCCTGATGAGTATGAGCAGATAGGATTGTTGCTACACAATATTCACGCGTGTGTGTGCTCAGTCGAGTCCGATTCTTTGCGATCCCATGGCCCCTAGCCTGGCAGGCTCCTCTGTCCATGGGATTTTCCAGGCAAGAATACTGGAGTGGGTTGCCATTCCCTTACATAATATTGGGTTGGTCAGAAAGTTTGTTTGGATTTTTCTAACCCAGGCAGAGGGAAGTATTTGTTTCTGGAACTCAGGAGACTCACTGGAGTGGTCCTTGGTGCTTCTCTGCCTGCTGATAACCTTGAACACGCAATTGCCTCAATCATGGCCTGAAAAGGACAAGGTAACCAGGACCCCAGTTTCCACAGGGTAAGAAACCTAGACCAGCACAAGTGCTGGCCAGAGAGATGAGAATCAGGACTGGGTGTTAGATGTAGGAAATGAAAAATCTTGCTTCTGGCTTCAAGATCACCCATAGTGGTATGATACTTGTGTTTAAAAAGACTTTGTTCTGAATTTTTCTTTTTTTTTTTTTTTTTAAGAAATGATGACTGGCTGAAGAAGCAGTGCCAAGACAGAATAAACTTAATGTGGACACAAGTGGAACTGAATGGTGCAAGGGGTGGATGACAGCAGATACTCTCAAGTGTCCCGTTCACATCCCCTTGGCAAAAAGTGTTTGAATGTTATGTTCCACAACATAGGTATAAGGGTACAATACACAAATGACTATCAAAGTGCTTGGTAGTATAATAGGTACTCAGCAGATGTTTGCTGAATTAATAAATGAATACATGGATGTATGAGTATACAGATGACTTCTGTGGTAAGCAGAATTATAAGATGCCTCCTCTTTTCTTTGTTTTTTGGCCATACCCCATGACATATGGGATCTTAGTTCCCTGACCATGGATAGAATCCATGTCCCCTGTAGTGGAAGTATGAAGTCTTACCCACTGGACCACCAGTGAAGTCCCTCCTCTTAATATCTGTTATCTCCTCATGTTACTTCTGTGATGCTGTTAGCTTACATGGCAATCAAATGAAATTTTACAGACATGATTAGGTTATTAATAAGATGACTTTAATATAGAGAGATTATCTTGGTAGACCTAATCTTATCACATTGGCCTCTTAAAGGCAGAGTTTTCTCTGGCTGAGAGCAGTGCAGATATCAGAAAGATTAGAAATGTGAGAGGGATTCTTGTGAGGGAGTTTCTCTTGAGATGGATGTGGCCACAGGCCAAGAATCTAAGAGAGGTCTCTGGTTGCTGAGAACAATGCCTGGGCAACAGCCAGCAAGAAAACAGAGATTTCAGTCATATAACCTCAAGGAATTGTATTCTGCCCACAACAGGAATGATGTTGGAAGTGGATTCTTCCCTAGAGTCTCCAGACCAACATTGACTTAGGCCTTCTCAGCCCCCTTGCAGAAAAATCCACCTGGACTTGTGATGATCAGAACTGTGAGGTAAAAGTATGTGTCATTTCAAGCCACTAAATTTGCAGGAAGTTGTTACACAGCAATAGAAAATTAATATGACTTCTAATTCTAGAAAACTTATCCAGATCTAGGCTGAAGCTTCTGTCTTGAATGGGCCACTGAGTGCCAGAATGCTTGAGGATATTTCCTTGTCACCTAAAACCAAGTATGCATAAATCAGAATCTGTCATGGTCTATGACCTACTAACTCATCTTCTGGGAATTCCTAAGTGACCCCAAAATCTTTTCTGTAAATGTGACTCCAAACCTCTGAGCTTTCATCCAAGCCAAGGTAGCTTTTGTCATTTATTGTAGTATTGTCAAACTCCAGTCTATCACCTTCAACATTTTTGCTTCACAGTAAAATTAGCTACAATGCTCTTGATATTTTTCTGTATATCCGCTCATGCTTTTACTTAAATCCATGCATGATAAGAGCATATCACTACCATAAATGGCAAACTAGTATCATTGACCATAAAAAGAGGGTAACTGTAAAAATAAATACAATGAAAATAAACTTTTGAATTTCAGCTAGATACTGCTGGCTGCTGAAGGCTCTGAACATAAGGGCTGCTCACTCTTTGTTTAAAAAAGGAGATTAGCAAATGTTAGAGAGGTGTTAAGTCAAAATAGCTCAAATAGCTCAAATTGAGAATTTCTCTTGATATAATTAGAGGGATTGAAAGAGGTTTAAAATGGAAATAGCATTTTTCCCTATGTGATAGTTACATTCTTTAATGCCTTTTTCACTGCAATTTAAATTATTTAAATATCACCCCAAATCATCTTGGATACCTTGTGGTGAGAGTCCAACACTCTGCAAAATATTCTGAGTGACTAAAAATTAGCTTTCCATCTAAGAGAACTGTGTAAACTTGGACATGTACTGAGTAAATGTTCAAGATGTATCATTATTGTTATTATCACCAGTATCATCACATTACCATCATCGTCTCTACCCTTCTCCACATTCTTTATCTCAAATCAGTTTTACTCTATATAAAACATATCAGTGGTTTCTCTTACAGTTATTACTCCTCCCCATTCACTTTCTAAATCTTTATTTTGGAAAAATAATTATTGTCTCCTAATAAATACTGTTGTGTAAAAATCCTTTGCATCACCACTAGCTTTCCTTCTAAAATTAATATTTGATCACTTCTGAATAACATAAGACCAGAATGTAATATTGGGGTTATCATGAGCCATTGAGTAAGGCAGGCTCTTCTGCCTCACCCCCAGTCACTCCCAGGGCATGTATCCTCATTTGTAAATTTTTTATTTTTGGTGGTTTTGTTGAAAGTCAATCTCACTCGACCAAAACATAAACTCAGGGAATATGAGGACCTGGTTTTTCTTTGTGTCTCAGTGCAGCATCAGAGGAGCACCTGCCGCATAATAGGTCCTCCGTGACCTTGGTTAACCTTTGCCTCCCTAACCTTCGTTTCATAACCTGCAAAATGGAGATAACAGTGCCCAGCTAACAGTAGTTGTGAGGACTAAATGAGATTACTTATGTAAAGATTCTGGAACATCAACAAAAGCTATTAGTATATCTTCATATTTTTGTTGGAATAAGGTCCATCTTAGACTAGTATTCAAAGGCTTGTAGACTTATGTCATCAATTTCTATTTCTCAACCCATTTTTCACATTAACCTGATACTCCGGCTCTTGTTGTAATATTTATTTATTGACTGTTTGACTTAGGCTGGGTTTGGGTATACAAAACAAAAAGACCCGGTTCCTGCCCTCATAGAGATATAAGATAAGAAAGACTCATAAAGGAGACAAAAATGGTGACAATAACCCTAATGAAATAATGCACGACATGTAGTGCAGACATTAGAGAAACAGTGTCCTGGGCTACCTGGCTAGGAATGAACTAGGGGTGGAGGATGCAGGGGGAGAGGAGCAAAATGCCATCATTGCATAAGCAGGGCTTTTGCAGCCCTCTGGGATGCCTGGGCTTCCCGGGTGGCACTAGTGGTAAAGAACCTGCCTGCCAATGCAGGTAGATGTAAGCGACCCGGTTGGATCCTTGGGTGGAGAAGATCCCCACCCCAGTATTCTTGCCTGGAGAATCCCATGGACAGAGGAGCCTGGTGGGCTGCAGTCCATGGGGTCGCAAAAGTCAGACACGACTGAAGAGAGTTAGCAGCAGCAGCAGCGGCAAGGATGCCTTTGTGTCCTACTTAAATATCTCTTTTTATATGAAATTGCCTCCAAATTTCCTTAATAGCATTTACCCTGATTTTTCCTTTACTCCTTCACTCCTAGCTCATACTTTGCTGATGTACTCCTTCCAGATTCCAAGCTCTCCTATTTAATTTTTACTTTTTCTGTTCATTTCACAAGATAGGGAGTTTCCAAAGCATGGTAAACGTTTTTTGTTTGTTCTTCTCTACGGACCTTGTGGTTATTTTGGAAGTTACTTTGGTAAAACTAGAGCTTCTGTCATTTCTTTGGGTCTACAGGTCCCAAATCTATTCCTTCAGTTTACTGCAAACTATCAGTATCTCTGCCTAAGAGCATTATGTTCTTATAAAATATTAATTTTATGAAAGTAGCCATATATAACTCTTTTTATCATGTGTTGGAAAAAGGATTTAAAGCACAGAACAAGTCACTAGGCACAATCCGGTGCAAACTCTAAACTGGTGCTTGAGTTTAAATGAGACTGAATATGGGAATAAGAATAAATGTGGGAAAAAGTAGAAGTGAGTGAAAAATGGTTGTGGCAAAATTACCAGCTGTTATTTATAGTCTGTGCCAAGTATAAATATGTCCTTGCAAAACTTGAAGAGATGAGTCGTCAGTTATTTCAAGACAAATTTCTGACTTGCCTTATATTATTTAAGAGTATTTTATGGAGACAGTATTAAAAATTCTGTATATAGAGGGACAGATAGATGGAAGGACATTATGATGTGACCAGTGGGCCTCACCTAAAGATTAGAAACTTGTGATCATCAAATCTTTTTGGTTTTTCATACACGTCTACTTTTTCTGAAATAATATGGAAAGAAATACATTCGAGTTTACAGTAATCATAGCACTTCACAGCTTAACACCAGTTTACCAGGCTCATGACAGAGAGCCTTTGGTCTGTATCTTCTCCAAGGTAAGATCAAAGCGAGAAGTTTCCTGCACTAAATACACAGATCTCAGCCACTCTGCATACTTTGTTTTGTGGTTGCTATTTCTTTTGTCCCTAATGGTGATTGCACATATTTATTTAATGTGGGATCACAGTGGGCATGAACTCCCAAGAAAACGAATCATGACCTTCTGCTTCCTTTACGCACTCAAGAATGTCTTATGTGTAAGGCTCTGTGCTAGGGGCTGGGATAAACAAGAAGGAAGACAGCAAAATCCCTCCCTTCAAGAAAGTTATAGAAAAGTAGAGAAGCTAAGATAGAGAACATAGAAAATGGAAAGACAGAGAAGTCAATCCTTGACAATATGGTGTGATATTCAAGTAGTGCATATTCAGCGTTGTTCGGTCACTAAGTCATGTCCAACTCTGTGTGACATCATGGACTGCAGCACCCTGGGCTTCCCTGTCCTTCACTATCTCCCAGAGTTTCTCAAACTCATGTACATTGTGTCGATGATGCCATCCAACCATCTCATCCACTGTTACATAGCTAATCACTGTTTCTTGTCGTCAGGGTGGTGTCTTCGAAATCCTTATCTCTATTCACAGCTTTCATCATACAGGATCCAACCTGATTGTTTCGTGTAGATCTTTTTAATAAGAACGGGCATTTGTGATCATCCAAATCACTCATTTTTATAGAAACAAAGTTCACCCAAAGTTTAAACAGCTAGCTAATGGTTTAGTACCTTAGAATCCAGGTCTCCTGATTTACAACCCCAAATGCTACTTTAGCCACATTCATCCACATCTTCACTCTCTAAAGGAATGTAGCACAGAACTGTTAACAGATTAACTGATAATAATATTTATAATGCTTGAAAAAGTTGATCAGACTCATGAAGTTTCATATCTATTACTGTATAGCACCCACGAGCTAGTTAAAGGAGAAGGCAATGGCACCCCACTCCAGTACTCTTGCCTGGAAAATCCCATGGACAGAGGAGCCTGGTGGGCTGCAGTCCATGGGGTCGCTGAGAGTTGGACACGACTCAGTGACTTCACTTACACTTTTCACTTTTATACATTGGAGAAGGAAATGGCAACCCACTCCAGAGTTCTTGCCTAGAGAATCCCAGGGATGGCGGAGCCTGGTGGGCTGCCGTCTATGGGGTCGCACAGAGTCGAACACAACTGAAGCGACTTAGCAGCAGCAGCAGCTAGTTAAAAAAAAAAAAGGATTTATTGAACCCACTTTAAATCTTATTTAAAAGTATGTAGATAACTGAATCTCACTTGAGGCAACAAATATTTATCAGATTTTAGTAAAAACAAATCTTTTTGTTGTTGTTTTTCTTAATTTAATTTTTGTTTTATATTGGAATATAGTTCATTTACAATGTTATATTAGTTTCAGGTATATAGCAAAGTGAATCAGTTAAACATATACATATATCCATTCTTTTTCAGATTCTTTTCCCATATAGGTTGGTATGGAATATTGAGAATTCCCTGTGCTACGTCCTTGTTGATTCTCTTTTATATATAGTAGTGTGTATATGTCAATCTCTAACTCCTAATTTAGCCCTCCCTTCAATGTTTCCCCTTTGATAACTGTAAGTTTGTTATCTATGTGAGTTTATTTCTATTTTGTAAATAAATACATTTTTTTAGATTTCACATATAAGTGATGTCCTATGATATTTTTCTCTCTCTCTGTCTTATTTAACTTAGTATCATAATCTCTAAGTCCATCCATGTTGCTGCAAATGGCATTATTTCATTTCTTTTTATGGCTGAGTAATATTCCATTGTATATATGTACCTCATCTTCTTTATCCATTCCTCTGTCAGTAAATGTTTAGGTCACTTCCATGGCCTGGCTATTGTAAAGAGTGCTGCAGTGAACATTGGGGTGCATGTCTCTTTTCAAATTAGTTTTCTCCAGATACATGCCCAGTAGTGGAATTGCTAGATCATATGGTAGCTCTATTTTTAGTGTTTCAAGGAACTTCCATAATGTACCAATTTACATTCCTATCAACAGTGTAGGAATGTTCCTTTTTCTCCACACTCTCTCCATCATTTATTATTTGTAGACTTTTTGATGATGACCATTCTGACCAAAGTGGGGTGAAACCTCATGTAGTTTTTTTTTTTTTTTTTTTTTAATGAGAGGATAATTCTTTTACAATATTGTGATGGATTTTGCCGTAGATCAACATGAATTGGCATTATGTGCCCACCCTCTTAAACCCCCCTCCCAGCACCCTCCCCGTCCCATCTAGCTTGTCACAGAGCACTGGGTTTGGGTACATTGAACTCCCACTGGCTATCTGTTTTACATGTAATGATGTGTATGTTTCGATGCTATTCTCTCATATCATCCCACACTCTCCTTCCCCAACTGTGTCCAAAATGTCTGTGTCTCCTTTGCTGCCATGCAAGTAGGATTGTCAGTACTATCTTTCTAGATTCCATATATATATATATATGTGTTAATATATGATATTTGTCTTTCTCTTTCTGACTTACTTCACTTTGTATCATAGGCTTTAGGTTCGTCTACCTCATTAGAACGGACTCAAATTCGTTCCTTTTTATGGCTGAGTAATATTCCATTGTGTATATGTACCACAACTTCCGTATCCATTCACCTGTTCATGGACAACTAGGTTGCTTCTGTGTCCTAGCTATTTTAAATAGTACTGCAAGGAACATTGGGGTACATGTGTCTTTTTCAATTCTGGTTTCCTCAGGATATATACCCAGTAGTGGGATTGCTGGGTCATATGGTAGTTTTATTCCTAGTTTTTTAAAGACTCTCCATACTGTTCTCCACTGTGGCTGTATCAGTTTGCATTCCCATCAGTAGTGTAGGAGGGTTCCCTTTTCTCCATACCCTCTCCAGCATTTATTGTTTTTAGACTTTTTGATGATGGCCATTCTGCCTGATGTGAGATGACACTTCCTTGTATTTTTTATTTGCATTTCTCTAATAATGTGTTTATCTCTGTCTTCTTTGGAGAAATGTCTATTTAGGTCATCTGCCCACTTTTTGACTGGGTTGTTTGTTTCTCTGGGATTGAGCTGCATGAGCTGCTTGTATATTTTGGAGATTAATTCTTTGTTAGTTGTTTCATTTGCTATTAATTTCTCCCATTTTGAAGATTTTTTTTTCATCTTGCTTATAGTTTTCCTTCATTGTGCAAAAGCTTTTAAGTTTAATTAGTTCCCATTTGTTTATTTTTGTTTTTATTTCCATCATTCTAGGAGGTGAGTCATAGAGGGTCTGGTTGTGGTTTATGTCAGAGAATGTTCTGCCTATGTTTTCCTCTAAGAGCTTTTCATTGTAGTTTTGATGTGCATTCCTCTAATAATTAGTGATGTTAAGCATCTCTTCATGTACTTTTTGGACATCTGTATGTCTTCTTTGGAGAAATGTCAATTTATTTATTTTTTTTAATTTTTCTTTTTTTAATTTTACTTTACAATGCTATATTGGTTTTGCCATACATCAACATGAATCTGCCACAGGTGTACACATGTTCCCAATCCTGAACCCCCCTCTCACCTCCCTCTCCATACCATCTCTCTGTGTCATCCCAGTGGACCAGCCCCAAGCATCCTGTGTCCTGCATCGAACCTAGACTGGCGATTCATTTCTTATATGATATTATACACGTTTCAATGCCATTCTCCCAAATCATCCCACTCTCTCCCTCTCCCACAGAGTCCAAAAGACTGTTCTATACATTTGTGTCTCTTTTGCTGTCTCACATACAGGGTGATCGTTACCATCTTTCTAAATTCCATATATATGCCTTAGTATACTGTATTGGTGTTTTTCTTTCTGGCTTACTTCACTCTGTATAAGAGGCTCCAGTTTCATCCACCTCATTAGAACTGATTCAAATGTATTCTTTTTAATGGCTGAGTAAAACTCCATTGGGTATATGTACCACAGCTTTCTTATCCATTCATCTGCTGATGGACATCTAGGTTTCTTCCATGTCCTGGCTATTATAAACAGGGCTGCGATGAACATTAGGGTACACGTGTCTCTTTCAGTTCTGGTTTCCTCGGTGTGTATGCCCAGCAGTGGGATTGCTGGGTCATAAGGCAGTTCTATTTCCAGTTTTTTAAGGAATCTCCACACTGTTCTCCATAGTGGCTGTACTAGTTTGCATTCCCACCAACAGTGTAAGAGGGTTTCCTTTTCTCCACACCCTCTCCAGCATTTATTGCTTGTAGACTTTTGGATCGCAGCCATTCTGACAGGTGTGAAATGGTACCTCATTGTGGTTTTGATTTGCATTTCTCTGATAATGAGTGATGTTGAGCATCTTTTCATGTGTTTGTTAGCCATCTGTATGTCTTCTTTGGAGAAATGTCTATTTAGTTTTTTGGCCCATTTTTTGATTGGGTCGTTTATTTTTCAGGAATTGAGCTGCAGGAGTTGCTTGTATATTTTTGAGATTAGTTGTTTGTCAGTTGCTTCATTTGCTATTGTTTTCTCCCATTCCGAAGGCTGTCTTTTCAATTTACATTTGCCCATTTTAAAGATTTTGGTTCAGATGTTTATCACTCCCCTGACCACTGAAAATTCTATGAGATTCTTTTAAATTCTCTTATTCTTGAGGGGAAGTCATGAATTTTAAGCTGGATTGTCATTTTTGAAAGTATGGTAAAGGGAAATACTGGAATAACTACTGGAATTGTTGCACCTTTGTTTTGTTTTGTTTTGTTTTGTTTTTCCCCACAAGTCTGGGAGGAGTCTGAGATGCAAAAGGTAAGCATCATATGGATGTCTATGGTTAGCATGTCAGGAATTTATATTTCAGGGTTGAATGAGTCAATAAAGTCCCTTATCTTGATTAGATCGGCTACTTGGGAGGAGAATTTTGATTGAGGAGGTGGGTGACTTTGAAACAAGAACATATTAGAGGTTAGGGCAGAATGTTAAATGTAGGCGGTAAATTACAGTTACAGTAGCAGCAAGATAATGTGTCCTTAAAAGATGAAGGATGGTGACACTATTTCTTCAGTGCTTATACTATGACTGATAGATTTCTAAGCACTTTATGGGAATTAACTCATTTAATTGTCTGAACAGTCTACTAGCTGAGTACTATTAGTATCACCATTTAACAAATGAAGAAACAGTATTATGGTCTGATCCAAGCCCATTTGATCATACTCAACTTTAAGTTATTTAAGGTAGATATTTGTGGCAGCCATTAGTTAAAGGGAGTGGTGAAGGCAGCAGGCTTCCCTCATCATCTCACTATTAGGAAGTTTACTGTATAAGCAAGTTTGATACCTTTACACCAGTATTCACTGTAGCACATTTACAATAGCCAAAAGGTAGAAACAACCCATGTCCTTCAACAGATGGATGGATAAAAAAATGTGGTATATAAATACAATGGAATATTATTCAGTCATAAAAGAAATGGAATTCTGATGCATGTTACAACATGGATAAATCTTGAAAAGAGTATGCTAACTGAAATAAACCAGACACAGAAGGACAAATATTGTATAATTCCGCTTATATGAGGTACCTAGAATGTGCAAATTCAAAGAGACAGAAAGTAAAATAGAAGTTACTAGGGAATGGGGGAGGAGTCAGGGTAGTTATTATTTAATGGTTACAGTATTTCTCTTTGCAATGATTAAAAAGCTCTGGTAATAGACAGTGGTGATGGTTACATAGCATTGTGAATGTGATTAATGCTGCTGAATTGTATAATTAAAAATGATGAATTTTTTATTTTATATATTTTACTACAGCACATTTTTTTTTTAATTTGAAGATGAATTTAAGAGACTTCAAGCATTTGTGAACCAAAATTTATTAGTCAGCAGGCACAAAAAGAACTTAACCCATCCTGTAAACTCAGTAAAGTCTCAGGGTGGGTGTTCGTACCATATCTTACATGCAGACCATACAGGAGGAAGACACAGCAATCTAGGAGAGTTCCAATAAATTTATGGTCAACATCAGGTGTAGACAATGCTATAAATTATTGGTTGGATAGAGGACAAGTTCCGAATCAAACTTTGGCAACATTCCAGAAAACCAGGAGCTTGTTTGTTCCCTCTATCAGATTGATGCAAGGATGCAGAGGGCCTCTCAGAGAGTTTAACCCATCCACACATATCCTGGATGTTAAATTGCACTCTATATCAGGCAGTTTCCTAGCAAAAAAACACTCACATGGCATAGTCAAATGTTATAGTTGGGAAAAGTTCGAGAAAAGGATCATTCTTTTAATTGAAGTCTAGTTAATTTAAAAATGTTGTGCCAGTTGACTCAGTTATACTCATGTAGACATTCTTTTTTAATATTCTTTTCAATTATGGTTTATCACAGGAAATTGAATATAGTTCCCTGTGCTGTACAGTAGGACCTTGCTGTTTATCCACCATATATATGATAGTTAGCATCTTCTAATATTCATAAAAAGAATGAAAAGGACCATTCTTTATTATAGAAAGCAAGCCAGTAAAATATGAAGTTTTAATATCCAAACTTCATAGAAGTTATGAATCTCTCAGTATATTTTTTATTCAAAGTTTATACCTGGAAATTTTGTATTTATACCCATTTGACTCAATGTAATATTAAAAACACACAATGTGAAGAAAAAGTTTCAAGTTACATTTCAAATACAATTTCTAGGATTTCATAATCTAGTGTCGATATTAAAATGCAGACTAACTGTCAACACATGGGATGTGTGGGATTTGGGGATTAAATAGGTTTTTGTGTGTTGACCAGCCCACCAGTTTTTTGATCCAACTGTATTTAATTCAAATATATATGAAATTTGAAATAAATCTGTTTGTACCTAGATATTACTATTGATCCCAATATATTACCTCTTTTTCTGTGCTTCAGAGTTCTTACTACCCTTGGACTTAAGGGGAAGCATTGTCAGCAAAGGAAATTGGCATTCCTTTCTCCTGAAAGATTTTTCTCTTGTTTTGGCAGGAATTAGAGGAAGGGGGAAAATTTCACTCTGCCTTCGTTCCTCCAAAATGTCTTACCTAACTGACCATTCCTCTGTAGAGTCTTCTTCAGCACTGATGCTGTCAGCCCCTACTTTACAAAGAGGTACTACTCTGACACTTGGCTTTGTGGGTTGTTTAGTATTTTTCTTGTGTGTGTGTGTTCTGCTTCCCCAACTAGGCTGTTGGATCTTCGAGGGAATGTGTCTCTTATTTTGTATTCCCTAAGTCCTGGTGCACTAAACACTCAGGTTTCAAATGCACAGGAAGCACACAGTTGTCAAGAACTTCATTTTAGCCAAAGAAAGAATGGAGCCACCATGTTTCCAAGCAGAGTTTTACAAGTGCTCCCTACCCTGCATCTGAGATCCTGAGCTTTCACTCAGCAGAAGTAGATGAAAAGATTTGTTAGCATTTGTCCCTGATCATTATTTCATTTGGTTGTAGGACAGCTCCTGGGTATCATGCTTGCCTTAGGGGCTGAACATAGGGAAGACAAGGCCAAGAAAATTCTGTACACTCTCTGGGACCAAATGCGAAGTGGGAACTAATGCTGTTCAATATATTTTGTCCCTTGAAAATGTCTGCTTTTTGTGAAACTAAGGGGAAAAAAGGGAATAAGAGTGGATAGAATGCTATAGGTGTCAGAAAACTGTGACCTATTGGCCAAATGCAGCTCACAGCCTGTTTTTGTAAATAAACTTCAAAGGGAACACAGTCATGGCCATCTGTTTCCATACTGTCCATGGCTGCTTTGGTGCTGCCATGCGTAAGGGGACAGTTGTGACAGGGATCCTATGGCCCACAAAGCCTCAAGTACTTACTCTGTGGCCCTTAAGAGAAAAAGTTTCCTGACTCCTGGAACACTCGATCCATGGAATTTTTTTTTTTTTTAATCCTGACTTTTGAACATTGTTTTAAAATAAATAAGTAAATGAAAATTTAAATGGCTGGCTTCTGTTTGCCCAAGGTGAGAGCACTGCTTGGGAGTTCATGACTCCTTCTGTGGTATGATTTGAGGCTCATGCTTGTCCCAGAAGAGACGGGCCCTTTCCTGGCAAAATGTGAGGAACCTACCACTATGCTGCTGCTGCTGCTGCTAAGTCGCCTCAGTCGTGTCTGACTGTGCAACCCCATAGAGGGCAGCCCACCAGGCTCCGCCGTCCCTGGGGTTCTCCAGGCAAGAACACTGGAGTGGGTTGCCATTTCCTTCTCCAATGCATGAAAGTGAAGTCGGCTCAGTCGTGTCTGACTCTTAGCGACCCCGTGGACTACAGCCCACCAGATTCCTCCATCCATGGGATTTTCCAAGCAAGAACACAGGAGTGGGTTGCCATTGCCTTCTCCAGGGGATCTTCCTGACCCAAGAATCGAACCCAGCTCTCCTGCATTGCAGGCAGATTCTTTACCGACTGAGCTATGAGGGAGGCCCCTTGTGTGGATGCTTGAGCCCTTTTCCCCTACCTTGCCCTGTGCATCTCTTCCATCTGGCTGTTTCTCAGTTATATACTCTTATAATAAACCAGTAATCTAATGAGTAAAAAAGAAAAAAATTTAGATACTCTTGTGGAAGGTTGCTCAAACTCTGGTCTTTCTGTTCCTTGTGTATGTGTGTGTGAATTAACCTCCATCTTTTCATTCCTGCAAGATGAGCAGGGTGAATGACAGAGTGATCATTAAGAGTTGAACATTGAGCTGGAAACATGGAGGAAATAGCAGAGAAGGAATGGAACTGATGTTATATATATTATCTCATTGGACCTCACAACAATCCTGTGAGCTTCATAAGGTATAATTGCCCCATCCTTAAATAAAAGGAAGCTACGTCTCAAAGAAGCCAAGTGAATTGCCTAAGGTTAAACAGTTAATAAATAGCAGTGAAGGTCTTTAATTCTCGCTCTGAGGTTTCTTCCCATTATACTCCATTGCTTCTTCGACATCTTGCCATCTCCCCTGAGGCTACCATGCTAAAAGTGTAATTTCCTCTCTCCTGGAAATATGTCTGCCTTCTGGAACTTAAAATCATTCCCATAAGAGTTGTTGCTATAAGTTGGTCCCACCTAAAATCCCCAAATTAAAATCAAACACTCACCACTTAAAGATGTTTCTTAAATTCTGTCTAGATATTCAGTGGGCAACCCAACACTAAACCGATACCCAGTAATAATCACTCTGTTTTATCAGATGTGATAGAGGACATTGCTCTGTACTGAATTATAATAATTCAGGTGATACAAGTCCTGAATTAAAATCAGGCAAATCGTCTTTTTTCATATAACTAAATCTCATAATTAAGCGTGTATAATAATTAGTTTCAAAGTGGGGTAAATCATCAAAGAAAGTTAGATATCCTGGGAGTTATTTACATGAGAATAGATGCCTATGGTAGTTAAATGGAGTGTGGAAATTTCACAGCATGCTGTAGTAGTAGAGATAAATTAATAAAATGATCACATATCAAGTTATGTCTGGTATGGTATGAAATAGAATTTTTATGTATTTTCAAAGATTCCTATTTTCAGGAGCAAAAGATAGGGGAAGGTTCAAAATAGTTATTTCTGTCAGTATGATTGCACAAAACACCACCACACACAAATACACCTAACTTCATACATACAGTGTATATATACAAATACACATACACATAGTGGACAGAAATCAGGAGCAACAATTTTGAAAATCCAAAAATGATTGCTGCATGGACACTATCAACAAGCTACTATTGGAATTGGAAGGCGCTGAGCCCCTGCTTTCAGGTAGGACCTCATAAACACACTCAGATGGATGGTTCCCATAATTGTAACAAACATCAGAGCCTATCAGGCATTTGAGTTTCACCTAGATCAATGAAATTACAGTTTAAGCCTGTTCCTCTGCCCTGCTTTCAGAGAATTGAGGTCAGGTAGGAAAAAACCACCCTCTTCCATCCTTAGTTCACACCTACTATATTGTCTAGTTGACTTTCAAATATCTTTGCCTGGAAAGTGATATTTAATACTATACTATTGGTTAACTTTGAAATGCCCTAATTAAGCATTCATACTTCAGGTGTGGTAAATTAGCATTGGAACAGATTAATTAGAGTATGCTTTCCTGTTTTGGCTTCAGTTGTCTCATATCAGAGCAATGCAAGAAGGTTGAATAATTTGCATATTAGCTATTGGAGATTATTTTTCACTGTGAAAAGAATGGTATTTCAATATGTAGACACTGGTTGGAAAGAATGAACTGATGCCTCTGACCCCACATGAGCATGACAAACCCTCTGAACCTCCATCTTTATGTAGGGTTCTGTTTAGCACACTTGGGTTCAACAAAGTCTGTGGTCTTTCCCAAAGTTAGCTGAACCTGGCCACTAAATGTAGTTTATGTGCCTCAAGTGAATCTTTCATGCAGACTTCTTGTCAAAGAAACAAAAAAGGCAGAGGGTTATAACTTTATGAATTTGTAAGAATGGGATGTTTGTGAGCTTCTAAGTATTTGGATGTCTGGCAGAATTTGGCACTCTTCAGCACTCCTTGAAGTGTACATACATCGCTCCAATCTCTGTTTCTGTTGTCACATGACCATCTTCCCTCTGTGTCTGTGTGTCTTTATATGGTGTTTTCTTCTCTGTGAGTTTCTGTGTCCAATTTTTTTTGCTTATATGGACACAGTTACATTGGATTAGGGCTCATGCTAATGACCTCATCTTAACTTGAATATACCTGCAAAGACCTTATTTCCAACTCAGGTCACAGTCACAGGTACTCAGGATAAGTACTTCAGCATGTATTTTGGGGGGGATCAAAGTTCAGCCCATGACAGTGACCCTTCTTGTTCAGTCGCTCACTTGTGTCCGACTCTTTGTGACCCCATGGACTGCAGCTTGTCAGGCTCCTCTGTCCTCCGCTGTTTCCCAGAGTTTGCTCAGATTCATGTCCATTGAGTCGGCGATGCTCTCTAACCATCTCATCCTCTTCCACACACTTCTCCTTTTGCCTTCCATCTTGCCCAGCATCAAGGTCTTTTCCAATGAGTTGGCTCTTCATTTCAGGTGGCCAAAGTATTGGCGCTTCAGCTTTAGCATCAGTCCTTCCAATGAATATTCAGAGTTGATTTCCTTTAGGATTGATTAGTTTGATCTCCTTGCAGTCCAAGGGACTCTTAGGAGTCTTCTTCAGCACCATCGTTCAAAAGCATCATTTCTTTGGCCCTCAGCCTTCTTTATGGTCCAACTCTCACATCCATACATGACTACTGGAAAAACCATAGCTTTGACTAGATGGACCTTTGTTGGCAAAGTGATGTCTCTGATTCTTAATATGCTGTCTTGGTTTGTCACAGCTTTTCTTCCAAGGAGCAAGCGTCTTTTGATTTCATGGCTGCAGTCACAGTCTGCAGTAATTTTGGAGCCCATGAAAATAAAATCTGTCAATGTTTCCACTTTTCCCCCATCTATTTGCCATGAAATGATGGGATGTAATGGCATGATCTTAGTGTTTTGAATGTTGAGTTTCAAGCCAGCTTTTTCATTCACTCTCTCCTCTTTCACTCTCATCAAGAGGACCTTTATTCCTCTTCACTTTCTGCCATTACAGTGGTATCATCTGCATATCTGAGGTTGTTGATATTTCTCCTGGCAATCTTAATTCCAGCTTGAGATTCATCCTGCCCAGCGTTTCACACGATGTACCCTGCATATAAGCTAAATAAAATACAGCCTTGATGTACTTCTTCCCCAATTTTGAACCAGTCCAGTTCTAACTGTTACTTCTTGACCTGCATACAGGTTTTTCAGGAGACAGGTAAGGTAGTCTAGTAGTATCTAGTTCCCATTTCTTAAGAATTTTCCAGTTTGTTGAGGGTCAAAAAATGTATGCTGTTACTAAGTATTTTGGAATGATAGTTGTAAGCTGGCACTGTCCCAGGCATACTTGAATATATGATCATCCTATCCATCATATAGCCTGGCCCATCCCTCCAACTCTTATTCCCCTAGTAAGCCTATCACTTCCAGTCAGTACCCTAGGCCACATATTGGCAAACTTTTTCTATAAAAGACTGGATAGTACATATTTTAGGCATTGTAGGCCATGTAAGCTCTATCTTAACTATTCTACTGTAGACAATATCTAAACAAATGGGTGTGGCTGTATTTTAATAAGGCACCTTGGATTTGAGCTGAGGGTGGAGTTTGGCAATGGTTCAGTTCAGTTAAGTCGCTCAGTTGTGTCCGACTCTTTGCGACCCCATGAATCGCAGCACGCCAGGCCTCCCTGTTCATCACCAACTCCCGGAGTTCACTCAGACTCACGTCCATCGAGTCTGTGATGCTATCCAGCCATCTCATCCTCTGCCGTCCCCTTCTCCTCCTGCCCCCAATCCCTCTCAGCATCAGAGTCTTTTCCAATGAGTCAACTCTTTGCATGAGGTGGCCAAAGTACTGGAGTTTCAGCTTTAGCATCATTCCTTCCAAAGAAATCCCAGGGCCGATCTCCTTCAGAATGGACTGGTTGGATCTCCTTGCAGTCCAAGGGACTCTCAAGTCTTCTCTAACACCACAGTTCAAACGCATCAATTCTCCAGCTCTCAGCCTTCTTCACGGTCCAACTCTCACATCCATACATGACCACAGGAAAAACCATAGCCTTGACTAGATGGACCTTAGTTGGCAAAGTAATGTCTCTGCTTTTGAATATGCTATCTAGGTTGGTCATAACTTTTCTTCCAAGGAGTTAGCGTCTTTTAATTTCATGGCTGCAGTCACCATCTGCAGTGATTTTGGAGCCCCCCAAAAATAAAGTCTGACACTGTTTCCACTGTTTCCCCATCTACTTCCCATGAAGTGATGGGACCAGATGCCATGATCTTCGTTTTCTGAATGTTGAGCTTTAAGCCAACTTGTTCACTCTCCACTTTCACTTTCATCAGGAGGCTTTTTAGTTCCTCTTCACTTTCTGCCATAAGGGTGGTGCCATCTGCATATCTGAGGTTATTGATATTTCTCCCACAATCTTGATTCCAGCTTGTGTTTCTTCCAGTCCAGCATTTCTCATGATGTACACTGCATAGAAGTTAAATAAGCAGGGTGACAATATACAGCCTTGACGTACTCCTTTTCCTATTTGGAACCAGTCTGTTGTTCCATGTCCAGCTCTAACTGTTGCTTCCTGACCTGCATACAGATTTCTCAAGAGGCAGGTCAGGTGGTCTGGTATTCCCATCTCTTTCAGAATTTTCCACAGTTTATTGTGATCCACACAGTCAAAGGCTTTGGCATAGTCAATAAAGCAGAAATAGATGTTCTTCTGGAACTCTCTTGCTTTTTCCATGATCCAGCGGATGTTGGCAATTTGATCTCTGGTTCCTCTGCCTTTTTTAAAACCAGCTTGAACATCAGGGAGTTCATGGTTCACGTATTGCTGATGCCTGGCTTGGAGAATTTTGAGCATTACTTGGCATTGGTTACCTGAGACCATATAAAGGAGAGAGAAAACTGGATGTTCTGTGAATTCTTAAGGGTATACACACACACATATATGTATATATATTGGTGAGGGGCTTCCCTGGTAGCTCAGCTTGTAAAGAATCCCCTGCATGCAGGAGAACTTGCTTCAATTCCTGGGTCGGGAATTCCCCTGGAGAAGGATAAACTACCTACTCCAGTATTCTTGGGGTTCCCTGGTGGCTCATATGGTAAAGAATCCACCTGCAATGCAGGAGAACTGGGTTTGACCCTGAGTTGGGAAGATCCTCTGGAAGAGGGCAAAGCAACCCACTCCAGTATTCTTGCCTAGAGAATCCCCATGGACAGAGGAGCCTGGTGGGCTCCATACAGTCCCCAGGATCACAAAGAGTTGGGTACAACTGAGCGATTAAGCACAGCACATATTGGTGAGACTAACCCTTTCTTTGTGGTATGGACTGAATTGTGTTCCCTCACAATTCATATGCTAAAGTCATAACCCCCAGTACCTCAGAATTTGACTGTATTGGAAATAGGGCCTTTAAAGAGATAATTAAGGTAAATGAGGTCATATGGATGGGCCCTAATGAAATGACTGGTGTCCTGATAAGAGATTAGAACACAAACAATGGGCTTCCCCAGTGGCTTAATGGTAAGGAATCCACTTGCCAAGAGGAGATGCAGGTTCAATCCCTGGGTCAGTAAGGTGCTCTGGAGAAGGAAATGGCAACCCACTCCAGTGATTTTGCCTGGAGAAGTCTGTGGACAGAGAACTGTGGCAGGCTACAGTCCATGGTGTTGCAGAGTCGGACATGACTGAGTGACTGAGCACTAGCTTGATGTAAGAGAAAGAGACCAAAATCACTCTGCTGCTGCTAAGTCGCTTCAGTGTTGTCTGATTCTGGGTGACCCCATAGATGGCAGCCCACCAGGCTCCCCCATCCCTGGGATTCTCCAGGCAAGAACACTGGAGTGGGTTGCCATTTCCTCCTCCAATGCATGAAAGTGGAAAGTGAAAGTGAAGTCGCTCAGTCACGTCTGACTCTCAGCGACCCCATGGACTGCAGCCCACCAGGCTCCTCCGTCCATGGGATTTTCCAGGCAAGAGTACTGGAGTGGGGTGCCATCACCTTATCCGAAAATCACTCTAAAGTCCATCAAATGTGCACTGTTTGAATAAATATGTGACATCTTGCTCTGTAGCAGTGTGGAGAGATGGAGGGTGAAAGGGGTTGAGAAAATTTGACTGCAAAATATTTTTGTTGAATTATTTGTAAGACATTCCATGAAAGAGAGAAATGAAGGAAGGAAAAAGGGAAAGAAAGATCAGAAGAGAACGTTTACTAATTACATGTTTTATAAGAAATTGAATGAAATATGGATATTTATCCACTTATATTTTCAAAAATAAAATTTTGTTTTATAAGCAATTAATATGACTGTAAAAGGGAAAAGAAGAGACTGAAATGGAAACTAGACCTCTCTGAATGTGCAGTATTTTATAGTTTAACCTAGGAACCATGTAAATTTATTTGTTTTTTTGAACTTGGGCTCACTTTCTTTTTTATTTATTTATTTTAAATTAATTTATTTATTTTAATTAGAGGCTATTTGCTTTACAATATTGTAGTGGTTTTTTGCCATACATTGACATGAATCAGCCATGGGTGTACATGTGTTCCCCATCCTGAACCCCACTCCCACCTCCTTCCCCATCCCATCCTTCAGGGTCATCCCAGTGCACCAGCCCTGAGCACCCTGTCTCATGCATCAAACCTGGACTGGCGATCTATTTCTTATAAAATATACATGTCTCAATGCTATTCTCTCAAATCATCCCACCCTAGCCTTCTCCCACAGAGTCCAAAAGCCTGTTCTTTACATCTGTGTCTCTTTTGCTGTCTTGCATTTAGGGTCATTGTTACCATCTTTCTAAATTCCATATATATGCATTAATTTACTGTATTGGTGTTTTTCTTTCTGGCTTACTTCACTCTGTATAATAGGCTCCAGTTTCATCCACCTCATTAGAACTGATTCAAATGTATTCTTTTTAATAGCTGAGTAATACTCCATTGTGTATATGTACCACAGCTTTCTTATCCATTCATCTGCTGATGGACATCTAGGTTGCTTCCATGTCCTGGCTATTGTAAGCAGTGCTGCGATGAACATTGGGTTACACGTGTCTCTTTCAATTCTGGTTTCCTCAGTGTATATGCCCAGCAGTGGGATTGCTGGGTCATAAGGCAGTTCTATTTCCAGTTTTTTAAGGAATCTCCACACTCTTCTCCATAGTGGCTGTACTAGTTTGCATTCCCACCAACAGTGTAAGCAGGAACCATGTAAATTTAAAACCAAAAAATTATATCAAAAAGTTTAAAAATATATATGAAATTGAAAGCAATGACCTGTGTATCAAGTTGGTGGCATAATCCCAGGGAGAGGAATTATAATATTTCAAGTAACTTTAAAACATAGTACTTTGACTGAATAATCTATATTCCAAAGACAAAAATAATATCAAAGTCATCTTAAAATTTCATTTAGTAGATTTATTGTTAATATTAAAACTCATATAGTTATTTTGCAATTACACACACACATAGCAACACATACCCCAATACATACATATATGTATAACACACAAACACACACACACACACAAATATATATATAAGAAGAGAAGTCCCTCAGTTGTGTCCATCTCTTTGCAACCTCATGGACTGTAGCCTACCAGGCTCCTCTGGGATTTTTCCAGGCAAGAGTACTGGAGGGGTTGCCATTTCCTTCTCCAGAGGATCTTCCCGACCGAGGGATTGAACCCAGGTCTCCCGCATCGCAGGCAGACGCTTTACCATCTGAGCCACCAGGGAAGCTCAGATATATATATATACACGCATACATACACACACACAAAGTTTAGCCACGTGAAATTGCTACTATTCTATAACTATTGATCTATAAATCTGTTACTTTTAAGATGCCTCAGCCTTTATGTATATCTATGATGAAGAAGGCATCACTGACTTAATGGGCATGAGTTTGAGCAAATTATGGGAGATAGTGAAGAACAGAGAAGCCTGGCATGCTGCAGTCCATGGGGTCTCAAAGAGTCAACTTAGCACCTGAACAACAACATGAAGAAGAAAAAGGGAAGCAAACATCTGTGCAGATAGACCAGATAATATAAGGACTGAGAACTGTCCATTGGTTTTAGAGATATTAGAGGTTGCTGGTAAGAACTTGATAGATGTGTTTGTCTTGGAGTTGCGGAGGTGTAAAATCAAATGAATTAGTTCTAAGAAAAAATTAGAGGAGCGGTAAGCACAGGCAATTTTTTTGGAAAAGTTTTGTTGCCACAGAGAGCATAGAAATGGGGTCATAACTACTTTGGGAAAGAGCATCAGGGGACATTTTTATGAGATGAGAGATCATGCAGCAGGTTTGTGTGCTGATCAGAATGATCTGATGAAGAGAGAAAAACTGATGAAGTAGGCTAGATTGAAGATAATTTCTAGAAAAATGCTTTTGAGGAGATAAGAGGTATGCTTGAAATGGGCCACTTCTGACAGAGGTGGGACCCCTCTGGGATGCAGCGGCTGCTGAATTTCCCGCACCGTGGCCAAGACCCTCCCACAACTGCACTCTAGTCTAAGGCTCTTACTGGATTCTCCTTCCTCTTCCTTCCACTTTACAGATGTTAGATCTACACTGAGGCCTGAAATCTTCCCTTGACTTCTCTCACTCAGTCACACTTGATCTTTCACATGCAGTTTTCCAAAAGATTTTGTGCACTTCAGATCTTGTCTTGATGTGTGCTTCTTGGAGAACCCAGATGGACTCACCTAGTAGAGCTGTCAATAGTGCTTCATGAAATAGCCATTAGATAAATGTTTTCCTAATTCTCCTATAGAAATCCGGTATTATATATCCTTTATTTTACATTAGTTTGGTAAATTAATTTTCCTAGCACATTATCTATTTCATCCCGTTTCAAATTTATTTATGTATAATTGAGCAAAATAGCATCTTATGATACTTTTCATTTCCTCATCTATTTCTTATTTATTCTTATTTACTTATTTCTTATAAGTAATTACTTAAGTACTTAAGAAATTTACTTATTTCTTATTTACTTTCCCCCCTTTTCTTAATTTGGTTAATGCAAAAGTTACCTACTTAATTATTCCTAATAGATACTTTTTAAAAATTGAAGTGTAGTTGATTTTTAATACTTTGTTAGTTTCAGGTATACAACAGAGTGATTCAGTTATATATATTCTTTTCTATTACAGGTTGTTAAAATATACTGAATATAGTTCCCTGTGCTATACAGTAAATCCTTGTTCTTTATTTTATATATAGTAATGTGTATATGTCAGTCCCAAATTCGAGGAGAAGGGGACGACTGAGGATGAGATGGCTGGATGGCATCACGGACTCAATGGACGTGAGTCTGAGTGAACTCCGGGAGATGGTGATGGACAGGGAGGCCTGGCATGCTGCGATTCATGGGGTCGCAAAGAGTCGGACACGACTGAGTGACTGAGCTGAACTGAACTGAACTGAATGTGTATAAAGTGAAGTGAAGTTGCTCAGTCGTGTCTGACTCTTTGCGACCCCATGGACTGTAGCCTACCAGGCTTCTCTGTCAGTGGGATTTTCCAGGCAACAGTACTGGAGTGGGGTGCCATTTCCTTCTCCAGGGGGTCTTCCCGACCCAGGGATTGAACCCAGGTCTCCCGCATTGCAAGCAGATGCTTTACCCTCTGAGCCACCAGGGACTAATTTATCCCTCACCTCAACCTTTCCTCTTTGGTAACCATAAGATTGCTTTCTATGATTGTGAATCTGTTTCTGTTTTGTAAATATATTCATTTCTATTATTTTTTTGATTCCACATATAGAGTGATATCATATTTGCCTTTCTCTGTCTGACTTCGCTTAGGATGATAATCACTAGGTCCATCCATGTTGCTGCAAATGGCAGTATTTCATTCTTTTTATGACTTAGTAATATTCCATTGTATATATTTAACACATCTTCTTTATCCATTCTTCTGTTGTTGAACAGTTAGGTTGCTTCCCTGTCTTGACAATTATAAACAGTGTTGCTATGAACATTGGGGTGCATGTCTCTTTTCGAATTACAGTTTTCATCTTTTCTGGGTATATGCCCATCCATAGTTGACTTGCTGGATCGTATGATACCTCTATTTATAGCTTTTTAAGAAAGCTGTTCTCCATAGTGGCTGCACCAGTTTACATTTCCACCAACAGTATAAAAGGGTTCCTTTCTCTCCACACCCTCTCCACCATTTATTATTTGTAGACTTTTTGATGACCATTCTGACCAGAGTGAGGTGATATCTCATTGTAGTTGTCAGTCTGGATACATAATTTTCAATGATTATTTTCTAGATACTCTTATTCTTCCATTAGTATTTCCTTTTTGGGAGAAGGCAATGGCAACCCACTCCAGTACTATTGCCTAGAAAATCCCCTGGTAGGCTGCAGTCCATGAGGTCGCTAAGAGTCGGACACGACTGAGCGACTTCACTTTCACTTTTCACTTTCATGCATTGGAGGAGGAAATGGTAACCCACTCCAGTGTTCTTGCCTGGAGAATCCCAGGGACGGTGGAGCCTGGTGGGCTGCTATCTATGGGGTTGCGCAGAGTCAGACACGACTGAAGCGACTTAGCAGCAGCAGCAGCCTTTCCTTTTTGGCCCAACTAATATACGAAAGTATGTAAAAATTTTAGTAGATAAAGTTTTTTTAATTTCTGGGGTTTGTTATTAACATCTTGATGTATTCTCATTAGAGAATGTTAATCATTTATTCTGTTTCTACATTTTGCAGTTGTTGAGATTTTCTTTGTGGCTAACATATTACTGATTTTTAAGAATATTTTAAGATTTTTTTAAGATTGGGTTATTTGAAAAGAATCTGTATTGTCTTCTTTAGTAATACAGCATTTGGTTCACTTTATATTTTATTAAATATTCTATTTTCATATACTATTTCTTAGAGATTTTTTTGGTCTTTTTGATCTTTTATAGACCAAGAAATGTAAATTATTATCTCCCGTCACCAGTGTTAGTCTGTCTCATTTTTCTTTTACTATTTGTAGTATTTGCCTTATGAATATTTTTGCCACGTTATCCGATGTATCAGTTCAGTCACTCAGTCGTGTCTGACCCTTTGCGACACCATGGACTGCAGCACACCAGGTTTCCCTGTCCATCACCAACTCCTATTCATAAGTATTACAACCTCATTGTGAATTTTGCCATTTATTTTTAAAATAATTTCTTTTATTTTTGGCTGTGCTGGGTCTTCATTGATGTGTGGGCTTTTCTCTAGTTGCAGTGAGTGGAAACTATGTTAGGGTCCACAAGGGGCTCATAGCATATTATTTAAAAATGGCCCATTGTGGTCATCTGACAAACAAGGGATGAGTTCACAGTGGCCACATTGCTCTGGTGGCATCCTGCTTTTTCCTTAAGGTGATATCCTGTTTTTTTCCTGCTAGTGCCAGTTTCTCAAGACTATGTGACCACCCAAACCATGAGACCCCTCCAACTACATGATCAGAAGGGCCCAGCTGCAGGCTAAAGATAAGCAAAGGCCCCCTGCCTTCGGGGCACAATTTCCCATCAATAAGGTATAAGAAGGGTTGGCTGTAAAGGGTGAGCACTGGTTTCTCTCTAAAGTCAGTCACTTTCTTCCTATAATATATCTTTATCTGCCTGAATGCCTGGTTCGCTCTCTTTTTCCTCCACGTTCGCCATACAGACTAGTCGCTAGTTGTGGAACACAGACTTCTCATTGGAGTGGTTTCTCTTTTGGCAGATAACAGGCTACAGGGCGCGGGCTTGCAGTAGTTGTGGCATGTGGGCTCAGCAGTTGCAGCTCCAAGGTTCTTGAGCATAGGCTCAGTAGTTGTGGTGCACAGGCTTCGTTGCTGCATGGCAGGTGGGATCTTCCTGGATCAGGGATTGACCTATATCTCCTGAATTGGCAGGCAGATTCTTTAGCACTGAACCACCAGGGAAGTCCCCATTTATTTTTATAAAGTGTACTTCTTTGTCTCCTTTGAGACTTGTGACCTGAACTCCAGTTAAACTAATATATTAAGAATAGCATTCCAATTCTTTTTTATTTGCATTTATTTATATAATTTTGCCATCCATTTATTAGTTAATTTTGTGGAGCCTCAGCTGAACAGATCAATTAAACATAATTATTGGTTTACAATGAATTATCATCACTGATTCATGCTTGGCCTTCATTTGTCTGTTTATTACATAATAAATCCCCAGGAATTTATCACTCAACCCAATCCAACAAGAGATCATTAACATTAGCTTATTATTCACAAGCTCCTTCTCTATTGCATTCCCCTGCTTCCATCACTCCCTCAGGTATTCACTATCCCAAATTTGGTATTTATTATACTCTTACTTTAAACATACATTATTTAGTTTTGATTTCTTTTGACCCTTAAAAAAGACATTAAGCTATTTGAGATTGTGGATTCAGGGAGACATGAACAAATTGTCAGCCATTGTTAACAATCTACCTATTGGTAGGCATGTGGTATGTGCATGTAAGGTTCACTGAGGTGTTGTGTTAGAATCCCTGGTGGCTCAGATGGTAAAGAATCCTCCTGCAATGCAGGAGACCTTGGTTCGATCCCTGGGTTGGGAAGATCCCCTGGAGGAGGGCATGGCAACCCACTCCAGTATTCTTGCCTGGAGAATCCCCAGGGACAGAGGAGCCTGGCAGGCTACAGTCCATGGGGTCACAAAGAGTCAGACACGACCGAGCGACTAAGCACAGCACAATGGATTCAGAGTCAGCCTGAACTATTTAAGCTCTTTCATGTTGGAAGATGTACAGATTTACTCAGATAACCTTTGTTAATGGAATATTAACAAAGGTTATCTGAGTAGTGGCAACATCTGTTTAGAGGTACTGGTAAATGAATGAAAGGTAACTCTGGATAAGACAAATGACTAGTGACTGTACTGTTATTTTCCCTTCTCTGGTTTTCTGACACTTTTGTGATTCAGCTATTTCCTTGTTACTGTCAATCAATTGGTTATAGTTTGGAGTGACACTTGGATGAACTACAATATTCACCAGGTGCTGCGGGGACTAATATTAGGTGGAGCCTTTGTGCCTTGTCACCCTTGACTATCGGTAAATTATTAGGTGACTATTACTGAGTCAAATCTTCATCACTAATTCAGGCTAGCCTAAAGGGTCATTTAAATATATATCTTTGTGTAGGGGGATCCCATTGGATGACACTAGCCAATATTATCTACTCTACCCTTCCTCCAACTCTTCACATTGTTCCACTCCCACTGAGTCCTCTGAGTTTAATGAGGCATTTAATTATTTGCTCCAGGGAAGGTAGGACACAAAAGATTTCAGAAACAACAAAAGAATCAATTGAGTTTCTAGATAAGGTTTTAAAACTCTTTTATTTATGTGCAGAGTTGTTTTTTTTTTTTTTAACTTGAGGTATAGATGACATACAATATTAGTTTTACATGTATAACAAAATTATTTTACATTTGTATACATTGCAAAATGATCCCAAGTCTGGTTACCATCTATCACCATAAAAAGTTAACAAAATATTATTTACTATATTCCCATGCTGTGCTTTAAATCTCCATGTCTTAGGGTTTGTACTTCCCAATTCCCTTCTCTCATTTTGCCCTTCCTCCCTTCCCTCTAGCAACCACTAATTTTTTTCTATACCTGTGAGTTGTTTTTATTCTGTGTGTTTATTTTTTAGATTCCACATATGGATGAAATCATGCAATATTTGTCTTTCTCTGTCTGACTTATTTCAATAACCATGATACCAAGGCACATACTCTTGATTATCAAGACCTGAGTATTTTGAGAGAGAAGCATGAGGATTTTGTTGCTTTGTTTGGCTTCATTTTACATCTGGAAGCTTAGCATCAGAGTCAGGACTTAAATTTACTTTAGCATCATGGATAAAAGCAAAGATAAAAGAGCTAGACTACATCATCCTTAGGAAAAAGACTGGGAAGGGTTAGTGAGGGTATAAATGCTTTAAGGGAAATATTGCTGGGCCATCAGATAAAAGGTACTCTCATTAGCAGGAGGCAGAGTTGGCATTTGCAGACTGTCTCCCTAGTTCTGGGTCTCCTTCTCATGGTTTCACACCTACAGCAGCTGGTCAAGCATTTGATCAGTCCCAGGAGGGCATCCTCCCTTTTAAAGGTCCAGGAATGTTTTAGCATGGGGCTTAGAACAGCCAGAGGAGACTTTTTCCTGTTTGCCCTGGGAAGCACTGAGGGAAACAAGACTGTTTTCCTGAGATAACCAGGAGAGTGGTAAAACTCTTTAACAAGTGAAAACAAGGGTGAATTTGTATGGGATAGGCTTTGGACTATTATTATAGATGTCTTTCTACCCTGTGTGACCCTAAGCATGATATTCATGCCTGCCTATTATCCTAGGTTTTCTCAAGTATAATATATAATCATAATGTGTAATATACACCTGTGCTTACCTTCAATTTTAGGTTATATTTGAACTGATCCAGATACAAAGAAGGAAATGTACTGAAACCGTTTACCTCAGATTGGCACTCAAACCCAGCCAAAACCCTGCTTGGGACTTGAACCCAGGTGCTAGGACTCGAACCCAGCCAAAACTCTGCTTGGGACTTGAATCCACATGGCTGGGACCCAAACCCAGCCCAAACCCTGCTTGGGACTTGAACCCACGTGGCTGGGACTCAAACCCAGCCAAAACCCACAGTACATGGTTTCAGGACTTAACGAAGTTCTGATGTCTCATTACAGAAAGAATTCAGAGAGAGACAAAGTGATAGGTAAAAAGTAGATTTATTTAGATTTAGAGAGAAGTACACTCCACATTCAGCGTGTGAGCCATCACAGAGGGCAAATGTGTTGCAAAATGTGGTGTGGTTAGTTTTCATAGGCCCACATGCTAATGAGGGGGAGGATCATTCCATCTATTTTGGAGATGGGGTGGACATTTCCAGGAATTGGGCCACTGCCCACTCCTTAGTCTTTTGAGAGTGGCTTGAACTGTCATGGCACCTCTGGGTTTATCATTTTGCTTGCTCATTGAAGATCAAGTCTTGTCTTGTCTGCCATCTTGGTCCCATTTGATTCCTTTTTTTTTTTTTTTTTTTTTGAGTGTTTATATGCTTTTTATTTTATTTATTTATTTTTTCTAAGTAACTTTTTTTTTTAACTTTAAAATCTTTAATTCTTACATTGGTTTATGTTGTGTCCTTGGGTTATGTCATTCTTTCAAAATTTATGCCCTGCCCCTTTCCCCACTATTAGAGTACCAGTCAGTCATTTTCAACTCACTGACTCATCTTTGCTGCTTGTGTGTAACTTGCTAGAGGCACTTGACTTCACTTTTAAAAATAAATACATCTTCAAATGTGTACATTCTTTGTACTTAGGTGATTTTTTAACCATTCAAGTCACATAATTTGGTGCTGACTAGTTTCTTATGAAGACCCTACTGGTAAAACAGTCTCCAGTTGCCTTATACATTTTCTTGGTGAACTGTTCCCCTCACCACCCCCAGGAACTGGTTCAGGATGATTCAGTATATGAAACTGGAAAATACTGATAAAACTGTCTTAATAGAAATGTTTTCATAGAGATATATAAAGTATAACAATGTGTTCAATTAAAATATATGAAGTTTCCATTTATGAGAGATTTAGTAGCAGCAAAAAGTCAGTCTCTTTTCCATGAATTCTATTAATAGAACAAGAAGTTTCACACCCCACACCTCCATGGGTTGTTTTACCCCAGCTATTCATTGAAATAGACTGTTAAATTGTACACAACTTAATCCATAAAGTCTCCAGCTTTACACACATTGGAGGTTTGATTTTTTAAAAAATGTTAAAACTTAAAATACAATACTGTTGATGAAAAATTAATCAGTTGATCTAAGAAAGAAATGGAAATTTTTATTTGAGTCAAATTGAGAGTTATTACCTGGAAACGGGCTTCCCTGGTGGCTCAGAGGGTAAAGCATCTGCCTGCAGTGTGGGAGACTTGGGTTTGATCCCTGGGTCAGGAAGATCCCCTGGAGAAGGAAATGGCAACCCACTCCAGTACTCTTGCCTGGAAAATCCCATGGACGGAGAAGCCTAGTAGCCACCTGGGAACAGGTTCTCAGAAAGTTCTGAGAAGTCTTCCACTGGTTGAGGATCAATGCACAGTTATATAAATATTGAGACAGAAGGCTGTACATTAAATGATGTACCATTGACAGTTTACACAGTCTAGTGAGTAATGGGTTATGGGTCATCATGGCCCCTCACAAGATTAAAAAGAAATGTTATCTTTAAGGAGTTACCTTATTGATGCTGGGAGAATGTTGCTCTTTATAAGCAAGTATTTCTGTTGATAGGGGAGGTTTGATTGATGCGTAATGTAGATACACAATGCACAGTGCAGGGAGAGAGTAGGCCAAAGGGCAGAGAACATTTTTTTTAATGTTTAAATTTTTCTTGTCTTGTCATAAAATGTGAATTTATTTCATACTATTAATCCATATAATATAAGGTCATTTTAATCTTATAGTACATTCTGAGTAATCACCCAGAGAATTAAAAAATATGTATATAAACTAAGGACTTCCCTGGTGGTACAGTGGATAAGACTCCATGCTTCCAGTTCAGGAGGATGGGTTTGATCCTTGGTCAGGAACTTAAGATTCCCACATGCTGCATGGCATGGCACCCAAAATAAAAAGTATAGAAATAACTGATGTGGGGAAGTAAAACTTGCCACCTCAAAATGTCTCTTTGGCATGCAGATTTTTTTGCGGCAGAAAACAATCCAGACCCAAAAAACTCAGGAGGAAGTTTTGACCTTCCCCCTAAACTGCCTGAATCCCCTGGAGAAGGAAATGGCAACCCACTCCAGTGTTCTTTCCTGGGAAATCCCATGGACAGAGTGTTGCAGAAACCAGTACTCGAGAAACCAAGCACCACACTCGGAGAGGTGGAGAACTCAAGTTTATTATGCCGGCGCACCCAGAGGCGTTAACATTCCAAGCTCCGAGCCCCGATCAAAGGGGTTACAGAGTGTTTTATACACGGATAGACATGATTAAGTGGGTTTGCAGGGGCTGGAGCGATTGCAAAGAGCAGGACAAGGGTGAGTGAGATAAGCTCCAGTTCCTACTGTTGTGAGGCCCCACTTTCTGAGACCTACATGATCTAGACTTTGCAAGGAGCAAACTGAGTTACAGAGGTAGATGGAGCAGGAGGTTATGTAAAATTTTAACTTTTCCTTTTCATTCCCCCCCTCTTGATGCTTCTATCAGTCGTTGTAGAAAGCATCATCTCATGTTTTGGTAGGACATTCAAAGCTCCTCATCATTTAGGGGGCTATATTGAGCTATTATCATTTGTAACTTTATGGATTTAATCCGAGAGATTATGAACTGGTCATTGCATTGAGAATACAAGGGCCAAACAAGAGCGCTGCAAAAAGCATGAAGAGAGGACTTGTTAGAGGGAGAAGCCACGATGTCCAGCTCCAGATATTGTTTGAATTACCCCAGGAATTAGCTAGTCTCTCTCTCCTTTTTATGATTTGTTCCCTTAGCTGTTGGGCCATGTCCCTGACTACTTCTGATTGGTTTATATAAAAGCAGCATTCTTCATTCAAGAAGAGGCAGTTTCCTCCCTCTTCAGCTGTCAGTAGGTCTAGCCCTCTCCTGTTCTGTAAAACCACCTCAGCCAGGGAGTCGAGTTGGTCCTGTAATGAAGAGCACAGCAATAATATCGATTAGGAATAGAGGCCAGGGTTCACAATGAAAATCCATCGATATTTTGATAGCCGGATCCTCAAGCTTTTGCCGTGCATCAGCCAGCCAGTTGCCGGATTGTGGCTGGAGCAAGGCGGAAGAATCCTCAAGCTTCTGCTGTGTGTTGACTAGTCAGCTCCTGGAGTGACTAGAGCAGGGCTCAGCATCCTTCATGGGCGAGGGCTGTTGTCTTCAGAACTGGACCTTGAGGAGGTTTTCGAGGTCCCAAACTGCTTTTCAAGTGTCCTCATCACAGGAAGCTGCTGCCTTCTTGACTCTGGTGTGGTGGATCCAAGGGATGACGCCTGTAACTCTAACAGCAGTAGGGGTTGCCAGGATGACCATGTGCAGGCCTGTCCACACTGGCTGAAGTGGTTCCTGTTTTGAGTCTTTAACCCATATCTCATCTCCTGGCTGATAGGGATGAACCCTATTGCCCAAAGGAATGGGTGTCCTTTCTAAGGTTTCTCGGGCGATATGGCCGAAGACTTTTCCCAGGGCCTGGAGGTGCTGGGACATCTCCAGGTCAGCTAGTTGTTGGTGGTCTCCCTTGAGCTTTTCTATCACTATGGGTGGTCTCTCGTATAAGATCTCAAAGGGAGAATAGCCTGGGGACCTTGGGGTGCATCTATAGAGGGAGATGAGAGTCCACAGAATGATAAGGCAGCTTGTTCTAGCACTGTGGGGAATATTGTTTTTGTACTACTACCTAGAGAAACAAACTTAACAAGAAAGTTAAAGATATATGGCCCAAAGATTAATAGATGTAGGAAAACTGCTGAGGGGCTAGCCAGGCTGAGAACCAGGTCCAGACATTGATTTGTGACATTAGTTTCTCTAGGCATAAGAAGATACAAGAATTTGGACTCATGAAAATCTTTACCTGAAAACATCTGACTCTATCTGAAGGCCTGTTTTTCTGGGGTTTTCCCAGAGCACCCAACACACTGCGGAAGCTTGATTTTATTTTTTGTCTCCACCTTGAACTCCTTTCAAGGGGGTGTTGAAGGTCAGCATCTTGTAGTAGTCATGATTTAATCTTTGTAGAGGCAGCTGGCAAGGACCAACTTCAGTCAGCAGGCAAGGACCAACTTCAGTCAGCAGGGCCTCTTCATAGCCACACATTTGCCCATGTTTTAGGGGTATTTCATGGTCATTGTGTCCCGTGGTGCTGGGAAGGCTCATTCCCAGGTCTAGCAAAGATTCCATTGACAGGCCACTCAATGTGTTGTCTCTAGACCAGGCCTTGTAAGTAGCTAAAGTCTCTGGACCATACCTGTCTTACTAGCCTCTTGGTCTAGGAAAATATTTCCTCTTGTTGCTTTTTTTTTCATATCTAGATTTGCATTATTATAATTATTTATCTCATATGAAACTGTATATCAGCATTTTATCACAGGCTTAGTCACACATTTAATAATGTAAGAAATAATCTTCTGAAGCAATCTACACAAAAAATAGTATAGCTAGCAGTTATTAGTAAGATCCTAAGGAAGAATTTATGTCAAGAACTTTCATTGGGTGTAGCCCGGTATACCCCAGGTCATCTGACTCAGTTAAATGGTTATAGCCAAGTGTTAATCTCCTGGTTGTACAACATGGAACATCTTACCTTTATCCAAAGACTGGTTACTGAGATAAGCTTTAGAAACAATCTTAGAGTGTCCTTTTAATCACTTAATTAAAACTTTCAGCAATATAAAATATGATAAGGAACTATATCAAAAGTGAGTCTTACTAAGCACAGACCTTAATTAACAAAATTAGAACTTAATATTCAGTGAAACATAATATATATGTAGTTTTGATAACTCATTGTGAGGGCATTAACACTGTAGCCAGGTAAGGCTTTAACCCATCAAATAAAAATGAGGTCTGTCAGGGAGCCAGGAAAAGCCAAGCAGCCATCTTGGATTTCCCATAGCCCTGGGTCTTTGATTTTCAGCTGTTGTTTCTCTATTTTTAATTTCCTGATTTAGGAGCAGACTATTGCCATATTTTAAGGACACCAGGATAGCAAAAGTCTAACTGTGAAGTCTAACTATTTTTTTGTTGTTGTTGAAGCAGAAAGAGCTTTGTCTACATGTACCATAATCTTAAATAATGTTTATTTACTTTATCAAAATAGCAAAAAGATTTTTAAAACAAATATAAATCACTTAAGGGCAAGGAAATTCATAATCTGTTATCAAAAGTTGCATTTTAAGAAAACTTTGTTCTTTAAATAGAAGACCAAATTTCAGTCTGGTACCAGCTTAATGTTAATAACAAAATTTGTTTATCTGCTTAACCTTAGAAAGTCTTTTCTGTAAATCTTGAAGAACTAGCAGTATTTTTCTAAAGACATGAGAGTAAAACCATAGAAGGCATGTTTAAAACCTGATTATATTGCAATTGACAAAGAAGCCTGATCATAACACTTTAATATGATAACTAGAATTATAATTGACCGTATTTTATGAAGGTATATCAGATATATATGAATTTTACACAATTTTAGAATATCTATATTAGTAGCATCAACCATACAGTATAATCTGAAAAGATTTATCACCCCTTCAACAGTACTTCCCAAGTAATTTAACATGTCCAGTGAACCCAGGAAGCTTAATAGCTCTTTGGGATGTCTCAGGGGCCCTCTGAATCATCCCAGAGTTAGCTAGAAGTCAAGTTATTTAGGAAGTTTTGTCAATAAATATCAAAAGGGTTTATAATACTCAGTCAGGTAGGATCACATAAGTCACTGTGAAATAATAGTTATTCACTTAGCCAAAGTTAATAAGATTTTAAGGTAAATACAGAACAGATCAATTAAGAGGTAAAGAAACTTAAATCTATTATTAAAAGCAGTTCAACGTCTGAAGAAAGTAGGTCCTTTTAACAGAGAGAAAGGCCAAATTCAAGTTTTGCATCAGCTTACTTTAAACTCATTTAGGTAAACTTAATTAAATTTATTTTAAACTTAGTTAGTCCTAACCATGCACAAAACTTTTTAGGGTCCACTTTCCACAAACCTTTTAATCACTTTCTGTAACAGCCACCTGTAAATCAGACCTACTTTCTTTTCTCTTTATAAAACATAATTTTATTTTTTATATCTTCTTTATTAAAATATACATCTGACTTCTCTATTAGATTAACAAATAAGCACTAATAGTAGATTTTATATATTCAATATTTCCCAGTTTATGTGCATCTGAAATTTATTTAGGTTAATTTTTCTTGTATTTAGAATTGTTTGATTTGTAAGCACTTACTTTTTTAGGCCAATTAAATTAAAATGCATTTACAACTTCAACAATATTATCAGAAAACAAACAAACAAACAAAAAACACACGACATACACTGAGACATACATAAATCCAGACAGACAGACAGAGATTTTATAGTTTTCTTTTTGAGATTTAAAATATCTCTTTGACCCCTCCTTTTTTTTTTTTTTTTTGCTTTAAGTTCTAATTTGCCCAAAACTGAGGTCTCAAGCAAAGTGGGCTATGTATTTCAAGGGCATGGAAAGGGTTAACTTCAAGCTTTTTCCTAAGCAGGCCTTTTAACAAGCTAGTTGTTTTTAACTGTGTATGTAAAAGAATTAGCTTTGCAGTTTCCAAAAAAATTTTCTCTCACTCTGTTCAATCAGCAATCACGCACTCACAATCATTTAGAGGCTATCACAATGCCTCCCTTCTCCTGAGTCCCCAGGTTTGCTTAAATGTTGCTCCCTTCCTGGGAGCCCCAAGGAGGTTATCAGGCATGATGCCTCCCTTCCTCCCGAGTCCCCAGTTCTCCCTATCTGATGCTCCCTTCCTGGGAGCCCAAGGAGGTGATCAGTCTCCTTTTCTACCTGTTGGGGTATATCCTGACTCGGGACTGGCCCCGGAGCCTTACCTTATCCTGTGGCCATTCCTGGTGAGTTGGTCCATCCCTCCAATCAGTCTGGCTGGGGCTTGGCTCTCCAGAGTCAGAACAACAGTCTGAAAGAGAACCCGGAATACCATCAGCCTTCTCATTCTCCTCGGGGTTCATTGGCTCCAGCCCGGTGGAGCCACCAGTCTGGTGGCTCAAGGGGCTGGCGTGGTTGGAATCTTGCTGGGGCCTCCAGAAATGTTGCAGGAACCAGAACTCGAGAAATCAAGCACCACACTTGGAGAGTTGGAGAACTCAGGTTTTTTATGCCTATGCACCCAGAGGAGTTAACACTCCAAGCTCTGAGCCGAACAAAGGGGTTACAGAGTGTTTTATTCATGGACGGGCATGATTAAGTGGGTTTGCAAGGGCTAGGGCGATTGCCAAGAGCAGGACAAGAGTGAGTAGATAAGCTCCAGTTCCTATTATTGTCACCCTGCTTATTTAACTTATATGCAGAGTACATCATGCGAAATGCCAGGCTGGCTGGAAGAAATATCTAACCTCCGATATGCAGATGACACCACCCTTATGGCAGAAAGCAAAGAAGAACTAAAGAGCCTCTTGATGAAAGTGAAGGAGGAGAGTGTAAAAGTTGGCTTAAGGCTCAACATTCAGAAAACTAATATCGTGGAGTCTGGTCTCATCACTTCATGGCAAATAGATGGGGAAACAATGGAAACAGTGAGAGACTTTATTTTGGGGGGCTCCAAAGTGACTGTTGATGGTGACTGCAGCCATGAAATTAAAAGACACATGCTCCTTGGAAGAAAGGTTATGACCAACCTAGATAGCATATTCAAAAGCAGAGACATTACCTTGCCCACAAAGGTCTGTTTAGTCAAAGTTATGGTTTTTCCAGTAGTCATGTATGGATATGAGAGCTGGACTGTCAAGAAAACTGAGCACCGAAGAATTGATGCTTTTGAACTGTGGTGTTGGAGAAGACTCTTGAGAGTCCCTTGGATTGCAAGGGGATCCAACCAGTCCATCATAAAGGGAATCAGCCCTGAATATTCATTGGAAGGACTGATGCTGAAGCTGAAACTCCAATACTTTGGCCACCTGATGTGAAGAACTGACTCATTTGAAAAGACCCCGATGCTGGGAAAGGTTGAAGGTAGGAGGAGAAGGGGACGACAGAGGATGAGATGGTTGGATGGCATCATTGACTCGATGGACATGAATTTGAGTAGGCTCTGGGAGTTGGTGATGGACAGGGAAGCCTGAAGTGCTGCAGTCCATGGGGTCACAAAGAGTCTGATATGACTGAGCGACTTAACTGAACTGAAGAACCTAGAAGGGTAGAGGAAAATTTCTTCCTTCTATCACTGACATACAGTATATTGTGCCATAGGTACAATTCAAGGTTCAATTGAATTCTTTTTTCTTAAAATACCCAATAAACTCATAATTCTTGAAAGTTCCAACAGTCAATTCTGGGGTTTAGGTGTGGGGGATGAGTGGGTATAATGCTGGTGAATATTGATAGCATGTGATTGTCCAGAAGACCTAAGTGATCATAGAGACCTTATGGCTGCTTGTTCTGATGACCCCATGGAGAGGAAGATGAACAATTTTAGGGCCGAAGAGGAAAGAAAGTCAAACTGAGAAAGAATACAAAATACTAAAGAGAAAGGAAAGTAAAAAGAGAAAGGGCAAGGCTGAAGCCAGTAGGGGAAGAAATAACATGATAGAGTGTGGATGGCTGGTTGGATAAGTGACTTAGGAATGAAGGGGAATGGAATCATAGGAAATTAGGATATGAACACTTCCTTTCCTGGATACAGTGAATTGTCATCTCACAGTAAGTAGCTCTTGAAGACAGAGGAGCTTTAATTACCTCATTTTTTAGATGAGGCAGCTGAGTTCATAGACACTCATAAATATAGAACCAAAGTTGAGATTAAAAGTGGGAGCAAGTGAATCCTAGATTAAGGAGTCAGGATCCCTCCCACCAGCTTTTACAGATATCAGTATAAACCATCTCTGTTTATCAACAGTCAAAATATTTGCAATGGAAGCCAAAGGTGAGACCTGTTAGTCTGCACACATTAAAAAAGTGATATCTGTATATTATGAAGAAATTTAGAATAAGAAAAAAATTTCCTATAAAAGGACACTATTTCCAAGACCTTACTTTACTGCAGTGGGGCAAATTGATCAACTTGACAAGTTTTGGGGAGCAGTGGAAGGTTCTTAGTATGTAGATTTTACCTGTAAGTGTGCTTAGACCAGAAAAGATTATTGGGTCCCTTTTTGTCTCCATTTTCATTGAAGAGTCAAAATATTTCACACAAGCCAATCCAATTGCATATGTTCTTTGGATTATTTGTGAGGATGCTGTGGTGTTTTAAGATTCCCTGAGTCACTAGAAAGTTTCAGTTCAGTTCAGTCGCTCAGTCGTGTCTGACTCTTTGTGACCCCATGATTTGCAGCACGCCAGGCCTCCCTCCCGGAGTTCACTCAGACTCGCGTCCATCGAGTCTGTGATGCCATCCAGCCATCTCATCCTCTGTTGTCCCCTTCTCCTGCCCCCAATCCCTCCCAGCATCAGAGTCTTTTCCAATGAGTCAACTCTTCGCATGAGGTGGCCAAAGTCCTGGAGTTTCAGCTTTAGCATCATTCCTTCCAAAGAAATCCCAGGACTGATCTCCTTCAGAATGGGCTGGGTGGATCTCCTTGCAGTCCAAGGGACTCTCAAGAGTCTTCTCCAGCACCACGGTTCAAAAGCATCAAATCTCCAGCTCTCAGCCTTCTTCACAGTCCAACTCTCACATCCATACATGATCACAGGAAAAACCATAGCCTTGACTAGACGGACCTTAGTCGGCAAAGTAATGTCTCTGCTTTTGAATATGCTATCTAGGTTGGTCATAACTTTTCTTCCAAGGAGTAAGCGTCTTTTAATTTCATGGCTGCACTCACCATCTGCAGTGATTTTGGAATCCAAAAAAATAAAGTCTGACACTGTTTCCGCTGTTCCCACTGTGATGGGACCGGATGCCATGATCTTCATTTTCTGAATGTTGAGTTTTAAGCCAACTTTTTCACTCTCCTCTTTCACTTTCATCAAGAGGCTTTTTAGTTCCTCTTCACCTTCTGCTGTAAGGGTGGTATCATCTGCATATCTGAGGTTCTTGATATTTCTCCCGGCAATCTTGATTCCAGCTTGTGTTTCTTCCAGTCCAGCATTTCTCATGATGTACTCTGCATATAAGTTAAATAAGCAGGGTGACAATCTACAGCCTTGATGTACCCCTTTCCCTATTTGGAACCAGTCTGTTGTTCCATGTGCAGTTCTAACTGTTGCTTCCTGACCTGCATACAGATTTCTCAAGAGGCAGGTCAGGTGGTCTGGTATTCCCATCTCTTTCAGAATTTTCCACAGTTTATTGGGATCCACACAGTCAAAGGCTTTGGCATAGTCAATAAAGCAGAAATAGAGGTTTTTCTGGAACTCTCTCGCTTTTTCCATGATCCAGCGGATGTTGGCAATTTGATCTCTGCTTGCTCTGCCTTTTTTAAAACCAGCTTGAACATCAGGGAGTTCACGGTTCACATATTGCTGAAGCCTGGCTTGGAGAATTTTGAGCATTACTTTACTAGCATGTGAGATGAGTGCAATTGTGCGGTAGTTTGATCATTCTTTGGCATTGCCTTTCTTTGGAACTGGAATGAAAACTGACCTTTTCCAGTCCTGTGGCCACTGCTGAGTTTTCCAAACTTGCTGGCATATTGAGTGCAGCACTTTCACAGCATCGTCTTTCAGGATTTGAAACAGCTCAACTGAAATCCCATCACCTCCACTAGCTTTGTTCATAGTGATGTTTTCTATGGCCCACTTGACTTCACATTCCAGGATGTCTGTTATCTGGGTCATGAAGATCTTTTTTGTACAGTTCTTCCATGTATTCTTGCCACCTCTTCTTAATATCTTCTGCTTCTCTTAGGTCCATACCATTTCTGTCCTTTCTCGAGCCCATCTTTGCAGGAAATGTTCCCTTGGCATCTCTAACTTTCTTGAAGAGATCTCTAGTCCTTCCCATTCTGTTCTTTTCCTCTATTTCTTTGCATTGATCGCTGAAGAAGGCTTTCTTATCTCTTCTTGCTATTCTTTGGAACTCTGCATTCAGATGCTTATATCTTTCCTTTTCACCTTTGCTTTTCACCTCTCTTCTTTTCACAGCTATTTTTAAGGCCTCCCCAGACAGCCATTTTGCTTTTTTGCATTTCTTTTCCATGAGGAAAGTTTAATGTTTCTTAAAAAAAAAAAACAAAAAAAACAAAAAACAAGTTTAATGAAGTTTAATGTTTCTGGTGAAAAGCATTAACCTGACCATGAAGTGGGAGGAAAAAAGGTGACTATGTGAGAAACTGAACAGCTTAACATTTCTTCTGCTACCATACAGCCTTGTTGAAAATGGTTCATTTGGTCAAATTCATTCTTGTATTTCCATCAGGTGCAAATAAATCTAGAACTTCTAATTTGGAACTGATTCAAGAGATAAAAATACAGTGTGTATTCTAGTACCAGTTTAGTCATAATAAAACTCTTTGCTAATGCAAGAATAGGAGTTTATTACATAATACATATGATGTATATAGAGAAAATAGCTAATTGTTTGACAGACATACCATACTTGGAATACATTTAGATGATATATCTAAACCAGTTTTCTCCCCTCATGGTAGAATGCTAAAGAGGAGGATCTTAGACTTCCCTGGTGGTCCAGTGGTTAAGACTCCATGCTTCCAATGCAGGGGGCACGGGTTCAATCCCTGGTCGTGGAGCTAAGATCCCACATGCCATGTGGTATGGCCAAAAAAAGAGAAAAAGAAAATACTTCATATCATTTTTAGTACAATAACTGTGAGACCAGAGAAGGTAGGCTTTGGGGAGCACAGTGGTGCCTAAGAAAAGACTTGCTCTTTAAAAAAAAATTTGTTTTTTTTGTTTGTTTGTTTTCATTAGCTGACATCAGGATTTTCGTCAAGTATTGTCTGAGAGAAGAGACTTTAGCCAAATTCAGTTTTTTCTGTCTCTTCCTCTCTCCCTCCTCCTTTTCCTTCCCCTGTCTTTTATGTCCTTTCTCCTCATCTCTTTCATTGACTGCTGCTACTGCTAAGCACCTCAGTCCTGTCTGACTCTGCGACCCCATAGATGGCAGCCCACCAGGCTCCTCTGTTCCTGGGATTCTCCAGGCAAGAATACTGGAATTGGTTGCGATCTCCTCCTCCCTGTCATTGACAGCTTTAAGCAAAATATGACACACATTTTTGGAAAGGAAAGTCACCCATGTTTTGGGGTTTATTTACTTCTTAGGAATAACTACAAAATTTGCTTATTTTCTCTAATCATCATTAGCTTTTGTGAAATGAAAGTAACAGAACGTATGTCATGTAATTCTTGTGAGAATTGAATGAAATATGCAAGTTTACAACACCCAGAACGTAGTAAACCCTCAATAAACCTTCACCATTATTATTACTGGTGAAAGCCTGTGGCCCAACACTCTGTTTCTTCAGAGACTTAATTGATCTGCCCTGCTTATGAGCTTCAAAGCATTCCTGCCGAAAATGCATTATTCTATGGTTCTGTTAAGTAAAGTAGTGGGAAATGAAGTTTGAACCTGGAATTAGTTTCAGATGAAAATATCTTCTCTGAGGGGGCCCAGGCTGAACTGGCCTCTGATATCAACATCTCCTTGAGGCCAGAGGCCAGTTCAGCCTGGGACCCTTGAAGAACATAGTTGCATCCATGGTGGGTTCCAGAGGGTCTACTCCTGTCTAAGTGGCCACAGGAGGGATTTGACAGTGCTAATGACAATGCTAATGACTACTGACAAGAAACTGGGAATAGAATCTTAGATGTTTTCAATGATAGTATAACTCTGCAGTACAGCCAAATTACTAGGGGAGAATTCGGGGTCAGCTTCTTTTTGATAGAATCTAATTCATCCACCCAGAGAAATGTGGCACACTTTGGGCTAGATTTAAATAGATTCTGGAATGCATACTCAGGAGAATCATTCTTCTAACTAAGATTTCTGTTGGATTTTGGTGAAATTTGACTCACTGGTACACTGGATGCATTAAATCAAGGCACTGCACTCTGGAATTCATATGCTACAAATAGGTAACTTATCTTCTTTGGAAGCAAACGTGCATTTAGTTATATGACTCTAACAGTCTTTTTAAAGATGTAACCAATTTGATAAATTTTTCATCCATAAGGGCTCTGATTTTTATTTGAATCCAATTCCAAGTTTTCTAGACATCAGCAACTTAACCCTCGAACTTAATGCCACCACTTATGGAAATTCTTGCTTCTGAGGTCAAAAGAATTTAGGCAAGAAAGTGGGTTTTATGGCAAGTCTAACAGAAAGCAGCATTATCTTTACCCTTTAGTAAGATTCTGTATTTATCTGAACACTCATATTGTTAAATCACTGGGAAAAGACACTCAAGAAACTTGCCTAAATTTGGTTTCCTTTATTTGCATTTCTGCCTCTAATCCCCATGCCCAACTCAAATGAAATTCATCTTCCTGTTCTGGTAGATGAGAAGGACATGGTATGCGTGTGTATACATATTTCTCAATTGATAGGTCTTTTTCTCTGCACATTTTATTTCCTTAACTTCCAGTGATTTCCTTCTCCTTATATTTAAAGCGAGGTTTCACAGATAACTAAAAAGCCACTTGCTATCTTTAGAGATGCTCTCATGCAGCTTCTCTTTTTGGTTAACATGAAAAAACAAACGAGGAGCTATGATCGTGTGATAACCACTCATCTATTAATTCTCCTGAGTTTTAGGGAACATTTTCACTGCATGTGGTCGTAGATGGAGGTGGAAGGGGGGACTTCATAGGAAAAACACTTATATAGATAAAAAGATAATAAATAAATAGATTAAAAGATAAAAGTAACCTCAGTGTGAAATGATAATATCTGTCTTATCATTTCAGTTAAATTGGAATTCACATCTCAGTATCTCTGTGGTCTAGGGAATTAATAATGATAAAGAGAGAGACATCTCTCTCTGTGGCAAAACTACCATTTTCCAAGATTTTTGTTCACATTTGAACTAAAGCATGTAAATGTATATTTATGATTGCATAAATAACACTTAATGATCCTTATTTTATTAAAATCATGCTCATATAATATTATTTATGAAAGAAATTTGCAAAATGCTTCATTCAAATCTGTATTAGCATAACAGATGTGTATTTATTCCAAAAAAAATCATTGTTGCCCTTTAGTTATTTATATAAATTTTTTTCATTAAGATTAAATAGAAGGACTTGGAATCAATAAAGAAAAGGTTTAGAAGCTTGAAAACATGCCTCTCTCTCTTTTTTTTTTTTTTTTTGGTCCCTTCTCTATTAATTTCAATTTTGAAATGAGCATTTAGAGACACTAATAAAATTGATCCTGAATGAGCTCATATGCTCTTTACACCTTCTCATTTTTTTTTTGGTTGCAATGAGTACTAGTTAAAGATGCCTCCAAAGATAGGGATCTGGAAATACTGATTCACTTTTGATATTTGCCTGCATACTTTTAGAAATAGCATTTTTTAATGTAATATGCTTTTTATTTGCCTAATAATAGCTTAGGAACTCTTTCTGCTCAGTACTTAATCATGGTGTCAGGCTAAGCTAAGCCTCACATAGGTCTCAATATTAAAAACTTCACATTTTATCACATTACCTTTCTTGGTTGTAGTGCACAGATTTCCTGAAAATAGTTTAACTGCATTTTCCTATTCTCTCCCAAATTAAGGTCTCATTTACTCATTGCTTCATTGTGATTTCTCTTCCTTCAGAAATAACCCCTTACCTATTATTATCATGTCCCAGCAGAGATCAGGGCTTAAATAGGAAACGCTGGCAGAGAAACTCACTTCTTCATGCTTATCTTTGTCCCCCAACTTGCAGCTAATCTGACCTTAGAAAAAGTTGGGTGCTTTTACTGATCTGCTCAAAGTGTGATGGGTGTCTCAAACCTTTATTTTACTTATTTTTTCCAAGAAAGTGATACTTGCAAAATTTGTTTGCCAACAGAGAGTCTTATGTGTGACTTTCATCAGGCATTAGATGAAGCACTCATTCTCAGCTCTATGCTATTTGCTTGGCTACCTGGATGAGTTACATCAGATCATGTTAAGATGGCAGCAAAGGCCCTTGATTAATCTGCTGTTTTGAATGAACTCTTGGATATGTGGAGAATGATCTTACTCAGATTCTCCCACTTCACTTCACATTGCCTTTCCTATAAATATCAATGCCCCTCAGTTGCCTTCAGCTCAGTTCAGTCGCTTAGTCATGTCCGACTCTTTGCGACCCCATGAATCGCAGCACGCCAGGCCTCCCTGTCCATCACCATCTCCCAGAGTTCACTCAAACTAACGTCCATTGAGTCGGTAATGCCATCCAGCCATCTCATCCTCTCTTGTCCCCCTTTACTCCTGCCCCCAATCCCTCCCAGCATCAGAGTCTTTTCCAATGAGTATCCCTAAAAGTTCATATTAATTCCAAATCCATAGAACAGTGGCTCTCAAAGTGTGGTCCCTGGATGAGCAACATCAATGTCACCTGAGTACTCACTAGAAATGCAAATTCTCAGGTTCCCCCCTCAACTGAATTCCTGGGAGACGGGTCCAGTAATTTGTGTTCTAACAAGCCCTGTGTGTTTGGAAATCGCTCTCGGGTCTTAGGCTTTTTATTACCGACATTGCACAGCATGATATCTACAGAGACTAGGAACTCAGTGCTATATACAATGGGAAACAGCAATGCTGACTTGAATTCTTCATTCCTCCCTTACATTCATGCCCTTTACCATGAGAACATGGACTTCCTCTTACTAAAGATGCATAGTCCCATCCCTTGAATCTATACTGATTAAATTTTGATCAGTCCATAGTATATGCTGAAAGTGATTATGGACAAGTTCTGAGCTTAAGTCTTTAGAGCCTTTGCATATTACCACTTGCTCTCTTTTGTACCTTAGCCATTGTCATAAGAATATGCCTGTATTAACCTTCTAGATGATGAGAGAAACGCAGACTATGCCTAGTTCCTCCCGTTATCCAAACTGGAAAGAGTTTAGATTAACCGATAACCAGCTGATCCTCAGACAAGGTCAGCAGATAATTCCAGACATGTGTAGGCTACTGAGGTTTTATGATGTTTGCTATGAAGCGTTACTGTGGCAAGAACTAATCGATGTCTATGTATGTACAGTGAATTAAGAAATCTAAACTTCTATAGTTGTCTGGTGCAGGCTTCCCCAAACCTGGTCCAAGTCTTTGCTTTTTACCGCCACCCACTGAAAGGGTCTGACCTAAACTTGTATGCTAAATTTACAGGTAATTTTTGCAGTGCCATTCCTGTAGCTTTCCTTTCAGACAAAATGCTTTCCTTTCAGAGTCAGATTGATGTCAGCTGATTGCCATTCTAGAGAATGGGCTGTTTTAAGCTCATGAAAGACATGAAGACAATACATCTGACTCAATATTATTTTGACATTCTCAGTCATCTAAAAATACCAGAACATAATTCATAAAGAAGCAACACAAGCCAAGTACCATGGAATAAGAAATTTCCTTGCTTCCGTTTACATCATGAGAAATATCTCATTGTAAAGATCTCTAGGCCTATCATTTTGTTGAGAGGCAAATTGGGATTCGGCTATAATTCTTCTGCTAACTTTAAAGATATGTGATAATTTTTAAATTCACTCATCCATGACTTAGCTTTCATCCTTTTGGCTTTTATTTCTTGGTCTTCTTACAGTCACAGCTACTGAACTGAAATCTGTCTTCTTTCTGAGTAATACTTTTCAAATTATAACAATGACATATCTTGAATAGTACCTTCTGAAACAGACAGAAATGCATTTTTATCCAGCTTTCACCTCACATTCAGAGAGACATCTATTTTCTAATTAAACTCTACATTTATCTTTTCTAAGATTGACAGAGCTCATCATTACAGATTGAATATTTATTATGAAATTGTATCAATTTCTACATTTTTTACAGCACCAAGTACAGGGCACTGCACAGAAGTATGTTTTGATGATAATTTAAATCCCATTGTTCTTTTTCCTTAAATTTGAATTACTTGCTAAATGGTATGCTAATTGCCTTCAAGAGTTCTTGCAAGTTTCTAAAGGCACAGAACTTTCTTCTAAGTTGCAGTGAGAACGCTAAGAAAATCAAGTTCATTGTTAGGCAATGGTTCTCAGATTTGAGGGACGTACAGCAAACCTCAGGTGGCTCAAGGTTCAGATTCCATGACCTCACTTCTAGAGTTTCTGATTTATTAGCTTGGGGAATAGGTCCAGGAATCTACATTTCTAACCTTAACATAAATGGTTGTTCTTAAGGTTCTGATATAGCTGTTCCAGGATCCACACTTTTAAAATTCTGGTAGCTATTCAGAATATCACATTTTATCACAGAATAATCACATACTTAAAGAAAAATCAAATCATCTTCTTAACAATATGGTGTAGTACCTTATATAGTGGGCTTCCTAGGTGGTGCTAGTGGTAAAGAATCTGTCTGCTAATGCAGGAGATGTGAGTTTGATCCCTGGGTCAGGAAGATCCCCTAGAAAAGGAAATGGCAACCCACTCCAGCAATCTTGCCTGGGAAATTTCATGGACAGAGGATCCTGGTGGGCTACAGTCCGTGGGGTAGTAAAGAGTCAGATGTGACTGAGCACACGCACCTTATATAGCATAACAGTTTTAGGAGAGGGCTGGGGAAGTGATATAATTTACAAGATATTTATAATTGTATCTCTCAAAGCATATATTCCCAATGAGGTAATATACGTGAAACCACTTATAAGTTGTAAAGCACTCTACCCATATAAGAAACATTCTTTAGAATGTATAGAACAGAACCTTAGAAGTCATTTCTTTACCATTCAGATTTTTGATCTGTGGATGTTGTTGATGTGGGTAAGGCACAGGTGGTGCTGATGCAAGTAAGATATTAAACAACAATAATTTCTGAGAACTATAACAGAATGTCTTTCTTAGTTATGTGTCAGTTTGGATCTAAGATAGCTGTGAAATGATGAATAGCCCAAGGCATTTGCTTCTGAAAGATTCTGAAAGCATTATACCAAATATTGTTGAGACTCCGTGATACCCAGGTATCTGTTGGGTGACAAGGACTGAACTGTCTGTGAAGAACATGAAGAAGAAAGGTGATAGCCCATGAAAAGAAAGTCTCCAGAAACCAATCTCATATTAGCTGGTAATTATAAACTGAGTTTGAGATGATGCACAGGAAAATGCTTTGCTCACTATGTAGTGCTACCAAAAATCAGTGATGGCCATAATTGTGAGAGCAAAGACTTCACCTAAGGTTTAGGCCACTTTCCTTTATAATGTTAGATGATGTCCAGCTGAGCCACCCTGTCGTTGACAGCTACAGAATTCTGGGACACTTGCTCTTCTCAAATTATGTCTTTTCATTTATGGGGATGTACCATTGGGTTGGCCAAAAAGTTTGTTTGGGTTTTCTGTAATGTGGAAAAAAACCGAGTGAACCTTTTGCGCAACCCAGTGCTACACTGTGGCTGATGCTCAGTACACCCTTAAAATGTAAATTGCCTGAAAATCCAACGTACTGTCATATCTCAGACTAACAGGGATAAAGAGGTGATTATCTATATGGGCTCATGGCCCACATTTTTTTTTTTTCCCTGGGCTCATCACTTTTTGGTCTGGGTATAATAGAGTACTAGGTGAAATCAGAAAATTGGACCAAATATCTTAAGTGCCTTCAAATTTTCTAATCCTCTAGTTCTCCTAGCCAGGATGCACATTTTTAAAAGTCTTGAAACACGAGGATCTTAACATTTCCCTTTCTTACATTGATGCTTAATGCCACCAGAGTGTTAGCTGAACCTTTGAAGTGACTGTAACAGAGAAAAGAAGCCTCACTATAAGATGTGACAAAATTGTTTCCTAAATCACATTTTATTAAATGGTAGAATGCAGCCACAAGGTACATGATGAAACCCTTAGCACTAAAGATAATTATAACAAAACAAAACAAAAAAATATCAAAGGGAAAGCTACAAAAATAAGTGACATAGGCTGGATTATCCAGCATCTATTTTTAATCTTTAACTCATGAAGTAGATAGGAACAATGCACATTTGGTATAAGTATGTGGCATAGGCTTAAAGTAAGTCACTCATTAATGTGTGAAAACCAGATCCCAATTTTGCTCCCTCAATTTCCCTATAAATCCATTCACTCAACTGATATTCATCTAGTGTCTGCACTGTAGCACTCACCAATAGGTGCTAGATACGTAGCTGAGCACAAGACACTAGCAGTGGTACTAATATGATGAATTGCTTTCCTAAACATTATTTTGTATCTGGTGCTAAAAACTAACAGTGGTAGTTGTGGAGGTAAGCATTGGTAACACCAGAATTTGGAGTATGACTGTATGGTTCCCAGGGTTGTAGCAGAGGTGTGCGTATAAACACTGGCTCGGGGGTGTATGTCTTGCAGTATCTGATGGTCTGAAAGGTACTTGTTCTGAGGTCTGAAAGGTACTTGTTCACTGGGGCTTGTCTTCTCCTGCAACCTCAAGTCTACCATGTGGACAAACCATGAGCGTCACATGGAAAAGCATGTTGCAAAGATGAGGGACTCCAGCTGAGGCTCACTATGAGAACCAGTCTGACAACCAACAGACACACGAATGGAGCCATCCCAGACCATCCAGTTTCAGTTTCAACAAAACTTCTAGCAGAGATCAGGTGAGCCAACCTGGACCAGAATTGCCCAGCAGATCCACAGAATTGGGAGAAGCAACAAATGCTTGTTTTAAACCACTATGTATTAGTTGGTTATATGCATCAAAAGGTAACTGATACAGAGTATTTCCAACTCATCCCCTGTGGCTCAGTGGCAAATAATCCTCCTGCCATGCAGGAGACGAGGGTTCAATCCCTAGGTCGGGAAGATCCCTTGAAGTAGGAAATAGCAACTCCCTCTAGTATTCAGTCCATAGACTCTCAAAAGAGTCAGACATGGCATAGTAACTAAATAACAACAACTACCGAGGAAATCCCATGTATAAGTTGAAGTTAAATCCTGAATTCACACTATCTACAGAAATTCACTCCAAATGAATCAAAGACCTAAATGTAAGAACTGAAATGATTAAAACCATTAGAAGGAAAATAGGACTAAATCTTTTTGACATTGGATTAGACAATGGTTCCTTAGATATGAGATCAAAAACACAAGCAACAAAAGAAAAAAATTAGATAAACTGGGCATCCCTGATATAAGGAGAAGTACTTGGGGGTGGGGGTGTGGTCATTACTGCACAATCTAGCCCAGCCACTTACTGTTTATATGATGTTGGGTAAGTAACTTCCCTTACTAAGCTTGATTTTTCATTATCTGTAGAATAGAGATACCATTTATATCATAAGAATCTTGTAAATATTGATGATTATATTTTAAATTCTTTACATGTTTTTAGGCTTGCTGTTTAGTTGTTCAGTCATGTCTGACTCTTGAAATCCCATCAACTCTAGCCCACCAGGCTTCTCTGTCCATGGGATTTCCCAGGCAAGAATACTGGAGTGGGTTGCCATTTCCTCCTCCATCTCTACTCAGGGATTGAATCCACGTCTCCTGCATCGGCAAGTAGATTCTTTACCACTGAGCCACCTGGGAAGTTCATTTAGACTTATACCACTGTCAATAAGAAAGGCACATATTTGTTTCATACTTTCTTCTTGATCTATATTCTTCATAGGTTGTATAAACTACCTGGGATTAACTTCAGAATTGAAGTCAAAGCTACTCTATTTATAGGTATTATAATAATTATAATAATAGTTATAATCATATTGTAATATTATATTACAATAGTTATAATAGTAATAATATAATAGTGATGATTTAGTTATTATTTTTAGATATTATTTATAGTTTTCTAAAATGACTGTGCCAGGATAATTAACAGTATGGTTGATGCCTGAGTTAGGATAGATCTATGAATCAGTAATATTAAGCAAGATCATACTGAGAGCATATATGTTTGTAAATATGGGAATAATATGTATTTCATATGTATTATATAAGTAATATGTAAATATCATAAATAAGAACTAGTGATTTCCTTCCAGCATTTATTTACCTTTGCTATTAATTTGTGAAATTAATTAGAATCATAAATTACTATCCGTTTCTGTATCAATAGCAGCAAACCCATTCAGTTCATTAGCGTGAGAAGAAACTCAAGCCTACATTTTAAAGACTATGTTTTCTATGTTAGAATGAATAAAAGAGTGGTGCTGTTTAAAAGAGCTGAGTGGAAAAGGTCACTTTCTGAAAGCACAAAGTGAGCTGGAGTACAGAGGAGCTAGATATCTCTGATAGCTTCAAAAGCAACAGAGAAGTCAGAGAGAATTCCTACCCAGAGATTAAATATAGTGCTTGACCCTTGGGAAAGGGTGCATGCAGGAGCAAATGATAAAGCCATATAGAGATGGATAACGCAAGGAACTTCATTTACCATGTGGATGGGTGGAAGATGGTGTTGAGTGACACATTACATTTTTGCGTCCCTACTCTTTTGACTTAATGTATTGATCATTAGGATTAGACTTTTGATGAGAATGACAGAAGAAGTTTGAGATAAATACATTTTCTGTTTTTTAAATTGGGGTAAGTACTCTTGCCTGGAAAATCCCATGGGCGGAGGAGCCTGGTAGGCTGCAGTCCATGGGGTCGCACAGAGTCAGACACGACTGAGCGACTTAGCAGCAGCATAGTTGCTCTACAATATTGTGTTAGCCCCTGCTGTACAACAACACGAATCACTCATACGTAAACATAGAGTCCCTCTCTTTTGAGCCTCTCTCCTACCCCCAGTCTCACCCAGAGTTCTCAGCTGAGCTTCCTGTGCTATACACTACACACTAAAGCTTCCCACTAGCTATTGATTTTACACATGGTAGTGTATATTTTTGTCAGTCTCAATCTCCAGTTTATCCCCCTCACCGTGTCTGCATATCCATTCCCTATATCTGCGTCTCTATTGCTGCCCTGAAAATAGGTTCAACTCTACCATTTTTCTAGATTCCACATACGTGCGTTAATAGACAATATTTGTTTTTCTCTTTCTATCTTACTTCACTCTGTATGACAGACTCTTTCCTTAGAGTTTAGGTCAGTTTGATTTCGATGCAATAGTGTATGTTCTTCTCTTGAACATGAACTATCTCAAGAAGAGATAGCATAAGAATTGATACTAATTTAATTGGACGTTTGACACCGTGCTGGGTCTACATTCGGATGCTTTCAAGCATCTGGGTCAGCAGGTGACTACCACTGTTGGAACAAGAAGTGTCTTTAATGAACTGCAGATTAAGGGGAAGATTGGCCTAATTCTAAGCTAAAATAAGTCACAACTTACCACAGAGACAGCATACTGAAAAATATTCTAGCATTTTCTAGTGATTCACATTCTTTCAATTGGCACATCCATCTAAGATAGTCCTGATATGAATACTGATTTACATTTTAAGATTTAATTAATTAGAAAAGAAAAAGTAATGGCCTTGGAGGTCCTCTTGCTCTGCTAAGTCTTTACTGTTTGAGAAAAGAAGTGACACTTAGAGGCATTGGCCACGAATTTCAAAAGCAAGGCTCCTAAGTCTCTGAGGGAGATCTGCCAGAGATTTAACAGTTTGGATGATATCAACACTCATCTGGAAGAAGAATGAAAGAGGAATGCCATGAACACATTGAAATCACGTAGTACTGTTACTTTTCATAGAGAATAATTTACTACAAGCAGGTCTTTCTTGGCATCTATCCACGACAGTCTGGTTGAATTGTCAGTCACCAAAGACTCTGATTTAAAGATTGTCCATCTGCAGAGAGACATGACGCTCCCACTAAAGAGAATATTCTAGCAAGGTTTTGTTACCTTCAAAAATGATTGCCCAGTGAATTGCAGAAGCTATTTATAAAGTGGTGAGAATACTGTATGTTTAATATTGGGAGAGATTAGACGCTTCTTATCTGGCACTGACATCCAAACCTCTTAATCAGCCATTAGTGAGTCATAGTAAGTTTTACAATTGTTGCATTAAAGGTTAAACATAATTGGCTATAATCTAACTTTTGTATCCACTGCAGTAGCTTCTGCTATAACTTCAATTCCAGCAGAGTCTTTCAAACTCATAATCTCAGCTCTTATTTAGTGTTTCAATGGGTAATTTCAAGTTGTTATGAATAAAAATGTTAATGTGTCTATAAAATTTTCTTGAAGAAAAAATGTTACCTGGGAGGGTCACACTGCAGTTAACTGAATATGCTTAGTCAGTATATAGTTAATTTTAGTACTTCTATTTATGAAGAATCTTTCAGGAGCACAAAGGTTTTCAGAAACTGAACCCTGCTCTGCTTCCCTCATTGTCCTCGGTGTTATTATAATTCTGACCATGTGAACCTTGTGAATAGGATTGGTTACTAGGATTTGTCATTTGCTGTTCATAGCGTTTGTAGGTTGCTCTGGGGTTTTGGTCAAAAGGAGTTGCTTGGTTGTTGTCTTTATCAGCTGAGGTAGCTAATGCTGCTTCAGAGGATTAAGAATTATTATTTTTCAGCTCTGTAGAACATTGTACTGAGTTGTTGCTGTTCAGTCTTTAAGTTGTGTATGACTGTCTGTGACCCCATGGACTGTAGCACACCAGGCTCCTCTGTCCTCCCAGAGTTTGCTCAAATTCAACTGTTCAGTCGGTGATGCTAGTCAACCATCTCGTCCTCTGTCACCCTCTTCTCCTGCCTTCAATCTTTCCCAGCACCAGGGTCTTTTCAAAGGAATCAGTTTTTTTGCATCAGGTGGACAAAGTATTGGAGCTTCAGCGTCAGTATCAGTCCTTTCAATGAATATTCAGGACTGATTTCCTTCAGAATGGACTGGTTGGATCTCCTTGCAGCCCAAGGGACTCTTAAGAGTCTTCTCCAGCACTACGGTTCAAAAGTATCGATTCTTCGGCACTCAGCTTTCTTTACAGTCCAACTCTCACATCCGTACATGACTACTGGGAAAACCATAGCCTTGACTAGATGGACCTTTGTCGGTAAAGGTGAAATAGTGAAATACAAACTTAAATTACAAGAGACTGTTTTTGAATTTATCAGTTTGGCAAAGATAAAATGGTTTGGTTTGTGTTGGCAAGGGTGTAGGTAGTCAGGCAGCCCTTTACATTGCTCATGGTAAGTTAACTTGTATAATTTTTATTTAAGAAAATTTAGAAAGAGCTATCAAAACAAAATGCAAGAACTTTGAAACTAGTAATATCCCTTCAGGGAATATATTCCATAGATATTTGCAGTAACATACACAATGATTGTCATCACAGTATTGATTAAAATGATAAAACATCAGAAACAAATGTCCACCAATAGAGCATTTATTAAGTGATATAGTGTACCCATTGTATGTAACAGTATAAAGTTGTGTTAAGTGGAATGAGGCAACCCTGTGTACTGACATGTAATACTTCCTGAGATATATCTTTAAGTGGGGGAGGGGGCTAAGGAATAGAACTGTGTGTATAGAATGGTGCCATGTCACTAAAAGACTTATTTGTGAGTATACTTACATTTGCACAGAATTTCTTTGGATGAATACACAAGAAATGAGTAACAAGTCTTGTATACAGAGGGAAACTCTGTGCCTTGGGAACAAAGTGGGTTGGCTTATTGCTCAGCATATATTCACACTCATGCCCTTTCGCCTTTACAGGTGTGGCCTTGAGCACTTCTGGCTTAGCCATGTGCTTCTGTGATTGCCATGAGAATAGCATAACCTAGGTAGCCACTGTCTCTTCAGCCCGTGACTCTGAATGACATGTATGAATTATCCCCAGACTTGACCCAAAGCCTAGAACCAAAGCCACACAGCCCATAATCTGAAGCAGAGGTGCTCCTGCCAATCTGTAGGCTTGTAACTAAGAGAAATCAATTCCTCTTGATATAAGTCACAAAGTTTTGGGGTGGTTTGTTGTAGACCATGCTTGCATCAATACCCAATAAATATAACCATTAGACTTATTTCTAATGTATAGCCTCTGTACTTTTTAAATGGTGTATAGTGCCTATGTGTTACCCATTCAAAAAGTACATTAATTTGTTATCCTCTGTCTTCTAAAAACCAATCCAAAAAATACACACAAGACAAGAAATAGCTTTAGACTGAACAGCACTGAAACTCATGCCTCATATTTGAACTGCTTGATTGAAATGGTTATTTGTAGTTTGAGATTCCTCCTTTCATCCTTAATCTGGCAATCCACTGAGGTACCAATCAATCAGTCTTATAAAGAGGCTTACTAAAAGTGGAAAGAAAGTAAGTGTTGGAATACAGTGAAACACTACTTTTGTCTAGGAGAAGAAGAGATATTGATGGATGTTTTAATTGATTTCAAATATATTTTAAGTGGGGTTTTTTTTGGCTTTCTCATTTTGTTGATCCCAATTATCATTCAATAAACCATGGAGTAGATAGATGACCAGTTTTCTCAAAGAGGATCTGGTTAGCACATATGCCCACGTGGCATGTGGGATCTTAGTTCATCAACTAGGGATTGAACTCATGCCCCCTGCACTGGAAGCATGGAGTCTTGACCACTGGACCACCAAGGAAGTCCTTATTTTTTTAGTGTTTTGCAGACCTAATTTGATTATACCTGAATAGATGCAGAGAGAATTCAACAGCATTTTGTTTGAATCTTTATATAAAGGATTATACTGGAGTTGTTGTTGTTCAGTCACCCAGTCATGTCTGATTCTTTGAGATCCCATGGACTGCACCACCCCAGGCCTCCCTGTCCCTCACCATCTCCCAGAATTTGCCCAAGTTTATGTCCATTGCATCAGTGATGCCATTCAACCATCTCATCCTCTGTTGCCCTCTTCTCCTTCTGCCCTCAATCTTTCCCAGCATCAAGGACTTTTCCAATGAGTCAGCTGTTCGCATCAAGTGACCGAAATACTGGAGCTTCAGCTTCAGCATCGGTGCTTCCAATGAGTATTCAGGGTTGATTTCTCTTAAGATTGACTGGTTTGACCTCCTTGCTGTCCAGGGCTTCCCTGGTGGCTCAGTGGTTAAAGCATCTGCCCGCAATGTAGGAGACCTGGGTTCAATCCCTGGGTCGGGAAGATTCCCCTGGAGAAGGAAATGGCAACCCACTCCAGTATTCTTGCCTGGAGAATCCCATGGACGGAGGAACCTGATGGGCTTCAGAGTCCCTAGTATATACTGGAATACCTAGATGTTAAAGAAGTGTGAAAGCCTCAAACAGCAGTGCATTCCCCATAGATGTAGAAGATGGTAGACAGATGACTTTGTTTTGAAATTATCACGTGTCCCTGAGCCTGGAATTTAACTCAGTTGTTATGTAACTCAGTTGTTACATAAAACAATACTGAAGATGATTTTCCGAAGTGTGTTTGGAGATGACTCTATCGACCATGGGCGTTTATCCTAACCAGATCCTCTTTGAGAAAGCTGGTCATCTGTCTCCTGCATGGTTTATTGAATGATAGCTGGGATCAACAAAGTGAGAAGGCCAAAAAAAAAAAAAAGTATTCTGTTAGGCATGAATTTTTTATATGAGAGAGTGACTGTAAATATCAGATTGTTGCTCTGAGGGTTTGATTGTGTGACATAGAGACACAGTGTTGGCAGTTGGGACAGAATGTATGACTCTCTGAGACAGAAAATGCCAAGACATGGAACAAAGAGTCAAGGGCATCCTTGCGAGTGGAGAGGGCAGAAGTAGCATTCCTGGTGTATCACTAGACAGAGGGTTATTGCAGGCCTGCTGGAGAATAGCCTAAGTTGTCCCAGGCTCTGAATTTGACTTGAATTCTTGAAGCTCAAAGGCTTCTCTTCTCTTTGGGCCTATTTCTGAGATGGTATCTTTTTTTCCCCTGTTTTTCCTGCACATTCTTACAACTACATGAGCATATCTCCATTCTTGCAACAACTTGAAAAGTTCAGCTGACCTATTGGTCAACCTCAAAGCCTTTAGTTATCTTCAGACAGAGAAAACCTGTTTTGTAGCAACTGATTTTATCTCTAAGCCCAGATATGGCATTTTAATTAGAATAAGTCAAGACTCCAAGGATGACTTCATGGAAATGTATTGCTGCTATTGGAAAGGGGAAAAAAACCTTGAATATATAGCTCTGTAATTGATTTTCTTTTTCATGTATTACTTATATATTCATATAATGATGAAAATAATATTTCTCAGTAATTTAAAGTCTTACTACCTGAGAATGATAAACTTTTGAAATGATGACATGACATTGAGCTAGAAAATTAGAGGATTCCATTTAGTTATTATAATACACAAATTCTTTCTATTCTAATTCCTCTATCTATGAAACAGATATAGTTGTCTATTAACAGATGAAAATTAAATTATTTAAAGTGGATTTATCCCAACTATATAGTTGTAAATATTAAATATCCTCCTACCACATCCTCCTTATAAAGCCATTGCTATCACTGTGGTAATTTTAGTAGAAATGAGGCTTCAGCTAACACTAATAGGATGAGGATTGATGAGGTCAATTTGCACTGACCGTCTTCAAATGATAAATGTCAAAAATCTCATTTTGTTCACTAGTCCACAGGGACCCACCTACAATAAATGCTCTAAAAGCTGTAAACAAGTAGTTTCTGAAAAGTATTCGGCTGTATTCCTATCCAGCAAAACACCAAACTCATAATACCACGGAACAATTAGTCAGACCACGAATTAACCAAGCTTTACTTTTACTGTGTTTAATTCCCAAAATCAGCTCTAAACGGATAACAGACCCATTACTCTAGATCCAAGAATAAATGGGCCTTTGGACTTTTTTCTTCTCATGCTGCTGCTGCTGCTAAGTCACTTCAGTCGTGTCCGACTCTGTGCGACCCCATAGACGGCAGCCCACCAGGCTCCCCCCGTCCCTGGGATTCTTCTCATGAGGCGACCACATGTTATGCAGTAATCTCAGCAACTTCACTTTAAATGTCTAGCTACATCATTTTTGACTTAAGAAGAAAACCATCATTTGAATGAAGAGGATTTCAAACATTAAACCCCACATTGAAAGCTTGTAACAGATAATGTATTAGCCTGTGATTATGATACAGCTATGGAAAAATTTCAAACACCAGGGAATGATTTCAAAGCATTTTTTTTATGTTAAATGCTTTTAACATTCAACACTTCTATACATCATAATTATGGTGTTCATAAACTAACATTAACTTTTTCAAACATTAATGGATCCCAAGCAACCAAATGAAAGGAGAGGTGTATCAGATGCTTTCTTGGTAGCAGAAAAAAACAAATAGAGTTTTGCAATGGAAAATTCAGAGGATAATAGCTAAGTTAATTACTTGCACTCCCCTGAATAATTTTTGACCTCATACAGTTTATAAGATCAAAGTTATATATTACTTCCTTTTTCATTTGAAAATAGCAGATGAAAAGTGGGTTTTCTGAAATGAGTGGTAGTGTGTTTGTGTTCTCCAAGGTATATACATGGGTCGTAGAAATGTCCAAAATTGTCACTCAGATACTGAAAGCATATGTCTTACAGAAGTGACCTGTTTGGAAGTGGGATGAGAAAGGACGCCTGGTACTGGCCCTCAGGGTAGAGAGAGGCTTGCTCAGAGAGACAGAGTTCTAGAGAAGAGTCTGTGTTGCATGGAACTTCTCTGTGGCTGCATTCAGAATGTTGCTTTGCAGGACTTTTCCAAGCAGAATTAAGTTCCCTATCTCTGTTTTCCTACTTGGTCATCTCACGTGAAAGTACCCCCATCTTCCTACACTGACCCCTGCTTACTTACACATCTTTCTTTCTTTCCTCTTTGTTTCAAAAGATGAGCTGTTCTTTCACCACTGCTCTAGAATCTAGATAGAATCCTAGCCTCTCTCCTCCTCCTTGTCTACAATCACTTTCTTCTCTAGTATTTATTTAATCTCTCTATTAGTTCTTTCTCATCATATGTGGCAGACACTATTGGCTGCCCACCAATAACCTTGATTTCTCTTTCTTTTTTGCTGGTTTTACCATTCCTCCATGTTAAAGACTCAGAATGCCCAGATGAACTATTTCCCAGCCTCCCATATGGTGGAGGGAGAGCCTGATGACAAAGCTGCTGAGTCTTTTGCCAAAGACTGTCCTCACTGATAAGATGGTAGCATGTGAAGAACAATTTCTCCATGCTTTGGAAGTTGACTAGTGAGGACGAGAGGTTTGGAGCTGCAACAGCCATCTTGTAAGTATGACGGAAAAACACGGAAGGTACGCTGGGAAATGGAATCTGCGAACAACTGAAAGATCCCTGGGACCTAGATGATATCACTGAACTATTGGACATACTCTGAGCTCAACTAGTCGTCATTTTTTTCTCATGTAAGAAAAGCAAACCTCTTGTCTAAGCAATGTTAATTCCAATATTCTATTAGGTGTATTGGAAAGTATCTTGATTGATTTTGATTTAAGATAGCTGCCTCAGTTGGATGACTCAATTGTTTGATATCTTCCTTCTTCTTCCTGTAGTTAAAGGCAAATGGGATGATTGAAAGTGAAACTGTTAGTCACTCAGTCGTGTCTGACTCTTTGTGACCCCATGGACTGTAGCCCGCCAGGCTCCTCTCTCCTTGGGATTCTCGAGGCAAGAATACTGGAGTGGGTTGCCATTTCCTTCTCCAGGGGATCTTCCAGATCCAGGGATCAAACCTGGGTCTTCTGTATTGCAGGCAGATTCTTTACCATCTGAGCCACCAGGGAAGCCCAATGGATGGTTGGATCACAGCAAACATTTTGGTCCATTAAGTAACTTTGAAAATGGAAATTGTATTTTAATTATGACAAAGGAGAAAAATATAAAAAGCTTGAATCTATGATGACCATAACAGTTCTTGGCTTCCAAACTTGAAACTTCTTTTATATGACAAAGTAATTAATTTCTATCATTTTTAGATTACTTTTCTTGGCTTTGCTTTGTTTTCTGTTATAAGCATTTGAAATGAATACTGATACATGTAACTTGCATGTATAAGGAGACATGAATAAAATATTTAGCTAGATGTTTCGGGATGAAAAGTTATGTACATTTTAAATTTGTGATAGTTATAAATTTTTCTACTAAAAGTTAGCATAAATTTATGATTCCACCACATTTATGATCTCCTTATATCTTCATTTAATCCTGCATATTTTCAACATTTTAAGATATTTGTTTTTTGATTATTTTAAATGATGCTTGTTTTGGTTTACATTTTTTAAATTAAGAAAAGTTAACCTTTTCTTCCAAACAATTTATATTTCTTTTTCTGAAAACTTCCTGATATTTCCTTTATCCTACTTTTCTACTATTGTCTTTTTCTTTTCTTACTGATTTTAAATACATCAGATGAATTTATGGGGGCTTCCCTAGTAGCTCAGCTGAGGAAGAATCCGCTGGCAATGCAGGAGACCAGGTTTGATTCCTGGGTTGGGAAGATCTGCTGGAGAAGGGATAGGCTACCCACTCCAGTATTCTTGGGCTTCCCTGGTGGCTCAGCTGGTAAAGAATTGGCCTGCAATGTGGGAGACCTGGGTTCGATCCCTGGGTTGAGAAGATCCCCTGAAGAAGGGATCAGCTACCCACTCCAGTATTCTGTCCTGGAAAATTCCACGGACTGTATAGTCCATGGGGTTGCAAAGAGTCAGACACGACTGAACAACTTTCACTTCACTTCAGGGAAATTTATACTTATTTTGTTATGTATGTTGCTGCATTTTTACCTTTTTTCCCATTTCTCTTATTTTTTATCTTTTTGATGCTACATTTTGCCATGGAGATCTGGTAAATATTTACTCAGTAAATAATTGGTCTGTACCCTTATGGCTTCCAGAGTTTATGCCTTAATTGGAAAGTGAAAGTGAAAGTCATTCAGTGGTCTCTGACTCTTTGTGACCACATGAACTGTCCATGGAATTCTCCAGGCCAGAATACTGGCCTGGAAGGGATCTTCCCAACCCAGGGATGGAACCCAGTCTCCGGCAGTGTGGGTGGATTCTTTACCAGCTAAGCCACAAGGGAAGCCCAATAACACTGGAGTGGGTAGTCTATTCCTTCTTCAGGGGATCTTCCCAACCCAGGGATTGAACCCAGGTCTCCCACATTGCAGGCGGATTCCTTACCAACTGAGCTATATTTTCCACATTCCAAGATTTTTTATAATTGTTTACACATGTAAGTGCATAATAGAAATATAAAAACTATTCCTATTTTTTTGGTGTTTTGCAGAGTTTTAACTTTTTTATATTTTGATATGTGTCAAATTTACTTTTAAGGGTTGCATGAGGGGTACAACAATTTTTTTTCCTCAAAATATTAGTTAGTTGTTCCAATAACATTTATTGAAAAAGCAATCCTTTCTGCACAAACTGAATTGCATTTGATCATATTTAAATTTCATGGGATTTTCTAGGGAGTAGTGCAATACTTGACATAAAATAAATATTCAATATATATTCGCTGAAAAAATAAATTGTGAAAGTACCCCCCACCGTTCCTATTGCTATTTTAATTAGGCTTACACTGCATTTATGGATGAATATAGAAAAGACTTATATTGTATATAATATAAAAATTTCTAACTGAAAATTATATTATGTATTTTAATTTATTTATATTTTTATGCTGTTCAGTTTTAAAGTTTAATTCTATTTTTATCTAGGTCATTTTCAGTTTTTCAAAATTGATATCTATCATTTTCCCTTTCTGTATTGATGTGTTCCCTGGGTATATTTGTGCTCTTTGCTCTCTTCTGCCCCATATCCCATATATGTTAAGTATCCTCTGATTCATAATATTCTTGCTATATGGTCCATCCATGGGGATTGTCTCAGCTTGAGAGGTTGCATTGTCTTGTAGAACTGGTTGTACAACTAAGGTAATAAGTAAGCTCACTATCTGTCAAATCTAACTTAACTTTATGTAGGATTTTCAAATGAAACATAAATTTCTTTGAAAAGTTTGGATTCATGGGATCTACTTTGTCTTTTTTAAAAATCATACCTGCACAAGAGATAAGTTGTTGGATACCCACTGCTGCTGCTGCTGCTGCTGCTAAGTCACTTCAGTCATGTCTGACTCTGTGCGACCCCATAGACGGCAGCCCACCAGGCTTCCCCGTCCCTGGGATTCTCCAGGCAAGAACACGTTTTTTTTTTTTTTTTTTAATCTTTGCTTGCCACTGGATTTAGGAGAGCTCAGGAAATATGACAGTGTTATATGGAATAGTTTCTTTATTCAAGCACTTTATAGTCTTATTTTGGAGACTAGATGGAAACTCACAAAACAACTCAAAATAATACTAGACAGAATTGACTCCAGTAACAAGCTGTTCCCGGCAGACCAAGTGCTTACAGAGCAGTGACTTTAACTATTTTGGGGGCCACAGATTCCTTTGTGGTGATAACTGCAGATAATTTCCCTAGAAAAGAGTGAGAGCATTAAAGTAACATTGACTGTAATCCTATGTATCAGGTTCTCACAAGAAACAGATTTCTCTCCAAAAGTTTAAGTAAAGATATGTCAACAGGGGGGCAACTTCCTGAGGAATGGGCAATTTAGGGGAATGAAAACTGAAAGAGAATAGAGGCATCCAAAGAATAGCAGCTGCAGAAAATCAGGTGCTCAAAGGACTAAGAGGCTTCTTGGAGGAAGGTCTGTCTGATGGGAGGGTTGTGGTTGCTACCAGAGAATCAGCACTGAGCTCGATGGAGTAAGGAAGAAATGCCTAGAACTTTTTCTTCTCCCAGCCTCTGATCTTCTGCCAATAAGAAGCTAGCCAACAAAGGAATGTAGTGATGTAGTTCATGGGAGTCAGCTTTCCTGGGAACAGAACAGGAAAAACAGGTAGGGAAGGAACCTGGGTTGGAAAGAGGTGGAAGAAACAGAAATGAACCAGCATGATGTTCTTTAGGACGTTGCCTACTTTAGTAGTCTTTACACTTGGGAAGTGATAGCAAACTGACCAAGTACTTAAATTAAATAATAGTGTATTTTTAACTCATTTCTCTTCTCTACAATGGATTTCTGTTTTCTGTGATTAAATGGTGATTAAACTCATGGTGAAGGCAGGAAGGCTCATCTTACTAGAGACATGAAAGAGTAAAGAGGATAATAAAAGTTTTGTTTACAAAATGATTTATCTTTGTACCTCATTTGAGATATAGCATCAGGCTCAAACTCAAGTTTACAAACCTTATGAATTTTTATTTTTGTTTACTTCTTGCTAAGAGCTATGCTTTAAGCAAGGTATGTTCCATGAGTGTGGAGCATAGTGCCTTGTACTCAGAAGGATTCTATATTTGCTAAATGCGCTGCTGTCACTGTCTTGGAATTCTTAGTAATATTGAAAAGAGGCTCCATGTATTCATTTTGCACTGAGCACTGTGACTTTTATGGCTGGTTCTCCATTTGGCGTATGGCAATGTCTCACTATTTTGTAGAGGAGGACTTTATATACTGTTAATGAAAATGATAACAATGATAATCTTATCTACCACTTTTCTACTGAGAAATATTCAAGATATTGTATTTTTCCCTTCTCCACCACATTTTCTGGTTCACTAAAGAGATATGATCATGCTCAAATCTAGATAGGAAAATAGTAAGAACATAACTGATATGCCCAAGATATGGGAAAAAGTAATGCTGGTATCAGAATTTGAACCAAGCGGTTCTGACTCTCAGCTTTAGGCATCATTAATCCCCAAAGTGTCTGGATGCTGTGGATTGCAGAGTAAAACCAACCAATAGTAATAATGTATAACTCATGTTTTGAATTTTTTCTTTTAGAAAATATACATGCCCAGAGAAAATATATGTTAAGAGCTGTCAGCAGCAATCAGGGAATAAACTGAGGCCATGACCTAAAGGAGCTATGGAAATCTCTTTGGGGCAGCCACAGAGAGTCCTAAAGGAGGATATATATTTAGACACCAAGAATCCAAGTCTATTGTGGTTCATGTCTGTGGAAATAATATGGGGTGACTTCACTGGCATGTCTTGATGTCAATATTAGAGACTTATCTTTAGTATTTCCTATATCTTGGTCTGAAGTGATGATTTTTCAGAAATCTCCTGTTAAACATATCTTTCAACTCTGCAAGTTTATAGAGAAGCAATCACCAGAAACAGTTCTTCTATCGTTTTCTGTCTTCTAGCAACTCTGGCATGAAGGACAAGTGTTGTGGGTTGGCTTGGCAACCACTGACCTGAATTCTTTTCCTTCTAGTATTTAAATACTGGATTTTTTTCAATGAGCTTTCTTTTAATGACCTATTAATAGAAAAGATTTTTGGGGACTGATGTCAGAAAAATAGCAACGTGTGAATTCTTAGTTCTTGTACTTCCAAGAAATAACAATTTAAACAAGTACCCATGCTCAAAAGTACCTTAACAGTGTCTAATGATTCCAGAAGGGAATGCAGTACCTGGATAAAGCACAGAAATAAGAAAAGGGTAGGAAAGATAGTCACCCTAACTGTATTACTCATCTCCCAAGCCCAAGTAGCCCAACATGGAGAGACCTCCTCATGGGAGAAGGAGTGTAAAGTGAGCACCTATCTTCACATGGACCGTAGAGCCAGCCTGCCTTAGAACTAGGATGACTCCCTAAGCTCTAGGTGATTCCTTATGGGTTGGGATTCCCCCAAATCCAGGCCCCCAGGGTCACCCTATCACCTACTGACTCCAGCAGCCCCAGGCAGTTCCTGCAACACTAGGCTCTCAGCACATTCCAGGGACAGCTGACTCTCATGGTGTCATACAGTAGGGCCCATGTCGTCTGTGGTTTCACTTTCTACAGTTTAAGTTACCTGAGGTCAACCAGAGTCTGAGAATATTAAACAGAAAATTTCATTACCGTCTTTCTAAATTCCATGTATATGTGTTAGTATACTGTATTGGTGTTTTTCTTTCTGGCTTACTTCACTCTGTATAATCGGCTCCAGTTTCATCCATCTTATTAGAACTGATTCAAATGTATTGTTTTTAATGGCTGAGTAATACTCCATTGTGTATATGTAGCACAGCTTTCTTATCCATTCATCTGCTGATGGACATCTAGGTTGTTTCCACGTCCTGGCTATTATAAACAGTGCTGCGATGAACATTGTATGCGAGACAGCAAAAGAGACACAGATGTGTAGAGAGGACTTTTGGACTCTGAGGGAGAGGGAGAGGGTGGGATGATTTGGGAGAATGGCACTGAAACATGTATACTATCATGTAAGAAACGAATCGCCAGTCTATGTTTGATGCAGGATACAGGATGCTTGGGGCTGATGCATGGGGATGATCCGGAGAGATGATGTGGAGTGGGAGGTGGGAGGGGGGTTCATGTTTGGGAACTCATGTACACCCGTGGTGGATTCATGTCAATGTATGGCAAAACCAATATAGCATTGTAAAGTAAAATAAAGTAAAAATAAAAATTAAAAAAATTAAAAAAAAATAAACAGAAAATTTCAGAACTAAATAGTTCATAAATTTTCAGTTGTGCATGATTCTAAGTAACATGATGAAATATTGCACCATCTTGCTTCATCCCACTTGGGATGTAAATCATCCCTTTGTCCAGTGTATCCATACTGTATATGCTACCCACCTGTTAGTCAATTAGTAGCTGTCTCAGTTATCAGATTGACTGTCACAGTATTGCAGTGCTTGTGTTCAAGTAACTCTTTATTTTACTTAATAATGGCCCCAAAGTGAAGATGAAGTGATGCTGGCTATTCAAATAGTCTAATAAGCCTAAGTTACAAATTACATTTGATGATAGATATATATGTGTGTGGAAAACATAATATATATAGGGTTCAGTGTAATCTGTGGTTTCAGACATCCACTGTGGGTCTTGGAACTTATCCCTTACAGATAATGGGGGAGCTACTCTATGCAGAACTTTCTACCCAACAGTAACAGAATACACAGTCTTCTCAGTGCACATGGAACATTTTCTAGGATAGATCATATGTTATGTCACAAAATAAGCCTTAGCAAGTGCAAGAAGATTGAAATCATAGGTTTGTTTTCTGACCACAATGATATAAAATTAGAAATCAATACCAGGAGGAAAACTAGAAAATTCACAAATTTATGGAAATTAAACAACACCCTCCAGAACAAAATGGGTCAAAAAAGAAATTAAAAATATCTTGAAATAAACAAAACATACCAAAATTTACGTGATACAGCAAAAGCATTTCTAAGAGGCAGGTTTATAGCAATAAATGCCTACATTAAGGAAAAAAAGGCTTAAATAAATAACCTAACTTTACATGTCAAGAAACAAGAAAAGAACAAACGAAGTCCAAAGTTAACCAAAGGAAGGAATTAACAAAGGTCAAAGCAGAAATAAATAAAATAGAAACCAGAGAAACAACGGAAAAGATCAACAAAACTAAGAGCTGGCTCTTTGAAAACATAAACAAAATCGACAAACTTTTAGCTAGACTAATTAAAAAAGAGAAGACTAATAAAATCAGAAATTAAGGAAGAGACATTACAACTAATCACCGAAATACAAAGGATTGTGTAAACTATTATATGTCAACAAATTGAATAACCTAGAAGAAATGGAAAAATTTCTAGAAACATACATTTCAAGACTGCGTCATGAAGAAATATAAATTTTCAGCAGACCAATAACAAGTAAGTAGATTGAATCAGTAACCACCCCCCGCCAAAGAAAAATCCAGAAACAGGTGTTTTGCTGGTGGATTCTATGAAACATTTTTTAAAAGAGGTAACACTAATTCTTCTAAAATTCTGCCAAAAAGTTGAAGAGGAAGAAATACTTCCAAACTCATTTTATGAGGCCATGTTTCCCTGATATCAAAGCCAGATAAGGACACTACCAGAAAAGAGATGTGCAGGCCACTATACCTGATGAATATAGATGTAAACTTCTCAACAAAAATACTAGCAAACTGAACTCCACAGCACTTTAAAAGGATCATACACCATGATCAAGTGGTATTTATCCCTGGGGTGCAAGGATGATTCAACTTATGCAAATCAAAAAACTTGATACATCACATTAACAGAATGAATGATTAAAATCATATGATCATCTCAGTAGATGTAGAAAAATATTTGACAAAATTTTACATCTTTCATGATAAAACTCTCAACAAATTGGATAAAGAAGGAGCCAAGCATAAGGAAGGCCTTACATGACAAAGCCACAGCTAACATCATATCCCTTGGTAAACGACTGAAAGAATTCCCATTAAGGTCAGAAACAAGACAAGCGTGTTCACTCACCACTCCTATCCAACATAGTAGTGGAAGTTTTAACCAGAACAATTAGGCATGCAAAAGAAATAAAAGTTACCCAAACTGGCAAGGAAGAAGTATAATTTTCTCTGTTTGCAAATGATGTGATTTTATACACAGACAATCCTAAAGACCTGACCAAAAAAAAAAAAAAAAAAAACAAGCAAACTATTACAATAAACAAGTTCAGTAAAATTGTGGGATACAAAAAATTAACATATAAAAATCAGTTTCAGTTTATACATTAGCAATGATATATCTGAAAAAAAGGAATAAAGAAACCAATCACAATTATAGTAGCAGCAAAAGCAATAAAATACTTAGAAATAAATTAAACCTAGGAGGTATAACTCTATACACTGAAAATGACAGACACTGATGCACTCAAAGACACACAAAAAATCGGTATCTGAAGTTTATGCATTGGAAGAATTATTATTGTTAAAATGTGCATACTAACCAAAGCCATATGTAAATACAATGCAATTTCTATCAAAGTTCCAATGACAATTTTCACAGAAATAGAAAACTAAAATTTGTGTGGAGCCATAAAAGGCTTTGAATAGCCAAAGAGTCCCTAGGGGGAAGAACGAAGCTGGAGGCATTATACTTCCTGATTTTAAAATAATATGATACTGGCATGAAGACATAAAGAGACCAATGGAACTGAATGGAATAAATTAATGTATATACAGTCAACTAGTATTTGACAAGAGGGCCAGGAATACTCAATGAGAAAAGAAGGAAAACTGGATAACCACATGCAAAAGACTAAAATTGGACCTTATCTTACACTAACATTAAAATCAACTCAAATGGATTAAAGTCTTAAATATAATACCTGAAACTATTGAACTGCTAGAAGAAAACAGGAGAAAAGCTCCTTGACATTGGTCTCAGCAGCAGTTTGTTAGATATGACACCAAAAGCCCAAGCAAGAAAAGGAACAATAAACAAGTGGAACTACTTCCAGCTAAAAACCCTTTGCATAGGAAAATAAAAGACAAACAGAATGAAAAAGCAGCCTATGAAAGGAGAGAATATATTTCCAAACCATGTATCCAATAAAGGGTTAATATGCAAAATGTATAAGGAAATCATACAATTCTGTAGTGAAAAAACCCAGACAATCCAATTAGAAACTCAGTAGAGAACCTGAATAAACATTTTTTCCCCAAGGAAGACATACAAATGACCAACTGGTACATGAAAAGATGCTCAACATCACTAATCATTAGGGAAATCCAAATCAAAACCACCATGAAACATCACCTCGTAACTGTTACAATGCCTGTTATCAAAAAGACAAGAGATAACAAGTGTTGGTGAGGCTGTGGAGAAAAGGGAACCTAACTGTTGGTTGGAATGTAAATAGGTACAGCATTATGGAGGTTCTCCCCAAAAGTAAAAGTAGAGTCACAAAATGATCCAGAAATCCCACTTTGGGGTACATATCTGAATGAAAAGGAATCACTATCTTGAAGAGATACCTATACCCACATGTTCTTTGTGGCATTATTCATGATAGCTGAGACATGGAAACAATTTGTGTTCATTGATGGATGAATGGATAAAGACAATCTCTCTCTCTCTCTCTCTCTCTCTCTCTCTCTCTCTCTCTCTCTCTCTCTCTCTCTCTCTCTCTCTCTCTCTCTCTCTCTCACACACACACACACACACAGAGATAGAGAAATGGGGGGAATATTATTCAGCCATAAAAAGGAAACCCTGCCTTTTGTAGCATGCATGGAACTGGAAGGCATTATGCTAGGTGAAACAAATCAGACAGAGAAAGGTAGATACTATATGTTCTCCTTTATGTGTGAAATCTAGAAATTCCACTTCAGAGAAAGAGAGATTAGAATGTTAGTTGACAGTAGCTGAAGGCTGGGAGAGATAGTGGAGATATTGGTCAAGAGTATGAACTTTCAGCTATTTGTATGAGTAAGATCCAGGGATCATGGTGACTATGATTAAACATACTACACAATATACTTGAAAGTTGTCATGTTATCTCTCCAAATATGTGATGAGGGGATGACATGTTAACTAACTTTATTGTGGTCATCATTTTGTAATATATATGTGTATCAAATCAGCAAGTTATAAACCTTTTATGTACATATGTCAATAATATCTCAATAAAGCTGGGGAAACTTTTTAATTAATAAAAACATTTCAACAAATTTTAAAAGAACACATGTTCACTGAAATATGACTTTAATCACTGAGACTAGAACCACAGAAAAATATGTTGACTAAGCAAATATGTCTTCAGTTTTCTCTTTAAATTTAATACTTTTCTTTGAACATTGTATATTAGGCTAATTCACACTTTAAGAAATAGGTATGGTGCTAACAATCTGAGTATGAAATTCAAGGCAAAATTAATTCTAGAGAGAAAAACCTAACACTGTATTTGTTGTCATTTTTAAGGCTTTGTGTTATAAATTATTTTGATTTGTATCATCAGAGACTTCTACAAATAACTGTTTCAAACATCAGACTCCAGATGGATGGATTTAAGCTGTTACATTCTAAAGATAGAAAGATTTCTGTTAAATCAGATTGTATTATGTCAAAGTTACAGGACTAAGTCAATAACTTGTTCCAAAATACTTAGAAATAGTCACTAATACTGTTAATATTCCTGTCCACAGACAATTAGAATTTGAATTCTTGAAAAAGAGTTATATAAATTTTGTGATTATTGGCCATATTCTCCAGAGTTGGGATTTATCTGTGATCTCTAATATTTGTCCTTTTCTGGTCATGGGCTGACTTAGTGATTAAGGAAAAAAAAAAAAATCTCTTCCCTCAGTCTGACTTTGGCCCCGTTAGACTGTCATTCTCTCTGACAGGGCAAAGAAACCTCAGCTGCCAGTTTTTATGACAAGAACAGTACTCTCTCATATGTATTCTAGTACCTTACTTCAAAGCAAACTTTCATTTCAACAGTCTCTGTAGAATAACACATTGTCTTTTATTTGTCTCAATACTGAGTCAAGGAAGCTTGCTATACCAGCAGTTTTCCCAAAGAAGAGGGAAAAAAAAATTTCAACATTAAAAACAACCACCTACACAGTCCTCTAAACACGGCTTTCGGAGTTAAAGTATAAAAGATTTGCAATGAGAGAAAAATCACATAGAATGTCTATTTCGGTGTAGAGACAAGGAACTAAAGAGAAAACCCAAAATAGGAGGGATGGAACTAGAACTGCCAGTCACTCAGGAGGGGACCTTTAGTAAAATCACTTAACCTGCTCTCATTGCCTTTCAGACTAATCCAGACTTGCCCCCACACCCAGCCCTTTAATCCCTTGTCCCATTTTTATTGCTTCTCCTGCTTCCTCCGGGGCCTCAGCTACTTCCCTCCCTCCTCTCCCTATGACTAAACATATTTCTTCTCTTAATACCGTTCCAGGGTAGGTTTCTTTTTTTTTTTTTTTTTTTTTTTGCTTCCCTCCTCATCTTGTTCTATATGCCTGGAATGATTCTAGTGAGTCAGAGACGTCCTTTTAGAATCACAGTTTCCGTGGAGCCTTCCTATAGCAAGCTGTAAGTTGCTGCTCACCCTTTTTATTTTAGTAATTATTAAAGCGAGCAGAAACTTTTCATACTTCGATTTCAAAAGTTTCATCCCATTGTTGATCAGGACTTAGTGAACTTGCTAATAAACTGTGTCAGTCAGATTTCACTCAGCAAGGGGCATGATGTTTCTTCAGGTAATTACATTTTGCAGTCTCTGCTGTGTGCTTCCTTTTTCCTAGCCTGGGTCATGTGCACAGAAATAGATTTGGGGAAATGACACATTTGTCCTAGACCTAGATGGGAGAGTTATTTACATCTTCGATGAAGAAGTGAATAAACTTAATTAAAGGTTAGAGATTATACTCCAACCAGATGAAAAGTGCTCCTTCAACCCCATACCTTATCGTTGTTCCCTTGTAATACGATTGGATCTATGAAAAGTTTGGAATTAGATCTAACTATAGCTAAGCTTCAGAATGCTTGTAGAAATGTATTATGCATTGTAGAAATGCAAAAGATTGTATTTATATAATTGTGCTGAAAATTAATTAATATTATCCTCATGCACTATTTTTATAAACACTGAATGGAATTAATTGAGAAGTAGGAAAATTCCAGGGAGGCACAAATTCTTATGTGAGAAACTGCTTCCTCTGGAGCTGTCTTGGACTGAAAACTGTTAGAGGAGGTTGTTGAGAGGATGTGACTGCTGGTAGACCCTCGGGCTGGACCCAGTGGGAGTCATTATCAAGGGTGCAGCTTTGAGAGAGTGAGCAATGTGTTGCTGAGACTATCTGGACTGAACCCAGTTAAGGCCTCTGTATAAACTTTTAAGATTCTGGCAGGTGGGAATGGAGATCTACTTGTTTTGGGGCACCCAAGACAGGCCTCATGGGTAAGTTCTCTTACTTATTAAACCTGCCACCTATCAATATAGAGGGGCTGCCTCTTTCGTTCATTTCCCTTGCCTTCTGTATACAGAGACCAATACACAAACCAATGAAACTGATACAAACCAATGGAAACCAAAACCATTGTGGTGTCAATTTTTATGTTGTTGTGTTTCTCAATAAACTTTTTCCACAAAAATCACCAAGGAGGAAGATGGGAAAGGTAACTAACAGCTTTTTTGTCAGACATTTAGCATTTTTAGGTATACTGCTTTACAGAGCTAAGACGGTAGAATGGTAAAGACTAGAAATCTCTTCAAGAAAATTAGAGATACCAAGGGAACATTTCATGCAAAGATGGGCACAATAAAGGACAGAAATGGTATGGACCTTACAGAAGCAGAAGATATTAAGAAGATGTGGCAAGAATGCACAGAAGAACTATACAAAAGAGATCTTCACGACTCAGATAACCACAATGGTATGATCACTCACCTAGAGCAAGACATCCTAGAGTGTGAAATCAAGTAGGCCTTAGGAAGCATCACTATGAACAAACCTAGTGGAGGTGATGGAATTCCAGTTGAGCTATTTCAGATCCTAAAAGATGATGCTGGGAAAGTGCTGCACTCAATATCCAGCAAATCTGGAAAACTCAGCAGTGGCCAAAGGACTGGAAAAGGTCTATTTTCATTCCAATCCCAAAGAAATGCAATGCCAAAGAATGCTCAAACTACTGCACAATTGCACTCACATACTAGCAAAGTAATGCTCAAAATTCTCCAAGCTAGGCTTCAACAGAACGTGAACCATGAACTTCCAGATGTTCAAGCTGGATTTAGAAAAGGCTGAGGAACCAGAGATCAAATTGCCAACATCTGTCAGATCATCAAAAAGCAAGAGAGTTCCAGAAAAACATCTACTTGTGCTTCATTGACTATGCCAAAGCCTTTGACTATGTGGATCACAACAAACTATGGAAAATTCCTCAAGAGATGGGAATACCAGACCACTTGATCTTCTTCCTGAGAAATCTGTATGCAGGTCAAGAAGCAATAATTAGAACTGGTCATGGAACAACAGACTGGTTCCAAATAGGAAAAGGAGTACATCAAGTCTGTATATTGTCACCCTGCTTATTTAACTTATATGCAGAGTACATCATGAGAAACACTGGGCTGGATGAAGCATGAGCTGGAATCAAGATTGCCGGGAGAAATATCAATAACCTCAGATATGCAGATGACACCACCCTTATGGTAGAAAGCAAAGAGGAACTGAAGAGCCTCTTGATGAAGGTGAAAGAGGAGAGTGACAAAGTTGGCTTAAAGCTCAGCATTCAGAAAACAAAGATCATGGCATTTGGTCCCATCACTTCATGGGAAATAGATGGGGAAACAATGGAAACAGTGACAGACTTTATTTTGGGGAGCTCCAAAATGACTGTTGATGGTGACTGCAGTCATGAAATTAAAAGACACTTGTTTCTTGGAAGAAAAGCTATGGCCAACATAGACAACATATTAAAAATCAGAGGCATTACTTTGCCAACAAAAGTCTGTCTAGTCAAAGAATGTTTTTTCCAGTAGCCATGAATGTGAGAGTTGGACTATAAAGAAGGCTGAGTGGCGAAGAATTGATGCTTTTGAACTGTGGTGCTGGAGAAGACTCTTGAGAGTCCCTGGGACTGCAAGGGGATCCAACCAGTCTATCCTCAAGGAAATCAGTCTGGATATTAATTGAAAGGACTAATACTGAAGCTGAAACTCTAATACTTTGGCCACCTGATACGAAGAACTGACTCATTTGAAAAGACCCTGATGCTGGGAAAGATTGAAGGTGGGAGGAAAAGGGGATGACAGAGGATGAGATGGTGGGATGGCATCACTGACTCAATGGACATGAGTTTGAGTAAGCTCCAGGAGTTAGTGATAGACAGGGAAGCCTGGTGTGCTGCAGTTCATAAGGTCACAAAGAGTCGGACATGACTGAGTGACTGAACTGAAGATGGTAAAGAATCTGCCTGCAATGTGGGAGACCTGGGTTCGATCCTTGGGTCAGGAAGATCCCCTGGAGAAAGGAATGGCCACTCACTCCAGTATTCTTGCCTGGAGAATTCCATGGACAGAAGAGTCTGGCAGGCTATAGTCCATGGAATCACAAAGAGTCGGACACAACTGAGCAACTAACACAAACACACATTTTACAGACAAAAATATCACATGAGTTCATGGTTAAGAACTGTACCTAGAACAATATGTTTGCCTCTTTCTTTGCCCTAAAATCAATAAAGAGAATTATGGTAAGCAGGAATCCAAAGGCGAATTTCATGCCCTCTTGCTGCTGCTGCTGCTAAGTCGCTTCAGTCGTGTCCGACTCTATGCGACCCCATGGACTGCAGCCTACCAGGCTCCTCCATCCATGGGATTTTCCAGGGAATAGTACTGGAGTGGGGTGCCATTGCCTTCTCTGCCATGCTCTCTTATTTCTGTTTATTTTCAAGATACTTCCATTTTTTATGGGTATGATTTCAAGACCTCCAATTGTAATGTGTAGGGCTTTTGTTTTCATTTTTTAATGATATTTTTGTATCATTTTAATTTCCCAATATAATTTTTCTTGCTTTACAGATTTTTAATCTCATAATACTTTAAAATCAGCTGTGTGATACTCTTATTTTTTTTTTTTTCCTAGCAAAAGTCTACCTATTTATCCACTTGCTTAGATTCGTTGTGGTTCTCTTTATTTTCTAGTTCATGGAGTCAGAGCTATTTTTAGATGACTATATACTTTTAAAAAGTTCTGCCAAATCAGTTCTTACAGGCATTAAAAAGGTCTGGAAGATATGGAGGGGGAAAGGAGAAATGTTTTGATATTCCTATGGGGTTTTCCAGGGAACGTGTTTACAATGCTGACCTTTTGTATCAAGTTTACCCACACAGTAGGCTTTTTATTGTCAACTTGACTTTTAAGAAGGCCTAAATGCTAAAGCTGAAACTCCAGTACTTTGGCCACCTCATGCAAAGAGTTGACTCATTGGAAAAGACTCTGATGCTGAGAGGGATTGGGGGCAGGAGGCGAAGGGGATGACAGAGGATGAGATGGCTGGATGGCATCACTGACTCGATGGACGTGAGTCTGGGTGAACTCCGGGAGTTGGTGATGGACAGGGAGGCCTGGCATGCTGCGATTCATGGGGTTGCAAAGAGTCGGACATGACTGAGCGACTGAACTGAACTGAAATGTTATCTAGAATAAAAATCAATTCCAATGATTCAAGTTGACAATTTACTAGCATTTTGGATCCTACATATTTTCTCATATTCCCAGCCAGAACACAGCAAATAAGCACAGACACTGAAAGATGGGAAGAAAGAGGAGAAGTGCCTAGAGACCTTGGGATTTGAGTCATGGTCTGGTGGTAAATCCTCTGGGTTTCCTTATTACCTCCCATGTTTCCTGAACAGCATTCTCCAGAAGGCTCTAATCTAAAATTTCCATGAGACAAAGATAAAATGGGGGGAAAACACATCCTTTTCCCTATCCAGAGGACCCAGAGAAGGGTAGTTTTACAATAACAAATTTTTTGGAAATAGCCACCATACTTCAGCCAAACATCATTGGAGAAAATGCCTCCCACCTCCAGGATTACAATGGGGCTGAGCGGGGATTTAATCTTCCGTGCTGTACTTCACCCCACAGAAGCTGGTAGTAGCACTCTCATTCTCTCCTTCCTTTGGGGCTGGAGCTAGGCGAGGTCCTAATCTCTGAGTGGGAAGCTTATCTTCCAATTCCAACAATAGGAAATTTCAACAAATAAATAGAATTTATTAAAAGTAACTGAATTTAAATCATAAAACAACAAATATAATAATCAAAATAAAATACTCAGTGGATGGCTGATTAGTAGAATGGAGATGACAGAGGGGTAGAATTAGTGAATTTATGCAGAAATTAGGCTTCCCTGGTGGCTCAGATGGTAAAGCGACTGCCTGCAATTTGGGAGACCTGGGTTCAATCCCTGGGTTGGGAAGATCCCCTCGAGAAGGAAATGCCAACCCACTCCAGTACTCTTGCCTGGAAAATCTCATGGACGGAGGAGCCTGGTAGGCTACAGTCCATGGGGTTGCAAAGAGTCAGACATGACTGAGTGACTTCATTTTTACTTTACTACGCAGAAATTATTAGAATTCATTCATTCAAGGATACATATATGTGTATGGCTGAATCACTTTGGTGTCCACCTGAAGCTATCACAATGTCAATTGGCTGTACTCCAATACAAAATAAAATGTTTAAAGAAAAGAATGCACTCATTCAAAGCATAGAGTTACCACCATATGATCCAGCAATTCCACTCTTAGGTATATGCCCGAGAAGAATGGAAACTTATGTTCACACAAGTATTTGTAAATAGATATTCATAGCATCACAATTCATAGTGGCCCCAAAGTGAAAACAACCCAAATGTCCATCAACAGATGAAAGGATAAGCAAAATGGCTGGAGTACTGATATATGCATGATACAACATAGCTGCATCTCAGAAACATTATGCTAAGTTAAGGAAGACAGCTATAAAAAGTCACATATTGTATCATTCCATTTCTATGAAATGTCCAGAATAAGAAAATAAGAAGTAGATTAGTGGTTTCCTGAGGCTATAGGTGGGGAGAATGAGGAATGACTGCTAATGGTATAGGATTTCTTTTGAGAGTGATAAAAATGTTCTGAAATTGATTGAGGTGATTGATGGTTGCACAACTCTGTAAATATACTAAAAGCCATTGAATTATATGCTTTAAATAGGTGAAATTTATGGTATGTAAAAATATGTCTCAGCAAAGCTAAATGTAATATTAATGTAGTAGACTAGGTTAGTCCATTTTGAATACCTGCTTGACTTTTGTGTATATATAAAAATGGTTATTTAAAAAAAAAACACATTCAAATTCAGTTCTACTCAAATCCTATCTTTTTGAGCAACTGTGCCAGGCACTGGTTTGGGGGTGCTCTGAGGCATACAGAAATAAATAAGAATCAGGTCTTAACCTCAGAAAGCTTATTGGAGATAGAACCATACATAAACACTTGTAATGTAAAATGGTCAATTTTCACATAATTTGTTTCATTTACTCAGATATAGCATATATAAGAACATAGCCATTAATGACAATATTAGGAACCTTACACAATTAAATCATATTTTTTTCATGTTGAGTTCCCCATAGCATTTATAAGAAAATAGCAAAACTTAAGCTTGATTCATGTCAACTATCATTCTTCATCCAGATACTTGCTAATACTTAAAGACCTTTACTTTGGGGAATTGTTTGTGAAATCAACCTACTCGACACTCCTATATTAGAAACAATCACTATTTCTAGCTGTAATTCTTGACTGGGTAATAATGTTTTGAATTAATTGACTAGCTTGCAAATGTGGAAGGATCTACTTGATATATCTGTCTGGGCAATTTTCTGTGAGTCTTGTTGGCTTATTTAAGATTCTGTGAAGAATATAATGATTGACAGAAAAGCTTCCCTAAAGCAGCATTTATTTTGGAGATACATTACCTTATACTGGTGAACTTGACAGTTCAATGGAATGTAAACTGATTGGAATTAACAATCACACAGCAAGCTACTAATGTCCACATTGAGAGGGAATATTTGTCCTATCAAATGCCGTTAATGCTCTCTTGATAAATCACAAAGTTGAAGCTAAACTTTATGTAATCTGAGGCAGAAGAAAATGAAATGCACTCAGAATATGGTTATCTCTTACATCAAAGTCTAGCAGTGCACATTTATCCAAAATTTTTACTCTGACTCCTCTCCACCCAACTCTGAGAGGGAATTTGTGAATGAGATCCATTTCTTGCAGGCCACAAAACTAATAGATGAATAGTAGCTATTCAAAGACACTGAATAGTATTGTTGTGTTGTCTGTCCTAGAGTAAATCTGCTTGGGTTCAAATCCCTCTTCCACTACTTAATAGTTCATTGAATTCAGGCAAGTCTTTATCTGTCTCTGAGCCTTAGTTTCCTCATCTGTGTAATGCAAATAGAAATAGAACTTATCACATGGGATATTTGAGTTTTTAATGAGAAAAGTGTTTTTTATTATTAATTAATTCCTGGCTAGGCTGGGTCTCAGTTGCTGCACAGGCTTTTCTCTAGGGGCTACTCTCTAGTTGTGGTGCATGGGTTTCTCAAGGCAGTGGCTTCTCGTGTTGCAGAGCACGGGCTTTAGGGCACACAGGCTTCAATAGCTGGGGCACATGGGCTCCGTAATTGTGGCTCCTGGGCTCTAGAGCACAGACTCAATAGTTGCGGTGCATGGGCTTCATTGCTCTGTGGCATGAGGGATCTTGCCAGACCAGGGATCGAATCTGCGTCTCCTGCATTGGCAGGCAAATTCTTTATGGCTGAGTCACCAGGGAAGGCCAGCACAGAGTGTTTATCATATTGCCTGGCACTTAGAAGCATGCTATATAAATTCATAATTATTAATGTTAACCATTTTTTCATTCACAGGATGAAAGTTGGACAAATAGATGTATAACCACCATGAGTATGAGCATGGACCATAAACATAAAGTTGGAAACTGGGTTTCTAAGGGCATTTAGGATCAGGTAAATGGAATAGGTCACCAAGAAAGTTAAAGATATGAAAAAGATAGTCACACTGACTATACTCTTATTTTCTGAGGTACACTTTTATGGATAACTATACAAATACCAAAAATACCTAAAGGTACTCCATTCCCTCTTCAGGTGGAAGTTGTAACATATACCCTTGATAAGTCCAAATTAATCCTCTTCCTTACATCTCTACTAGGCAATCAGAAAGCAGCTGAGCTTGTTGCATTTATTTCTGTTTAACAAATGACTCCCATATTTAGTGGCTTAACGCGATCATTTTATTTGCTTACTGTTTTGTTGGTAAGGAATTCAGGAAGGGCTTGACTGAAACATTCTCTCTGATCCCCATGGTTTCCGCAGGGAGGGTTTGGACCAGGATGGGTTTGTCATTCACAAACTTAGAGCCTTGGGGTTCCTTGCCTCTCACTGTCTCTACAGGAATCTCATTTTCCATGGCCTTTTATTGTGGCTTGTGCTTCTAGAAGGCCTGGCAGTCTCAGGGTAGTTGAACTCCTTATATGACAGCTGATTTGCCCCCGGGGTGTGATTTTGAGAAGTAGGAAATGGACATTGCCCAGTCTTTTGATGCCTGAGCCCACACTCTGGCACAGCAATGCTGCTGCACTATTCTGTCATTCCAAGCAGCCAAGAGCTCCCCAGATTCACCCAGATTCAATGGAAGGGGGCATAGACCTCACTTCTCAATGAAAGAAAATCAAAGAGTTTGAGGCCATGTTTTTACCCCAACTTTACTGAGGCTTATCTGAGCCTCAGAATTCACTTTATAACTGAACGTTTTACCCTTTGGCCTACATTTACAAATTTCTCCTGTCCCCAAGCCCCTGGCAACCACCATTTTAGAATCTTTTCTATGAATTTGCCTTTTTTGGGGAAAAAGTTTTTACATATTACAACATACTAAGAGTTGTGAGGTGATATCTCATTGTGGTTGTTATTTGCCTCCCCCTGATAATGAGTGAGTGTGAGTTCTTTTCATATACTTTTTGGCCATTTGTATGTCTTCTTTGGAAAATATGTTATTCTTGTCCTCTGCCCAAAGTAAAGTCAGATTGTTTGTTTTTATGCTATTGGGTTATATGGATTCCTTATACTGTTGTCCCTTGATACCTGTGGGAGATGGATTTCAGGAACTCCCACAGATACAAAATCTGAAGATTCTCAAGTTGCTTACAGTCATCCCTCCAAATCTGTGGGTTCTGCAGATATGAAGAGCTGACTGTATATATATATATATATATATATATATATATATATATATATATATATATATATATGTGTGTGTGTGTGTGTGTGTGTGTGTGTGTGTATATATACATTTTTTTTTACTTTATTTTACTTTACAATACTGTATTCGTTTTGCCATACATTGACATGAATCCGCCATGGGTGTACATGAGTTCCCAATCCTGAACCCCCCTCCCACCTCCCACCCCATATCATCTCTCTGGATCATCCCCGTGCACCAGCCCCAAGCATCCTGTATCCTATATCGAACATAGACTGGCGATTCGTTTCTTACATGATAGTATACATGTTTCAGTGCCATTCTCCCAAATCATCCCACCCTCTCCCTCTCCCTCAGAGTCCAAAAGTCCGTTCTATACATCTGTGTCTCTTTTGCTGTCTCACATTTTTTAAAAAGTCTGTGTATAAGTGGACTTACAGAGTTCAAAGGTCAGCTGTGTATTTTCAGGGTTAACTCCTTATCAGATATATGGCTTGCAGATGTTTTCTCCCATCCCATACATTGCCATCTCATTTTGTTGATTGTTTCTTTTGCTGAACAGAAAGTTTTTAGTTTGATGTAGTCCTACTTATTAATTTTTGCTGCTGTTACCTGTGTGTTTGATATCATATCAAAAAGAATCATTGCCAAGATCAACGTAAAGGGGCCTTTTCCTGTATTTTCTTCTAGGGGTTTTATGGTTTGGGGTCTTATATTTCAGTCTTTAAACCATTTTCAGTTAATCTTTGTGAATGGTGTAAGACAGAGTCCAGCTTCATTCTTTTGCATATGGATATCTGATTTTCAGCACAGTTAATTCAATAGAATATTCTTTCCTCACTGTTTATTATTAGCACCCCTGTCAAAGATTAGTTGACCATGCTGTTCTGTGCTTAGTTGCTCAGTCCTATCTGACTATTTGCAACCCCATGGACTGTAGCCCATCAGGCTCCTCTGTCCATGGGGATTCTCCAGGCAGGTATACTGGAGTGGGTTGCCATGCCCTCCTCCATGGTATCTTCCCAACCCAGAGATCAAACCCCGGTCTCCTGCATTGCAGGAAGATTCTTTACCATCTGAGCCATCAGAGAAGCCCAAGAATACTGGAATGGGTAGCCTATCCCTTCTCCAGGGGATCTTCCCCATCCAGGAATCGAACCGGGGTGTCCTGCATTGCACGTAGATTCTTCACCAGCTGAGCTACCAGGGAAGCCCTAGTTGACCATATGTGCGTATATATATTTCTGGGCTCTCTATTCTGCTCCACTGGTCTATGTGCCTGTTTTTATCGCATTACTGTGTTTTATTAGTTCTGTTTTGATTACTATAGCTTTGTAATATAGTTTGAGATCAGGATGTCTGATGCCTCCACTTTTTGTCTTTCTCAAGATTGCTTTGGATATTTAGGGTCTTTTGTGATTTCATACAAATTTTAGGATTGCTTTTTCTATTTCTGTGAAAAATGCCTTTGTAATTTTGATAGTGATTTCATTAAATCTGTAGATCACTTTGGGTCATATTGATGTTGTAACAATGTGAACTCTTCCAATCCAAGAACATGAGTTCTTTCCATTTTTTGTGTGTCTTTTTCAGTGTCTTTCATCAATGTATTATGGTTTTCAATGTACAGATCTTTCACCTTCTTGGTAAATTTATTCCTAATTATTATAATTTTGGTGCTATTGAAAATGAAATTGCTTTCTCTATTTCTCTTTAAGAATTTGTTTTTAGTGTGTAGAACCACCAGTGATTTTTTATGTTGATTTGTAGCCTTCTGGGACCATTTTTACCACAGAGCTATATGCCTATCTGAATATATTTTTGTCAGCATTATCATTTATTTATTTGATTAATGAAGTCTTGGCCTATGGAATATAGAGGTTAATATCATAAGGATTATCTCTGTAGTTAAAGTTGACATCAGATCAAATTTAAATGTGTAGTTTCTGAAAATCATCTTTGGTTTTGAGTTTCCTTGAAAATTTTCTTATTTTATTCAAGTAATATCTATAGATAATCTTTCTCAAATGAAATGGAGACATATACAGGAACTTGCAGTTCTGTTGTCAATAGCACCTTTCAGTTCAATAAAATAAAATAGGTCAGAAATAATAGTAAATTAATTAAGACAGGTAAATTTGTGAAAGCAAAATGTATTCTGTAGTTAAAATATACATTCCTAATGCAGATTGTTATCATGGGCTCATTATTTTAAAATAATTATTTGCATCCAGAGGATATTCTTTTTAAGTCACATTGTTATTAACATAAAAATTGCTTACCCACCTAATTTATTCTTGTTATATGGCATCTATTTCCACTTGAATCAGAAAACATTTCATGTGTTTCTTGCTAATAAGAATTGTCCTGAGTTTGAAAACTTTATTTTCAATTTATATTGAGTATTCCTGATTTGTACATATTGGTCTGTCTGCTGAATGTCACATATACGTGACTGACAGAGCCTCTCAACATCACTGGTCCTGCAACAAAGACTAAAGCTGTATTTCGTCTCCCTTCTGCTTATACGACTTAGGTGCTATTTGGCCTAAGACATTTACCTGACCATTATAAAAGGATATGGCTATTTCAAGGCTTTGATAGTGTCTTTGTGCATCCAAAAAGTGAGACTCAAATGTGCAGGGTACTGGCCATACAAGGTTGTCAATGGTTGCTGACTAGAGGAGCAGCTAGTAGATTCAGTGACTCTGCTTTACTGTTTCCCTGGGAACATGAACAGAACTCACCCCAGGGGACCCAGGTCTTCCCTGGGAAGAGACTGTCACCTTTTTAGGACATGTCACCACACTAAGCTCCTGGTTTCTGGGGACTCTTATTAACTAGTAGTCCTCTGATTCCTGACCTAATTTTAGACTGGAGCAGTGATTTTAAACCTTGCTTCTATAACTACAAGCACCTGGGGAGATTTAAGAAATCCTGATGCGTGAGGTTTACTGCAGAACAGTTGCACTGGGGTCTTTGAAAATGGAACTCCAAGATACTGGTGACTTTTAAGACCCCCGAGGTGATTCCAGTAAGCAGCATACGTAGTGATATTTTTGCATATATATACTTGTGTGTGTGTATATATATCTATGTGTGTGTATGTGTTTCTCTGTGTGTGTGTGTGTGTGTGTGTGTGTGTCTATATATAAATATAATTGAAAAAAGTATACGTAAATCTTAAAATTCACTAACTGACAGGTTTACAATCCAAGGTTTCTATTAGTTTAAATAGGACATACCAACCCACCAAGTGGACCTGACATTTTAGGTTTCCTGAGTGGTGCATGTTACCTCTTATGTGACCCAGTCTAAACTGAGGAGATGGCTTTTCATCATTTTTTGATTTCCTGTTTTGGTCATTGTCAACATTGTGGGAGAGCCCGTTTTTAAAGTATTAAAAAAACCTCTATACAAAGAGTGAAATAAAAAGTTCTTAAGGACTGTAAAGAGTCAAACACTAAATTTACATCCAAACTAAAAATATGAATGTATCTATGTGAAATTGTTTACTACCACACTGGAAAAAAAAAGAAAAGACTTATTTGAAGTAACTTGTGGTTAGGAATTCTAATTGTAGAAACTCAGTGCTATATATTCTTGAACTTAGTATGTTTTTATTAATGATGAAATTGGCATAGTAAATCTGCAAGTATTTTGTGTTTCAGTTCAGTTCAGTTGCTCAGTCGTGTCCAACTCTTTGCGACCCCATGAATCGCAGCACGCCAGGCCTCCCTGTCCATCACCAACTCCCGGAGTTCACTCAGACTCACGTCCATCAAGTCAGTGATGCCATCCAGCCATCTCATCCTCTGTTGTCCCCTTCTCCTCCCTCCCCCAATCCCTCCCAGCATCAGAGTCTTTTCCAATGAGTCAACTCTTTGCATGAGGTGGCCAAAGTACTGGAGTTTAAACTTTAGCATCATTCCTTCCAAAGAAATCCCAGGGCTGCTCTCCTTCAGAATGGACTGGTTGGATCTCCTTGCAGTCCAAGGGACTCTCAAGAGTCTTCTCCAACACCACAGTTCAAAAGCATCAATTCTTCGGTGCTCAGCTTTCTTCACAGTCCCACTCTCACATCCATACATGACCACTGGAAAAACCATAGCCTTGACTAGATGGAAATTAGTTGGCAAAGTAATGTCTCTGCTTTTGAATATGCTATCTAGGTTGGTCATAACTTTCCTTCCAAGGAGTAAGCATCTTTTAATTTCATGGCTGAAGTCACCATCTGCAGTGATTTTGGAGACCAAAAAAATAAAGTCTGACACTGTTTCCACTGTTTCCCCATCTATTTCCCATGAAGTGACTGGATGCCATGATCTTGGTTTTCTGAATGTTGAGCTTTAAGCCAACTTTTTTACTCTCCTCTTTCACTTTCATCAAGAGGCTTTTTAGTTCCTCTTCACTTTCTGCCATAAGGGTGGTGCCATCTGCATATCTGAGGTTCTTGATATTTCTCCCGGCAATCTTGATCCCAGCTTGTGCTTCCTCCATCTCAGCGTTTCTCATGATGTACTCTGCATATAAGTTAAATGCAGGGTGACAATATACAGCCTTGAAGTACTCCTTTTCCTATTTTGTGTTTATTGTAGGACAAAGCAAGTGAATAAATATATAGAACTTATTGGGAAACAGGTTTACCATTGTGGGGAAAAGAAGATGAAGTAGAGAAAAAGAAGGAAAAGCCTGTGTTATTACATGTAAATAGGAGATATCAGTCTGAACAATGGTTTAAACATTTTTGTAACTCTGCTCATTGAAAAAGTTTAGAAGTAACGTCATTCTAGTAATACTGAACATACGTTGTTGTTTCTGAATAACTTTTCCCCATAAAAGGAACTAAGGCACATTGGAAAAATTCCTGATTCTCACCTCTGGGGGAGGTGAGTTATAAAATTAAACTGGGACCTTTCATTTTGCCAGAAAGCAAGAATATGGTTTTTACAAAATTGGGATATTTCAAAAGGACATGGGATTTGAATAGATATTTCTTCAAGCCCATATACAAATGGCCAATAAGCTCCTGAAAAGATGCCCAACATTGTTAGTCATTCGTGAAATGCAAACAAAAAACATAATGAAATACCACTGCACACCCACTAGGAGACTATAGCCTAAACAATAGGAAGTAAGTATTGGCGAGGATATGGAGAAATTCAATTTCTCATATATTGCTGGCAGGATGCAATAGTGCAGCCACTTTGGAAAACATTCTGGCAGTTCCTCAAAAAGTTAAACATAAGGCTACCTACCATATAACCCAGGAATTCAACTATTAGGTGTATACCCCGGAGAATTGAAAACAAGTGTTCACAGAGAACTGTGTATGTGAATGCTCATAGCAACATACTCACAATAGCTAAAAGCAGAAACAACCCAATGTCCATCAATGAGTGAATGGACAAATAAAATGTGATATATCCATGCAATGAAATATTGTTTAGCTGTAAAAAGCAACGAAGTGCTGACACATGCTGCAACATAGATGAACCTGGAAAACATGATGGTACATGAAAGATGCCAGACATAAAATGTCACATATTGTATGATACAATTTATATAAAATACCTAGAATAGGCAAGCCCCTAAAGGTAGAAAATAGATTAGTGCTTTCAGGGGCTGTGGTGAAGAGATAAGGGGGTTAATTACTTAATGAGTGCAGTTTCTCTCTTTGGTGATGAAAATGTTCTAGAGTTAGTGGTGATGGTTGCCCAACATTGTGAATATACTAAAACCCACTAAATTGTACACATAATATAGTTTAAATGGTGAGTTTTATGTTATATAAATTTTATCTCAAAAAAAAAACAAAAAAACAAAAAAACAAAACCTCTACGAAAAAGAGCAAGTATCTTAGAACCTGACTGATCTGGGTTCACATCCAGATTTTGCTGTGTCCCAGATGTATGACTGTGTGTCAAGCACTCCATTACTGTGCATGTTTCTTGCTCTGTTATATAGTGGCACCCCACTCCAGTACTCTTGCCTGGGGAATCCCATGGACGGAGGAGCCTGGTGGGCTGCAGTCCATGGGGTCGCTAAAAGTCAGACACGACTGAGCGACTTCACTTTCACTTTTCACTGTCATGCATTGGAGAAGGAAATGGCAACCCACTCCAGTGTTCTTGCCTGGAGAATCCCAGGGACGGGGGAGCCTGGTGGGCTGCCGTCTATGGGGTCGCACAGAGTCGGACGCGACTGAAGTGATTTAGCAGCTCAAATCTAGGGGACACATTGCAGGGGACCCAGACATAACTTTCTGAAGTGCTTATAATATTTGTGTCACCACCCCCCCCCCCAATTAAACTTAAATCTCCTTCTCAAAAGGCAAACCCTCTCCATCTCTGAACTTATTTGGACACTAGGCAGTTAACCAGCACAGTTCACTTCCTCTGTAAACACATGCACACTTTTTCTGCTCCCATGTTATGACACCCAGTTTTGTCTTTGAATTATAGTGTCACTTGGCTGATTCCTCTTTTCCTGCCTGCCTTTAAGTTTGGAAGATCTAGTTTGTATTCTCTCTGAGGAGCACTTAGTTTTTAGGGTCAAGTAGCTCCTCCCAGGATATTCATCCACATCTTATTTTCAACCACAGTATAAAAGTTCTGGGTCTAAACATGCTATTGACTGGTAGGTATCATCCAGCGTGTATAATTCAAGACCTCAAACTCAAGGTGTAACAAATGTAACTCCTTCTCTTCCCAATTTGAACCTTTCTTCAACTTGAACTTCATTGAACAAAAACCTCTATCTACACAATTCTCAAGATAGAACCTGGGACATTGTGGTTTAGTCACTAAGTCGTGTCTGATTCTTGTGACCCTATGGACTGTAGCCTGTCCGGTTCCTCTGCCCATGGGATTCTCCAGGCAAGAATACTAGAGTGGGTTGCTATTTCCTTTTCCAGGAGATCTTCCAAACCAAGGAATCAAACCCGGGTCATCACAGGCAGATTCTTTACGGACTGAGCTACAAGGGAAGCGGGATATGATGGTAGACATTTTTCTATGAATCACAATTACATCATATTAGTCAAGTCTGTGTAGTTTTCATGTCGAATATAAAATTCATCTATCTTACTTAGAGATGCCAAACAAACATTCACTTAAATATTGGACACATTATAGCAGAAGTTGAGAAACTAGATTCTGAAATCAGATAGAAATGACGATTTTACCACTGTAGTCCTATTAGTAACCCACCTGAATTTCAGTTTCCTTGTCAGTAAAATAGGATAACCCACATCCTACAGTATTTTGGTGAAGAATGAATGAGATGATACATATAAAAAATTAGCATAGCATAGTACCAGTACATAGCAAGTAACCTGTTCAGGAAATCTTGTACTTACTAAGTTTGACCCTTTCCATTGCAGAAAATGTTCTGAGTCTTATTCCTTTCTCTTGGTCTTAGAGGTTCTTACACTATATTTGGTATATGGGAGGGTGACCAGATAAAGTCTTGCCTGGTGGTTCAGTGATAAAGAATCCCCTTGTCAATGTAGGAAACCCAGGTTCAATCCCTGGGTCAGGAAGATCACCTAGAGTAGGAAAATCACCCGGTATTCTTGCCTGAAAACCACGGACAGAGTAGCCTGGCAGGCTACAGCCCATGGGTTTGCAAAGAGTCGGACATGACTTAGCAACTAAAACAAGAACAGTAAGGCCAAGCGTTAGAATGAAAGCAGTCTTGTTGAAGTCCCCTGGCAATGTGCAGAACACTGACCAGGCACAGTCGTCATCAATGAATGCTGACTACAGGAATGGCTAGTATTACATATCCCAGTGAATCAGCTCTACTGTTTCCCTGGGAACATGAACAGAACTCATCTCAGGGGACCTGAGTCTTCCTGGGTGGAGGTTTTTCCTCTTTTAGGACATGCCACCAATAGTCAGTTCTTGGTTTCTGGGAACTCTTATTAACTAGTATTCATCAGCTTCTCCTCAAATGTGTGATCTAATTTTAGACTGGTGTAGTGATGTTCAACCTTGCTTCCAAACTGCAATCATGTGGGAAGATATAAGAAAGCCTGATGCCTGACCTTAACTTCCAAACAGTTAAATCAGGATCTCTAGAGATCAGCAGATGGGACTCTAAGACATCAGTATTTTTTTAAACCCCTGAGGTGATTCAAAGATGCAACCAAAGTAGTAAACCACCAATCTACAGTCTTGCAAGAAAAAATGTGGTCTGTGGCAAGCAACATCCATATCAACTGGGAACCTTTTAGAAATGTACAATTTTAGGCGAATCCCCAGACCTCCTGATTCAGAATCTACCATTTTCACAAGACATTTGAATGATTTATATTTGAGAAGCACTGGTTTAGAACAATGATTCTCAATTCTGGCTACACATTAATATTAGTTGTAAGATCAGATGTTTGGAACAGATTTGAGAAGACAGGGAAATATGACTCAGGAAAGAGGGCCCAAGGGAAGGAGAGATGGGAGAGAGTCAGCATATTGAATGATGACAAGAATCCAAAGATGTCTTAGAATATTGGAGGGTGCAAAGGATCATATTTTTTAAAAATTTATTTATTTTTAATTGGAGGATAATTGCTTTTCAATGTTGTATTGGTTTCTGCCATATAGCAACATGAATCAGTCATAGGTATATATATATATGTCTCCTCCCTTTTTTTCTTAATTTATTTATTTTAATTGGAGTCACTTTCGATTTGTGGTAGATAACCTCCAAGAGGATTGCCAGTGATCCGTACCTCCTGGTATTTGGATCCTTATGTGATCTTCTCCCACACTGAATTAGGACCACAATGGAAATTATGGTGCTAGTTTCAAGGTTGTTCAATTGCTAACTCATGTCTAACTCTGTGACACCATGGACTGCTGCATGCCAGGCTTCCCTGTCCTTCACTGTCTCCTAGAGTTTGCTCAAACTCATGTCATTGAGTCAATGATGCCATCCAACCATCTCATCTTCTGTCATCCCCTTCTCCTGACTTCAGTCTTTCCCAGCATCAGGTTTTTTTTTTTTTTTTCTCCAATGAGTCAATTCTTTGCATCAGGTGGCCAAAGTATTGGAGTTTCAGTTTCAGCATCAGCCCTTCCAATGAATATTCAGGACTAATTCCTTTAGGATTGACTGGTTTGATCTCCTTGCAATTCAAGGGACTCTCAAGAGTCTTCTCAAACACCACAGTTCAAAAACATCAATTCCTCGGCACTTAACCGTCTTTATATTCCAACTCTCACATTCATACATGACTACTGGGAAAACCATAGCATTGACTACAAGATTAAGTAATAAAAGACAATGCGCCTTCTGATTTGGCCACTTGGACCCCTTGCTCCTGGGAAAGCCAGCTGCTATACTGTGATAACACCCAAGCAGGCCCATGGACAGACCCATGTGGAGAAAAACTGGGGTCCCCTTCAACATTGCTAGCTCTGGGAGTGAGTAAGCCATCTTAGAACTAGGCCTTCCAGTTCTGGCTGAACCTTCAGGTGAAGGCAACCCTAACCAGTATCTAACTGCAGCTGCCTGAGAAACCCTGAGGAAGAAATGCCCTTTAGAGCCCTGACAAAATTCTTTTTATACAGACACTGTGGCACAATCAGTGATTGTTTCACACCACTAAGTTTTGGAATAATTCGTATTATGCCAATAGATAATTGGAACAGGGTTTGGTACATGGCAGTGAGATGTTGATACAACAAAACCCTAAAATATGGCAGTGGATTTGGAACAAGAAGATAGGCAGAAGTTGCAAGAACCTTGAGAAGATTATTAAGGTCCTGGGGAACCCTGCTAGTGAGACCTTAAGGGAAAGTGAAGAAAATATTGCTCAAAGTTAGAGGAAAGAGTTTCCTTTCTTCTAACAGTGATCCTTGTTATGTAGTGGTAGCAAACTTCGTGCCATCACCTATGATAACATGGAAAGTCAAAGATGCAGCTAATGAATTGGATGATATAGCTAAAGAGTTTTCCAGACAGGATACTGAATGCACTACTTGACTTCTTTTTGACACTTACAGTAAGATGTAACAGGTAAACTAGAGGAGCTACTGTAAGTATGAAAGAGCTGGTAATTATTATGTTTGAAGAAAAGGCTCTCACTCTAAGACTCTTAAATTAAGAAAAGATTTCAGAGCAGACTATACCCAAAATGAGACTATAAGACACTTTGTTAAGAGCTCAGAAAGATCTGAGGTGGTACATTTGAGAGCTATTCTATCTCTCTGTTAAATAATAGGACTAAGAGTCTCACAATCTTTTTTTTTTTTTTTCCTACAAAATTATCTATTTAGTGTCTACAATATATTTAAGACTCTGATTGGTGGGCACCTGACTACAAAAGCAAACAAAAGTGGAGAGGGGCCTCTTGCATTCATGGAGTTCACACAGGAAGAATTACAGTGAAGTGTCTAACAATTTTTAGGGCACTGTTCTTCACCGAAGTAGAGAGGGCTTATCTTGAAGAGATTTACTGAGTATGATTTTGTTGGGAAGATTATAAATTGATTGACAATAAATGTACAATTTTTTTAAAAAAATTATATCTCTTTGGACTGAAAGGGACAGAGAAAGCACTAAATGAAAAGACCATTTGATCTCCAAATATCTACAGGTAGGAAACAAGATACAAAAACTACAAACTGCAAACCCAGGGTACCTTTTTATATAGAGAAGGAAGGCTGACTTGGGGGCTGAAAAGGTGAAACCAAGAATTTAGAGGGCAGAACCAAGAATCATTGGGCTTCCCAGGTGGTGCTAGTGGTAAAAAACAAAAACAAAAACAAACAAAACAAAACCTGTCCACCAGTGCAAGAGACAAGAGATGCAGGGCCGATCCCTGGATTGGGAAGATCCCCTGGACTAGGATATGTCAACCCATCCCAGTTTTTTTGCCTGGAGAATCCCATGGACAGATAAGTCTGGTGGGCTACAGTCCATAGGGTCACAAAGCATCTGCCATGACTGAAGCGACTTAGCACACTGCATGCCCCAAGAATCGTTCCCAGGCAGTAGGACCAAGACCTAATTGAGGAACTAGCAATATGTGCTTGGCTGGATTTCAGAATTGCTATGGACCTGTGACTCCAGTGTGCCTCCAATTTCTCCTCTTTTTGACCTGATGGGTCGTAGTGACTCTCCTAAACTTGTCCACTTAATGCATATTGGGTGTATGGAGGGGGGCAGATAAATTAGTTTTGGTTTATAGTTCCTCAAACTGAGAGAAACAGTACTAGAGAGAAACAGTACTTAATGAACCATACCTGAAGCATCTCATCCACACCTGGTCCTGATCTACACAGTGAGATTCTGGACCTTGAACTTGGCTCTAATATTGTCATAGGACATCTTTTGGCAACATATGAATGTATATTGCATGTGAGTGGGGTGCAAAATGTTATGGCCAGAGCGTTCACTGTGGCGGATGATACTTACTTTCCATATGCTCTCTTACGATGTGACCAACATTCCACCTGAAGAGGTGGATACAGATATTTCTTCCCCGTGAATCTGGGGCTGGTAACTGCTCCAGGTAATAGAATATGCTTGCTCCTTGGAAGAAAAGCTATGACCAACCTAGACAACATATTAAAAAGCAGAGATGGTACTTTGCCAACAAAGATCCATCTAGTCAAAGCTATGGTTTTTCCAGTAGTCATGTATGGATGTGAGAGTGGAACTATAAAGAAAGCTGAGTGCCGAAGAATTGATGCTTTTGAACTGTGGTGTTGGAGAAGACTCTTGAGAGTCCCTTGGACTGCAAGGAGATCCAACCAGTCCATTCTGAAGGAGATCAGTCCTGAATATTCATTGGAAGGGCTGATGCTGAAGCTGAAACTCTATTACTTTGGCCACTTGATGCCAAGAACTGACTCATTTGAAAAGGCCCTGATGCTGGGAAAGATTGAAGGTGGGAGGAGAAGGGGATGACAGAGGATGTGATGGTTGGATGGTATCACTGACTCAATGGACATGAGTTTGAGTAAGCTCTGGGAGTTGGTGATGGACAGGGAGGCCTGGCTTGCTGCAGTACATGGGGTCATGAAGAGTCCGACACGACTAAGCAACTGAAGTGAACTGAACTGAAAAGTAATACTGTGGGACTTTGAAGACTGGGTCAGAAGGTTTTACAGTATATCCTGGCCCTTTCTCACTCTTGGGAAGTTTATCTTTGGTTCTCAGCCTCCATGCTGTAAGAAAGCACAAACTAGCCATGTAGATGGAGAAACCACATGAGGCTCCTAACCAACAGCATCAAAGCCAGACCTTTGACTGAGTGAGCCTTCAGATGATACCAGTCCCCAAATTCCATGTCTTCCAGCTCCACATTGTAGAGCAAGAACATCTTCTCCCTCTTCTTCTCCATACAAATTTCCAATCCATAAATATTTAAGGATAATACATGGCGTCTTACCCTACCATACTCTGGAGTGATTTGTTACACAATCATAATAATGCAATATAGTTCTTCACTCTTTGTTTATTTTGGGCATCTTGAATTGAGACTCTAGGAAGTAAAGCATGACTCTGTAGCTTTCAGTTATAGCAAAGGTTCTTACCTGAACTCTAAAACTCTCTACCCCTTACTCAAACATTTACAATCATACAGGGGAGCTGAAGTTATTTGGGAAAATAAGTTACTTGGGAAAAGAAAGCATATAATTAAAAATTTGGTCCAAATAACCTTGTGTTTTAAGTAATGAAAGAATGGAGCAAATAAAGATATTATTTTTATAAAGAGATCTATGCAGAATAGGTGACAATGTCAGAATATGAAAGCAAGATTTAGCATAGTGAAGGCTTCTTTCAATAATTTAGTGATGATTATAGAGATGAAAGGAAATGTACAAGGAGCTTTTTTGTTTGTTTCTTTTTCCACAGAGGGCAGGCCATGAGGGAATGTGATGGAAACTGGAGCAGCAGGAATTTAGGTCATAAATTCGGAAGCATTTCCTGACTCTAAGAGTTGTGAAATACTGAATATGTTAATCAGATCCATTGTGTCATCTAATAAAATTTAAAGAAACATTTATGTAGCTTTCTATTTAATTGAAAAATTACCTTGCAGTTCTATAGCATTGAAATTTTGTCAAGTATATTGCATGTAAAGAATTTATTGGCAAAAATAATTTTAGGTTAAGGTGTTGGTTCCTCATTAGTTTTTTGCAATGACGATCTGTACCCACACATCCTAGTCCATCATAAAAGTCTTGAATCTTTAATTTTATGGTAAGTGGTATAGTGGAAAGCACAATATGTACAGAGTCAAAAGTTCTAGTTTCTCCCTCTCTTTGTCATTGGTGAGCTCTGTGATCTTGGTTAAATCATTTAGCTTCTCACAATTTTGGTTTCTTTACACATAAAGCATCAAAAATACCTGCTCTATTGCCTCAGAGGGCTGCTGTACAAATCAAACGAAATAATAAATATTCCATGCTCTATGCATAGTAGACATAAAGGGAGAACTGCTCGTAGACTGGAGTGGAATCAGACTGGATGTGGCCTGAAAACTTAAATATATTGATGATTAATTCATGATTCTTAAAACTGTAGATGTCTTCTTTAACAGATTCACATCCAGCTTATAAATCCCTCAGTCACATTCATAGTCTGAAATAAGCACAGATTAGGAACTCTGAAAATATGAACCTGATGCTTATTTTTCAGTGTGATTTGGGGACAAGTCAAACATAGTCTGTCATCTGAAAATGGGGAAAAGAATGATGATATATGACTTACAGGGTTAATAAGCAGTTTAAGTAATAAAACACATCTAAAAATGCCTCCCCAGTTGAACTATGAATTTTATTTATAATTTCCTTGATATTTAAAAGAAGGGGAGCATGGTGTGTGTTGAAGCAGCCTGCTTCATTGGTGAACAGATGTCATCACTGAGAGGTCCTCAGATCATAACAAAATTAATTTTCCTAAAACTTCCAAGTATTGGTCTTTCTTCTGCCTCTTGGAATCAGCGACTAAAAATACTACTTCCTCCACAACATAGTACTTCAAAATATTTGGAGACAGCTATCATGTTTCTTTACCCACTCCAGTGTTCTTGCCTGGAGAATCCCAGGGACGGGGGAGCCTGGTGGGCTGCCGTCTATGGGGTCGCACAGAGTTGGACACGACTGAAATGACTTAGCAGCAGCAGCAACATCATGTTTCTTTAAGCTTTCCTCTCAAGACAAAAATACCCATTTTCCTCAAAAGGTCTTCATATAAATGGATATATCTAGATTTTCTCTGGATATTCTCCAGGATTCCTTCAGACATGTGGTGTCTAGGATGGGGCAAAATTTTCCAGATGTGATCAGACCAGCGTATATCGTCTCCATTGAACTGGTCTTTAACTACCTCTTTTTTGTTTAGATTTATTTTGGGCACTACAGCAATAATTATAGTACCATTAATGAATGCTTACTACATACCGTGAAAGTGAAAGTGAAAGTGAAGTTGCTCAATCGTGTCCGACTCTTTGCGACCTTATGGAGCCTGGTAGGCTCCTCTATCCATGGGATTCTCTAGGCAAGAATACTGGAGTGGTTTGCCATTTCCTTTACCATGGGATCACTACATACCATGCACACTACTAATTCTATTCTTCTAAACACTTTTGAACCAGGAATTGTTTTTCCTATCGTATTGACAGTTTAGAATTAATCTATAAACCAGCGTGCATTCTGTCAATGTATTCATCAAGCACACTGATGAAACAGAGTTGATTGGACAGACCACTAGAGATCTCTCTCCATGGTGACCGTTCCAGAAATTGATACCTCTTGGATCTGGTTGTCCAACCACTATAAATTCAACATAACTGTATTTTCATCCAGCCTGTGTTCCTTCATCTTGCCTAGAACAATAACATGAGAAATCTTAAGAAATACCAGGTTAGAGTTAGATAAGTGATGTCTGTGATGTACTCTTTATTTCCAGGCTAATGACTCATGTTGATTAATGGTTAATCAGATAAAGTGTTTATAAATGACAACAAATATATTGAAATTTTCATCATTGCTATAAAATCACAGAAGAATGCTTGCAAAATATTCAACTCCAGCTATAAAATGCTTTTTATTATAGAAATTATGTTTTAATTGTTATAAACTATAATCCAAATTCAGTGAAACTCCTGTTATTATAATTTTAACCATGTTTAGAAATTATAGGTGTGGGAGGCAATAACAATTTTCACTTTGTGACATTTTCATAATGATACTAAAAATATTTTCAAAAAGTTAACAGCATTATAAAGATGTGAAAATTCATGCAATTATGAAAAACGTGCTACCAAAATGATTAAATATTTTACTTATTAAAAATGTTGCATAAGTTTGAATTAAACATAACAGATCTTTTATCTTTCAGGTTTTGAACTCTTTTTGTCTGGACTAATCTATGCCTCTTTGGTCATTCGTTCATTCATTTTTCATCTAGCAAGTAAATTATATTAGCAAATAGTGTACTTGTACTTGGAAGGTCTCATAATGTATTAGATCTGCTTCCTGTCTTTATTAAGTGTCAGGAATACCCTATAATTCAGTAAGGAAGAGAAGTGTATAAATTATTAAAAGTAGATAATGAATGATAAGTTCTATGAAAATAATTTAGATTGAAGATAGAAAGATCAGTTTTGGACAAGATAATCAGCAATATTTCATGAAGTAAGTAGAATATAAGCTGAACCTGGAAATCAAGTGATATTTCAATATTTCAGGATGTGATGAAGAGTGTCTAAGACTGAGGATAGTATCCCCATTCCTGTCCATTTTCATTTTGATGATGCTTATTTAAGCCCTAAAGGTAGCAGAGGAAAAATGTGATCCTTTCCCTGATCAAGAGTGGAATGGTATCTTAGTGAAATACAGAGCACACGAGGACAGTGTCTTTTGGAACACCTGGTTAAGTCCAAGATAGTGTGCTATAAATTGAGTTTACGAAAGAAAAGAAATAAATCTATAGCATAGCCATGGCTAAGGAAAATCTTGTAAGATGCCAGATGTAAGTATTTAAGTCCAGGTATTCTCCTACATTGACCCACATTGGACATTATCCATCATTTTAATTCTGGCCAATCTGAGGTGACCCTCCAGGGATAGCTGGGTAGGTCTTTCCCCTAAGGTCAGCATATCAACCAAATTGGAAGACAGAACAACATGCCACATGAAAACATGGTGCCTCAGAAAACAGGACCAAACAGTGGAAGGTCTGATTTGTTTCTGGTTTGAATTGAAACAGTGATGAATGTTAAGGGAAGTTTATTATTTAAGGTGGTGAAGGATCATGGGTTACAGTAGTCATTTGTTGCATAATATTTATGATTGGAAGGGAATTCTTTTTATTACACTGTGATCACTCAAAAACATGAAATTTCCTCAGATTTTCATTCTTTGGAAGGAAAAATTTTAAATGACCCTTTTCCCCCTGGTATTGTGTCATTTTGTCAAACAAACAACACTGAAAGTACTTTTCCTCCTCCTCATCCAATCACCTGTGTCAATCATGTTCCAGTTAGAAAAGAGAAACCACTCTAAGTGTTTTAAACAGATGCGATTTCATACAAAGACTTACTTAGAGGGCCAATGATGAACTGGGCATCTAAAGAGGGAGCATAAGGCAATCTAGACCTTAGCAGAAGCAGAAAGTGCTGCCAGACTGAGGCTTACAGGATAAAAGAGAGGGGGCATTGATATTAAAGATGAGATGCTGATGCTGGAAGCCAGAACTATAATAGGTCAGCCTGGTGGGAAACGGAGCCACAAGGAAACACCTCACCGGACTTCAGAGGTGGAGCAGAGGAGCTACTGCTGGTGCATGGCCCAAAGCAGACAGTAAGGGGAGGGAAGACCCTGGCTTCTCCCCTCCTTCCACCACCTCATCTTGCAACAATTCTTCCAATGTTGAACATATTTTGGAAAAAGAGGAAAAGGGATGCAAAGATATGTAGTTCCTTGTAATGCAGAGAAGGGCAGAGAGATGTGGAGGAAGGATCCAAGAGCAAAAAGCCAGCCCACAACTCAGAGACTATCAATGTTGACATGACTTCAGCTACCTGGTATGCATAAATAAAATAAAATGTTTACACTAAAGGAAAGTCGTATAAACATATCTTTTGGATTCAGCAGGTTACTTCCTACTGTACACACTATAATGCAGTTTCTTTTTTCTCTTTCACACATATTACAAGCATCATTCCACATTGCCACATGCACATCATTATTTTTAACAACTGCATAATGTTCCATTGTGTAGATGAACTATAATGTATTTAACCAGCTCTCCTCAAGGGTCATTTGAACTATTTTCAATTTTTCATGATTGCAAACAGTGCCAGATCAAAGATGCGTGTAAAATTGCTGCATCACCAACTCAATGGACATGAGTATGAGCAAGCTCTAGGAGATAGTGAAGGACAGGGAAGCCTGGCATGTGGCAGTCCATGGAGTTGCAAAGAGTCAGACATGACTGAGCGACTGAACGACAACAACACTTATATCCTAGGATATATTTCTAAAAGTGGATTTTTGATGAAGGATATGCACTTTTAAATTTTTGATAGCTATTTCCACAAACCCTTCCTAATGTTGGTAGTAATTTGTATTCAAATTAAGATTGCATGAAAGAAGTTGTTAATTAATCATTTCATCCAATATTATATATTATCAATCTTTGTCAATTTGATAAGTAGATATATGTGCATGTGTATTGAAGTCTGTGTCTGTATATGTTAGTATCTGTATCTGTGGAATGGCTATAGCTGCATTCATATGTTTGTGATGATTATGCTGATATCTATATATGTCTGTGACTATGTCTTTGCTGATATATCTACGTAAATATAGTGGAGTTTCATTATTCATGGATTCTATATTTGTAAATTTTCCCTCTTGATGAAATTTATTTGTAACTCCCAAATCAATACCTGCAGTGCTTTTCTGATCATTTGGGGACATGTAAAATGTAGTGAGAAAATTCAAGTCATGCTACACGCATGTTCCCTGCTGAGATCAAGCAAGGTGGTACTGTGTTCTTGTTTCAACTCTCAAAGTGTAAACAGTCTATTTAGTGCCTTTTTGGGTAATTTTTATCTTTTTCCTTGGTGATTTTGCTGCTCAAAATGGCCCCCATGCATAGAACTGAAGTACAGGTTAGTGCTTCTAAATATGAGAAAGCTACGATGGTGCCTCATGGAGAAAATATGTGTGTTAGATAAATATCGTTCAGACATGTGTTATAATGCTCTTGGCCATAAGCCCAATGTTAATGAGTCAATAATATATATTAAATAAATTGTCTTTGAACAGAAAAACACATAAATCAAGGTTATGAATTGATTGGTTGATGAAAATGGTATAAACAGAGGCTTGTAAGACCCTGGATTTCCCTTAAGAGAATGCTAAGAGTATTTAGTAACTTATTACTTATGGGGACTTTACAGCTCATAACTAATGCAAATAATGGGAATCAATTATATCCATATCTGTGGCTCTATCAATCTTTCTATATCTTCAATTAAATAAATATTTATCAAGTGTCTCTTGTGAAATAGGCATTGGGGTTAAAATGTTAAGTGAAAACACCAAAAACACAAACAACAAAATTAAAAATAGATAAACTGAACTATATCAAAAATTAAAAAAAAAAAAGAGTATTTCAAAGGAGAGAAAAGGAAACCCTTCCCTTACCCTTGTGTATTACTGTTTGGGAATGTAAAATGATGCAGCCACTGTGGAAAACAGTATGAAAATCTCAGTCGTGTCTAATTCTTGGTGACCCCCTGGACTGTAGCTCACCAGGCTCCTCTGTCCATGGAATTTTCCAGGCAACAATACTGGAGTGGGTTGCCATTCCCTTCTCCAAGACTTATATGAGCCAGCAATTCCACTTCTGAATATGTATTTCAAAGAACTGAAAGCAGGAGCTCGAAGATATATTTGTATACCCATGTTCATAGTAGCATTATTCACAGTAGCTAAAAATGTAAAGATAACAATCAATTTCTTTCTTCCCTTGTCCATGGTGGACAATAATAATCAGTCATGAAAATGAAGAACAACTTTGGAATTCTGCTTACCAGGATGATCTAGAACAGCAAACGTTTTGTAAAATGTTCACACAGTGCAGATTTTATGTTGGTGGACAGCACAGCATCTGTTGGAACTCCTCGTCTCTACCATCATAGTGCATTTTGTAGCACAAATGCAGACATAGACGCTTTATAAACAAATGGCCATGACTGCATTCCAATAAAATAAAATATTTAGAGAACCTGGTGGCCAGCCTTTAGGCCACAGCTTGTTGACCCCAGGTCTGGAGAGCTACCACGATTCAATCAAAGTTAGCACATCAGAATTAACCTGCTTGCTGCTCTTGCTTTTCAGGCAGCTTTAATATGCCTGACCTTTTTCGTGTTCAATTTAACCACACAACTCAAGCTAAATGGATCTTCCACCTTCCAATTTCAGCTCAGGGCTTTGTTAATTTTGTTTTCTGTCAGAGATAGTTTTTACCATTCTGAACCTCAGTTTCTCACTTGGTAAAATAATTTAACAGTACAGGGTTACTGCAAGAGTCAAATGAGAAAATGTGGATAAAAGCATTTGTAAATCATAAGACACTCAAGTATTTGAATGAAATATACTTTTTAGGTGATGTGGCTTATAAAGTTTATTTTGAGAAACTTTTTTTTGCTAGATAAAATTCACAGTATTTCTTTATGACAGTCCACTTTTTTTGTCTTTCTTTTGTTTTAAAACGTCTTTATTGCAGCTAAAAGGTAAGAGACCTATCTAAAATTGAATGGGAGGAATTTTTGACCTCTTATGGCTTTTATGATACTTCTTTCTTTAAAAATCTTGATCCAATGCAAGTTCGTGTTGGGGAAAATAAACCATTGTACCAAAATTCCCAGCTGGAATCCGTGCGTTTCAGTCCTAAACAGATTATCAAGTCAAGAAATACAGTGTGTTACCAATGAAGCAAAGAGCAATGTTTGCGCTAGACTGAAATCCATGTTATCTGAATAAGAACCCAACACAAGTGCAATAAATGCATAAAGAAAAATTGGTAAGAAAGTTGAAGAAAAACATGAGAGTAATGATCTGACCTATTGAGAGAATGAATGTGTACATCTAATTGTCAAAATGTCTGCTAATTGATAGTTTCCAATCTTTGATTGATATGAATAGTGAACAAAGTAAACTGTTGGCTCAAGATACTTGATATGCTTAGTTAATGAGATCTACAATAATAATACATTTTCTGGATGATGGAAGGATAACCTTTTATATAGCATTTTTAATTAAATTCTTTAAATGGAAAATAGTTGAATAAAGATCACCTTCCTGTAATGAACACTACTCCTTTAATGAACACAGTTTGAGAGTTTGTTAATGAATTGCAAATCTGTGATTTACTGGCTTGAGTCTCTTCAGGCCCTAATAGATGTATAGAAACTAAAATCTTGAATACCTTCCTGACTTACTTACTTTATAAACATTTTTTGGAAGAAAACAATTGAATCCCTATGATCTTTGAGGAGTATCACTGCTTATTGAAGCAAATTATAAAATATTTTCCTCCAAACTTATTTTTTCTTAGCTAAACTACAGTGATATCTCTTTTGTCTTCAACTTTTGAGTAGCATTTGGAATATTACCATCACAACAGCAGTAACTGTTTGCTTCTTTTTTTGTTTTTAACTCAATTTCTCTTTTGTATTAATTCTTTGCTTTGGGGAATAAGGATTGAGACTTCTCATGAGCACAGTATCCTGTTCTTTTCCAAGGGGAATACTTTTCATGAGCAAAACTCTGGAGCTGTTGCCATGAATGACAGAAGGTAAGTTATGTTTTTGCAAATAAGGAACAACAATCAGACTTTGTGTCTTCAACTCTTCCCAGGCTTGGTCTTTGACATTTTCCCTTCCGACTCCCGATTTCATCGTGGTTCTGGAGAATGAAAGGTTCTAAACTTTTAAATTTCTGTTGAGCTTATCTTTAGTCCCTAGAGTGAGTTTTGCAGTGCTCTATATTATAGCAGAAAGAGCTAAAGACAGGATAGGTTTCTAATTTTAGAGACTGGGGAGATTTCTGAATGTCTGCAGGCCTCAATTTTCTAACCTTTTAAAGACCAATGGTACTAACCTTGTCTACCACACAAACTTGTTATGTGTGTGGAAAAAAAAACTTTGCCAACTATGAAATATACATATTGGCAGCATTTTAATTATTAAGAAAGTTAAGCTGTGGGCCTCAATAAAAATAAGTTACACATAAAGGTGTTTTCTATTTTGTAAAGAGACTCTATCAATATTCAACTCTGATAAGGAAGGGGATAATTTATTCAATATGTAGTCTATAGACAAGAGCAACCTTTTTGATCAAGCTAGGGGAAGGAAAGCAAATTCATTTCTGTAGATCGCCTACTTGCATCTCCCTCCCTGTGCATTCTGAAGTGCTCTGTTATGATTTAGTTTTGGAGAGGGGACATGACATTTACAAGAATAGAAAAGCAAGAAGAGACAAAAGCACAGTGAGATAGGGACTTCCTTGGTCTTCCAGTGGCTAACACTCTGTGCTCCCAATGCAAGGGGCCAGGGTTCAATCCCTGGCCAGGAAACTAGATCCCACATGCTGCAACTAAGAGTTTGCATGCTGCAACTAATGATCCTGTGTGCGGCAACTAAGACCTGGAGCAGCCAAATAAAGAAGTTTTTTTGTTTTGTTTTGTTTTGTTTTAAGATTAAGATTGAAAAGGCACAATAGGATAAGTTAAGAAAAGATGAGGAGCCTGAAAGAAAGCTGTGTGGAAAACCCATGGTATTTCATGCCATCACTAAAATTTTCACAGTATATGAATCTGCTTTATTACACCAGTACAGGGGTCAGCAAGCTGGAGCCTGCTGCCTGTTTTATAAATGCAGTTTTGTTAGCATATAGCCCTGCCATTTTTGTTTCTGTATTGTCTGTGGCTGCTTTTGCATTGCAGGGGCAGAGTTGAGTTGTAGCAACAAAAGCCAGAGGACCCAGGAAGCCTAAACTATTTACTGTCCGATCCTTTACAGAAAACGTTTGCCCAGCGCTGCTCTAAGAGGAAATATAAGTGCTGGGTTGGGCCCAGAGGGAGCAATCTGCATCAGTGCATCACTGTTGAATGCTTTTGGTGGTTTTAAAATATTTATTTGATCACGCTGTGCAGCATGTGCTTATCTCAGTTCCCTGGCCAAGGATAGAACCTGTGCCCCCTGCACTGGGAGTGTGGAGTCTTAGCTACTGTACTGCCAGGGAAGTCCCAAATATTTTAACCTAGTTTTCTATTTTGTTTTGTTTTCTAAAAGCCACTTCCTTCCCTCCCCTTTTCCCACTATACACAGATATATAGATGTGTGTGTGTGTTTGAGAGAGAGAAATAGTTCAAGATAGGCGGTTGGTAGTTGGCAATGTTACACAGGCCAACACCCTTTTATGAAAACAATGAGATTATAGTAAGCACACCATCTTAATGCCATCAGTTTGAGCTATTGTCTAGAGGAGTAGGCCTTTTCTTAGCTACAAAACAGACTCCATGCCTGCTTGTAGGTAAAGTTTTGTACAGAGAGCAACATTAGTTTTAAGACTTGATTTTATTGTATATCAGATAGTATGGAAGTAAGGAAGTTGAGAAGAGCACCCTGATGAATGACCATCTTGCTGAATGACCAAGATGATTTTGGTCTGTTTTCATGTGAGATGTGTCTGACAAAGAGATGAAATGATGAGTGTCAAATCATTTAAGATTAGCTACACAGGAAATACATATTAATAGATATGAAAAAGAGAATCATGAGTTTAGAGCAGCGGTCCCCAAGCTTTCTGCCACGAGGGAGCAGTTTCACAGAAGACAATTTTTTCCACAGACTGGGGTTGGAGAATGGTTTTGGGGTGATTCAAGCGCATTGCATTTATTGTGCACTTTATTTCTATTATTATTTCATCAGCTCCATCTCAGATCATCAGGCATTAGATCTTAGAGGCTGGGGCTCCTGGTTTAGAGGACTAGCTCTCAGAGTGGTAGGAAAATAAGTTAATTACTGCTCAGGTAAATTACCATTATTGGCCTAGTTCACTAACCCCAGTGCTGTGTCCTTCTGGTAGAAGAAAAGAGTAGTGCAGTTTTCTTGTTAATCTGTTTACAAATAGAGATCTTGGAGAATGTTTCGTTGCATCATTTTAGGATCTAGTCATCTCTCCCAGGAAATCAGTCCTGAATATTCATTGGAAGGACTGATGCTGAAGCTGAAACTCTAATACTTTTGTCACCTAATGTGAAGAACTGACTCATTGGAAAAGACCCTGCTGCTAGGGAAGATTGAAGGCAGGAGGAGAAGGGGACGACAGAGGATGAGATGGTTGGATGGCATCACTGACTCAATGGACATGAGTTTGAGTAAACTCCGGGAGTTGGTGATGGACAGGGAGACCTGGCGTGCTGCAGTCCATAGGGTTGCAAAGAGTCGGACACAACTGAGTGACTGAACTGACTGACATCTCTCCCAAGTCTTTAGAATACACAGGATAGCAATGGTTTGAAAGAAAGACTATTTTTAAAGAATCTTCTGGTTGGAGAAGGGGGAAAGACGTTTTTAGCTTAATGAGGTTCAGGAGCTCTACTAGCAGATTAACTTAGCTGTGAAAAAGTTTTTATCTTGCAATTTTGTTATTATTCCAACTTTTAATGTTTTAACATTGAAATAATTTCAAGCAATTTAAAAGTGGTAATATTAGTACCAATAACTCTTATCCATACCTAATCTTCACCCAGGTTCACTGTTAATCATTTGCCACTCATGCTTCCTCTCTCCCTCTGTCTCTTTATGTCTATATATGGATAACGATTTGCTGTTTATAGACATCATTCCTTATTTTCCCTAAACATTTCACATTTCACTGTGTGATCTTTATGAACAAAAATATCATCTTATATAATCACTGTTTAATGATCAAAATCAGGATGTATAACACTGATACTGTCCTGTCAGCTAACTGCATTCATATTAAAATCGCCCCAATTGTTTCAATAGTGTTCTTTATAACAACTTTTTTTTTTTTTTTTCCTGTCTAGGATCCAATCCTGGATCGGATTTTGTATTCAGTTGTCATGTTTCTTTGGTTCCTTTAATTTGCACAGTTCCTAAGGCTTACTTTATCTTTCATGATGCTGACATTTTGCAGAGTTAAGACCAGGTATTTTGTAGAGTGTCCTTCAATATTCAGTTGTCTAAATTTTCCTCCTGATTAGATTTAGGATCTGAATTTTTGGCAGGCATACTATATGTGAGTTGTGTTTTGCTAGTGGATTATATGAGGAGGCACACGATATTGGTTTAAATACTGCTCATGTTGATTTTGATCACTTAAATATGGTGATTTTGGCCAGGTTTCTCTATGATGTTGTTACCGTTTCCTCATTATAGTTATTAAGTAATATGGGAGAGACTTTTAAATATATCTGTGTGTCCTGTTATCTCTCAAAATTTCATTCATTAATTTTAGCATCCATTGATATTTTATTTGAATATTGAATACTTAAAACTGCCCCCAAATATTAACTTTTACTCCATCATTCTTCATATACTTATTAGTTAATATTCTAACATAAGGAGGTGCTGTACCTTTCTCTCTCTACTATAATTATAGACCCATAATTACTTATTTTATTAAAAAGATTATATGGACTTCCCTTGTAGTCCAGTAGTTGAAACTCCATACTCCCAATGCAGAGTGTGCCGGTTTGATCCCTGATCAGGGAATTAGATTCCACATGCCATAGAGTTTGGCCAAAGCATGTTTTTTTTTAATTTTAAACTTTAGTGTTGTTGTTGTTGCATCTTTATTACTAATAATGCTAAATTGTGTGTATACATGTACACACAGAGAATGGAATATCATTCAGCCATACAAAATAATTGAAATATTGCTATTTGAGGCAAGATGGATGGACCTAAAGTTTATCATACTGAGTGAGATAAGCCAGACAAAGAAGTGTAAATATTATATGATAACACTTATGTGTGGAATCTAAAAATAATACAAGTGAGCCTATTTATAAAACATAAACAGACTCACAAACATAGAAAACAAACTTATCGTTACCAAAGGGGAAAGAGAGGGTAAGATAAATTAGGAGTGTGGGATTAACAGATGTTGTTGTTGTTGTCATCACCAAGCCATGTTAGACTTTTTGTGACCCCATGGACTGAAGCAAGCCAGGCTTCTCTGTCTCTCACCATCTCCTAGAGTTTGCCCATGTTCATGTCCAGTGAATCAGTGATGCCATCCAACTGTCCTATCCTCTGTTGCCCTCTTCTCCTTCTGCCTTCATCTTTCCCAGCATCAGGGTCTTTTCCAATGAGTCAGTTGTTTGCATCAGGTGGCCAAAGTATTGAAGCTTCAGCTTCAGCATCAGTCTTTCCAATGAATATTCAGGGTTGACTTCCTTTAAGATTGACTGGTTTGATCTCTTTGCTTCCCAAGTGACAAATTAACAGATACACACCACTATATATAAAATAAACAACAAAGATCTACTGTATAAAATGCAGAAATATATTCAATATTTTATAATAGACTATAATAGAAAATTATATATAACTTAATCACTGCTATATACTTGAAACTACCACAGTATTGTAAACCAACTATAGTTCAATAAAAAAGAATATTGACCACGTTTATAATATATTTTAGAAAAATAGGTAGCTTCCTTTTGACTTATTCTCATCATTCTTTGAGAATTGTCTTACACTTTGCTACAAAAAGTATTCTAGATTTTTTTTTTTCTTTGATTCAGCCTTGGAATAAGATGTTTCTTGAAAAAGCTCTCTGTGAAAAGTTTTGACTGATTTTAATTATGTAGACTTACCTCTTCCAAAACATCTCTGTGTTCTTAATCCCTCATTCCCCTTCTCTCTGTGTGTTTGGAGAAGACTCTTGAGTGTCCCTTGGACTGCAAGGAGATCCAACCAGTCCATTCTGATGGAGATCAACCCTGGGATTTCTTTGAAAGGAATGATGCTAAAGCTGAAACTCCAGTACTTTGGCCACCTCATGCGAAGAGTTGACTCATTGGAAAAGGCTTTGATGCTGGGAGGGATTGAGGGCAGGAGGAGAAGGGGATGACAGAGGATGAGATGGCCGGATGGCATCACTGACTCAATGGACGTGAATCTGAGTGAACTCCGGGAGTTGGTGATGGACAGAGAGGCCTGGTGTGCTGCGATTCATGGGGTTGCAAAGAGTCAGACACAACTGAGCGACTGAACTGAACTGAACTGAACCTCTTCCAAAACTTCTCCATGTTCTTAATCCCTCATTCCCTTTCTCTCTGTGTGTTTGCTCAGTCACTAAGTCATGTCCAACTCTTTGCAACCCCATGGACTGTAGCCCACCGGGCTCCTCTGTCCGTAGGATTTCCCAGACAAGAAAACAGGAGTGGGTTGCCAAGTCTTCCTCCAGGGGATCTTCCCAACCCGGGGGTAAACCCACGTCTCTTGCATCTCCTGCATTGGCAGGCAGATTCTTTATCACTGAGACACCTGGGAAGGTTTAGTGATTATTTAGATTTACCTTTCATGACTATGGGCTTATAACTGTTGAATTTGTTGAATAAAAAAAAAAAGAAATTTGTGTCATAATGAGTTGTCACAAGTTTTGTTTTTTTCACCCGAGTAAAAGCCTGTTTTATAACATTAAGTCCAAATACTTGGAGACTAATGCTTGAGAGGCTGGATATTCAAAGGGGCTATGGCCAGACCATGCATAAGTACAGATCTCTGACCCACAATCTGTAGAGCAAGCAGTCCAAGGAGCAAAATCACAACATCTGCAGCAATTGGCCCCAGATGGTCGGGACTTGGTCAGTAACCACTTGCTTCCCTAATTTTATTCCCACTTACAACTTAGAACCAAGCAGAGACTGCTAAATAGGTTCCCATGTCCTATCTCCAAAAATGTCCTACTTTTAGTTAGCTCACCTCGAATTTCCCCATGTCATTAGCCACAATCAGGGGATACATAAAGACTTCCATTTTTTCCACTATAAAGCTTTCCCACTCCACTGCTTGCCTTGGATTCTGCCAAATCCAAATGATTCGAACTAATTCCCTTGATAGAGCAAGCTCTGAATAAATAATGTTTACTTATTCTCCTCTGGGTGGTCTTCATCTATTTCCATGTGACTGTCCCTGTTTTGGGGACAGATCTCTTGGTACTTCCCACATGACCTGCATTAAAAATGTCTATAAGAAATTTGAGTTTATAATTATAGTGTCAAGTTCTTTATATCCAGCCTTTTATTGTTTACTATTGAAAGATTTGCCAAGAACTTGCCCTGTTTGAAAATATAATTAAGAGTAAATATAGAGATCCTCTGTATTTCTGGTTGTTTAAAATCTGCACTGTGCTTTCCTATGAAAGTGAAATATTTCTCTTTAAATGGTTGTACAGAGGTGAGAGTCACAATATGCACATATAATCAAACATTAAAACCATATTTTTTTCTGCGGCCTTGAAAACTAGCCATTGTCTGTAAATCATATACACTTGATCTTTGAATAAGATGGGGGTTAATCTGGGTAAAATGCATAGTAGGCTGCCTGGCCATTTGTATCTGGGGTCCCCTCCACATCTGCAGATTCACTAACCATGAACGATGTAGTATTGTAGTATTTATTACTGAAAAATATCCAAATGAACCCGTACAATTCAAACCCATCTTGTTCCAGGGTCAACTATAAGCATTTTGACTCATCTAAGTGGTTGTATTATGAAAGATGGATGACCAATTTAAGTGATAAATTCTCTGATAAAGAGTCATCTCTGGACTCAGATATTGGAACATAATGGTAGTTTTCCTTTATGGATACTTAAATTGTCTAACCACAGGCCTTCATGGCAATTGTGGACAAACACTACTCTTTGGCCACTGGGATCTAGCTACTAAAAAACAAAAGACAAACCACCTCATGGTTCACAATTTCTATCAAATCACTAAGCATTCCCATACGACCTTTCTGGACAGAGTTGTCAGCAGTTAGGAAAGTCCCAGTAAATCGTTTCTTCTTGTCCACTCTTCCATGATGACCTATTACCGTGCCCTATGTCTACTTCATCCATTCAAATGATACCATCTTTCAAGATAAAACTAAATTCCCATTTACATAATGAAATATTACAAAATCCCATTTGAACTCAGTGTTAGTTTTTTCTTTTCAAAATCTGTAACCCTTATAACGTATGCCTTGTAACGTATTCCTATAATCCATTATTGGGCCAAATACTTCTTGAGGCCAAGGGCAATGTCTTGGTTTGTCTTTGGATCTCCTGTGGAGTGCTTTACAACTCTCTCCCTGCATGTATGTTGAGCTGAGTGGAAATTTGTTGGGTTTAACTCTGGCTTATCCTTCTCTTTGCATCACAGTGCCTAGGGTGATTATTACTACAGGTCAACTACTCACTGAAAAGGTCTTTTGACCAATTATTAGTTAATGTCCCACTTTCTTATTCATAGCCTGGGGACTAAGAAAATTTGATAAATAAAAATGATAACATAGTGACATTTGTAATATGTATGTTGGTCTTTATGTGCATATTTTGATTCTGAGTGTCAGTTCCTCGTATTTACTTCTCATGTTTCATGGTGCGACAAAGGAGAAGGAATAAAGTCAAATGAACAGAGAACATATCTGCTGACTCTAAGGATCTCATCTTATAGGTTGTTCCCTTTGGTTTGCTCCATTAAACACTGTCTTTCCCATCTGTTCTCTAGAGAGGTCATCAATGACTGCTAGATTGTGAAGGATAGCCATATTTTCATGGAAGATTACTGGTAAAGGTCATGTATGTGTGTATTAATTTCTTGTAATTGTTATGTGCAATTTTCATCATTTGTCACGATATGAGAGATTTAAAAACAGTTTTATGTTGTGGGAAAGGATTGGTCATAGGAACTGAGAAATTCACATTTACTGAATATTTAATGCATGCCAATCATTGTGTTTTCTTATCTCACAGAATTCTTGTGATGGTCTTGTGAGGTGGAATTTAACATCTACTTTTTAAAGTTGAGAATATTGATAGAGGGGTAAAGCTATGTATAATAGGGTGCTTTCTTTCATTTATTGTGCTTGGTTAGATTGCACACATCTTTTAATTAAGAGATAATCAGTTGCTGCTGCTGCTGCTGCTGCTAAGTCGCTTCAGTTGTGTCTGACTCTGTGTGACCCCAGAGATGGCAGCCCACCAGGCTCCCCCATCCCTGGGATTCTCCAAGCAAGAACACTGGAGTGGGTTGCCATTTCCTTCTCCAATGCATGAGAGTGAAAAGTGAAAGTGAAGTCGCTCAGTCGTGTCCAACTCTTAGCGACCCCATGGACTGCAGCCCACCAGGCTCCTCCGTCCATGGGATTCTCCAGGCAAGAGTACTGGAGTGGGGTGCCATCACCTTCTCCAAATCAGTTGCTATGTATATGTTTATTTCTAAATAAATATGTGTACAAGAAGGCTTAGGAATAAATATATTATACAGAATTTCCCTTTTTATGAGTATAACATTCACATCAAACAAACAGATGTTTCTTACTAAATCTCCCAGGCCTAATGAAGAAAAAAATCAAAATTATTTCCCTGCTTTTCCTCAAGGGTACTAGTCATCATTTCTTCAGTGATAACTAACTCAATTTTGAACAACTTCACATAGGTCATTGTCACACACAAACATGCAAACACACACTACAAAATCAGGCATTTAAATAGCATGACAGATTATGACTTCACTAACATATTAAACAAGTACTCATCAAGTCTCCTTAACATGACACTAAAAAGGATAGCTTAGGTGGGTCACTACCAACACACTCAAAAGATATACTACTTACACAAGTCAAAAGAGGCAAAAAACATATATTACTGGAAACCTGGCTTATTTACAGGGTGATGTCTTTCAAATATAAAGAAATCCTCAAACATAAATGAGTAAAGGAAAATAAACTAAAAAGTCTTTGGATTTTAATTCTTAAATTATTTCAATATTAGGTGTTGTTATTTCATTATTCTTTGTTGTATACATCTTTCTCTCTTTTATCTGGTCTCTTTATAATGTCAAGTAAAGGCATGATCTATTTATTAATCTTTTGCTTTCCATGCAGGGATATAATAGGATCTGTGGGACAAAACATCAATGAAAGTGAATCCATGGCCCCTTTCCTTTAGGAGTTGATAACTATAAAAGAGAAATAAAGGTTACTATATACAGGCTGTGTAAAGTGAAAAATTGAATCAAAAGTCTTTGCTATGGAAATCCAGAAATGGGAAAGTATGAAGTGCAAGAGAGGGATTTGATAGAAGGGATTTGATAGCAGAAGTAAAATATAATGTACTGGCTATGATACTGGACTCTTGAAGACTCCGACTCACTTGACTCATGAGTCTTTTGTATATTAGTTGTGCTGCAATGATCAAGTTCCTGAAGTTAGCTAATGCTCACTCTCTTCATATACAATGGTGATTCTAATAGTATCACCTCCTAAGGTTGTTAAAAAGAAGAAATAAGATAATGCATTACAAGTCCTTTATTTGGAAGGAATGATGCTAAAGCTGAAACTCCAGTACTTTGGCCACCTCATGTGAAGAGTTGACTCATTGGAAAAGACTGATGCTGGGAGGGATTGGGGGCAGGAGGAGAAGGGGACAACGGAGGATGAGATGGCTGGATGGCATCACTGACTCGATGGATGTGAGTCTGAGTGAACTCCGGGAGTTGGTGATGGACAGGGAGGCCTGGTGTGCTGTGATTCATGGGGTTGCAAAGAGTAGGACATGACTGAGCGACTGAACTGAACTGAACTGAGCTGAAACTTGCAGTTGGGATAATCTATTATTGCTATGTAAAAGCTGAGGAATAGAAGTTGAAATAGACTTTGAAGCTATCATTAGATTTACACTAGATTGCATTAGATTTGGTAGAAAGAAAAGGGCAGGCAGTCATGGTTCCAATACAGTTTAGGTCTGGTGTTGGTAGGGAACATTAAATGTGAGAGAAAGTTTAAAATAATAACTTATCTTGATATGGCCCTTTACCACTGCCAAATAATTTTTATTGACATCACGGCATGCATTTTTTCAAAAGTTTTGTAAAGGAGGAACTGTTACCTCCAGTTTAAAAATTGGGAAACTGAATCACAGAGAAGTTAAGTCCTATGTCCAGGGCAACAGTGTGAATTCATACCCTGGTCTGACACTCTTTAAACTGAACTACAATTTGCTAGTGTTTAGAGATAGAGATAAGTACATGATGATTTGATTGCCAAGGATGAAGTGTTTCCATTTGATCTACTTATATGTTGAAAACATTTTATTTTATATTAGGGTGCCATTAATTAACAATGTTGCTGTTAGTTTTAGGTGTACAGCAAAGTGATTCTATTATACATATACAGGTATCTGTTCTTTAAAAAGCACTGTAGAGTTTAAGTTGAAAGATGATATTAGGAAGATGGATTAGAACTTTGGTCATACATGCAGGGATGAAAACTATGAGAAACTCTGAGAATACAATGCTACTTCATCTTCTTCATTCTGCAGGATAGGAGGAGCTCAGATGTTTGTTGAGCAAAAGGACATTTGGTGTCAGGGAAATGGATAATGGGCTATTAAAGTAATCTGATACAAAATGGATAGGAGGGTACCATTGGGAACAAAGACAGATGTAATCCAATTGAAAATTTAGATGATGAGTAGGAGAAGAAAGAGACAAGGAGAATTCAGGGGTTATTAGATGATAAATATCAATTGAACACATCTTAGAGACTTATGTTCCCAATTTCCAAGTAATAAGTAGAGTATTTTTTGCTTTGACAGGACAAGATCATTGAGTTGAGATATGTACAATATGTTCCAGAATGTGTTTTTCCTTGGCTCTGACTCTCGAGTGAGGGGAAGTGAGTAGAAGAGGTGAATCTCAAGCTATGTATCCTCAGGGAAAGTGTGGGAATCCTCCTTCCCACATCACTGTCAACTCAGTTGGTGTTGGGGGGGACCCATCTGTCCCCACCTTCTCTCACTCTCCATTTATGGGCGTGGCCTAAATGGGGTAAGGCCACTGGGCAATGAGCCCAGAGTCAGGAACACAGAGGAAGAGTTGCAGGGAGAGAAGAATGAACACACAGCTCCTACTTAGGTAGAGACCTGGGGAGCCTGAGTGTAATTTATGCAACTCCCGTGTGACTCTCAGATGCTGGTACAAATGGTACCCATTTTGCAGGAGGCTGGGTTTTCAGCAGACTCTGACCCTGGCCTTGGTCTCTCTGATCCAGACTTCTCTGTAGAGCCCATGCGACCCTCCCTAAGTCCTTTCCCTTCCCTTCCTCTGTTTCAACTGGCTCCTGCAAGGACACCTTGAAAAATTTCTTTAATATGGGGGGAAATTTTTGCTCTCATTCATCATGATTTTTATTATTTTAGGTCATTTATAGTAGTCTGAATTAAATGTGTTCTCTAGGAGTTCTCATTAAAAATTTTCTGAAAGGAGAATGCCCTCAAATGGGAAAAATGTCAGACTTATGATTATATAGGGGATATTATCATGTTTCCCACAAATGTTGGAGAAATCTATAATCATAGGGGCTACAGAACTTTATTATGAGAAATATAATTAAAATTACGTAGTATAATTGTTGCCCCTTCTCTGTATGTGGAAAGGGGTTGCTGATTTGAAAATAAAATAGACATCAAGCATTTCCCCCATGCTTGCTTTATATAACACTGAGGTTTTAAATAATACATCACTTTATTTAAAATCTATTTACATGGTAATTGCCACTGTATAATGTATGAAAGATCACTTCACTGAGTTTAAATCTGGTTTGCAATGTGGGCTTGACATATATTTTATTATTTTTAAAAGGCCTCTTAAATTACCCTTTGTGTATTTCTAAAATACAAGCCACCATTTTTAGAAAAATAATCATGAACTCTAGCTGTTGCCAACCCATTTTGTGATCCTTTGCTTTCTAGATTCACTTGCCTCTTTGAAATTCTATTTTGCTCCTTTAGAAAGGTAGGCAGCAATAGGAGATTTAAATACCACCTAAGAGACTTTAAAAAAAAAATCCTATTTCTAATTTCTAACATGATTAGGCAAACTTACAAAAATCTTGTTATTATATTTGCAGAAAAGCAATTGCTCCAAAGATTTTTTTAACATGGTTAATTACTTCTTCATTACTGGGCCCTGGCACCCTCAGAATGGGGTTGCTTGGGGTTCAGTGTGTTCATCTGTCTCCCCATATTGCTCTCTATTTCCCCCCTCTCCTCTAGCCTTGCTCCTTTAGAACTATTAACACAATTTGAAAAGTTTTCTTTTAAACTTTTGGCTCTACTGGGCCTTCCTTGCAGCGCAGGCTTCTCTCTAGTTGTGGTGGTGGGCTTACTTGCCCCAAGGCCTATGGGATCTTAGTTCACCAACCAGGGATCAAACTCACTTCCCCTGCATTGGAAGGCAGATTCTTAACCACTGGACTACCGGGGAAGTCCCCCAAACACCCTTTAGTATGGGATTCTTTTCTATTCTTCGGTTTCTGTGACCATCCTGTGATCTTCACAAAGACCTAGAACACAGTAAGGACTAAATTAATATCTGTTCAGTAATTGTACCACTATGATTGGCAGTCAGGAAGAGAGGATTTTATCCTGATTGCATTAAGAGGGAAATTGAGAAATTGATCTGTTATGGGAAGGACCTAGTGGTTAACTCAACCAATGATGATGTTCCTCTTTTGTGCTGGAGTTTCCAGGTTGTCTTATTTTACCTTGAAAGATGCAGTCCTTGGACCTCTTTTAATTTGAATCTGTACTCACATCTTAGGTGATCTCGTCTGGACACCTGGCTTTAAATATACAGATGATCCCCAAATTTATAGCTCTTTCTAGGACCCTCTCTACACTTTTCTGTCATGTCCAGTAGTCCTCCCCATGTCTCTATTTGGCTACCTAAAAGGCATGAAGGTGGAATGCATAACACAATAAAAAATATATGAATATAAAGACTGCAGTTAATTGATAATTTAATATATGTAGAAAATAAAAGGATCAATTCCATTGTAATAAAATGATCATTTTCTGATGTAGGTAGAATGATGAAAGTTTAATGAATTTATCATTAGATTGAGTGTGTGAAAATGGCAAAAAAAAATTAAGCTTGTTTAAAAATCAGAATTTTACTGGCCCATGTAACTGAAAGTATAGAAGTTGGATCGATTTACTATAGAAAACAATAGATCTCTGTATTTCTTTCTGTGTGCGTGTGTGTGTGTTTTCCCTTTGCCTTATAGTGTACATGAACTTTGTGCTTTGTTTCACTTTCTCCATGATGGTAAGATGGCTGCCAGTAGCCTCTGGGGTAATATAGTTTCATATTCACACCCGACAGATGAGAGAGACAGACAGGTAAGCAGACATAGACAGAGAATGATTTTCTGTGCCTTTCTCTTAAGAGTGAGTTCCTCCCCTCCAACCCCACCCCGCCCAGGAATGCCCTAGCAAGGCTTTTCTCAAGTGTCATTGAGCCATACAGGCTTAAGTCAGCCCACATCTGAATTTGTTCAGGCATCAGCACTCTCCTATGTAGCCCATAGCCCACTGGGTGAGCTAATTCCAGCCCTGTTTCCTGAGGTGGGTTTATATTTGTCTGAACGAATTGGGTAATATCCATTCCTTTGCCAGTAAGTAGGTTCTGAAATCTAGACTTAAGTCAATTAGCATGTGACATCATCCTAGAAACTAGGGACACAGTTCATCATTACAAAAGAAAGGACGCATGTTCCGTGCTTTTCAAGGAGTAAAAAAAAAATGCCTGTAAGTGAATGCCTGGAAGAGAATGAGAAGACCTATTACCTGGTTAGCTTTCAGAAGCCATTTTGTAATCCAGAGGCAAGTTAACTGGTGAACAAAGATAACCCCATCAGGAGTGCATTGCTAGGACTCTTGCTGGGAAATTATGTCAGAGCCAGGCATTGATCCAGGTTTTCTGGGGCCTCAAGATTAAACAATATATGAGGGGGAGTGGGGATGTCATCAAGAAAATTAATTTTAAAAATCTGTATACAGAATTAGGTGAAGGGCTTTAAAAGGGGGCAAGGATAGCCTCTAAAGTTTAAGCTTGATCAACTTCTCAATTAATCCACCTCTCAGGGAAACATTCTGAGGCTCTTACCTTCCACCTCTCTAACTCTGGACTTCCAAGTAGTGGAATAAGTAAATTCCATATTGTTACTAACAGATAAAATAACCCCAACTGATGTAAAGATATGCATGAAAATAGAGTGTTCAGAAGTGACTCTTATAAACATTTGTTTCCTAGTATTAGAGAACAGTAGTATATTATGCCAATTATTAATTTTCTGAGACATATATAATTATAAATAGCAGTATCTTGGTTCCAGCGTTTTTTTTGTTGATGGTTGTTCAGCAGTTAGTCGTGATTTTCGTGTTTCTGTAAGAAGTGGGGAGCTCATATCCTTCTACTCCACCATCTTGTCTCCTCTTAAATTTTAGGATCTTGGAAGTAATTGCCTTTTAGCAGTAATGCTTTATAGGAGGTGACTCATTGGAAAAGACTCTGATGCTGGGAGGGATTGGGGGCAGGAGGAGAAAGGGACGACAGAGGATGAGATGGCGGGATGGCATCACTGACTCGATGGACGTGAGTCTGAGTGAACTCCGGGAGTTGGTGATGGACAGGAAGGCTTGGCGTGCTGCGATTCATGGGGTCGCAAAGATTCGGACACGACTGAGCGACTGAACTGAACTGAACTGATTTAAAAAATAGTTTAATTCAGTATCAATTAACTAATTTACCAATTTACTTTTTCGACAAGTAAAAGCTAGTCTACTTAAAGTCTGAGATTCCTACATACATCCCCTTGTTATCCTAGGGAAATTCTGTGCTACCTTAAATTATTCTCTGAGCACAGATTGCAAATGACCAACATTGCCAGTGTTCTCCTTGTACAGATAAGGAACTCAAAGTCTAGAGATGTGAGTAGATTTGTCTAGTAACTCTTCACCAGTAGACCTTTGAGGAAACCAAACTTTACGGCTCTCCAATTATCCTTTCACTATTCAGCCTTTTTGATGTAGTTATTTTCTTACCATTTTTTTTCCTCACACGAAGAAACCAGGTGATGATCTCTTTCATACAGCACCATTTGGAAGTGAGTGATCTAGAGCTATTTGGGAGGTTCTGTATGTTGCATCCAAGTACACTCTGGTCCTTGCCATCTTCCTGACAATGAGACTAGGGAAAATAAGTCCAGAAGTAGTTTCACTTTATTATTTAGTCTTTTAATAAATTTAACAATGCTAGGCAGTAATTCCTTCCAGCATCATTTTGTGTGTGCTTTTCACTGTGGTAAGAATATTTAACATGAGATCTACCCTCTTAACTAATTTTTAAGTGTTCAATACAATATTATCAATTCTATTATCAATTCATTGTATACCAGATTTCTAGAATTTAATCACCTTGTATAACTGAAACTTCATACATGCACAACTCCCCATTGACCCCTCCTCAGTCCTTGGCAACTATCATTCTGTTCTCTCTTTCTAAGAGCTTGGCTTTTTAAGATACCCCATGTGAGTGGAACCATGCAGTATTTGTCCTATGACAGGCTTATTTCATTTAGCACAGTGTCCTCCTGGTTCATATGTTTTCCCATATGGCAGGGTTTCCTTTTTTTTTTTAAGGCTGAATAATGTTTACATATATATATATAGGTATATGTATCACACTTCATGTGTGTGCCGTGCGTGCATGTTCAGTCATGTCCAACTCTGTGTGACCGCAAGGACTGTAGCCCACCAGGCTCCTCTGTTCATGGAATTTTCCAGGCAAGGATACTGGAATGGGTTGCCATTTCCTTCTCCAATTTGTGTGTTTATATATACATGTATCACAGTTTCTTCATCCATTTATCCACTGATGAAACCTGAGTTGTTTCCCTATCTTGGCTGTTGTGAATAATGCTGCAATGAACTTGGGAGTGCAGATATCTATTCGAGATCATGATTTCAATTCTTTTGGAAATATACCCAGAAGGCAGATCATTGGATCATATGATATTCCTATTTTAAAATTCTTTTAATTCAGGAAAGCCATTCATTGAGCTTACTAATGTAATTAATCTAACACAAATGTTGTGAAAAATGATTTTCGTTTGCATTTTGTTTGAATCAGAGTCCAAATAAAGTATTGTGATTAGTTACTATTTCCAGGTTCTCTCCCTTCTCTTTTTTTTCCTTTGTATTTTATTTTTTTAAAGAGAAGTTGAAATTGCTTTTTTTTCCTTTCAGTTTTATTGTGATATAATTGACATTTAGCACTGTATAAGTTTAAGGTATATAGCATAATGACTTACATGTATTGTGGTTATTTTTAATTTTTTAAAGGAGCTTCTCTACTGTTTTCCATAGAGGCTACACCATTTTACATTCTACAATAGTCTACAAAGGTCCCAATGTCTCCACATCCTGCCAACACTTAATTTTTTTTTTTTATAATAGCTATACTAACAGATATGAGGTGATATCTCATTGTGGTTTTGATTTGTACTTCTTTTTCTGAATGAATAGTTATTCACGTTATATTAAAAAATCTTTTTTTCCATTGATAAAAAGCACAACTTGAAGAAAAAGGCTCGAGTTTACATGTACCAGACTAGGATTCATTGCTCTTTGTAAAATAATAATAACAAAAACAAAATTATGAAATTCATTAGAACCAAATATATAATAGTTTTCCCTAGGGTATAATGATGATAGTGTGGGCTCTCTCTATATCTATAGTCTAGTTTCAACGTAAGTGATATTCAATCTGAACAACAGCAAATAACACTTTTTAAAGGTTATGTCAGTCATATCCATGAACTAAAATGAAATATACAACTGAGAACTTTCAGAGTTTGCTTGTTCATTATGTTCCATCTTTATTTTTATGTTTCGGAGTTGGAGCTTTTATTTCTGAATTAATTCCTAAATTTGCTTCCCGGGTAGATATCCGGCACTCTGTGGATAAAGAAGAGGCGTGATGGGATGGCCTGTAAGAATGCTGAAAGTATAGCTTTTTATAGATGAGTAATTTGAGGCAAAGAGAAGCAAAATGACTTACTTGCTTGCGATAAAACAATGACTCAGGTTCCTAGCAGGAATAGAACATGAGCTATGGATTTAAGGCTGCTCAATTTTACTCCAAGAAATTATTCTTTTCCCTGTACTTTCTTTAGTAATGTGCAGTATACATTGACACTTGAGTGAAGATTTATTTTCTGATTGTGTTCCTCTTCTGTATGTATTTCACTGCCTAATTATCATGTAAAGATTGCTCTTCAAGATTCTACCAAGCTTCATTTCTGTCTTATGAGCTGCTAATTTCCTAAGTTTGCTTTGACATGTGAGAAGTTTTCTCTGTATTTTTGCTGCTGTAATCACTTTTCTTTGTCAATCTTATGATCCTATATATATAAACCAACATAAATATGGTCCATAACTGCAGACTGAAAGCTTAACATCCCTCCCCATTTTGTCACTCTTTGCTGTTTTTAAAAATAATTTGATAAACTTCTATTTACATTTGTGGGATTATAGACCTTTTTTTTCTGATTCTTTTTCCTTTTTGTTGCACAATGACAGTTATAGGTTAAGGGACACAAAATGGTATTTAACAGTTCCATCCTTGTCATTTTCAAAGTATTCTAAAATTTCCATTTTGGGATATGAATATGCATTTTCATGATTCAGTGGAAACAATAGTGTTACATTAAGAGAAATGCAAAGCAGGGAACACAATCTCTAAAATTATCATTATCCGAATAGCTATTTCTAAAAACCTGTTTTAAAAGAAATTTCCAAAATTAGATTTTTCATTTTGTGGGTGAAAGGGAAAATACATACTTTGCATCAAAAACCTACAAAATCCCGAGTACAAAATGACAGTGCTGTCGTTTAGTAAGGCCTGTTTCACAATGTTCATGTGATGATCAAATGATGTAAAATTTGAAAGTAGAGAGCATGTGATACATGGGAGCTACCCAGTAAATCATTCTTGTTTCCTCCTCTTCCCTTTTCCTGCCCTTATCCAGTGAGGCTGTAGAGAAATTGACTTTTTCTGATTATAAAAGAAATTTATGTTTATAAATTTGGAATACAGAAAAGCTTAAGAAAATATGAAAATTCATATACTCATCCCAGCTGGAGACAAAACTTGTAATAACTTTGTGTTTCCTCTCCATATTTTACATATACATAATGATCTCCATATTTTCAAAATATCAAGACCACTTTTTTCAGTTCTAAGTTGTTACAGTGTAAATTTTTAAAGAATCAAGTTTAGGTTGATATCAAACTTTATAAGAAAAATGGTAGGTGAAAGGAGACAATAATAAAAATTCAAGAAACCAAACTGAACCTAGAATTTTACCTCCACTGAAATATATAAATTTAAAAGTATAAAAAAATGGGAAGAAAATGTTCATAACACTTATTACTCAGACACACTATTTCCAACCACTCCTAGAGGAAGCATTTCAGTGAAAAAGAAATGACCAATATGGTTGGAAGTGAATAACTTAGTATGGTTTGCTGTTGTCTGCAAATAATGATTTTAAAACTGTATTTCTCAAACATTTGGAAACAAAGTTCTACCCCAATAGTTCTCAAATATTTTAGTCACAGGATCTATCTATGTTCTTAAAAATTAAGAATGCCTATGTCTGACGCAGGATACAGCATGATTGGGGCTGGTGCATGGGGATCACCCACAGAGATGTTATGGGGAGGGAGGTGGGAGGGGGTTTCATGTTTGGGAACACATGTAAGAATTAAAGATTTTAAAATTTAATAAAAAAAAAAAAAAAGAATTTTTGTTTATGTAGGTTATATCCATCAATATTCACCATGTTAAAAACTGAACCAGAAAGTTTTAAACTTTGTTAAAAATAACACTAATGAACCCAATGCAAGTTCATGTAAATGACATATCTTTTATGAAAAAATTATGAAACAAAACCAATTTGGGACTGGCTTTGTTTCATTTATTTGCAAATCACTTTAAGGTCTAGGGAATAGGAAACAGCTTTATTCTCACCTGTGCTTCTGCACTCTGTTGTAATAAAATATGTCATGTGGCCTCTGCAGTCTGCCACAAAATCTCCTGTATGTTCATGAAAGAAGCAGAGTGAAAAAGACAAATGAATTCTTTGTGTTGTTGTAAAATAATTTTATCTTATTATTATTTTCCCTTTTTTAAAGATTTTTTGACTTCCTCTAGACTTTCAAAGTTGGTGCCATATGTGTTATAAAATTATCATTATTTTAATTATCATCTACGCTTGCTACATCACCAATTCTTATTCTTAAATTTACATACAATGATTTTCTATCATTTCCCTACTGTAGACTTATGAGACAAAAAGTAAATCTTTGTTAAGATTCTGCTTTTCTAAATTTCTTTATCCTTAATGATTAATTTAAGCTCTTAACTATATTTTATCTGTGCTAATTTCCTTTTCCTTGTGTTTCCTTTTTGTTTTTAGTTTCTTTCCATGAGTATTAATTGTCCTTTAAAATTATTTTTCAATAATAATAGAATATTATTGAAATTTAATAATAATAACAAAAGCATTTAAGGATATTAAGGATATATATACATGTGTATTGACATATACACATAGACAAAGAGAGTACAACTTTAGATGACTCCCATTTATTTTTATATGGAGTGTTTTTCTTTTCTTTGCCTTTAAGATAGTTTTTTAATTTCTGTTTTTCCTTTCCATTTTTTCTTAAATTCCAAGTATTTATTTTAGTCACCTTCCAATTTATATCTAATTTTGTTGTATCATAAACAGTGAATATTTAACTATGAGGCTTTCTATGTAAATACCATAGATCTTTTTTTTTTTCCTCAACAAGATAGTTTAATATTTTACAGCTTACTTATTTTTTACTTAAATAATGACAGGACAATTGTATGAGGCTTCCTAATATGTTTACAATCTTCAACTATTTTCAACAATTTTTTTGTATTGCTTATATTATGTACTGTAGATTTTGATGGAATAAATTATTTATTCATTCAAAAAATGCTATGAAGAAAGGAGACTTAAGGGAAGACTTAGTTGTGGTAAGACTGGGGAAGGGAGACCTAGGTGGATGCAGAGGGCATTTCGTTTAGAGGGATGAATATGCACGAAGGTGAAAAGTATGAAGGAACATCATGAGTTCAGGACCCAGAGGCAGAGAGGAATTTTTGGAGCATAATGGGAGTTGGGCAAGATGAGACTACCTAGAAAACAATGACCTAAGATAACTTCCTGAAACTTTTAATTCTCTTAGAGCCTCAGGCACACCGTGAACAGGATCTGGAAGACAAACTAAGGTACTTGGAGCCGAGGGCCTAAAGACTTCTCCAGCATAGGAGGTTGCTTTCCTTTCCTAGGGCTGCCTTAACAAAGAACCACAGGCTGGGGTGGCTTAGAACAGGATCGGTTTATTGTTTCACAGCTCTGGAGGCCAGAAGTCTGAAATTAAGATGTTGACAGGGCCATGTTGTGTCTGAAACCTGCAGGAGAGAATCATTCCTCCCATCTCCCTACCTCCTGGGACCCTGGCAGTCCTTGGCATTCCTTGGTTTGTACCTGTATAGCTCCAATTTCTGCCTGTGTTGTTACATGGGTTTATTCCCTATTGGTCTCTTGTCTTCAGATGACATTTTATTTTTTTTTCTCTTAAAATTTATTTTCTTTTCTTATTTTGGTTGCTCTGGGTCTTCGTTACATTGCACGTGCTTAGTTGCTGCATGCAGGATCTAGTTCCCTGACCAGGGATCTAACCCAGGTCCTTATTGGGAGTGTAGAGTCTTAGCCACTGGACCAACAGTTCAGTTCAGTTCAGTCATTCAATTGTGTCCGACTCTTTGCAACTCCATGGACTGCAGCACGCCAGGCCTCCCTGTCCATCACCAACTTCCAGAGCTTGCTCAAACTCACATCCATCCAGTCGGTGATGCCATCCAACCATCTCATCCTCTGTCATCCCCTTCTCCTCCTGCCTTCAATCTTTCCCAGCATCAGAGTCTTTTCCTAGGAGTCAATTCTTCACATCAGGTGGCCAAAGGATTGGAGCTTCAGACTCAGCATCAGTCCTTCCAATGAATATTCAGGACTGATTTCCTTTAAGATTGTCTAGTTTGATCTCCTTGCAGTCCAAGGGACTCTCAAGCATCTTCTCCAACACCACAGTTCAAAAGCATCAATTCTTTGGTGCTTAGCTTTCTTTATAGTCCAACGCTCATATCCATATATAACTACTGGAAAACCCATAATTTTGACTAGACAGACCTTTGTCAGCAAAGTAATGTCTCTACTTTTTTTTTTTTTTTAATATTTCCTGTTTCATTTTTATTGCCAGAAGTTTGGTCATAGTTTTTCTTTCAAAGACCAAGCATCTTTTCAACAGGGAAGTACCCTGATAACATTTTCTTATAAGGACAGAAATATTGGATTATGGACCTACCCTGTTCTAGTATCATCATAGCTAATTGTATCCTCAATGACCCTATTTCCAAATAAAGTCACATTCTAAGGCAATTGGAGTGATGACTTCAGCATTCTTGTGGAAAGACATGATTCAACTCATAACAAAGGTACAGTTTGATTTTTTTTAGCCACTGCAAACAAATACATTGACTTTCTTCAAGATATTATTGTGTCTCTGGGCCATTAACTCAATTATCTGTAACACCTATTCTACTGTGTATGTACAAGCACATCAACCCAGCCTTTATTTTTGCCATGTTCCTTTAGAAATCCTATTTTTGGCTTCTAAGAAAAAAAGCACTCTGCTGTTGTGTGTTAGATATGCATTACCCTTAGGCTTGGATTTTGAGAACAAAACTTAAAGGTTGGGATCTAGTGTTTGATTGTCTACCATGGCAGTTGCTTTCTGAATTTTTTAATTGTGCAGATTTTTGTTCTTAATATCAAAATTGTTCACGGCTTCCCAATTGATATGGTATAGATTTTAGTATTCAGTTATTGGGGAGATAACTCAAAGCCATCCAAGAGCCCACAGTCTAAATGGTGGGAAACACTATTTTAGCTTTATTTATAAAATTCTCTGAATAGCTTTGTCCTCAAAATTCTTCTCCTTAGCAGGAGATGCATACCCAAATATTCAAAAGTAGAGTGGCTGAAATTCAGTGTCACCAAGATTTCTACTTTTTCTAGCCTTTTCCAGAAACAGCTTTTTCTGGACTCTTCCAGCTAGTTTCTTTTTATTCCCTCCTCCCACCCTAGCTTTCTGTCCTGTGTTGTTTGTTTCCTCCTTCCTGCATGTACACTTGTTCCTACTATGTACTGGGTAACTGACTTTTCTAATTAGGTCAAAGAAGTGACTCTTGTAAACCTCTAAATTCCAGCATGGTCTGGAATATTTAATTCTGTTTTCTTTCTTGAATCAGAGCTCTATTTAAACCAATAACAACTGAACCTTCCTACATGCTATTCACATGATGCATGGAAACTTCTCTGTTCTAGTATCACATCTTTTGGATTGGTTCCCTGGATTTTAAAATTAATTAATTTGAGAAATGTACTTTTGTTAAAGTAATAAATCAGCATGATTCCAAAGGGCAATATATGGAGGTAAACAAGTTCTTCTATAGATGGTGCTCAATTAAATGATCAATAATTCCCACTTCAGACGAAGTAAAATGGGCAGTATCTTTGGAGGCAGAATGTCTTTTGGCATCTTTCCATTAAGTCTGCTCACATGGAAAGCCTGCTATGGATTAACTTCTGCTATTTTAATATTGATGGGCTTCCCAGGTGGCTCAGTGGTAAAGAACCCACCCACCAATGCAGGAGATGTGACCTTGATCCCTGGGTGAGAAAGATCCCCTGAAGGAGGAAATGGCAGCCCACTCCAATATTCTTGCCTGGGAAGTCCCATGGACGGAGGAGCTTGGCAGGCTATAGTTCATGGGGTCACAAAAGAGTCAGACACATCTTAGCAAATGAGCATGCATACATGCATTTTAATATTGCTATTCAAGTATACAGTTACTAAATAATAAATGGACCAAGTGGGGAAAGGTTGGAGAGGAACTTGTTAGTTAACTTATTACAGTTGCCCCTTGAACAGCATGTGGACTCAGGGTGTAGAACTTTATAGGTGGCTGTCCATATCTGCGGTTCCATGTTTGCAGATTCAACCAAACATATTTAGTGAAAAAAAATGTGTATAAGTAGACCCCTACAATTCAAACTTGCATTGTTCAAGTATCAACTATATTTAGAATCAGGTGAATGATATATTCTCCTGCAAATATTTTATATATAATAAAATTTTTAATTGTTTAAAATGCTATTTTTCTTCTCAACACACTGTTTAGAAAGCTAACCCATTCATAAATTATTCTAACATATGAGTTGTTCCAAAATAACATGTATTTGTTACTGTTGGACAATTAATACCTCAAATTGTGTGAGCTAGTCTCTTCCCAATTGTCATCAATCTGTTGCAGTAAAGTCTGGTGTCCGAAGAGCTTTTAAAAACAATTTTGATAAAGAGAATCATTTCATATGTGTACAAAGTGGGTAATTCATCTTTCACAGATCATTAGAAATAGAAAACTAATGGTAAGGTAAGACTGTATGCTTTTCGGTGAGCTCCAAGTCCTTGAAATGAAATTAAATCTGCAATGTGATTCAAACTCTTTTTGCACTTTCCTCTTGGCAGAAATTACTGTAGCACTGGGTGTCTAAGAAAATAGTATGGGAACAGAAAACCTATGCATCAACCTACCTTTACTTAGGATTTTCTTAGGTAGCTATCGTGATTCAAATAAATGAGCAATTCAGACTCCTTCTCCATTCAACCTGATTTCACAGAGAGTGAACTGAGAAGAGCAGAGATTCATTAGTCTTACTGCTGAGGTGTGGTGACAATTTATAAACCTAGGTCTGAAATAATAGCACAGCAACAAAGAAATTTGTATTCTTTCATTTCACTTTTTCAAGTTCAATAAAAATATAGAATGATGTTTTGGAATGAACCTATGGGTTTTTTACTAGGTAATAAAAGGGATGTTTGTTTTTGAAATTCCCATATGATTTTTCAGAATCCACACAAACTAGTGAGAATACAGTGAAGAATATGGTGTCTCTTGAAAACTCATTTTGAAATGTGCACCTCCTTCAATGTGACTGATTCTCTATTCATTTGAGAGTCTTTGAACTTGCCTTATACTGTTCATATCTTTTTCTAAGCAGAAAATATGGTTTCTATGGTGAAGTAGTAATCAAGATAAATTGACATTATTTTTAAAAAGTGACTTATGAAGAAATTTAAAGATTGTATTTGTCTTGATATTGTCAACAACAAAAGCTATAGGTCATTCTCTTCCAATGAAATTATTGTGGATTGCATGAACATATTTGTTTCCAAAATGAATTGACCTCACAGCTTTTAGATAAAAATATTACTTTACAATATTTCCTTTTGACTACCAAAAATTAAATTTATTTTAACACAGTGGCCTTTAAATAAAGTACAATTGGTTTTACCATATTTGTGGGAAATGTATAACAAGTTCTTGAAAAACTGATTTTTTTTTCCTGTGGAGGTAATATGTCATATGCCACTTCTGAGTGATCGAAAGTCTTGCCTTAGAAATAGGTAGGCAGTCAGATTTATACTCAACAAACTAGCTATTGATCTTTAGACTATATTTACTGATGTTTACTGATATGTATTCCTACATAACCCTCCCTTAAAAAGAACATGAATTAAAAATATGCTCTATTTATACCAACCATTCATTTAATAAATATTTACTAAGTGCATACTCTGTGCCAGGTTGTTATCTATGTTCTGCATAGTTAGTGCTGGTTCTTGTGTTATGTTCTGTGTAATCAGATAAGATTCCTGCCTTCATGGAACTTAAGATCTAGCAGGACCTGAGTTAGTGGTAGGTTTGGTTTGGGAAGATAGAAAAGAAAAACTTATAAACATAAAATTACTTAAAGAATTAATTAAGAAAATGGAGAAGAAAAGTTTTTTGAAGTGAATAAAACAGGGGAATAGAATAGATACCTTACAGACTAGGTGCTGCACTTTATATAAGGTAGAAATTATAATACTTAACATTTATTGAATACTTATCAGGTACCAAATATTTCTCTGTTGACCATCACACAGATGAAGCTATCTCACAAACTAATGGTACAGGTACTGTTATCATCATAATTTTAAATATGCAGATCCTGAGACACATTGTTTCCTTCACTCTTGGAAGACTACACTATTAAGAAAGTATGAAGATGGGATTTTAGCCTATGTAGTTTGATGCAGAAACAGTGTTATCAATCATTATGTTATTTTTGAGGAAATGACGTGTTGCCTCACTGTAGACAGATGAGGTTCAAAGGAAGGGGCAAATTAGAGATCAGAGATAACAGCAAGTACAAAGGTCTTCAGACAAGAAAACTCAGGATATGCTTGGACAACAGAAGGTAGTAGATTGGATTGTAGTGAGTAACTAAAAATGGCATGAAAAAATTGCTTTGGGAATCACCTTGAAGTATATCATATAGGGCCTTGTTAAACCATAGTTAAGAAGTTTGTATTTTATTGTCAGAGCAATACAAAGCAATTAGAGGACATTAAAACAAAAGAGATACCTGATTTGGTTGATATTAATAGAGTCTACTTACTGTATGGAGAATGGCGAGAAGTGGGGTATGGGAGCTAGGCCCGTTGAAAGGCTGTGGTGGTAGTCAAGGCATGAAGTCAGGGCACCTTGAAGTAGGAAAATGGTAGTGGAAATGGAAAGAAAAGGATACATTCAAGATATCTTTTGGATAGGAGGTCAGTAATACTCGATTAATTAGCTGTGTAGGATTGAAGACCAGGTAGGCTGCAGTCCATGGGGTCGCTACGAGTCGGACACGACTGAGCAACTTCACTTTCACTTTTCACTTTCATGCATTGGAGAAGGAAATGGCAACCCACTCCAGTGTTCTTGCCTGGAGAATCCCAGGGATGGGGGAACCTGGTGGGCTGCCATCTCTGGGGTCGCACAGAGTCGGACATGACTGAAACTACTTAGCAGCAGCAGCAGCAGCAGCAGCAGGATTGAAGATAAGTAAGACGTCAAATTCCATTTTCAACGTGTTTCTTTGGAGATGCTTGTGGAGATGTCTAAGTGGAGATATCAAATAGGTAGCTGAAGTTAAAGCTCAAGGGAAAGGTCTGAGCTGGTGGTGTCTATTTGGAATCATCAGGATATAATTGATGTTTAAAGCTATGAGCTCCAATATTTTCTAGGACAGTGTTCCTCAATCCTGATTGTGCTATTGACTCATCTAGGAAGATTTTTAAAAATATAGAACCCATGCTTTGTCTCAATTAGACTCTTTGTGGAGATAGTCCCTGTACCATATTTTGAAAATCTCTCGAAGTTATTTGAAAGAGCAGCCAGGCTTGAGAACCACTGCTCTAGAAGGAGAGAGTAGATAGGCTGTGCTCTGGACCACTCCATTATGTGGAGGTAGAGAATGGGTAAGAACAGAAAAGGGGTGAGAAGCAAACAAACATAACATATTAAACAATGATACAAAGCTAAGAGTCTGGATTCCACAGAGGAAAGTGTTTTAAGAAGGATTGAAGGTCAGTAGAGTTAAGAAATTTGAAGAAGTTGAATAAGATGAGAACCTTTGGATAAGGCAATACGGAAGCTGTTAGCCTTGACAAAGGTAGTCTTGATGAGCTGGTGGAATGGGCGGTGAGAAAGTGGAGGCATCCAAAATCACAATGTGTTTGAAAAGTCTTTATGTGAAGGAGAGCAGAGAAGATGAGTGTTGGTTGGAGGAGGATATAAGAGAGAAAATTCTTCCATTTTATAAATAGGGAGATGTGAAAGTGTTTTTTACATTGATGTGATTGACCTTGGAGGAATTGATCTTGAGAAGGCAGAAAGGATGGCACCGAGAGCTCAACTGGAAGTGATGGCTTTGGATGGGAGCAGAGGTGCTGTTGCCCTGTAAAAAGAGTGAAGACACTGAGATGTTCATCAGTGTGCAGGATGAAAAAGATAACCATCTCATTGCTTCCCTTTCACTCATGAAGGAGGAGGCAGACTCAGCAGCCAAGAATGTGGTGGGTGGTAAGAGTAGGAGATTTGAAGAGAATGAAGGAGCTGTAAACTGTCCATTTTGGAAAGTGGGAAAATAAACTCCATAGAAAAATATATTAAGCTTCAGTGTATTAGGCTTCTTGAATTGCTGTTATACATTTAAAGTAGGAATGGTCAGCAAAGTTGTGTGGATTTTATTTTTTTCCTGGAAATTTTAAGCTGCTTGGGTGAAAATAGTCAAAGATTAGAGATCACTCTGCCAAGTGAGTAATTAAGACAGTGAGAGAGTCCAAGGGAGTTGGTAGCATTTTTTAAGAAGCAACTGTAATAATGAACCATAGGAACCATGCTGGGTAAGGAGAGACGTTTGGAATGGACTTGCTTTTCCTTTTACTCTTTTTGAAGTTGTAATTTTATTTCATCCTGGTCACAGTACAGAAAAGGTCATATTAAGATTTAGAACAAAATGCCTTCTCATTTCTTGGAATGGAGTTGAGTAGGGAGAAGCCAGCACTAGGTTTTATGCATGATTCATAGGAATAAGAGGGAGACTAAGCCCTCTGGGAAAAGCTGATGATTCAAGATCTAAGGAAGTCTAAAGAAGAATTTTCCTGGAGTGGCTGATTCAGTAGTGAAGGCTAGAAGTGCTTCAGTATGTCATGATCACATGATAGGTAATTTTTTTTTTCATTTTTTCTGAGCTCTCTTTCTGCCATAGGGGAGGAAAAAAAAAACGTATTTTTCCTCTATTCATCTTAGGATCATTGGCTGGAGCCCTGAAAATTAGACTGAAAAAAGATGAACAAAGAAAAACACAGAAATTTTTTTAAAAAAAATGCAAGACATGTACACGTGGTAATACACTGTGATGAGTAACTCAACTGGATCATTAGAACTTGAGCTTCTTTAGCATCTTCTTAAAGAAAAATAATTTTGCAGAAATGTGACAAGACAAAGTAAAAGGACTTTGAGCTTCTAAGGGTGGCAAATTGTTGGAAGGCAAGTGTATGGGGAAACTAATGGTAGAGAAGGGCTAGTTTTGGCAAAGTTTGTTATAAGCATTCCTCTGATGTTATCTCTGGGCAGCAAAGGTCTAGAGTTATCTCTGGTCATTAACTTGTGTATTTCCTGGCAGTGAAGGGAGAAAGGACATCTTCACAAATTTATGTCTTGCTTTAGGCAGATAAAAGGAGGGCAGAGAGCTTTTCTTATATCTGCTTTTCCTCAAATGTCTTTGTTTCAAAATAATATATGGCAAAGTGGCATACTTTGGGTAGGCATATTCAGCTACCCTTCATTACCAGGTTTCCATAAAATGTAGTGCCTGCCAATAAGTTTAGGAACTATATTGGTGCTCACTGATAGGAAAGAAAAGGAAGGGCCCCAATGACCCAAGATGTACTGGGCTATGAACATTTATAGCACTGAAGTAAGTTTTCAACATATTGATAAGTGAAATTTTGTCAGTTCTGCAGAGAAAACAAACTAATTTTTACATTAAAGTTTGAAAAGTATCCATTTTATTATAATATATATCATGGCCTTAGATATTTTCATCTCTCAAATCATTACAGTGCTTCCTTTTATGTGCTGTACTGTAAATGCTATGTAAAAACTTTTACATAACTCTATCATGTGGGTGAGGACATGGTGAAGTGTCATTATTAAACCTCTAATACTGCAGTTTCTTCCCTAACCAATGACATACTGAGCTCAATTCTCTCCTGTGTGTCTAAGAGCTTTCCTCTTCAGAATCGATGAAAGTATGATAATTGAATAAATGGATGAATATTAAAAAATCAGTCCTATCAGTGTTTCAGTTCACTTCAGTTCAGTCGTTCAGTCGTGTCTGACTCTTTGCGACCCCATGAATCGCAGCACACCAGGCCCCCCTGTCCATCACCAACTCCCAGAGTTCACTCAGATTCAGGTCCATCGAGTCCGTGATGCCATCTGGCCATCTCATCCTCTGTCGGCCCCTTCTCCTCCTGCCCCCAATCCCTCCCAGCATCAGAGTCTTTTCCAGTGAGTCAACTCTTCGCATGAGGTGGCCAAAGTACTGGAGTTTCAGCTTCAACATCAGTCCTTCCAATGAACACCCAGGACTGATCTTCTTTAGGATGGACTGGTTGGATCTCCTTGCAGTCCAAGGGATTCTCAAGAGTCTTCTCCAACACCACAGTTCAAAAGCATCAATTCTTCTGTGCTCAGCTTTTTTTATAGCCCAACTCTCATATCCATACATGACCACTGGAAAAACCATAGCCTTGACTAGACAGACCTTTATTGGCAAAGTGATGCCTATGCTTTTTAATATGCTATCTAGGTTGGTCATAACTTTCCTTCTAAGGAGTAAGCGTCCTTTAATTTCATGGCTGCAGTCACCATCTGCAGTGATTTTGGTGCCCGGAAAAATAAAGTCAGCCGCTGTCTCCACTGTTTCCCCATTTTTCTGCCATGAAGTAATGGGACCAGATGCCATGATCTTGGTTTACTGAATGTTGAGCTTTAAGCCAACTTTTTCACTCTTCTTTTTCACTTTAATCAGGTTCTTCTTTACTTTCTGCCATAAGGCCCAGTTAGCAGGAACTGTGCCCACTCCAGTATTCTTGCCTGGAGAATCCTGTGGATGGAGGAGCCTGGTGGGCTGCTGTCCACAGGGTTGCACAGAATCAGGCATGACTGAGGCTACTTAGCATGCATGCATGCATTGGAGAAGGAAATGGCAACCCAGTCCAGTATTCCTGCCTGGAGAATCCCAGGGACGTAGGAGCCTGGTAGGCTGCCATCTATGGGGTCACATGGAATTGGACATGACTGAAGCAAGAATACACGGAAGAACTGTACAAAAAAGATCTTCATGACCAAGATAACCATGATGATGTGATCACTAATCTAGAGCCAGACATCTTGGAATGTGAAGTCAAGTGGGCCTTAGAAAGCATCACTACAAACAAAGCTAGTGGAGGTGATGGAATTCCAGTTGAGCTGTTTCAAATCCTGAAAGATGATGCTGTGAAAGTGCTGCACTCAAAATGTCAGCAAATTTGGAAAACTCAACAGTGGCCACAGGACTGGAAAAGGTCAGTTTTCATTCCAATTCCAAAGAGAGGCAATGCCAAAGAATGCTCAAACTACTGACACAATTGCACTCATCTCACATGCTAGTAAAGTAATGCTCAAAATTCTCCAAGCCAGGCTTCAGCAATACGTGAACCGTGAACTCCCTGATGTTCAAGCTGGTTTTAGAAAAGGTAGAGGAACCAGAGATCAAATTGCCAACATCCACTGGATCATGGAAAAAGCAAGAGAGTTCCAGAAAAACATCTATTTCTGCTTTATTGACTATGCCAAAGCCTTTGACTGTGTGGATCACAATAAACGGTGGAAAATTCTGAAAGAGATGGGAATACCAGACCACCTGACCTGCCTCTTGAGAAATCTGTATGCAGGTCAGGAAGCAGCAGTTAGAACTGGACATGGAACAACAGACTGGTTCCAAATAGGAAAAGGAGTATGTTAAGGCTGTATATTATCACCCTACTTATTGAACTTATATGCAGAGTACATCATGAGAAACGCTGGGCTGAAGAAACACAAGCTGGAATCAAGATTGCTGGGAGAAATATCAAGAACCTCAGATATGCAGATGACACCACCCTTATGGCAGAAAGTGAAGAGGAACTAAAAAGCCTCTTGATGAAAGTGAAAGAGGAGAGTGAAAAAGTTGGCCTAAAGCTCAACATTCAGAAAACCAAGATCATGGCATCCGGTCCCATCATTTCATGGGAAATAGATGGAGAAACAGTGGAAACAGTGGCTGACTTTATTTTTTTGGGCTCCCAAATCACTGCAGATGGTGATTGCAGCCATGAAATTAAAAGACACTTACTCCTTGGAAGAGAAGTTATGACCAACCTAGATAGTATATTCAAAAGCAGAGACATTACTTTGCCGACTAAAGTGCGTCTAGTCAAGTCTATGGTTTTTCCTGTGGTCATGTATGGATGTGAGAGTTGGACTGTGAAGAAGGCTGAGTGCCAAAGAATTGATGCTTTTGAACTGTGGTGTTGGAGAAGACTCTTGAGAGTCCCTTGGACTGCAAGGAGATCCAACCAGTCCATTCTGAAGGAGATCAGCCCTGGGATTTCTTTGGAAAGAATGATGCTAAAGCTGAAACTCCAGTACTTTGGCCACCTCATGCGAAGAGTTGACTCATTGGAAAAGACTCTGATGCTGGGAGGGATTGAGGGCAGGAGGAGAAGGGGCCGACAGAGGATGAGATGGCTGGATGGCATCACTGACTTGATGGACTGAGTCTGAGTGAACTCCGGGAGATGGTGATGGACAGGGAGGCCTGGCGTGCTGCGATTCATGGGGTCGCAAAGAGTCAGACACGACTGAGCGACTGAACTGACTGAACTGAGCTGAACTGAAGCAACTTAGCAGCAGCAGCAGGAACTGTTAGTTGACATTTCAGGAGTGTAATTGTGAATGAGGAAAAGACCTTTGCCTCTGTCATCTACATGGTCAAGAGTTACAAGAGTAGATTGGACCAAAAATCAGAAGGTAGCAAGCACCTTAAATGAAGATAAAGCACATTTTAAGGGAATGAACATTAATACTTAATCCATGGGTGACATCTGCTATAGTTAAGCCCATAAAGACTATTAGAAAATTTCCCAGTTAGTAAGAGAAGTAAGACTTCAGTCCAATGATTTGCTTAGCAATTTGTGTGTATTCCTCTATGTTACTGACAGTATTGAGCTTTCCCTGAGCCCTTTGCTCTTGGAAAATAGTGACAGTTAAGTAATTCTGAGAAAGAATTACTACGCAGAACCACTCTTCTCCATAAGACTTAGATAAGACCCCACATGCCCCCTTTGTTTACCTATAGCAAGGCCAGCCACAGGCCCTCCAATTTCCCACTCTTTGTCTCATAAATGGTCAGCTGAACTGTTTGTCCCCTCTGACAAATGGATAGTACCTACCAACTTAACATAATGAAACTCTAGTTAAGCCTCTCTCCTTCTTCCAGAGGCCCCTGTAGTTTGGCCCACCTTTGAACTTAAGCAAGCATTGAATGTGTAACCCACCCCACTTCATGGTCCCTTCCAGGGAATCAGCTGACCTCCAGAAAAGCTTTTCCTGCTTAACTGCATCATTGTTCCTCCTGCTTATTCCATATCCCCACACCCGGTTCTTTCTAGACTTGTTTCTTCCTCCCTGTAAAAGAAAAGCCTTGTGCCTCCCATTTGAGATACATACAGATCATTTGGTCAATATTTTCCCTATTGTGATAGTTGCCCTCCTCATATTCCAAGCCTTTTTCAAATAGAGTCTCTCCTTACCTAAGTTCACATTTGTTTGTTTGTTTTGACACTACACTGGCTATCTGTTTTTAACTCAATGATTTCTTATAAATAAATAATGACATTTATGACCGTAACCCTCTTTCCCCTACATCTGCATTTTTGCACCACTCCTTGAAGATAAGTGAGTGAAGTCGCTCAGTCGTGTCTGACTCTTTGCGACCCTATGGACTGTAGCCTGCCAGGTTCCTCTGAATTTGGCCCTAACACAGTACTAAAATGCATAGTAGGTTTTCTGAGGGAAAATTTTTATTTTATATATCTGGTTCCTATCCTCTACTGATGCCTAGACTACCCTTCTTCATATCTACCCTGATTCTTTGTTTTGCTATATTCCTATCTTCAAGGAAGATCCTTCCCTGGTGGCTCAGAAGGTAAAGCATTTGCCTACAATACAGGAGACACAGGTTTGATCCCTGGGTCAGGAAGATCCCCTGGAGAAGAAAATGGCAACCCACTCCGGTACTCTTGCCTGGAGAATCCCATAAAGGGTGGAGCCTGGCACAGCATAGGGCCAGGTTCATATATCAAAACTGGGCACAATGGGGATATCTTGGGGCTTTCTCAGACACTGACATCTTAGGTGAGCTTTTAATTTGCTTTTAGCCTAAATGTTAACCTAATCTTGGGTTTCTCTGATGGCTCAGCAGGGAAAGAATCCATCTGCAATGCAGGAGACACAGGAGACATGGGTTTGATTCATGGGTCACGAAGATCCCCGGGAGGAGGAAATTGCAGCCTACGCTGGTATTCTTTCCTGAAAAATCCCATGGACAGAGGAGCCTGGTGGCCTGCAGTATGTGGGGTCACAGAGTCAGACACAACTGAAGTGACTGAAGCCACAACCAAATCTCACTGAAGTAAACTTGAATCCCTTGAGGCAGGTATATTTTTTAAATATGCTCTGTTTTTCTCTTAATCTGACATCTAGACAACTCAAGATTTTACATTATTTGGTTAAATGAAATACTATTTGGGAGACCTGACCATGAATTGAGGAATAAGTTCCATTCTAATGAAAGATCACTCCTTAGTAAGTTTCTGGGCTTCCCTAATGGCTCAGGGGGTAAAGAATCTGCCTGCAATGCAAGAAACGTAGGGGATGCAGATTCGGTCCCTGGGTGGGGAAGATCCCCTGGAGGTGGGCATGGGAACCCACTCCAGTATTCTTGTCAGGAGATTCCCATGGACAGAGGAGTCTGGCGGGCTACAGTCTATGGTGGCAAAGAGTCAGACACACCTGAAGCAACTGAGCACAGCATGTTTCTATACAAGCAATATGATACATGCAGAGCTGGCTTGTAAGAACAACTTGTGCTAAGACCTGAAGCATGAGAAAAATTATCCAAGGCTGTCTGGTGTATAAAACCTTGTTAATAATTCTTTTAAGTTCTGAAAATTCTATTCATAGAATTTAATTTGGGGCTTCCCTGGTAGCTCAGCTGGTAAAGAATCCACCTGCCATGCAGGAGGCCCTGGTTCAATTCATAGGTTGGGAAGATCCGCTGGAGAAGGGATAGGCTACCCACTCCAGTATTCTTGGGCTTCCCTGGTGGCTCAGCTGGTAAAGAATATGCCTGTAATGCAGGAGACCTGGGTTCAATCCCTGGGTTGGGAAGATTCCTGGAGAAGGGAACAGCTACCCACTCCAGCATTCTTGCTTGGATAATTCCATGGACTGCATATTTTAATATGACTTTGCATTTTTGCTTAGATCTAGCCCTGGATGCCTTCAGGTGGCCAAAGTTCTATGAAATGACTTGTATCAAAAACTCCTAGGACTTTATGAAATATTTTTCCAGGCCACTCCAGAAAGTAGAGAATTGTTACTGTAAAGAATAGATTTAAAAGTATTTTTCTCAAATATTGAAAAGTATGAGAAGTCATTTTCCTTTGCAGATTTTAAAGTTATAATTTATTCATAAAAGTCACTATTTTGGTGATATATTACATGATGCTATACAATATCATATATATCAAACATGTTTTCCTTAAAATTTCAGATTGGTGATAGTATTTTTTAAATTGTGATAAAACATACATAACATAAATTTTATCATCTAAATCAAGTTGAAGTATACAATTCAGTAGTGTTAATTATCTTCACTTTGCCATGCAACCAGTCTCAAGAACCTTATCATCTTGCTAAATGGAAACTCTTTATCATTAAACAACTCCTCATTTCCCCCTCTGCTAGCCCCTAACAACCACCATTCTACTTTTCTGTGGCTGTGAGTTTGACCACAGGGCTATTTTGGAGATGTTGTAGGTTTGGTTCTACACCACTGCAATAAAGTAAATATCACAATAAAGCAAGTCACAGTTTTTTTGGTTTCCCAGTGCCTATAAATGTTATGTTTACACTATATTGTAGTCTTTGGAGTGTTCAATAGCATTACATCTAAAACAGTGTACATACCTTAATTAAAAACACTTTATTACAAAAAAATGCTGGACATCATCTGACAGTACAAGGTTGCTGCAAACCTTCAATTTGTAACAACAAAACCCCAATATTTTTGAAATGCAATAAAATGAGGTGTGCCTGTATACTAGATAACTCATATAAGTGGCATCATACTATATTTCTCTTTTTGTGACTAGCTTATTTCACTTAGTGTAATGTCCTCAAGATTCATCCACAGTCTGTATCAGAATTTCCTTTGATTTTAACAGGATACAGCATGCTTGGGGCTGGTGCATGGGGATGACCCACAGAGATGTTATGGGGAGGGAGGTGGGAGGGGGTTTCATGTTTGGGAACACATGTAAGAATTAAAGATTTTAAAATTAAAAAAAAAAATTAAAAAAAAAAAAAACTGAATAACATTCCATTGTATGTATATGGCCTTTTTTGTTTATCTGTTCATCTGCTGATGGACATTTGGGTTGCTTCCACCTTTTGACTATCGTGAATAAAACTGCTATATAGATGGCGGTATTTTCAACCAGAGGTAGCACATCCCTCAAGGGCAACTGGAAACATGTGGGAGGTTTTTGGATGTCACAATGACTTGGGTGCTACTGGCATTTTGTGCCCAACTGGCAAGGATGCTAAATATCATGCAATATTTAGAACACAGATGATTCATAATAAAGAACTGTCCTGCTCAAAAAATGCCAACAGCACCCCCATTGAGAAATACTAAATAAATCAGGTCGTTGCTAACCTACTGGGCTCAATTCTTCCACAGAATCCAGTGAGTTTTAAAGCTAGAGTGCAGCTGGTCTTCTCTTAATGTGTATGATAATACTCTTACCTTTATAGTTGAATCTAAGCCTCTGCTCCTTGTGGAGTAAAACTCTATAGCACAGAGCTTTAGGGCCAGGCTTGAGTGCATCTGTTACTATAAGATTTCTGTTACAATGGTAGCATGTAATGTGTGAGGAAAGAAGAAGCTATTAGAATACTTCTTGACTAGGTAAAAAACATCTCTTCCATCCCTACAAATAAATAAGGAAGCATTAGACATGCACAGGATCTAAAATAATATAAAACATGAAATTAAACCATGGTACCTGGATATGGGAATGGGAAACAGTGTGTCTGTGCTGTTCATATGCCACTTGCTTGATGTACTATTTAAAAAATAATAATTTATCAGCAGAAAAAATTTTTTTCAAATAAGAACTCCTCAAAAAAAGAAACTTTTCTTATGTGTGGGTTTTATGATAATGATATCCTTAGCTGTCTTTGTATTAAATTTCGTAGGATTACATTCATAAACAAAATAGTTCCACCTGTTTTTAGAACTGTAAAAATGAAATCATGTTGAATATGTTCTTTTTATGTCATATTTCTTTTACTCAATAATATCTTAATAATATTAATCTTTTTTTAAAAGATTTGTTGAGGAATTTTCATAATTACTAGAAACAGCTCTCCTTTTTTTGAATAGGTTTAATATGTAACATAGGGGATTAGAGCCCAGTATTGAATATGTAATTCTTGCTTTTCATTCTAACTCCAATAAGTGGAGCATGATATATAAATCCAGTAAGAAAATTATCAAAGGAAAATATGATCAGGAAGTTACTGTAGGAAAAATGTTATCTTTCCGTGGAAAACTATACATACTTCTAGGTTATTGGGTTCTAGCTTTATTCCTTACCTTTCAGCCATTTTACAGGCTTTTAAGCTATAGATACTAATATATGTATACATTTTAGCCTCTGTGATGGAGATTTAAATCACATCCTCATTCTCACCACACATATCCATACCCTCTGCCCTGGAAAAACTAGTTTTGCCTTCACTTGCAATTCAATTCCTCTACATCAAGGGTCCCCAACCTCTGTGCCAAGGACCAGTACCTCCTGTCAGATCAGCGGTGGCATTAGATTAGAAATAAAGTGAATAGTAAATGTAATGCCCTTGAATCATCCCGAAACCACATCCCCACCCCCAGTCAGTGGAAAAATTGTCTTCCATGAAATCAGTCCCCGGTGCCAAAAAGTTTGGGGATCACTGCTCCATATAAATTTGTGCTTTTGACTTTTCTTTTGAGATAGTTATAACATCTGTCTGATTTCCTCACATGAGAAAATCTTTACCATGTGGTCATTTTTATATCCATATCAGAGTTGTGATTTTACCTGTTTCTGAACATTATCTTTTAATATTATCAAACAAACATAAACCATTAACTTTAACATCATGAGTAGGGGATAATTATATAAAGCACTCTCACCCTTGCCTTGACAGGGCTTCTCAGGTGGCGCAGTGGTAAAGAATCCACCCGACAGTGAAGGAGACATGGGTTCCATCCCTGAGTCAGAATGACCCCTTGGAGAAGGAAATGTCAACCCACTCCAGTATTCTTGCCTGGGAAATCCCATGGACTGAGGAGCCTGGCAGGTGACAGTCCATGGGGTCACAAAAGAGACAGACACAACTTAGCGACTGAGCACACACACACACACACACACACACACACACACTCACTCACTCACCCTTGACAAGACTTGAAGAAGTCCTCATCTTTGTTTAAGGACTGTCACATTAGGGAAGATGATACATTTCTCGGAGAAGGCAATGGCAACCCACACCAGTACTCTTGCCTGGAAAATCCCATGGATGGAGGAGCCTGGTGGGCTGCAGTCCATGGGGTCGCAAAGAGTTGGACACGACTGAGCGACTTCACTTTCACTTTTCACTTTCATGCATTGGAGAAGGAAATGGCAACCAACTCCAGTGTTCTGCCTGGAGAATCCCAGGGACGGCGGAGCATGGTGGGCTGCCGTCTATGGGGTTGCACAGAGTCGGACATGACTGAAGCGACTTAGCAGCAGCAGCAGCAGCAGCAGATACATTTCTAAGAAACAGAGACTTCGCAACTGTTTAAATCTTGTGCTTTGTAGAGCTGTATCTTCCATTTAGTTAGAATGAATTGATCACTGTTAACCACATTCTTGAATTGTCAAATGCTAAAAGACTTTTATCATCAAAGCTACAACTTAGTATAGATAAAATACTGCCCTATAACTTCCTGGTAAGATCCTCTTTCATCATCATAAACCATAATTGGCTCACAATATTATTAAATAAGTTTAGTGGCATATTAGGAAAGGTATTCTATGACACATTTTTAATAATCTTCATGTACAAACCTATAATGTCTAATGGCCAGGGAAAAAACACCACATAAAACGTTAACATTTCAATATGGCAAAAAAAATGAGACTGAAAATCTTAGTCCTTTGACCTTAGAAAGACTCAGCATGTTGTCCTGAAGTCACTTTGGTGTAGGAAGGCCTTACAAAGTTGTTAATTAATCTAGTGCTGGCACCCTTCAGGAAGAATACCAGAAAATTGGAACACAAAAGAGGTGCAGCTTACCTCACAGTAGGAAAGAAGGGACCTTTTAATTGGATTAAATCACATCACCACAAAATTTATGGATCCTGGCCACTATGCCAAAGAGGTGAGAAAATTTTAAATTAACTCATTAGGTTAGTTGGGAGGGGTTAAACTTTCTATTCACTAAGAAATTTCAAAGGCAAAGTTTATTAATGCAAAGGCATAAATCACAGTCATGAAAAAGATAAGTTCTTGGGAGTTTTGTGACTTACCCTAAGCGGTCCATTATGTCCTGAAAGAACACATTAAGGTTGGCTAGCATCTCTAAGAAGATTCCTGAGGAACATTTTCTCATATAAGTAAAAAGAAAAGGAAGTAAAATACCACTCTATTGTATATTTTCTTACTAAAAGACAAATTCTAATATAGGTATAAAATATATATTGTACATATGCATTAAAAAACAGTATCTACACATGAATCTTACATTTAATTTATCATTTAAAATGTTGAAAAGATTTTTAACAGAAAATATTAATGCTATGGAGCTTTATTATAAATCTTTATATTCAACTGAAGCTTATAAAATATATTTAAGATAATATAATGTTGTAAATTCCTAATTCATCTATCTTGGAAACATCTTGGGCAACTTTAAAAATAATAAATTGTTATAAACTAATTTTTCTGCAATCAAACAAATCAGAAATTGAATTAATTAATTCATATAGAGTCAATTGGAGGACTGATAATAAAACAGATTTTCACAAAGATAATTACTATTTGAAGAGCTGGAAAATAATTGAAGAGATTTGATTGTGTGGATCCTTATTTCTTCAAGGACTGACAGCTTACATCCTGCATTTCTTTGACCCTCTACTTTCTTACTTTTCATCATCCTTCCTTATTCTTACACATAAAGAAAATTTGTCAAATAAACTATTTTAAAAATAAAATTAATTCAACTAATTTTAATGATATATGTATAGGTAGAAAAAATGCCCTCCAGCATTTTTCTTTTCCTGGACTTAATGGTGTCCTGTAATTAGGAACCAGAATAAATTGCCAGTTTTGAAAAGATTGAGATCTCCTCTTAGGGCAGCATTTCATCTTAGATGATTTCTTAAAGTTTATGGAGTGGGGACAAATACTCTCTTCTTGGGTAGCAGGCAAATTATAAAGTAATTGGCTGGAAAAGGTACTTGCTAGTAATTTAGCACAATATTAGTAAGTTCAAGGAGGAAGAAACTATATATACATCTCTGACCTGCCAACTTAAATTTCAAGTTTCCATAGAATGATTTCCTACTAAGAGACAATAACTTTGGTTTTTCTTTGCCGTAAAACCAAAATAGGGGTTTTCTAGCATTATATTTATATCTATATACATGTATTAAAGTGTGGTTTCTATTAACAATAAAATAACCTATCAGCCAATTTATGGAATTGAAAATCTGAAAAGTGGTCAAAGTTGATCACAACTTCTAATTAAAGAAGTCAGAAGAAACTGAAGAGTTTAGCCCATGGGTAAGCTTATAATATTTCTTAAACTTATGCTATGTACATGACATGATATTAAGGGATTTGTAGTTTAACACTAGATAGCACTTCCCAGTCTGATAGAGATATAGACATTCAATGATAATTACAAATCAAATTGTAAGTCTAAGTAATCCATATTTATATGATTTAATTTTAATAAGCTGCAGAGATTTAAAGTGATAATGCTGAAATTTACTTTGTGTTTCCCCAAAGCAGAAATGGTTGAGAAATCTCCCCACCATTTTGTTTTCTGATATACCTTTAAAGGACCATACTGCACCTGAATATCTGAGATAACATTTACTCCTTCTCTTCCTTAATGACTCATATGAGACCTATCTCCATCCTTCTTGATAGCTCCCGTAAGATCTACTGATGACTTCCTTGTTTACCTGCCTCCATAAACCTAGATTTCCTTCTATTTGTTTGAGATGTGCCTCATTAATGAACATGCACCCTTTTACAATAGCCTGAATAAAATAATCCCCTTAACTGTCCAGTTCATTTTGTCTTTCAAAGTTTGGTACCAAGACCAAATGGAATTAGACCTTGCATCCTCATTTACTCCACCCAAATGTAAAGGCTTCTTAGACCCCTTTGTAATCCATTCCTGAGTAGTGGCAATCTGAGGATGAGTCTGATTCCTTTTCCTGTGCTCTGCTTTCTTGTCTACTGTGAAGATACGATTTTGATTCTTTTTGATTACTGGTTTGATTTCTGGTGCTGGCTTCATTTGGTTTCACGCTCTGACCATTTGAGATCTATGTAAATGAATTACTGATTTATAGAGATTTTGCCGCTGTTGTGTGAAAGATGATGTAAATCTGGTTTGTTAGTGTTTTCTATTTGTCTTTTTGACTGTGTTGAGTCCAAGTCAGTGAAGAATTTCATGTCCACCAGAAAGTGGATACCTAGACTGATAGGGTTTATGTTTCTGAGTTAATGCTTGATCTTTGGCTGGAATTTTAGATTTGAGGCTATATGCTTTCTTTGTGTCTGTCTACATATTTGTGTGTCTATAACTCATATCATTTACCCCTCATTGTGTGTATAATATATTCCTACCTCTAGACAGTATCAATAATAAATAAATAAACAAATAAAACTAGTTTCCTTATAGAAAAATGGCACAACATATTTAAAGTGATGAAAGAGAAGAACCTACAACCAACAATACTCTACCTAGAAAGACTCTTGTTCAGATTTGATGGAAAAACCAAAAGCTTTTCAAACAAGCAGAAGTTAAGAGAATTCAGCACCACCAAAACAGCTTTACAACAAATGCTGAAGGAATTTCTGTAGGCAGCATGAGAAAAAGAAAAGCCAAACCTAAAGAAAATAAACCCAAAACAATTAAGAAAATGATAATAGGATCATACATATAGATAATTACCTTAAATGTAAATGGATTAAATGCACCAACCAAAAGACAGACTGGCTGGGTGGATGAAAACATGTGTATGTGTGCACTTCCACTTACCACGTTACTCTACTGAACCCCCCAAATTGTTTGTAATTATTTTTTATTGTTTCATTATGACTTGCAATTGCAGTTATCTTTTATTTTTTGTCTGGCTGTTAATTGTGAAAACTGATCAACATCTTTTACTATTGTGATTATGTGGCTATTCACTTAATACCACTGTATCATGATTGGTCAACAGAAAATAATAGAATTCTATATCACCAAAACTGCCATTTAATAGAAAAGCCTGTAATCACTTTTTAAAATCCAGATGCATATCAGAATTATCTTGGAATGTTTTGAAAACTGCAAATACCCAGGTACTGCTTTCTTTCTCCAAAGCTCCACATATGTTTCTAGTGAGCAGAAATGTTTAAAAACAACTGGACTATATGATGATCTTTTACTTTTATCTAGTTTCACTTTTCCTATTTCATATTCAGTGCTGCCATTTCGTTTAGTTTATGTTTTCCAATTTCTCTATCTCTTCTTTATTTTAATATTCTTTCTCAAGCCTTTATCAAGCATAGTATAAAAGCTTTTGTATGCATATATATGAATAGTATGTATATATTATACAAAGCTTATGAGATTTTGCCTAACTAAAAACTTTGTGACATTTTGATTCCACCTGTTTGACATATTTTGATTCCACCTGTTTGACGTAGTATGAATAGAATGCTAGATTTCTAATTTAAAAAAAAGATACACAGCAAGCCATAAAAGTTTACTGTATAGCACAAGAACTATAGTCAATGTCTTCTAATGACTTATAATGGAAAATAATATGAAAAATTATATACATATACAGATATATATATATATATATATATATATATATATATATATATATCTCTGAATCACCTTGCTGTGTGCACCTGAAACATTTTAAGGAAGCAACAGTTAGAACAGGACATGGAACAACAGACTGGTTCCAAATAAGAAAAGGAGTACGTCAATGCTGTATATTGTCACCCTGCTTATTTAACTTCTATGCAGAGTACATCATGAGAAACGCTGGACTGGAAGAAGCACAAGTTGGAATCAAGATTGCCAGGAGAAATATCAATAACCTCAGATATGCAGATGACACCACCCTTATGGCAGAAAGTGAAGAGGAACTAAAAAGCCTCTTGATGAAAGTGAAAGAGGAGAATGAAAAAGTTGGCTTAAAGCTCAACATTCAGAAAACGAAGATCATGGCATCTGGTCTCATCACTTCATGGGAAATAGGTGGGGAAACAGTGGAAACAGTGGCTGACTATTTTTGGGCTCCAAAATCACTGCAGATGGTGACTGCAGCCATGAAATTAAAAGACGCTTACTCCTTGGAAGGAAAGTTATGACCAACCTAGATAGCAGAGACATTACTTTGCCAACAAAGGTCCATCTAGTCAAGACTATGGTTTTTCCAGTGGTCATGTATGGATGTGAGAGTTGGACTGTGAAGAAAGCTGAGCACCAAAGAATTATGCTTTTGAACTGTGGTGTTGGAGAAGACTCTTGAGAGTCCCTTGGACTGCAAGGAGATCCAACCAGTCCATCCTAAAGGAGATCAGTCCTGGGTGTTCTTTGGAAGGAATGATGCTAAAGCTGAAACTCCAGTACTTGGCCACCTCATGCAAAGAGTTAACTCATTGGAAAAGGCTCTGATGCTGGGAGGGATTGGGGGCAGGAGGAGAAGGGGATGACAGAGGATGAGATGGCTGAATGGCATCACGGACTCGATGGACATGAGTCTGAGTGAACTCCGGGAGTTGGTGATGGACAGGGAGGCCTGGCGTCCTGCGATTCATGGGGTTGCAAAGAATTGGCCATGACTGAGTGACTGAACTGAACTGAACTGATACATCAATAAAATATATATATTAAAAAAAATTTTAAGGTAAAATTTCCTTATAGAAATCAACTCAGAAATGTATTACGAATTCAAATTTACATAATTTAGGTAAATCTTTGGCAAATGAGACTAGCTTTACAGTTTTGGTTTAATAAAATTTATATCTTCTCTGATTTGTCAGTGTTAAGTATAATATACCTATGTATTGTTATTCTACTTGGGTTTGATCATCGTGAAATTATACAAGCTTACTAATCAGATAAGCTAATATTACTTCTTTTTCTTAGTTGAAGTATATTTGATTTACAATATTGTGTTACTTTCAGATATACAACAAAATGATTCAGTTATTTTTTTCAGATCATATTCTATTATAGGTTATTAAAAATATTGACTATAATTCCCTGTGCTATATAGAAAATCCGTGTGGCTTATTTATTTTATGAAGCTAGAATTACTTCTATCAAATGTTTAAGATTATGAGAGAAGTAAATTGTGTTTATCCAAATCATATCATTATTTAGACACACTGTATGTCAATAGCAATTATGTTTTGTATTATTTCAACTTCAACATAATTTCCAAGATTTAAGTAATTTAAAATCTTGTACTGATACTAAATTGAACTAATTAATAGATATTCATTAGGTATCTAGATAATTTTTGAGTAAAATGAAATACTGAGAAGATGATTAGTTAACATAATTTAATTTATATACTTTTCTCTTATTTGTATATGCTATGCTGAGATCATAGATATTTGGATCTACTAATTAACAGATTCATCACTGCCACTTTGAAAAGATAGTGTGTAAGGAAAATTTATGTATATAGACAATTGCAGGAGATTTTCAGAAAAGGAATTTTATCTGTTGTGGTTAAAGCTAGCCAAGATATGATGGGTTTTTAAAAGAATATATTCAAAAAGAGCTTTAGCGTCAAATATTATATTGATACAAGATTTGAATTTGATTTTCTTTCTGTTAAGATGATAAAATTGTCTTGGGTCATTAGTTTGCTCTTAATAAGAGGTTGTAAAATATTCTTTTAAAATAGTTATTTTTTATTGTGACATAATTGACATATAACATTATGTTAGTTTTAGGTATACAGCATAATGATTTGACATTTGTATGTATTGTGAAATGATCACAAGAAGTCTAGCTAACACCCATCACCGTACATTGTTACAAAACCGTTTTTTCTTGTGATGAAGATCTACTCTCCTAGCAACTTTCAAATGTGCAATACAGTATTAACTATAGTCACCATGCTATACATTACATGCCTATCCTTTCATTATTTTATAACTGCAAGTTTGTATATTCTGACCCCCTTCATCCATTTTTCTGACTCCCAATCCTTGCTTCTGGCACTGCCAATCTGTTCTCTGTGAGCTCAGTGTAAGATATTATTCTTTATGTAGCCTGTCAAGACAGCAAAGATTCTGTCTTAACAGAATAATCTTTTATTGTTTGTGTTGGTTTTATTAAATTCTTGATTATTTAAGAAAACGAAGTTTTCTCACTTAGGAAAGAGCTAACGTTCTTTACCTCCTATGTTTATTTTTAAAAATATTCATCACTTTGGTTTAAGCAGATATCTAAGTATTTTTTCTTGGTAACATGTGATCCTATCTTAATACCATTTGTTACTTTTGCCTTCCCAAAATGGAATCCTAATTGATGTTTTTCACACATACTATTCATTGCCTTTTGTGGGCCCCTAGAAAATCAAAACGGATTTGCTCTTTCACCCTGGAAAGTTGCTCAATATAATTAGGTTTATGAGGTTTGATAGCTAACTATTGATTTATTTGATTGATGAGTTGCACAGGAAGCATTGTCAAATCAGAAGAGATGCTTAGCCTTCTCTATATTAAATATGTATAGGTAAACTGGTAATAATATTTCAGCAAGGATATGCAGCTTGGGAAGTTCCTAGAGAATTCTATAAAATTGTCAATACCCTACCTGTCCATAGCACATTTCTACTTATCAAGGTCTTAATACTGCTTGTTTTGATATTACACAGAAATAGGATATAATTGGAAACATTAGTTTTACAACCAAGGTCTTGCCTGGAATGTCATGGGTCAAGAGTGATACTTACATAATAAAATATGACTAGACACTTGTGATGTAATAACATTGACTTTATGGAACCAATACTTACAAAGCCTTCCTGAGAAGCTAGTCTGATGCCTGGCTTACAGGGTTAAGTTTACAGGTAAAGAAGGAGGGTCACTTCCTGGCAGGCCCAGGAAACAGAAGGGAAGAATTTGCCCAAATCTATATTACTACAGGTGGATCCTTATTGTGAGTTCTTGTCTTGGCTTCTCTGTCTCAAGGGGCTTTGAAAAAGCCAATAAAAATTATAAATCCAATAAAAAAATGGGATTGGATTTTTATCCAATCCGATAAAAAAAAGTTGTGATATCTGGCATATATATATATACACACTGGAATATCATTCCATCATAAGAATGAGGAAATCCTACCATTTGTAATAATATAGATGGACCTTGAAGTTGTTATGCTAAATAAAATAAGTCAGAGACAGGTACATACTGTATGATCTCAGTTACATGTAGAATTTAGAAACAAACAAACCCACTTAAAAAAAAAGTGAACTCACAGAAAAAGAGATCAGTCTTATGGTTAACAGGGGTGTAGGGTGGGGAAGGGAAAACTGGAGGAAGGTGGTGAAAAGGTATAAACTTTCAGTTATAAGACAAATAAGCACTAGAGATGTAATGTACAACATGGTGACTATAGCTACCACTGCTGTATCATATAAAGAAAAGTTATTAAGAGAGTAATCCTGAGTTCCCTTCAGAAGGAAAATCTTTTTTTCCCTTTTTTCCTTTTATTTTTATTGTATCATTACAAGAATATGTATGTTAGCTGAGCCTACTATGGTAATCATTTCACAATACATGTAAATCAAATCATCATGATGTACACCTTCATCTTATACTGTGATATATGTCAATTATTTCTCAGTAAAATGAGGGAGAAAAATCCAATCTGAGCTTCTGTAAAATCCAATCAAAATAAATTATGAATATTTCCACACACACAAAAAAAAAAAACCTTTAAAAAACCTATAGGGTAAATGAACATTCTTGCTTCACCTATGTAAGCAATTAGGCCAAATCTAATGAGACCAGTCTTACTTTGCGGTTAAGAATAATCTTTCCGGGCTTGCCTGGTGGCTCAGTGTAAAGTATCTGCCTGCCAGTGCAGGGGACACAGTTTTGATCCCTGATCTGGAAAGATCCCACATGCCACACAACAACTCAGCCCATGAGACACAACTACTGAAGCTTGAGTGCCCTAGAGTATATGCTCCACAACAAGAGAAGCCACCACAGTGAGAAACCCATGTGCCACAACTAAAGAGTAGCTCCCATCCTCCATAACTAGAGAAGAGCCCAATCAGCAACAAAGACCCAGCACCTCCAAAAATAAATAAAATTTGAAAAAAAGAATAATCTCTCTTTGGGAATTCTGTGGTGATCCAGTGGTTAGAACTCCACACTTTCACTGCCAAGGACCTGGGTTTGATCCCTGGTCGGGGATCTAGGGTTTCACAAGGTGTGTGGTGCAGCCAAAACAAACAAAGACAAAAACAAAAAAAGAGTAATCTTTCTTTGAGGTTACTTTTAATGAAAAAAGTGGAGATTATAGAGAGAAACTTTGTGTTTCAATGGGAAACTATGTATTATCTCTATCAAATCCTTCTGAATTAACCTATTTCAATCATATGCATTGTCTTTGATCTGTTTTGCTCCTTTTTGTAAATTGTGGTAACTAATAGATACTTAAGTGTCTTGCCTGGTAGAGATTGTATTGACTTCTCCTACCATGGAAAAACTCAGTTTGGGTTTCTAGTTGCAAATTTGACTGTATTCTGTTACCTTGCCCAAATTGTCAAACCTTATCAAATTTTCAATTCTTCATGTTTCTATCAATATCTGATTATAATCTTCTAAACCAAGATTTCTAATTTTTCTCCCTGCTGCCTGACTTGGAGTCACTAAGAACTAAAATCTCACTATCCATTCCCTTATTGGAACTCTAGGTTACCTTATAGCTGACCCTGTGCTCCAAGATCTGAAAGAAGACTTGCTAGCTGAACTTCAGTGACTTTGTGTAAACGTCCAGAAACTCCTCACCACAGCAAGACTATGTATGGTATATAAATCTCCTTGGGGAAAATGCTGTTTGTACTACTATGGAAGTCTGGCTAAGTGTTTGGGTCATGCATGTCCATATATGAAATGTTGCCAGAACTGTCAACAACATTATTAAGAACATTGACATCCTAGTTAACTCAATAAGTGGTGCTACATAACTGAAAAATTTTACTCTACCAACCTCTTGGAATCCACTAGTCTAGTCCCTCTCAAAGTTCAATTTCTGGCTCTTTATATGTTGCAGCCATTTATATATTTCTCCTTTTTCATTTAGACAATCTTCTTTCAAGATGCCTTATCCCATCAGAAAATTACTAGAGCTAATCAGTGAATTTAGCAAAGTTGCAGGATATAAAATCAATACACAAAAATAACTTGCATTTCTATATACTAACAATGAAAAATCAGAAAGGGAAATTAAGGGATCAATCCCATTCACCACTGGAACAAAAAGATTTAAATACCTAGGAATAAACTTACCTAAGGAGACAAAAGAACTGTACACAGGAAATTATAAGACACTAATGAAAGAAATCAAAGATGACATAAACAGATGGAGAGATATTCCTTTTTCCTGGGTAGGAAGAATCAATATTGTGAAAATGACTATACTACCAGATGCAATCTACAGATTCAATGCGATCCCCCTCAAATTACCAATGGCATTTTTCACAGAACTAGAACAAAAACTTTAACAATCCATATGGAAACACAGAAGACCCTGAATAGCCAAAGAAGTCCTAAGAAAGAAGAATGGAGCTGGAGGAATCAACCTTCCTGACTTCAGATTATACTACAAAGCTACAATCATCAAGACAGTATGGCACTGGCACAAAAACAGAAATATAGACCAATGGAACAAGATAGAAAGCCCAGAAATAAACCCATGCACCTAATGGGTACCATATTTTTGACAAAGGAGGCAAGAATATACAATCGGGCAAAGACACCCTCTTCAATAAATGGTTCTGGGAAAACTGGACAGCTACATGTACAAGAATTAAACTAGAACAATTCCTAACACCATACACAAAGATAAACTCAAAATTGATTAAAGACCTAAATGTAAGACCAGGAACTACAAAACTCTTAGAGGAAAACATAGGCAGAACACTCGATGACATAAATCAAAGCAAGATCCTCTATGACCCACCGCCTAGAGTAACGGAAATCAAAGCAAAAGTAAACAAGTGGGACCTGATTAAACTTAAAAACTTCTGCACAGGAAAGGAAACTATAAGCAAGGTGAAAAGACAACACTCAGAATGGGAGAAAATAATAGCAAATGAAAACCTGACAAATGATTAGTTTCCAAAATATATAAGCAGCTCATACAACTCAATGCCAGAGAAACAAATAACCCAATTAAAAAGTGGGAAAAATACCTAAGCAAACATTTCTCCAAAGACGACATACAGATGGCTAACAAACACATGAAAAGATGCTCAAAATCGCTCATTATTAGAGAAATGCAAATCAAATCTACAATGAGATATCACCTCACACCAATCAGAACGGCCATCATCAAAAAGTCTACAAACTATAAATGCTGGAGAGAGTGTGGAGAAAAGGGACACTCTTGCACCGTTAGTGGCAATGTAAATTGATACAGCCACTATAGAAGACAGTATGGAGATTCCTTAAAAAACTAGGAATAAAACCACCATATGACCCAGCAATCCCACTCCTAGGCATATACCCTAAGGAAACCGAAATTGAAAAAGACACATGTATCCCACTGTTCATTGCAGCACTATTTACAATAGCTAGAACATGGAAGCAACCTAGATGTCCATTGATAGATGAATGGATAAAGAAGTGGTGGTATATATACACAATGGAATATTACTCAGCCATAAAAGGGAATGCATTTGAGTCAGTTCTGATGAGGTGGATGAACCTAGAACCTATTATATAGAGTAAGGTGACAGAGAAAGAGAAAGGTAAAGATCATATTCTAATGCATATATACAAAATCTAGAAAAATGGTACTGCAGAATTTATTTACAGGGCAGCAACAGAGAAACAGATGTAGATAATAGACTTATGGACATGGGGAGAGGGGAGGAGAGGGTGAGATGTATGGAACGAGTAACATGGAAACTTACACTACCATATGTAAAATAGATAGCCAATAGGAATTTGCTATATGGCTCAGGAAACTCAAACAGGGGCTCTATATCAATCTAGAGGGGTGGGATGGGGTGGGATGGAGTGGGAGATGGGAGGGAGGTTCAAAAGGGAGGGGATATATGTATATCTATGGCTGACTCATGTCGAGGTTTGACAGAAAACAACAAAATTCTGTAAAGCTATTATCCTTCAATAAAAAATAAATTAATTAAAAATTAAAAATTAAAAAATAAATTTAAAAAAAGATGCCTTATCCCTAGAACTCTAAAACAACTGACCTTTGCCGCTAACCTCAAGAGATTGTTCAACTGGCTTTATAGGAACAATGCCAACAAGAATCCTTGAGGGACTAATTCTTAAACATTGCTTTGTCCCACTCAGATGGTTTATGAATATGTCTGAGATGTTTAACAGCAATGATACTTATTCATTATGAACCAATGAGGGGGCTAACATTGTTGAAATTTATCTGAGCCCTATGCCCCTGGGAAGCAGTGATGGTTAAAAAATCTCCCATCCTTATGTGTTCTGAGGATTGGCTAAGCATAAAAGATCTTCCTGCTATCCCATATCCTGAGACAAAACTCACCTCCACTATTCCTCTACAACTCAGATCTAAGATCAGCTTCCATCCTTCCTGTGACTGTACTAAAACTCACCAACAACTCCCTTGTTCAACTCCCTCTATAAAATACCAACTCTCCTTCCTTTTCTTTGAGATGATATTCATTAATATAACATGCTCTGAATAAAGTCACTTCCTTAATTGTCCAGTGCATTCTGTCTTACACAAATGTTAAGATCCAATAAGTGAAGTCGCTCAGTCATGTCCAACTCTCAGTCCATGGGATTTTCCAGGCAAGAATACTGGAGTGGGTTGCCATTTCCTTCTCCAGGGAACCTTCTCCAGGGAATCTTCCCGACCCAGGGATTGAATCCAGGTCTCCCGCATTGTAGGCAGACGCTTTACCGTCTGAGCTACCAGGGAAGCCAGTGACGCTTTATTTCATGGGCAAGAGTAAAAACTCTTAGGTAAAAAATAACTCTTTACTAACATGGACCATGACATTTATCAGAAAAAGATGAATAAGATTCTGTAATAACCCAACAAATATTGTAAGTATTATGACATATTCACTAAAATAGGAATGAAATTGCTTTCAATTTTTTGCTCAAAATACTTTACCTGTCCTTAATCATCCCATCGACAAAAAGGAAGTGATCATCACTACAAGTAGCTGAAAATTTGGAAGTCACCTTGGGGAAATAACCAATGGGCCTTCAGGAGGGTTTGGGTAGTGTTTGCAGGTCTCTCTAACTAGTTTTGCCCCTTTTTTTCCTAAAAGCATTAATACAAGGCTCTTTGAGTAAAATATTTGCTAATGGCTTGGAAAAATGGAGAGACAGTAAAACAGAACATAGACAAGAGAGTGCAAATGTACAAATTAAAAATGTACATTAAAATCTTCACCCCATAGTTTGTCTATGATCCCACTCAGGAACACCCTTCATTGGTAATGCTTCTACTTCTTCCCATTAGGATAACTCTGGTTCCTCCCTCTTCTGCTTCCAGATCTTCAAGTCTTTCAAAACTTTTATCACTTAATTGCTAAAAATTGTGAAATATTACAAACACACAGAACATAGTGTGAAAAGACAATTTTCAGGAAAGGTAAGATCATGACTCATGCAGATATAAAAGTGAACACTTGTTAAATAATTTATTTTATTCATATGCTATGAGGGAACCAGGCAGATGTTATAATCAGTGCAAAATGTAGTTTTATGGCACATATTGTGTCAGTGATTTCATGGGTGTATCTAGTCTCCAAACTCATCATCATGATTTATACATTAAATATGTACAGCTTCTTGTATGTCAATCAAACCCCAATAAAGTGGTCAAAAGAGGAAAAGTCAAAATAGCATGCATTGAGTGAGTTGAGGAGGGGAAAAGAATTTCTGATTTTTATTATTTATAATAATAAATACATTTGAACATTATTTGATTTCCAAAACCGTTTATGTGTTACTTTGATAAAAATAGAAAATAAAAACTGAACATATAAATATTATGGCTAGTGCAGTATAGCAGGAAGAGTTTTGAGTTAGGAATCAAAATTAAAAAACTATTGATTACTTTAAAAATAACACACTTATATGGAGTAAAGTAATGTTGAGATTAATGGTAAATGGAGACAAACTGTGGTTTTCATTTTGGGCTGTGGGAGAGGAAGTCAATTAAATCTTTATCAGCCAGGCCAGTTTAATAGGCTACAGAAATTTAATGTGACATTGTTGAACTTTATTTGAGCCCTGTGTCTGTAAATTACCTCCAGATTATGAAAGTTTTAAGTTAAAATGTTTGTCACTCAGTGGTGTCCTACACTTTGTGACCTCATGGACTGTAGCCTACCAGGCTCCTCTGTCCATGGAATTCTCCAGGCAAGAATGTTGGTGTGGATGGCTGTTCCTTTCTCCAGGGGATCTTCCCAACCCAGGGATCAAACCTGGGTCTGTTGCATTGTAGGCACACTTACCAACTGAGCCACCTGGCAGAATCTGCCTCTAGATTATAAAAGGTGCAAAATAGCTCAAAGACAATGAACAGAGCTAGACTCCGATAACTCAGAAGAGTGTGCTATATAAGATGTATAGTTTGTCATTTAAATATATTTTTTTTTCTATAGTAGACGTGCATTGTCATGTTGTGGCTCAGTCGCTAAGTTGTGTGCAACTCTTTGCAACCCCATGGACTGCAGCACACCAGGCTTCCCTGTCCTTCACCATCTTCTGAAGTCCACTAAAGTTCACGTCCTTTAAGTTGGTGATGCTATCTCACCATCTCATCCTCTCTCTCTCCCTTCTGCTTTCAATATTTTCCTGCAGCAGGGTCCTTTCCAGTGAGTCGGCTCTTCGCATCAGGTGGCCAAAGTTTTAGAACTTCAGCTTTAGCATCAGTCTTTCCAATGAATATTCAGGGTTGATTTCCTTTAGGATTGACTGGTTTGATCTCCTTGCTGTCCAAGGGATGCTCAAGAGTCTTCTCCAACACCACGATTTGAAAGCATCAGTTCTGTAGCACTCAGCCATTATTATGGTCCAACTCTCACATCCGGACAGGACTACTGGACATACATGTAGACATGTATGTAACCTATTTAAGAAAAAGAGGTATTTTTTCTTTTTTTACTTTAATATTTTAGATCTCCATTTTAAGATATTCTGGAGAAGGAAATGGCCCCTCCAGTATTTTTGCCTGGAGAATTCCATGGACAGAGAAGCCTGGCGGGCTATAATTCATGGGGTTGCAAAGAGTCAGACATGACTGAGCAACTAACACTTTTACTTTTATAAAGAAATAAATATATATTATATATATTTAAAATATATTACATATATTATATGTATAATATATCACATACATTACATATATATAATATATTATATATAATATATACTATATAAAATAATATAATATAAAAATATAAATATGAATATAGTAGAAATATAAATATAAAAAGAAAGAAATATAAATTATAATAAATACAACTAAATTGTCAAACCATTCTATTGCCATCCCCTTCCTATCCAAAAAGTTACCACTGCCTTGAAGCAATTATATATTCTATCCAAACACTTTTTTGTACTTTTACTACTAATGTAAGTGCCTACAAAAAAATAGACTTGTAATTCTGCACTTAACAGTTTAGAAAATTATATCAAGAATGTGAATTATAATCAGATTTTCTAATTTTAAGCTATCCTGTATTTCTGATATAAAACAATTAAAACTTTTGAGTTATTAAAAACATATAGCTAAATTTGATTTTCTAATTTTGGGGGTCTTTTTTTACAAACAGGATTTGTCTTAATTTTTCTTTCTCATATTGCCATGGCTGATTTTGGCATGAAGGTTATACTCATTTCATAAAATGATTTGGGTAATTTCTCTCTCTTCCATTCTTTGGAACTGTTTGCCTAAAATAAGAATGACCTAGTCTCCAAAGTTTTGTTAAACCGTCATGTGAAAACTTCAAGTTGATTTCACCCACCATCTACTAGGTTAACTGGTGATTTAATTCTTTAAGAGTTATAGATCTATTTAGACTTTTAAAAATTTCTTATTGAATTGATTTTTATACTTTTTTCCAGGAAATTTTCCATTTTATCACATTTTTTTTACTTAGTTGATATGAAGTTGTACATGATATACTCTTTTTAATTTTAATTTTATTGGAGTAGAGTTGATTTTCAAGTTTCTGTTAGTTTTAGGTGTGTAACAAAGTAATTCAGTTATACATCTATATACATATATATATATATATATATTCATTCTTTTTAGATTCTTTTCTCATATAGGTTATCCCAGAATATTAAGTAGAGTTCCCTGTGCTATACAGTAGGTCCTTGTTGGCTATCTATCTTATATATAGTGTGTGTATGCTTATTCTAAGCTCTTGATTTATCCCTGCCCACCACATTCCCCCTTTGGTAACCATAAGTTTGCAAACCATACCTTAAAACCAGTTTATTTTGTAAATAAGTTCATTTGTATCATTTTTTAAAATTAGATTCCACATACTTCATGGGTCCATCCATGTTGCTGCAAATAGCATTATTTCATTCTTTCTATGGCTAAATAGTAGTCCATTGTATATGTGCACCAAATCTTTATCCATTCATCTGTCAATGGACATTTAGTTTGCTTCCATATCTTGGTCATTGTAAATAGGTATTCCCTTTTTTGATTATCAATTTTATTGCTATAAAAATACATAATATAAAACTTACCATTATAACTTTTTGAAGTGTATAGTGCAGTAAAGTATATTTATATTGTGCAACCAATCTCTAGAACTGTTTCATCTTACAAAAGTAAAACTTTATACTCATGAAAAAACAACAACCCATTTTCCCCACCCCCTAGCCCCTGGCAACCACCATTCTACTTTCTGTTTCTGTGAATTTGACTACTCTACATCATTCATGTAAGTAGAACCAGCCAATGTTTGTCTTTTTGTAATTGACTTATTTTACTTAGCATCATGTCTTCAAGGTTCATCTGTGTTGTAGCTTGTGTCAGAGTTTCTTCCCTTAACAACGTTGAATATTTTCCATTGTGTATTTTTGCTTATTCATTTATTCATTGAGGAATGCTTGGGTTGTTTCCAACTCTTGGTTATTGTGAATAGTGCTGCTATAAACTTGGGTGTGCAAATATCCCTGAGATTCTGCTTTCAAAACTTTTGGGTATATATCCAGAGGTGGGATACCTAAATCATGGTAATTCTATTTTTACTTTTTTGAAAAACTGCCATGCAGTTTTCCATAAAAGCCACATCATTTTATAATATATTCCTACCAACAATGCACAAGGATTCCATTTTCTTCACATCTTAGCCAATACTTATTTTATGTTTTTATTTGTTTGGATAGTAGCTATCTTAATGAGAGTGAGTTGGTATCTCACTGTGGTTTTAATTTGCATTTCCCTAATGATTAGTGATATTGAGCATATTTTCTATGCTTGTTGGCCATTTTTATAATCATTTTTGGAGATGTTCTATCAAGTTGTTTGCCCATTTTTTAACTGGGTTGATCTTTGTTGTTGAACTGTAAGAGTTTTTCTAATATTCTGTATATTAACCCCTTATCAGATATATGATTTGCAAGTATTTTTCCAACTTCATACGTCGCCTCTTCTCTCTGTTTATTGTGTTCATGGTCTACTCTAATAGGCAACAAATTTTGCCATAACTACTGCAGTCATGTATTCTTTTTCACTTTTAATATTGGGTATATACCATCTTTCTCTCTTACTCATACACACACACACACACGCACACACACAGACACACACACTTCCTTCATAAACTGACCAACCTTTTCATAGCTTTTTATATTGTTCGTCTATTTAGATAGACAACTTCTGTTTTTGTTAATTTTTTCTATAGTTTTTTTTTCTTTGATTAATGCTTATTTTATTTGCTTTGTTCTGCTTTTGTTTTGGTTTTTATTTTTTCATACTCCTCCCCCCCCCTTTTTTTTTCAAAATCTTTTGACTTGGTTGCTGTGTATTTGATTTTTCTTTTCTAGTCTATGTATTTAATTTTATAAATGTGCCTTTGGTTGTTTTTTAGTGTCATCCTCAAAGTACTGATAATGTAGATTTTTCATTAGTGCCTGAGATTTCATATTGTTCATAAAAGTGTGGAACAATTTTATTTATTCTGCTCAGGACTTATGCTTTTATTTCTAAGTATCAATATCTTCTGTGTGTACTAAAACATATCTCAGCCATCATCCCTTCTAGTAACACCTAGTGGATAATCTCTCTACTCTTTTCTCCTTCAGGAACATATACTAAAAATATATTAAACTTACATTTCATCCCCATTTGCTCTTAAACTTTATTTTTCTATTTTCCATCTCTTTTTTTCTCTATATAGTGTCTTGAGTAATTATTCCTCACATCCATCATCCAGATCACTACTTATCTATTCAGCTGAGTCTAATTTGCTTTTGAACAAAATGTGCATTTAATTATGACCATATTTTAGATATAGAAAAATTTTAAATCTGTTTTATTTTTATTCTCCCAAATCTGTATTTCCCCAAGGAACAGGTTTTAACTTTTCAGAGCAGATTTTTTTTTGTAACACACAGTAGACAGTCAAAATTCCCTTGCTGGTTAGTGGTTATTTCCCGCCGCCCCCCCCTCTGGTACTCACTTTAGCAGAGGATGCAGATTTGTGGATATTTTCTGGGGCCTCACTTCCAACTTCCAATCTCATAGAAGTTCTGCATTTCTTTTCCTATGTGACATAAAAGCCAAAGACCTTGGCTTTTTACCCAATCACCTTTTCTCAATGTAGCAGTAGTAATAATACATGAAACAGTTATTAGCACTTCATTTCCATCTTTATTTCTGAAAACTTGGATGGAAGATTGCTCTTTCTTTCTCATGAAATGAGCTATGCACTAACTTTTTGTTGTTCTTATAGCCAGCATCCCCAGGTGGTTTTATAGTTTTGTTTTTTATTTTGTTTTTGCTTAATTTTAGTTGTTATCATTCCACAATGGGCTTAATGATCTTCCTCCTGAACTGCCAAAGAACTAGTTCCAAATTCCAGCTACTTGGTTATGCAGAACAATTTTGTTTTCCTTTTGTTATATTTTCCAACTTCTAAATGAATCTTCTCCAAAAGCCTTATGAAGATAACCTTACAGAGAAAAGACCAGAAGACCAAACTGCCTTTCTCCCAATTTTAGAGCTCCCAGCTTAAATTGTAACCATTCTTTAGGTTGACATTTCTTTTCTCTAGTATATAGTACGTTAAGCCAAGAATTTAATATAATGTATGCAATACCTATTTCAATCTTGGTGTGCACTGGTGAAAAGCAAACAATCAACGGTAGTGATAGCCATAATATATGCTATGTTGGGGAGATGTTCCTTGAACATTATCAAATGAATCAGTGTATGGGGCAGCAGGGAGTGAGAATGCTGACCTTCAGAAGAGAAACCTTATAGGATATGCCCATTGTCTTCAAATGTTTTGTGCATTGCTGTGTAGAACATGAATTAATTTAACTTGTTCTGAAGTACAGTAGATGTTCCAGTGGGTACATTTATAAAGATGTAGATTTTTGCTAAGTAGAATATGAATTGTCACATATAAAATGGCTTGTCTTTGGCAGTAATCAGCTTTGGAAGAACTTTAGCAGTGGTAGCTGACTCTGTCACAGGTGTTCTAAGATTTTGGCAAGTGGAGGAAGTTTGAACTAGATAGCTTTTAATGTCTCTTTCAAATTGAAGATTCTTCTTTTCTATGAAGCTCCCACATCTTGAAGCTCTGCTATATTGCATTTTAGTACTGTGAATTGGTGGGAGATTTGTTAATGATTAAAATAGACAGGTAGCTATAGATTTTTGAGGAAATAGAATTTGAAGGTTAGAGAGTATAAATAGATGAGCCAATCATTCTAATATCACTTTATCTCTGCCACCGGGCTGTTCCTTGTTATGAATTCTCCTCCTTGTTTAGATGGATATACTATCTCAATTCAGTTCAGTTCAGTCACTCAACTGTGTCCAACTCTTTGCGACCCCATGAATCGCAGCACGCCAGGCCTCCCTGTCCATCACCAACTCCCAGAGTTCACTCAAACTCATGTCCATCGAGTCAGTGATGCCATCCAGCCATCTCATCCTCTGTCGTCCCCTTCTCCTCCTGCCCCCAGTCCCTCCCAGCATCAGAGTCTTTTCCAATGAGTCAACTCTTCGCATGAGGTGGCCAAAGTACTGGAGTTTCAGCTTTAGCATCAGTCCTTCCAGAGAAATCCCAGGGCTGATCTCCTTCAGAATGGACTGGTTGGATCTCTTTGCAGTTCAAGGGACTCTTGAGTCTTCTCCAGCACCACAGTTCAAAAGCATCACTTCTTCGGCACTCAGCTTTCTTCACAGTCCAGTTCTCACATCCATACATGACTGCAAGAAAAACCATAGCCTTGACTAGACAGACCTTTGTTGGCAAAGTAATGTCTCTGCTTTTCAATATGCTATCTAGGTTGCTCATAACTTTTCTTCCCAGGAGTAAGCATCTTTTAATTTCATGGCTCCAATCACCATCTTCAGTGATTTTGGAGCCCCCAGAAATAAAGTCTGACTCTGTTTCCACTGTTTCCCCATCTATTTCCCATGAAGTGATGGGACAGGATGCCATGATCTTCGTTTTCTGAATGTTGAGTTTTAAGCCAACTTTTTCACTCTCCTCTTTCACTTTCATCAAGAGGCTTTTGAGTTCCTCTTCACTTTCTGCCATAAGGGTGGTGTCATCTGCATATCTGAGGTTATTGATATTTCTCCTGGTAATCTTGATTCCAGCTTGTGTTTCTTCCAGTCCAGCATTTCTCATGATGTACTCTGCATAGAAGTTAAATAAGCAGGTCTAGCCTATGTGAAACCTAGGGCCACCAAATTTATGAATTTATATCCCTGCTATGTCATAAAATATTTTGGAATTCTAGTGTCAAAATTCTTTGATTCTTTCTATGCCCAAATTAAAACCTTTTGTTTCTGAAATGTCCCTTCCTTTTTCAACAACAGTAGGGCTTTTTCTCATCATTATGGTCAATCTATATTTATTTCTGGCTGCTTTTTAAAGCTACACTCAACCTTCAGCTTTAAAACTTATGTACCACTAAGTGCCCTAGGTTAAATTTTATCTCCCTCAGGAATTGATATGTTGAAGTCCCAGTACCTCAAAATGTGATCTTATTAGGCTATAGGGTAGATGTGTTATTGAACCAAATTTGGGTCCACTCAGTCATGCACAGTAAAACCATTCTATTGACACCAAGTTGTGGTGAAGGAAAATGCAGGGTTTATTGTGAGGCCAAGCAAGGAGTCTGGGCAACAAAAGCATAAAAGACCCAAACTCCCTGATGGATTTCAGGGAAGCATTTTTAGAGCAAGGTGAAGGAAAGAATCCCGGGTATGTGATCAACTGGTGCACAATTCTCTGATTGATTGATGGTGAAGTAACAGGGTGACGTCAGGGGGGTTAACATTATCAATCTTCAGGCTTCCAGCTGATCTGGCAGCTACATGCTTCTGGTCATCATACAGTTAACCTCTTCCATTGGGTGGGGGTTTTAGTACCTATAAAACAACTCAAAAATGAACACCAGACACTGTTATCCATGTCTTTCAGGGAGGAACTAAAGATTCTATGACTGCTATATGACTGATCCATTGTTAAATTGTTACCAGTTCTCCTGGCCCAACTGTTATTTTTTCTTGCTACGTGTTCACATTCTTTCAATAATTAATTCTTGGGTCAGTTTTTGCAACTCAGGGGAAGCCCAAGACTCTAAAGCTTTTCTATAAAGAAGAGTCAGGCAGAGGACCTGGGGATCTGTCCTGGGAAGGCCCGAGAGAGTTCTTAAAGATGACAATCCCCCCTTTCCTTGGATACTTCTGAATCTTGAGGGGAACAGCTGTGGGACAAGAAAGGGAATAAAAGCTTTGGATAAAGAAGTTAATGTAAACTTGGCAGAGAAACTTTATTTTAGGGGGACTTGGTTTCAGATATAGATGTAATTTGTTAAGATGAGGTCACACTGAAGTAGGGTGAGCCCCTAATCTGACTGATGTCCTTATAAGAGGGGGGAATTGGAACATAGATATGCACATAGAAAATTATCATATGAACATAAAGACAGAGATTGGAGTGATATGTCTATAAGCCACAGAAGGCCAAAGAATTGCCAGCAAACCACTGGAAGCTGGACAGAGGCATAGAAAAGATTCTCCCTCATAAATCTCAGAAAGAACCAACCCTGCCAACACCTTGATCTTAGACTTTAAGCCTCCAGGACTGAGAGACGATAGAGGTTTGGTGTTTAAGTCACCCATTGGGTAGTACTTTGTTATGGTAGCTGTAGCAAACCAGTACATCAAGAGATGTGAAAAAGAAACTTGACCTTCCCACAAAATAAATCAGTGGGATTTAGTTTACAGTGTAACAAAAGGTACCCTCATCCCTTATAACAAAAGGTACCCTCATCCCTTATAATGATCTTGTGAAGTTCCAAAATAGCTTGAAGTCTTAAGAATATTTTGAAGTCAAGTATTTGGTAACAAGAGAGCATGAATATTTTATTAACAAATATTTCAAATAAGGGTGCATTAGTATGTACATATTTAAATTGTTTTCATTTACCATACATTTGCCCTTCTTGTTCCTTGTCAGTGACAAATATCCAGTCAGAAAAGCTCTTAACTTTTTACAAATGAAATGTTTTTCAGTGAAGCAGCAGATTTCCCTCATTAACAAAAAGACTCTTCAAATTTACTTCTCAAAGTAAAAATCTCAGAGAAATTATAAAGTAACCCAAACTTAGAAATTTGTTGCCTGCATAAAAATTAAGCCAATGTGAAAATAGATAAAGCTGAGTGCAATTTTATAATAATAATAAATATGATTCATAGGAAAATTAAAACAAGTTCTTCCATGGGTCAAAATGTGAAAGTTTGTTCAAAAACACCAGAAGAGCTTTTAGTTACTGAGAGATTATTAGGCTAAAATCCAGAAACATTAAAAATTGACTTAAGAAGCATTTGACTTCTAGTTAAAGTAAGCTATAGTAGAACTTTCTATTACTTAGAACTAGAGAATATTTTTCACCCTTGCCTCCAGCCTATAAATCTTACCTGTGGACTATTAGATTTGCGAGTTGAAGGACTGGTATCAAGGAGTAAGAGAGACTTTAATTAAGTAATGTGCATAATCTACATTGGAGACAAAAAAGACCTAGGGTCACATCCCAACTCAACCACTTAAAAGCTGCAGACAAGCTATTTAAATTTCTTGGCCTTGGCCTCAGATAGGCAAGGTACTACTTTGGAAGACTTTAATGATTATGAAAACTAAATGTAAAATGCCTAGCACAGTTTCTAACTGTGGTTAGAGGTCAATAAGTAGTAGTTGTTATTTTGTAGTAGTTTTTATTATTAAGTTTACTTTCCTTCCAACTAAATCTTGTATTATAATCCTCTTTTGCCCCATCTTGCTATAGTTGAACTTTGTTATTGTTCACTCACTAAGTCATATCCATCTCTTTTGTGACTTCATGGACTGCAGCATGCCAGGCTTCCCTGTCCATCACTATCTCCCGGAGTTTGCTCAAACTCATGTCCATTGAGTCAGTGATGCCATCCAACCATCTTATCCTCTGTTGCCCCCTTCTCCTCCTGCCCTCAAACTTTCCCAGCATCAGAGTCTTTTCCAATGAACTTGGTATTCACATTTCTTCCCATATGTGAACTTTCCACAGCCCATTTTAAAAAGGAATGGATATGGCTATAGCAACTTTAAGGATAAGGTAGTGTGAAGCTTGAAGAGTGATCCTCAGACGTGTCCACATCCTCATCTCCGGACTCTGAATATGTCACCTTATATGGTCAAAGGGACTTTGCAAATCTGACTAAGTTCAGGACGTTGAGATGGGGGATTATCCTGGGGAATCCAGATGAGCCTGATATACTCACAGGAGTATTTATCAGAGGGGCACTGGAGGAGACAGATTTTGAGGATACAGTAATGTGATGATGGAAGCAGAGATTGGATTGATGTGCTTTGAAGGTGGAGGAAGGGGCCAGAAGCCAATGAATACAGGGGGCCAGTAGAAACTGAAAAAGGCAAAAACAGATTCTCCCCTAGGGCCTCTAGAAGACACCAGCCCTACCAAACCTTGACTTTAGTTCAGTGAAACTGACCTCAGACTTCTACTCTATAGACCTGTCAGAGAATACAGTGTTGTTTTAAATGACTAAATTTGTGGTTTGTTACAGTAGCAACAAGAAACTAATACAGGTATAAAGTCATTTGTGTTCTGCATCTGTTAGCTAGTGTTATATCATAAACTGCTCTAAATCGGTGACTTAAAATTAACACAGTGAATTAAAATTAACCTCACAGGTGTTGGATCAGCTGTAGTGTTCTGCTGATCTGGCCTGTGATTGGCTGATCTCAGATGGGCTTACTTATGCATCTCAGGTCAATGGCCAGATCTGCTGTGTGTTGGCTGGTCTAGGGAGGCCTTAGCTGGAGAGGGAAGTTTGATCTCTGTTCAACATGCTCCTAAGAAGAGCCAGCTGGAGCTTGCTCACATGGAGGGTGGAGAGATTTCCAAGAGAGAGAACAAGAAAGGATGTTTGACTTCTTGAGGCTTAGGCTCAGAATTGACATAGCATCAGGTGGTGCAGTGGTAAAAGAATCCACCTGTCAATGCAAGAGACGTAGGAGATGTGGGTTCAATCCCTGGGTCAGGAAGAGTCCCTGGAGAAGGGGATGGCTTCCCACTCCAATATTCTTGCCTGGAGAACCCCATGGACAGAGGAACCTGGCAGGCTAAAGTTCATGAAGTTACAAAGGGTCAGACACTACTGAGTAACCGAGCATGTATATATACTACATTCTCTTGGCCAAAGCACATCACAGAGCTAGCCCAGAATTTAGTGGCTAGTGAAATAGGTTTCACTTCTTAATGGGAGAAGTTTAAGAGTCATATTTTAAGGGGGTGGGGATGTAGACAGAGGTGAAGAATTTGAGATATTTTGCAATCAGTGTACTACACAGCCTCTCTTGGAAAAACATATATCTTGGTTTTTACCTGGTTTCCAAGCTCCTGCATTTGGCCATCACTTTAACCATCTCATAATTTCCTCTTTCTGCATAGTGTTCACATGCCAAGGAACTTCTGATAACCTGCTGTTGGCTGTTAGTTTTCAAAAGATCTGATCAACTAATTCACTTAATGGCATTCATAGCTATTTATCAAGTGAAATTTGCCCCCCTTATATTAATCTTTTAGTGGCAAATGTCTAACAGTTTTTGTAAAATTTCCTTTTCTATATGTGATTCCAGGTTCAGCAAGTGTCATCCTTGTGGAATTACTAATGAAGTGTTATTTCAAGGCTTTTTTGAACTCTTTCTAACACAGCTCAGCTGAGGACTAAAAAAACCATATGTTGCATGCTACTTTTTCTACATAAGATCTTTCCATTTCTTTAGCCAGGTGTTACATTTTTTGAAGAAATAATGGTGTAGCCACATATGTAGATGCATATTAGAGTAAAAGAAGTTATTGAGTTGTGTCATGTAAGTTCCAGAGTCCAAATGGCTTTGTGTGGCAGTTGTGACTTGGTCAACTGTGAAGATATTCCTCCCAGGAAGTCTTGACAATACCACCAACTTCCCAAGAGCCATCTGGGTTTTGCATTTTTTAACTGAAGTGTAGTTGATTTACAGGGCTTCCCAGGTGGCTCACTGGTAAAGAATCCAGCTGCCAATGCAGGAAACGTGAGATGTGGGTTCAGTCCCTGGGTCAGGAAGATCCCCTGCAGAAGGACATGGCTACCCACTCCAGTATTCTTGCCTGGAAAATTCCATGGACAGAGGAGCCTGGCGGGCTATAGTCCAGGCAAAGAGTCGGGCACAATTGAATGTCTAAGCACACACACACACAGTTGACTTACAGTATTGTGTTGGTTTCAGGTGTATAGCAAAGTGATTCAGTTATATATTTTCAGATTATTTCCATTATACCACCTGAGCCACCAGGGAAGCCCTTATAGCTTATTACAAGGTGTTGAATATAGTTCCCTGTGCTCTACAGTAAATACTTGTTGCTTGTCTGTTTTGTGTGCAGTGTATATCTGTTAATTTCAAACTCCTAACTTATCCCTCCCCACTCCCTTTCCCCTTTGGTAGCCTTAAGTATGTTCTCTATGTCTATGAGAATGTGTCTGTTGTATATTTAGATTCATTTGTATTATTTTTTGATTCTATGTATAGGCAATACTGGGCTTCCCTGACGGCTCCCACGGTAAAGCGTCTGCCCGCAATGCGGGAGACCCGGGTTTGTTTCCTGGGTCGGGAAATTCCCCTGGAGAAGGAAATGGCAATCCACTCCAGCACTCTTGCCTGGAAAATCCCATGGACGGAGGAGCCTGATAGGCTACAGTCCATGCAGTTGCAAAGAGTTGGAAACGACTGAGCAAATTCACTTCACTTCACTTCACTTCTTCATAAGCAATACTATTAATATACAGTATTTGTCTGTCTGACTTAATTCACTAATATTCTCCAGGTTCATCCATGTTGCTATAAATGGCAATATTTCAATCTTTTTAATGGTTGAGTAATATTTCACTGTATATGTGTATGTGTGTGTATACATATCACATCTTCTTAAACCAGTTGTCTATTGATGGGCACTTGGGTTATTTCCAAGTCTCAGCTATTGTAAATAACGCTGCTATGAACAATGGGGTGCATGTATCCTTTCAAATTAGAACTTTTGTCTTTTCCAGTTATATGCCCAAGAGTGCGATTGCTGAGTCATATGGCAGCTCTAATTTTTGTACCTTAAGAAAATGCAGTTTTCCATAGTGGCTGCACCAATATGTACTCCTACCTACCAACAGTATAGGAAGGTTCTCTTTTCTTCACACCATTTCCAGCATTTATTTGTTTGTAGAGTTTTTAATGATGACCATTTTGACCTGCATGAAGTGATACCTTATTTTAGTCTTGGTTCATATTTCTCTAACATTAGCAATGTGGAATACCTTTTCTTGTTCCTGTTGGCCATCTGGATGTCTTCTTTAGAGAAATGTCTGTTTAGGTCTTCTGCCCATTTTTTGATTATTTTTATATTGACCCATATGAGCTGTTTGTGTATTTTGGAAATAAAACCCTTGTCAGTCACATCATTTGCAGATATTTTCTAACATTCCTTAGTTTGTCTTTCCATGTTGTTTATGGATTCCCTTGCTGCGCAAAAGCTTATAAGTTTGATTAGGGCCCCACTTGTTTATTTTTGCTTTTATTTCTTTTATCTTGGGAGATTGATCTAAGGAAGAGTTGCTATGATTGATATCAGTGAATGTGTTGCCTATGTTTTCTTCTAGGACTTTTATGGTGTCATGTCTTATCAGTTCATTTCAGTTTAGTCGCTCAGTCATGTGCATCTCTTTGCGACTCAATGAATTGCAGCACGCCAGGCCTCCCTGTCCATCACCAACTCCAAGAGTTCACTCAGACTCACGTCCATCGAGTCCGTGATGCCATCCAGCCATCTCATCCTTTGTCATCCCCTTCTCCTCCTGCCCCCAATCCAGCCCAGCATCACAGTCATTTCCAATGAGTCAACTCTTCACATGAGGTGGCCAAAGTACTGGAGTTTAAGCTTTAGCATCATTCCTTCCAAGAACACCCAGGACCAATCCCCTTTAGAATGGACTGGTTGGATCTCCTTGCAGTCCAAGGGACTCTCAAGAGTCTTCTCCAACACTGCAGTTCAAAAGCATCAATTCTTTGGTGCTCAGCTTTCTTCACAGTCCAACTCTCACATCCATACATGACCACTGGAAAAACCATAGCCTTGACTAGATGGACCTTTGTTGGCAAAGTAATATCTCTGCTTTTCAATATGCTATCTAGGTTGGTCATAACTTTCCTTCCAAGGAGTAAGTGTCTTTTAATTTCATGGCTCCAATCACCATCTTCAGTGATTTTGGAGCCCAGAAAAATAAAGTCTGACACTGTTTCCACTGTTTCCCCATCTATTTCCCATGAAGTGATGGGACCAGATGCCATGATCTTCGTTTTCTGAATGTTGAGCTTTAAGCCAACTTGTTCACTCTCCTCTTTCACTTTCATCAAGAGGCTTTTTAGTTCCTCTTCACTTTCTGCCATAAGGGTGGTGTCATCTGCATATCTGAGGTTATTGATATTTCTCCTGGCAATCTGGATTCCAGCTTGTGTTTCTTCCAGTCCAGCGTTTCTCATGATGTTCTCTGCATATAAGTTAAATAAGCAGGGTGACAATATACAGCCTTGATGTACTCCTTTTCCTATTTGGAACCAGTCTGTTGTTCCATGTCCAGTTCTAACTATTGCTTCCTGACATGCATATAAGTTTCTCAAGAGGCAGGTCAGGTAGTTTGGAATTCCCATCTCTTGAATTTTCTACAGTTTATTGTGATCCACACAGTCAAAGGCTTTGGCATAGTCAATAAAGCAGAAATAGATGTTTTTCTGGAACTCTCTTGCTTTTTCGATGATCCAGCAGATGTTGGCAATTTCATCTCTAGTTCCTCTGCCTTTTCTAAAACCAGCTTGAACATCTGGAAGTTCTTGGTTCATATATTGCTGAAGCCTAGCTTGGAGAATTTTGAGCATTACTTTACTAGTGTGTGAGATCAGTGCAAGTGTGCGGGAGTCTGAGCATTCTTTGGCATTGCCTTTGTTTGGGATTGGAATGAAAACTGACCTTTTCCAGTCCTGTGGCCACTGCTGAGTTTTCCAAATTTGCTGGCATACTGAGTGCGGCACTTTCACAGCATCATCTTTCAGGATTTGAAACAGCTCAACTGGAATTCCATCACCTCCACTAGCTTTGTTCATAGTGATGCTTCCTAAGGCCCGCTTGACTTCACATTCCAGGATGTCTGGCTCTAGGTGAGTGATCACACCATCATGATTATCTTGGTCATGAAGATCTTTTTTGTACAGTTCTTCTGTGTATTCTTGCCACCTCTTCTTAATATCTTTTGCTTCTGTTAGGTCCATACCATTTCTGTCCTTTATCGAGCCCATCTTTGCATGAAATGTTCCCTTGGTAGCTCTAATTTTGTTAGAGATCTCTAGTCTTTCCCATTCTGTTGTTTTCCTCTATTTCTTTGCATTGATTGCTGAGGAAAGCTTTCTTATCTCTTCTTGCTATTCTTTGGAACTCTGCATTCAGATGCTTATATCTTTCCTTTCCTCCTTTGCTTTTCACTTCTCTTCTTTTCACAGCTATTTGTAAGGCCTCTCCAGACAGCCATTTTGCTTTTTTGCATTTCTTTTCCATGGGGATAGTCTTGATCCCTGTCTCCTGTACAATGTCATGAACCTCCATCCATAGTTCATCAGGCACTCTATGTATCAGATCTAGTCCCTTAAAGGTATTTCTCACTTCCACTGTATAATCATAAGGGATTTGATTTAGGTCATACCTGAATGGTCTAGTGGTTTTCCCTACTTTCTTCAAATTAAGTCTGAATTTGGCAATAAGGAGTTCATGATCTGAGCCACAGTCAGCTCGCGTTCTTGTTTTTACTGACTGTATAGAGCTTCTCCATCTTTGGCTGCAAAGAATATAATCAATCTGATTTTGGTGTTGACCATCTGGTGATGTCCATGTGTAGAGTCTTCTCTTGTGTTGTTGGAAGAGGGTGTTTGCTATGACCAGTGCATTTTCTTGGCAAAACTCTATTATTCTTTGCCCTGCTTCATTCCATACTCCAAGGCCAAATTTGCCTGGTACTCCAGGTGTTTCTTGACTTCCTACTTTTGCATTCCAGTCTCCTATAATGAAAGGACATCTTTTTTGGGTGTTAGTACTGAAAGGTCTTGTAGGTCTTCATAGAACCATTAAACTTCAGCTTCTTCAGCGTTACTGGTTGGGGCATAGACTTGGATTACTGTGATATTGAATGGTTTGCCTTGGAAATGAACAGAGATCATTCTGTTGTTTTTGAGATTGTATCCAAGTACTGCATTTGGACTCTTTTGTTGACCATGATGGCTACTCCATTTCTTTTAAGGGATTCCTGCCCGCAGTTGTAGATATAATGTACCAGATATAGTAGACCAATTCTGACAGAATGTGGTCCACTGGAGAAGGGAATGGCAAACCACTTCAGTATCTTGCCTTGAGAACCCCATGAACGGTATGAAAAGGCAAAATGATAGGATACTGAAAGAGGAACTCCCTAGGTTGGTAGGTGCCCAATATGCTACTGCAGATCAGTGGAGAAATAACTCCAGAAAGAATGAAGGGGTGGAGCTAAAGCAAAAGCACTACCCAGTTGTGGATGTGACTGGTGATAGAAGCAAGGTCCGATGCTGTAAAGAGCAATATTGCATAGGAACCTGGAATGTTAGGTCCATGAATCAAAGCAAATTGGAAGTGGTCAAACAGGAGATGGCAAGAGTGAACATCGACATTCTAGGAATTGGCGAATTAAAATGGACTAGAATGAGTCATGTCTTATATTAAGGTCTTTAAACCATTTTTGAGTTTATTTTTGTATATGGTGTGAGTGAGTGTTCTAATTTCATCGATTTAGATGTAGGTGTCCAGCTTTCCCAGCACTCCTTATTGAAGGGTCTGTTTTTCCTGTCTGGCTTAGCTTTCATTTGTTTGTGATTTATTGTTGTTCTTCTTAAGGTCTTGTCAAATCCAAAAAGCAAATGATGAATGAATGGATGAAGCTCACTCACTCCCACTTTCTTGGTTCAGTTCATTATCCTTTTTTAAAAAAATTTGACAATTTTATGTGTAAATTAACATAGTGTAACATTGACACTTATGATCTATAGTTCTACAAATTTTAAACTATATATAGATTTGTGTAACCACCACCATAATCAGAAAAAAAAAAAAAATAGTCCCATCTGTGCATGAATGTTGAAAGCAGCTCTATCCACAATCTCAAAAAACTGGAGGCAACCCAAATGCCCTTTTGTGGGTAAGTGCAGAAGCAAATTATGGTATATCCATACAGTGAATACTACTCTGTAAGAAAAAGGATTGAATGACTGGTACAAGCAACAACTTAGGTGAATCTGACAATCACTAAGATAAGTAAAAGGCTAGTTTCAAAAGTTGCATGCTGTGTGATCCTATTTGTGTAACATCATCACTCTTTGCTTCAGCTTTCTAATCCTTTCCTATTAGATTCTAGTTCAAAGTTGCTTCAGTTTTCATTCTGAAGCAAATGGCCTTTTAAACATAAAAATCAAATCATACCAGAGAGCTGCTTAAATGACTTCAGTGATTCTGAAAATTCCTGAATATGATTTAGGAAGTTATTTATAATGTGAGTCTTGCCTCCTTCTCCAGACTAATCCCCTGCCTTGCCTGTTTGATAACCGGTGTTCACTATATTACGACATTTCCTTGAATGCATCATCCTCTCTGGTTCTTCTCTGTATTTTCCTCTTGTTTGAAAATTCACACACCTCCCCAATCATCTCATTGTCGTTCTTAGCACAAATTCTTAAAGTTTCAAGTCAAGCATTCAAGAAATGACTCCTCTGAAACAAAGTCACAGAATTTTTTCAGGGGATCATGGGGAACCTCAAGTTTCTCAGTTTGTGTCTGTGATTATAGAAGTGGTTTAAAAAGGAGCCTGCCTGTGAATCAATTAAAATGATTTGCAAGGGGTAGGACTGGCAGGTGTGAAGGCTCTCTAAGGCAAAGTGAATTTCAGCTTCTTCATTTAAAGCTTATAGAGATCACAGTTTAGGTCTCTGCCCACATTTACAAATGGAATACACTGAGGAGGCATAAACACTTACTGAAACCCTTGTAGGAGCACATTTTGCCTGCCAGCAACTCTTTGCCAAGCAAACATTTTGAAAACACTTGGACGATCCTGGCTGCCCCAGTGTTTTCATAAATATTTCCATCCGGCAGTCACAGAAGCCTAGCAGAAAAGAGTGGTCAACAGGAAAAACTTGAAATGGAAGAGGTTCAGTGAGCAGCTGCTGAGTTGTGAAAATGTATGCAAAAGCATATGGCTGTCTTTAGGGCCTTAAGGCAACATTTTAATTTAAAAAAATTTTTTTTTCTTTACCCTGCAAAGATCAAAACATACGATTCCACTTCAGAAGGTTTTCTTGTAAACAAATTCTTCACTTTGTAAAAGAGTACATAAATGTTTAGCAGGACATAAATGTTTGTTTATCTAAATATATGTGTGAGATATAAACTTTTGGGTATAATTTGGCCTAGGGTCATCATGGATTTCTAATAATCTCTTTGGCATTCTTGTCTTCGTATGTGTTCACCTTTATTTGGGAAGATGTAACGTTTAATTTTCTACCATTTTAAGCTGAATTGCAGAGGATATCTAGGTGAAAGCATTTAGAATTTGATGCTGGTGCAGAATACTGCAATTTGCTTTCTTAAGTATAAATGCTGAGCTTTCAACACTTCTATATAGTCAGCTATGTTTTGCGTTTAATTCAAGTATTGAATTATATCTAAAAATATCTCCACTGTTAAGGTCTCAAATCTGCAGGTCATCTTTGTTATGTATTGGGACAGTGTTGGTTTAGCCACTGGGGATAAATCCTCTGCAGTGTGTCCCTTTATGTAGGCAAGAAATTCCCCATGGTAATCCTTTTCTTCCTGTACTGAAAGGTCAGTTTTTCTGACATGGGCAAGAAATCTTCTCTAGGCATAAGTGGATTTAAATTATGATAGTTTTTCCTTCCTTTTTTTTTTTAGTAGGTCCCCACCCAAAAAAACACTGTTTGTATGTGTGTGTGTGTCTGTGTGTGTGTGTATTTAAGGGTCCAATTGCCACTTTGAGTTCAGCACTTCCCTTAGAACACTAGTGTAATATTGGAATATTTCATTCCAAAATTATTCCATGGCCAAATAAATTTGAGCAATTTTGCAACTGTATCAAACCTCAGTTCTTGTAGATTCTCAGTTCTCATTAACATGCTAAACCCCTAATTAGCATTGTATAAAGATAGCTCTTTTTCACTTCTTTAACCCACTGTTTCCTAACTTATTTGACAGTGGAATCCACTTTAAAAAAAACACACACACACATAGCACTTATTGCAATCTTAAGGAAAAGTTCTTGGGTAATTTTTTTTAAACTTCCATGGAATTTTTCATAAGATGAAGCCCTCATCTAAATGTTCCCTTCTATAATGCTAGCTTTGTGGCAGTTTCCAGTTCTCAAAAATTCAAAGCAAATTAATGAAGTAACCAAAAGAAACTTACTAATCAGAATAATCACTCTTTTATGTATAACACAGCTAATAGTATTTATGACTTCTAAGCCAGTGGAAAAAGAATGTTTTAAAAAACATATATTTTTTTTTTTTATTTTTGGCTGCGGTCTTCATTGCTGCTCAGGCTTTCTCTAGTTGTGGTGATAGGAGGCCACTCTCTAGTTATGATGCATAGGCTTCTCATGTGGTGCCTTCTGGTACAGTGCTGCATGGGCTCTCTGGTGCTTGAGCTTCAGCAGTTGCAGCATGTGGGCTCCGTAGTTGTGGTTCCCAGGCTCTAGAGCACAGGCTCATTAGTTATGGCGCACGGGCTTAGTTGCTCCATGACATATGGGATCTTCCCGGCTCAGGGATCGAACCTGCATCTTCTGCATTGGCAGGCAGATTCTTTACTTCTGAACCACAAGGGAAGCCCTGGAAACAGAATTTTAAATCAGGCTGGGATATGAAAGGTCTTTTAAGCTAGTTCACCTTCTTTAGATATAGATGGGAAAACAGCTGACATGATGAGGTCAGTCAGTGAGACACAAATGTGGTATAGGAATTAAAATGTTTGCACCCCCAATCCATCATTCTTTTGATTCACAAGGTAAAGGCCCAACTTATCAATAGATGTTTAGAAATCATAGATTCTTAGTGTTTGAAATCCATGCTTAATACCTTCCCAACACAATCTGTAACTCCGTATCCTAAACCTCTATACAAGGATATACTAACATCTTTTAAGTTCCTCTTTTGTTACACTAGTTCAAGAAACATTTATTAATTACATATTTAGTTGTAAAAATATGCGTTTTGCCCTTTTTAGAGATGATTTTAACTACATGAAACTTAGGGGTGTGTGTGTGTGTGTGTGTGTGTGTGTGTGTGTGTGTGTGTGTATGTGCCTAACGCATTTCTAAGAATGATTTTACAGTGCTTAATAGGTTCTGGCAGCAACTGGAATTTTGTACATTCAAAAACACAGATTTACAAATAAGTTTTTTTTTTTTTTTTTTTAAGTTGGAAGAAATTTGAAAAGACATCAGGAAGCTCAATTGGAAGGACTTTCCCAGGGTAATGCTCCAGTCTCACAGCCCACACCCATTTCTCCCCACTGGTTGAAAATCTAACTTTTACTCCATGTTTTTTTAAATAGATGGAAGTAATTGGTTAGACACCCATGAGCACTGGGTATTCTGTCTTGTTTCCTTCCCTCAAGTGAGACTGTGTTCTTTGGTGTGTCTACTGTGAAAAGTTTTTTTAAAGCTATTGTCCAAAAGTCAGAATTGAAGAGGAGGGAATTAGAAGCACAGCCAGGGAGAGTTAACAAGCCCATTTGGCCCACACACCTCAACTTCACTGGCTAAAATCATAAGCAATAAAGGGGACATTTTGTCAAAAGGAAAGTAAAAAAGAAAAGGAAAATAAAAATCTCTGTCTAGAATTGAAAAGCCAAAAGTCTTTTAAGCGTCATGGAATTTTGCCACAATGTTCCCAAGTAGCACAGTGTTAAAGAATCTGCCTGCCAATGCAGGAGACACAAGAAACATGAGTTCGATACCTGGGCTGGGAAGATCCCCTGGACAAAGAAATGGAAACTCATTCTAGTATTCTTGCCTGGGAAATCCCATGGACAGGCGAGCCTGGTGGGCTACAGTCCATGGGGTAGCAAAAAGTCAGACATGAGTGACTGGGCACAGCACAAGGCTTGAATGTATACAGCCCACATGTCTCAGAGCTAAGAAGTTCTTCAAATATCTTCTGGTTTAAGTACCATTTTGCCAAATTATGTAGTGAGAAGCTGAAGGCACGTTGAGACTAGGGCTGCTCCAACTTTAACGTGAATATGGACCACCTGGGGATCTCGTTAAAATGCAGTTTCTGTTTTAGTGGTCAGAGGTTGGGTCAGTTCTAACAAGTTTATAGGTGATGTTCATGATGCTGGAATCATTTTGAGGAGCAAGGGCCTAGGGGAGTGTGATTACCTGGTCTCAGTGAGGCTGAAAGAGGTTCCCGATTGGCTCTGAAATCTTCAAAGCCCTTCTTTAGGTAAAGTAACTCCTGGTCCTTTTTCAGGTGTTGGTGTTTTTACAAGTCTCCTGGTGCCACAGTTGCCTCTTTTCTGTGTATCAGGGACTGGAAACAAGACAAAAAACAAGTCTCCTGGGACCAGAGCCAGGGCCACCTCACTCCCTGACCGTCATGGTAAGTTGCAATTTATGACGTTACTCTTTCTGCTCGCCAACAAAATAGGTCTTTGCATTAATTTAGAGAGACTTTACTTGTGCACGGGAGCAGAGGAGGGGCATGGTTAACTGCTTCTTTGAAATCTCCCGAAGTTTGATATGTGAAGCTCAGTGAAGGTATATCTCAGGAGAAGGTTTTAAAATTTTAAGAGCAGAGAGACAGAAAAAGAGAGGTATGAAGGAAGGAAGAGGCATGAAGGAAGGAAAAATTTACAAAGGATTTTTCTTAAGTAGCACAATGGACATACTGAGATGACTAAAATCCGAATATAGGTTTTAGGTCTCCTGTATGTTTTTGGTCAAGAAGGGCCTGTTTGGTTAGACTTGGTGAGAAGGAATCAGAAATAATCTTGTCGATGAGTTTAATACTATGAATCACTCAGAAACGTCCTTAAACAATTTTCTGCCTTCTTGTTTATTTTGTTCTCTATCAGAGGTGACATGCAAATGGAAGGAGTTTTAATTTCCTTTAATTTTCTGGGATATTTGGATAAAAAGGCATCAAGTATTTTTATGATTATAAGCTCACATTCATTGGTCTGTGATAGAATTATCATTAGTAGAATAGAACACTCTCAATAACTCACCTCCAGGATACTTTTTTCCCCCCTGGAAAATGCTTAGTTTCAGTTTGGAACTGAAAATATCAAAATTTAAAAAGGCTATCTCCAGCATTCAATTAAAGCAAAACGTAGTTGTTTGCCTTTCTTTCGGCAGAGAGTGTTAGTAGAGACTACCCAACAGAGGAAACGTTCAGTGGCATTATGTAAGGATGAATTCTGATACCTCCAGAGCCAATTAGTTGTAAGTTAACCTTATGCTAAGAGGTGAGGGGGTGGGGATGATGATGGTGGTGGAAGCCATTTATAAAAAAGATCCCTTTTCATGTATTTAGATACATTCTCTTATTGTTAGCATCTTTAATTTTGGGGGAGAGGGGTGATATGCATTTTTCCCAAGCATGTTTACCAACTCAAAGCCAGAATTGTGTTTTAAAATATCAATTTAATATAACTTAGAGCAGTAGTGTGTTGTCCTGTTCCATTTATGTTGCGCAGAAAAATAGACTTCTGTGTGCTGAAAGTGTGTTCGGATGAAAGCTTTAAATTGGTGGGCTAGTAGCCCAGTTATGAAAAACTTGGCTGCCTGCTGCTCCTTGCTAATGTGTTCTACAGGCTGTTGTTTTCTGCTGATCGCCTATTTACAGTGATTTACTTCAAATATGTGGGCGTCTTAAGTATATGGGTGTTGTCCAAAAAAAAAAAAAAAAACAAAAGTCAGTTTATTCTAAAGGATGAAATGAGAAGCAACAAACAATAGTTTCTGTTGATCCCCTACTAATTCTCAAATTGAGAAAAGACCTGCCATAGAGGCTGGAGGCCAGCAGAAGAATCGGCTAAGAGGGAGGGAACCCACAAAAACCAAAGGGTCACCTCAAAAGGGCCCACTGCACACTCACTGAGGGTATAACAGTGACATTAATGGTGTGGGGAGAGAAAAGGTAGATAAAGCCCGAACCTTTAAGAAATGTTATTAAATCTAGTTGAGGCTGAATACCGTGCAAACAAAATGATGAGCTCAGTTGCAAATCAGAATAAAAAATGACACTGTACCAATTTAATACGTTATGACACACTGGCAGAAGATACGGCAACACTTCTTTCCAAGATTAAAAATTTACTCAATTAGAGTGAAAATGCCTGGGGTGATTCTGAGACTTCTCTCTAGTTTATATAGATTGATTCATCAGTGCATGTGGGCGATTAATATTTTTGTGTGAGATTAATATTTTTCAATTACTTATGAGTTTACCTAGTATGTCATAATTCAGTATCAAATACTCAGAACTTTTTGAGCATACCTACAGTATGCCAAGCATAGTATTAGGTCTTGGTCTTATATGGAAAAATAATGTTTGTTGATATTCAGAAGCTCCAGATGTTGGAAGATGAGGGACAGATATGTGAAACTGTTACCACAAACTGATGTGATAGTATTATCATATAAGAATAACCAAAATGATAAAGGAGCCTAAAGGACAGTGATTAAGTTTACTGGAGGGATCCAGAGCAGGTGGTTACATGAGGGATTTTTGTTAAATGTTCTCTGAGATGAAAATACACTCTAAGTTTGGGATTATACTAATTTTCTAATGGAATGTCTCCACCAAGAAACAAAGTTAGCTTGCCATGATACTCATTTAGTAAATCTATGTGAACCTTGTCTGATCAGTTTTGTTCTATTTTAAATGATCACAACTTCATTTATTATTCTAGAGTTTTGCTCTGTCTTGAGTTTGAAGCTATGACTCAATGATTTGAAAGCTTACCATTTTGCCAGTTCTGGTTTTCTCAAAAGTTGGTGTGTATCTTTCTAGGTTTGAGGTAGTGAAACTGACCATTCTAAGTATTTTAAGCAGAAGGGATTTAATACTGGGACTTAGGTGTTTAAAAATGGAGGAACAAAGTTAGCAGCCTGTCACTGGGCTTACTATAGCTGAGATTCAAGGATGAGGAAGATGCTATTGGCACCATCCGCTGAGTCACATCTGCCTCTTCTATCTGTGAGCTAATGCTTGTCACCAGGACCCTGAGTCAGGCCACAGACAGACATATCTTTATGAATTCTTTGCAAGCAGTGATAAGTAGTCACAGGAGGAAGATGACCTCCAAGCCATTTGATCCTCAGAGTGGGTCTCACTGTTGGAAACTAATTACCATTCAGAGACCTAGATTGCAGAGAACATGAGAATGTAATTTTAGTTTTCTACATTGTGGAATATGAAGGTATATAGAAGGGAATGGAAATAAATGACAGCTACTGATTAACTGTTTTGTTCTCACTTTTGTTCTTAATTGTTTTGTTGTCACTTTTCTTCAAATCTACTAACACTTTCCTAGGATTTGATGAGCCTTGACAATAAATGTTAACTATATTAACCTAAATATGCAATATGTTTTATTATAAACTAACTCACCTTACTCATTAAACAGAAATTTCCTGAAAACTCTGTTTCAGGCAAGTTCCCAACTGTTGAGGATACAGCTGTGTATTGAATAAGCTATGGTACCTGTCCTCAAGGAAATTATAGTCTATTGGGCTGTAAGAAATGACCATCCTAAAATGTGTACTTAACATTATTGTAGGGTAAAGTATAATAAAACATCAAAACAAGGGAGTATACTATTGATTGAGATGGTCAAGAAAAGTTGTTTTTTTTCTCCCTGAGAAAAGTAATATGACCTGCAAGCTTTAACAGGAGATGGACTGAGGGGAAGAGGGTTGCAGACCAAGAGAAGAAGAGCAATCAGTTCAGTCGCTCAGTCGTGTCCTACTCTTTGTGACCCCATGAACTGCAGCATGCCAGGCCTCCCTGTCCATCACCAATTCCTGGAGTTCACCCAAACTCATGTCCATAGAGTCGGTGATGCCATCCAACCATCTCATCCTCTGTCGTCCCCTTTTCCTCCTGCCCTCAATCTTTCCTAGCATCAGGGTCTTTTCAAATGAGTCAGCTCTTCACATCAGATGGCCACTATTGGAGTTTCAGCTTCAACATCAGTCCTTCCAAAGAACACCCAGGACTGATCTCCCTTAGGATGGACTGGTTGGATCTCCTTGCAGTCCATGGGACCCTCAGAAGTCTTCTCCAACACCACAGTTCAAAAGCATCAATTCTTCAGCACTCAGCTTTCTTTATAGTCCAACTCTCACATCCATACATGACTCCTGGAAAAAGAAGAATGATGTCTGCACACAATAAAGAGTGGTTTAGGGAGGGTCAAAAAGTTGTCCATGTCCAAGATATGGTTAGCTATGTTTTTTTGTTCCTTTAACTGTTATGAAGTATACATAGCATGCAATTGACCATCTTGATCTTTTTAAATTTATTTTTAGATTTTAAATATAATTTGAGTTGGTAAACATGCTTGGGAAAAATGCATATCACCCCCTCCCCAAAAATTAAAGATGCTAACAATAAGAGAATGTATCTAAGTATATTTTTATTTTTTATTTTTAGTAAAATACATACAACATAAAAGTGGTTATGATAGTAAATTTTAGGTATACAGTTCAGTAGTGTTAAATGCATACAGTGTTGTGCAACTGATATCCAGAACTTTTTCATCTTCCCTAACTGAATCTCTATAACCATGAAATCAACTCTCCAGTGTTCCCTTCCTCCAGCCCCTGGCAACCATCATTTTACTTTCTGTTTTCTGAATTTGACTACATACCTTGATGATGATGATCTAGTATGTGGAATCACACAATATTAGTCCTTTTGTGATTTGGCTTATTTCACTGAGCATAAGGTCCTCTAAGTTCATCTATGTTATAAGATGTGTCAAAAGTTATTTCCTTTTTAAGGTGGAATTATATTAAATTGTATAAATTGTATAAAATTGTATAAATTGTTTGCTTATCCATTCACCAGTGGAGAGACACTTGGCTTGCTTTCACATCTTGGCTATTGTGAGTAAGGCTGCTATGAACATGGATGTAAAAATATTTGAGACCCTTTTATAATTATTTTGTATATATAATCAAAAGTGGAATTACTGGATCATATGCTAGTTCTATGTTGAATTGTTTTAAGAATTGCTGTACTGTTTTCCATTATGTTTGCACCATTGTATATTTCTACCTATGGTGCCAAAGGGTTCCAATTTCTCCAGAGCCTAAACAACATTTCTTTCCTCTTTGCTTGACAACAGTCATCTTAATGAATGTGAAGTGGTTTTCATTGTGGTTTTGATTTGCATTTCTCTGATGATTAATAATGTTGAGCTTCTTTACATGTGCTTATTGGCCATTGATATGTCTTCTTTGGAGAAACGTCTCAACGTAATTTGCTTATTTTTAATTGTTTTTATAGGGGTTCTTTATATACTTTGGATATTAATTCCTTACCAGATACATGATTTGCAAATATTCCCTTCCATTTCTTGAGTGTCCTTTTCACTCTGCCGATTATGTCCTTTGAAATATAAAAGATTTTAATGTTTATATAGTCCAATTTATCTCTATATAATTTTGTTGCCTCTGTTATTGACATTGTATCCAAGAAATCATTGCCAAACGCACTGTCATGAAAATTTTTGCCTATCATTGCTTCTAAGAGATTGAATTTTAGCTCCTAAATTTAAGCCTTTGATCCGTTCAACTTAATTTTTATGGTGTAAGATCCTACTTCATTCTTTTGCACATCAGAGTCCAATTTTTGCAACAACATATGCTTGAAAGACTGTCCTTTCACCAGGCTGAAGTTTTTTATTTTATAATAAATGTAAAGGTTCTTGATATAGCCTCCCTTTTCTTTATTATTTTTAGTTTACATATGTATTTCAAATATGCTTATAAATAAAGTTTTTGGTATTGATAGGATTTTTCAAAAAAATTTCAGTTTGTACTTTGAGCTGTCCAACACTGTTCTTAGAGATGCTGGTCACCTGCTTTTCATCATTCTTAGAGCGTTCTCTTGCCATTTATCTACTCGCTCCTTTATGTTTTCTTGTCTATTTTCACTACCAAAATGCTCAAATCATTGGGGAACAATTCTTCCAACACTCGTTTTACAACATGGCGTTTGTATATTTCCATTACGGTGAATCCCTGGTGACTCAAACAGGAAAGAGTCTGCTTGAAGTGCAGGAAACCCAGGTTCAATCCCTGGGTTGGGAAGATCCCCTGAAGAAGCAAATGGCTACCCACTCCAGTATTCTTGCCTGGAGAATTCCATGGATAGACCCCAGCAGGCTTCAGTCCAGAGAGTCATAAAGACTCACACTACTAGGTGACTAATACATATTCCACTGAATGTGCATTCCTGAATTGTGTTCCTCATAGCTTCTCTGAGGAGTTTTCCTTATGTAGTCTTCATTCTACTGCATTTGACCATGACTCATTTGATCCTAAGCAGTTTTCGACACCCTCTCCCCATACGGACATCCTGATGTCACATTTTTCTAATTCACTGAACTTTAATTCAAAATGACTTTTAATACTTCTCTTATTATGTTTATGAGATACAAATAAAAATATAGTGCTCCTTGGGCTTCCCAGGTGGCTCAGTGGTTTAAGAATCTGCCTGCCAAGCAGGAGTCACAGGTTCGATCCCTGGGTAGGCAAGATCCCCTGGAGGAGGAAATGGCAGCCCACTCCAGTATTCTTGCCTGGAAATTCATATGGACAGAAGATCCTGGTGGGCTACAGTCCATGGGGTCACAAAGAGTCAGACATGACTTAGCAATTAAACAACACTGGTACCCTTTATCAATAATTTTTATACTCAGATTCTTCCTATGCTGCCTCCCTCACTAATTCTTCCACTTTCTCTTGGTATTTCTAGTATAGTCTTGTTATCTGTGCTCTTCTTTGTACCCTTTCCCCATATTATGATTATATGCATTCCTTCCCTCTTCTAATGAGAAGGAACTGGGACCTGTATGCCTGAGTTTCTAGTACAAAGCCACGCTTTTACATAAGAGTGGATACTAATATACATGACTTGAATTATGTAAAGTTTTTAAATATCAGCATAAAATTGATAATAGAAAGATAAAAAAAAACAGCAACCACTCGTATGCTAGAGCAGAAGAAAATGAGCTGTAACATCAAGCGTAAGGAATGAAAATAGGCTAGGATGATATTAAATAAGACATTATTTACAGATAAGGGAATTTTTAGAGACTTATTTCTGAATCCAAGGCTTAAAATTAGAAAGACCAAGGCTTTGAGAATGAATAAACCATTCAGAAAAGCACCACAAAGTTTTGAAAATACAAAGTCCTATACTGAGTTTTAGAAGATTCTTTATACAACCTAAGTAATTATTTAGCTTCTATATTCACCTACTTTTTTTAGAGAAAGGTGCAGTGAAACATGATGTGAGTGGATAAAGGCAATGGTTTAGGATTTGGAAGTTTCTGACGTTACTAAGCATTAATTACAAGGTTCTTACAGGAATCAGGATGGGAGGGGAGGGAAAATGGCTGGTAGAATGATGTATGAGAGACAGTATATGTTTCTGAAGAAGTTCATGTTTACGAGTAATCACTGGTGGTTATATAATAGCATTTAGGCAGGAGACAAGATCAACTGGTTTAAAATATAGATTTTTTTTCCTGTATAGGCAGATAATGAAATGTTTAATATAAAAAGTGAGCCATTAATGAAAATAAAATAAGTTGATGTATGTTACAGATTTTATATTATAGATTCTATATTCAACACAGAAAAAAAAATTCTGAGTGTCCTCTGAGTCTATAACTTCCTTTTGGGGAAAGCAAGAAAAAGTAGCTTCTTCTGCACAAACCACCATGCTTTGTGTCATGTGACTTTATTGTCATAGACAAAACTAGTTGAATCAGGATAACCAGCTAAAGAGTGGACCAAGAGCTAAATAGGTAGCCTATCATAAGAACTCTAGCCAGTGTGGGTATGCTATACTGGATGTTAACTGCTAGGCTCAGTAGAATCCTTACCCTTAGGGACTTTTGTATGTGACACACAAATACACACAGTCAGGGATACACAAACAAAAGCAATAATATCAGATTTAAAGGACATATAAAATGAAACAATGACATAGAAATGGGAGAGAAGACTGGAAGCAATGTTAAGTGTTCTAAGACAGATGAGTGGGTAAAGAAGACGTGGTGCATATACACAGTAGAATATTACTCAACCATAAAAAAAAGAATGAATTTTGCAACAACGTGGGTGAACTTGGAGGATATTATACTAAGTGAAATGAATCAGACAAATTTTATATGATACCATGTATATGTGAAATCTAAAAAATAAGACAAATTAGATTTGAATAAATTGTGGTATTTATAACTTATACATAAAAGTGAATATGTTCATTAAAAAAGAGAAAGCAAGAAAGGTAGAATCATTACAGACAAGAATAAATGCCCACTTCTTGTGGAATGATGTACTAACTGATTCCTCAAAGCTGGTTTGGTTTCTTGTCCAGAGTTGTGAAGGGCTATTGTCTTATTAATGCCTGAGTCTTGAAAGAAAGCTGTTGAGAAAGGTTTTCTGTGGCTCTTCATTTCATCAGGCACATATCATAATACCATTTTATTACATACATAAATTTAAGTATTTCTTATGGCCAAAAGATTCTAATACAAGATCATAGTGTAAATTTTTGAAGCTTCTTTTTATATAACCATGAATTATTAAAATCTTATTGAGTGAAAATGAAAGTCACTCAGTCGTGTCCAACTCTTTGAGACCCCATGGACTGCAGCCTGCCAGGCTCCTCTGTCCATGGATGTTAGTATATTTCTAGAATATCTTATTTTTCCTGAATGCATAGTAGTTCTTCTCATGGGTATAGCATATTTTATTCAAATAGTCCCCTTTTCTTGGGTATTTAGATTGTGATTGTAGATACTAAGTAATGGGATGCGCATCTTGTGGTTATAGTTATTTTCTTAGGATAAATTTCTAGGAACTTTCTATGTCAAAAGACGTTACCATTTTTAAAGAAAAATTTCTCCCTAGAAAGTTGTACTAATTTATATGCTTATCAGAAGTATTAATATATAAAATTACCATTCATTTTATTCACATCCACATCAATATTGGGTAGCAACATTGCATTAAAAAAATTAACCATATGGAAGGTAACTAAATGACCTTACTGCTTCAGTTGAAATTTACTCAATAACTGGTAAACTTAAGACTGTTTTTATATTACTAGCCATCTGTATTTACTTTATTTCTGGATTACCTATTCATATCCCCTTACTATATTTCTACAAATGTATTTTTTCTCCATTTTTATCAAAGCATTTGTATTGTAAACGAATAACTCTTTGTCTGTCCTAATGTTAATTTTTTTTTCTCCTAGGTTTATAATTCACCTTTCATCTAAAAATAATACTTACAGCATATTAAAAAAAGTAATATCTACAGCATATAGGCTTTTTGTAAATTTTTATTTAAGACTTTCACCTTATATTTTGAGATTCTTTGTAGATTATATGATTCTCTTAAGTGATGTTAGTCTCTGGGGGAAAGTTTTTTAAATATGTTCTCATTTGGTAATAAGAAATACCAATTAAAGATTAAAATTCAGATAGCTTCAACAGCACTATTATACATGTTTGAAAGCTTCCTAACTTAATTGATATAAAGTAACAAGTAGGTAAATATGAGAACTGATCCTTTTTCAAAATTTTATAGCATGATTCTCTTGGAATCACAAATATGTTATTAACCTCTCAAGAGGCATATCTTTTGATAGGTTCAAAATGGGATGAATGCTGTACTTCCTCATGCTATGTGTAATTTTATGCATAAAAGTATATATTCAGATGTCAAATTACTTAGAGAAAATAAGTGGGAAGAAAGAAAATTACTAAACTAAATCACGTGGAGCCAGGCTATCAAGGAAATCTGCATATGCCCTTGATGTCAGAAAAACCTTTTACAGTAGATCTGATAAAAGTTATTTTTTACTTGGTTTTCCTTTCACCCATTATTTCCTCTGGGAATAGCTCAGATGATGCAAGAGCATTACTGCAGACAGGATGGCTCTGCTTACTGTAATGTTGAATTCATCACAAGTTAAAAAAAATAGCTTCAAAACTTTTCAAGTAAACATTTGTTGTGAGAGCTTTAGTGGAATAATTAATCATGATCACATTTTTGAGAATTATTGCAAATATATTGGTACATGTCTTCCTTATAGTTCTGTATCACTGATTAATTTATATTTGTAACTCTTGACCATAGAATGCTCTGGAGTGTGCATATTGCATCTTTCATCCTACAAAATTAGCTGAAAAAAATCTAGAGAGGAAAGGAAAGAGAGTAGAAATACACACAGGGACACACATTCACATAATGACAGCTACAGTATCTTCCATTTCATAAACTAGTTGTAAGTACTACTTTTCACCTTAAAAAATATATAGGAAAAATACATGGGAAATTGTAGAGTACTTTTCTGTGCCATCATTTTACTAGCTGATTATAATTTTAGAGTGTTCTGTTTTCTTCTTAGTTGAGAATTGTAGTCCTCTGTTTTCAACTCAACTGCAAATTCTTATACTTCGTTATATAATCCACGTAAACTAGCATATTTTTAAAAGGAGGTGTATCAGGTGCCACATATTCCACTTGCTGAACAATCTAATTATCCATGTGCAGCCCATGACAGGTATTAGACACATTTTACTCTTAGTTACCTTATATATTCACTGGCCAATAGATCTTAAAGGCATCTTTTCAGAGTCTAGTTGGGGAGTCCAGTTACTTGTATTCCCTTTATTGAAGAAAATGCATCTTTAGGTAAGATATCCTTTTTGTTCACTTAATGTGTAGTTGATTACCTGTAAAATTAGATTATGTGGAGCCAGATTTCTTTTCCATCAATATCTGATTAAATCCTAAGGATAAACTTGTTGGTTTGGTATTTTCTAATCACAGTTCACAGAATGAACCGGGCTTCAGAGAGGTTAGTTTGCCCAGGAAAACACAATAGTAAGGTGGGTTCATATTTCAAGCTATTGTCATTCTAACTCCCATGCATATTATTTCCACAAAACCATGTCATTAGATCGCTGATGCTTGGAAGGATGAGGAAACCCCTTCACAGAGGAGGAAACATTGAAATGGGGCTTGTAGCATGAAGATTACTGGGCCTGAGTGCAAGGGCATTTCAGGCAAGGGACATAGCATAGATACATGACATACTCAAAGACTCAGATGTACACAGTAGTTCCATCCTCTTGGTAAGGCTCAGGATATCTGAGTCTCTGTACTGTTGACATTTGGAACTGGATAACGATTTGTTGTGTCTTGTATACTGAAGGGTCTGTATCCGTTAGATGCTATAGCACACCACCTCAGTTGTCACAACCAAAAATGTCTTTGGCTATTGCTGAATGTTCCTGGGGAGCAAAATTCCCCAAGTTGAAAACCATTCATTTAAAGTGTAGAATATGGTAGGAAGCAGAGGGGTCATTCAGTTCAGTTCAGTCACTCAGTTGTGTCCAACTCTTTGTGACCCATGGACTGCAGCACGCCAGGCTTCCCTGTCCATCACCAACTCCCGAGGCTTGCTCAAACTCATGTTCATCAAGTCAGTGATGCCATCCAACCATCTCATCCTCTGTCGTCCCCTTCTCCTCCTGCCTTCAATCTTTCCCAGCATCAGGGTCTTTTCCAGTGAGGCAGCTCTTTGCATCAGGTGGCCAAAGTATTGGAGCCTCAGCTTTAGCATCAGTCCTTCCAATGAATATTAAGGACTGATTTCTTTTAGGATTGACTGGTTTGATCTCCTTGCAGTCCAAGGGACTCAAGAGCCTCCTCCAACACCACAGTTCAAAAGCATCAATTCTTCAGCATTCAGCTTGTCATTAGAGCCATGTCTATTGAAGAAACAGGGAATGGAAGTGGAAATGTCTATACAAGGAGTTTTGTGATCAGATTTTCATTCTGGAATTCAGAGTAGCAGTTAGACAACTACAGAACACTCCAAGGAAGAATTAATAAGGGACTCTACACTAGAACAGTGCCTGTAGGACTGGAATGGTTGGAAGCAATCTAACAAAAGTCTGAGCTGATGACACTTCGAGGTTGGTTCTGAGATTGAAAAAAATGAAGTTGCTTTGGTGAAATAAGGAATCCCATTTTGTGTATATATTGATAGATTTAGAGGAGCTAGTAGAATATCAAGGAGGAAGTACCTAGTGAATATTTCTAGATCTTGGAAAAGCACTCCACAAGTAAACAACGTTGAAGTGGGACTCAATTCTATGCGAAAAGACGAGAAGATGAATAGAGTGAGAAAATGAGATACTTAAGGAGAGAGGAATGTGAAACACTAACATGTAAGTTAAGAGATCTTAGGATAGGAGGAGCCAAAGAGAAGATTAGAACGAGTTGCTGAAAAGTTAGGAGATGATGTTGGGAACAACAGTGCCAACTGTTGATGAATATTCATGTAAGATAGCTCAACATGGTTTTTGGTCTTTGGTAGCATGCAAGTCTTTAGTTAAAGTTACTTTTATTAAAGTTATAAGAGCTGTTATAATAGAGTGAAAAAGATAGAATCCAATTTGCTTTGGACTACTCAGAAGCCCAGGGAATCTAAGCATGAAGAGAGTGAAGCAGTACTTCCTCTGAGCCCACGATAACACATGCTCCTGTTGTTTTGACTGTGAGATATAAATGGACTGTTACAAACAGGCATGACATATGAGAGTCTGGAAGTAATTCATCCACCACACTCTGTGTTAATAGGACCCATGTAAGAACACTTTGTCTGGGTTTGCTCACATCACCTTCAAAAGAACTTGCAGACATGTGTTAAAAATGATCAAACGTGCAGAAAATAACTCCTATGGAGTAAAGCTAAGCTTTGTGGGTATTTTTAGCCTATAAGTGGAAAATTTGTAGTATGACTTAATTACAATTTCTAGAATATGAGAATTTGTATGAACAAGATGCATGTTGGATATTCCAGTGCCCACACAGAAATGGATTTAAATAAGAAAGATGTTCTGGAAATGGCTCTCAAGGGAAGTTTTGTGATTCATATTTTTCAGATGATAGTGTCCATTATGTTATGTAGGAACTATTCCATTAAAAAAGAAATTTACCAAGGAAAATGCATTTCCTTGATTTATTAATATTAACTTTCAGAATTCTGATTTACATGCATTAACTTCCAAGAATCAGGTACAGAGCTTTGATTTATACATCATGCATATAAAAGTTCTTATTAATGAATCCTAAATTTTAAGTTGTGATTTAGTATGTTAGTTTATAAATCTTATCTTTAAATTTCCAATTTAGTGCTGTGATTCATGGCTGACAAGTTTCGTGCTATTTGTGAATCATAATGTTAAAGTTCTGATTTAATACAGTAGTTACTGTAAGAAGCATTAGTACAATAAAATGGTCAATTCCTAAGAGACTAAGATAAAACTGATCAATATTCCTATATGCAGCACCCTGTACATAGGCTCAGTTACAAAACTATTCAGTGGTACATTTTGAATAGAATGCTAAGATAAGGCTAGAAGAGAACTCAGTAGAGTTATAATAAATTGTGTTGAAGGAACTATTTTCCTTTTTAATTAGACCCTTCATTGTAAAAGTGAGCAATTTCAAGCTGTCATACCTCTTATGATTTATTTTATTAGGTAGGCAGCAAAAGACATTCTCAGCTTTTCCTTACAATCAATCAATGTCTTAGAAAGATGGTCAAGTGTTCTTAGGCGACATAGCTACATCTTTGGCTCGTGTGGTTTACAGCCAACCCTGAAAATGATTTTCTGTTATCAGTCAGCCTGCAAACAAGTATTTGGTCACAAAATGACATGAATACCAAACTCATCTTCCTCATCCTCCACTCCTTCTCCACCATATGGATGTGACCATCATCCATATGTGACGATGGCACATGTGGCAGTGTGTGGCTGGCTGGGCAAAATTGACATAGACTAGAAATGGCAAATACAGATCAGATTTCAAAGAGGGAAAATGTATCAATAAAATACCTTGACAATTTTAATGAGTTATATGGAATTACGCTGTTTTAGATATATTAGACTGAATAGAATAAACTTCACCTGTTCATTTTTACCTTTTTAAATGTGGCTAATAAAATATTTAAAATTTAGCCTGCACCTATATGGCTCACGCTATATTTCTTTTGAACAACAGGGCTCTAGTCCTTCCACTCTTTTTCAGAATAAAAGTGCCTGCCAGCTGCAATCCTTTCCCAAAAGTTCACTCATGGTGTTATGAACAGCATACTAATAGGAGAAAGGATGGTCAACCAAGAATATCATTTGTCTCCGTTTACCCTGGCCAACTTGATTCTCATTAAGTGAAATATATAACCTAGAGACAAACATTTTTGTTGTTTACTGCATTTTTTGGATAGGTTATAATTTCACTTAATCTTTCTAAGTTAGCATCTAATTGATTGCTTAGTAAGACCTGAATTCTTAGGTGAAGTGCTTTCTCTCTAAAACAGTTCATTGAATCAGCACCACAGCTCTCTAAAGTGGATACCATTAATACATTGCTTCTATTAACAGGCATTCTTGAGGCACAGATAAATAATATGATTAAGATCACACATTGGCAGAGTTCAGAGTCAAACTTCGAATCTGCTTTCTATACTCCATACGTTAAACAGCCGTTTGAGGCAGACATTTGGATTCTGCAGCTGTGAGCTGTGCCCCAACTTGTTTTCTAAAAAAGGATATGTAAAGCGGAAATGTTAGAATCTCAGCCCAAACCCCTTACTTTCTACTTTACAGTTCTTGCCTTTCTTTCTGACTAAAGATATGTTAGGAAAGCCAGCCAAGGCAAGTCTGAGCAAGGGGTAGGTTTGTCAGGAAAGCTATCTGGTCATGCTGGGCTCCAACACTGGGGCTCCAGATAAACTCAGTGGAACACAGAGGAACTCAGCATCCTGAAGCCATGACAAAGCTTTGCTTTTCCTGTTTTCCTAACAGAAATGGCCATACGTGGCCTTTGGGGACCTAGGCCTTAATTAGAAGAAACCACTCAGGTGATGGTAGCTTATCTAATCCTGCCGCACATGTTTCTGAAAAGGAGAGCAGGAGGTTGGCAGCTTCTCATTTTTAATTTGGTGGTGTTCCATGTATCTTTTTAAACCCCAGCCTTTCTTCTTTGCTCTACTACAAATCCGAAAGCAAACTCTAACGTTGCTTTGAATGTTCCATTCTCAAGAGACAATATGTAGAGTTCAGAGAAATCCACTGAAATATTTAATAATAATATACTTGGAATTGGAAGATGAATCGAGTTTAGAATTTAAATCTGAGCCAGAAAATATCTTTCAAGCTCACTAAAGGAAAAAGTAGCACCTTGATGTGGTGTGGCTATAACAGCACCCCATTCCCCCCCCCCCAAAAAAAAGACCCAGCCAGTCAAACTAATACACACAAAAAATCTGTTATTGAAAACTAAAACACTGCATGCTGACAAAAGGTAAAATTTCATAACACTGCCTTGTTGTTGAAGTGAAAAGAACTGTATTTAAAAATCCTAACAAAATAGAGATAATGCATGCTCTTTTTTCTTTTTCATAGATGTAAAAAATAAAATGATAGATGTAGTATCTCACACACACAAAGGGAAAGATAAATTGTCAGCAAACTATGATTCTAAAGACATTTTAGTGTTTTCTGAGTTAAATTCCTTGAGGCCGTTACCAAATAAAAATTTAGTTGTTGTGTGCAATGTAATAGCTATTCTTTTCTTGCTAGCTAGTGCAAAAGCACTATATAACAATGAATTTTAAGTGTTCTTTTCAGATATTGTCAAGGATCATTCCAGGACCAATAATTTCACCATCAGTGAAAGCTTTAATTAAAGCAGGAAAAAATAAAAATGGCAATAAACATTATACTAAACTTCAACTCTATATGCACATCCTAACAACTGACACACTTATGAGGAAGATGCCTGGAACAAGGAAATGAATCCCAGTGTTAATTTTATATTCAAATTTCAAGTTTCAAAATATCATTTCTGGGTTATTCCTCAGGATACATTAGATAAATACCATTGATATCTGCTGAAGGAAATAAACATTAAACGAGTGTAGATAATAGATCAGGATACCAGAGTGAGACTAGGGTTTAGTCATTTACACATGCACTGAGCTTTTTGACTTTTAACATTTCATATTCTCATCAAAATTCACACAGCTCTCCAAATCTTCTTACCATTTTCCTTTGTTAAAGTATCATTTCACATTTGTCAATTGTCTGTGGTTCCAAGTTTTCACCTGAAAATTCAGCAGGATACTAAATTTCTGGAGCGTCTTGGGCAGAAAATATGTACAAGATTGCATTCTTGCCTAGAAAATCTTCACTCATCTCTGTCACCCCATCACAGGAGGAGTGTACTTCACTGCCCCTTTGATGATGAGTTCACCATATCATTTACTTTGACCAGTGGACCAGTGGAATGTGGAGGGGAATGGCAACCTGCCAGTTTTAAGTGAAGGCAGTCCTGAAGACAAGTTTTAAGAGGCACTGATAGTTTCTGTCTGCCCTATTATACCTAGCCCTGTGTGAGAATATTTCATTATAAATGCAATGAACCAATGAGATTTTTGAGTTGACTATTAGAGAATTATCATAATAAAAGCTTTTATAGAATGTAAGGAGATCGAAATGGCAGCCCACTCCAGTATTCTTGCCTGGAAAATCCCATGGACCACGGAGCCTGGTAGGCTACCGTCCACAGGGTCGCAAAGAGTCGGACACGACTGAGTGACTTTACTCACTCACTCAAGGAGATCGAGGGCTGTCAGTCTAAGGGCAGTCTTGGGATTTCCGCAGTCAAACCAACAATTACATAAGAAGATAAGAATTAGAACTTGAATTTGTCACAGTACTGATGTTTTCTTCATAAGCTGAGTAAAGTGGAAATAGTAGGACAGCGGCCTTGCTATTTGACTGTGTCCTAGCATTTAATAAAATATCTGGGTATGTCTATCTAGCAATCATTTATCTGGTTTCAAAACCCATAAAAGTAAATCACAAAGGAAACAAATGCTTGGGGAGAACTGTCTGGTAACTCCCAGAATATAATGGTGGATGTATGTGGACAGAGTCTCTGAGTATGTTTCTCCATGTGAGAACAAGTTGATGCTGGAGGTAAAGTAGGGCCTGAAATTCTTACATGCTGTATCTGCTCTTTTCAAAACTAATTATTGATTTGGCTGCATTGGGTTTTAGTTGCGACACTTGGGATCTACATGGCGGCACATGGATTCTCTCATGTCGGGTGGGCTCAGTAGTTGCGGTGTGCGGGTTTAGTTGCTCCACAGCATGTGGGATCCTAGTTCCCCAATCAGGGATCAAATCCAGGTCCCCTGCATTGCAAGGCGGTTTCTTAACCACTGGACCACCAGGGAAGTCCCTGTACCTGCTCTTGACTCACAACCCCCATGTTTTTCAGAGAGCATCTTGAGTGTTGGACATGCACATTTGGACATGTAATTCTCTTGATACTATATGCCCTTGATTTTAGCTGAGGGTGTTTGTCAAGTTCTAAGGCAGTCATTGAAATTCAGATGAAATTTCACAGGTCGAGAAGTTGCATGCTGGAGAGTTTTCTTGACTCAGTAACAATCTTGATTAAAAACCTGGGTTAAGAACATTTCTCTGTGCTTATCTCCCTATGTACAATTATTTATTTGAGACTATATTAACCAGCATGGAAAGGATTAACTTGTAAGTTATGGGTAAGGCTTTTGAAAGTAAGAAGTAATACAAAAATTTATTACAATTACTAAGTAACAAAGGTTACTAACTAGATGGATTTTTTTCTTAAAAAAAAATCAGTGATAACATTTAAAATACATTTTGACTGGTTCTTCAGTGATCATTGGTTTCTGTTGCATGTAGATGTTGAGTCCTCAAAGAGAACCAAAGCCAAATGTTTGATATCTTAGAAGTGTTTACAGTTGAGTGATGTGTTCTAGAGTTTAGACATTTCTTTGAACTGAATCTCAGCATTTGGTAACTTTGTCATTTTACAGTTGGAAATTGTCCACAGTCCACAGTTTTGCCACCAAATGTTCTTAGTATCAGTGATATAGTCAATCAAATTCTAAATATTTTGGCTGAAAGTAACAGAAAGTAACTCTGGCTAGTATCACCAATAGATGGTAATCAATAAACAGGATGCAAAAAGAGCTTAGAGCAAGACCGTGGAGCAGAGTGGAGCCCTGCAGAAAGAGTTCAGGCATCTAATCAATATGAATGTTTCAATTAGCATAACTCACCTAATTCCCTGGAGAAAGGGACAGCCTACCCACTCCAGTTTTCTTGGGCTTCCCTGAGGGCTCAGCTGGTAAAGAATTTGCCTGCAATGCGGGAGACCTGGGTTCGATCCCTGCATTGGCAAGATCCCCTGGAGAAGGGAATGGCTACCCACTCCAGTATTCTTGCCTGCAGAATTCCATGGACAGAGGAGCCTGGCGAGTTTCAGTCCATGGAGCCATGAAGAGTTGGACACGACTGACTGACTTTGACTTTCACCTAATTCCTACCTTCTTTCCCTCTTGTAATTGCCAGTGGGAAAGTATCTGGTTGCCCTAGCTTTGGGGCCTGGTTTCACCCCCAGATCATTCAGGTATTACTAAAAAGCTGAGGCCACAAAACATGGAGGAGTTTCCCAGCAACCAGGCAAATTTTAGAGAAAGGAAAGTCCTTGAAAGCTGGACCATACAACTACTATAAGAAATGTTTTTGTTGTTCAGTCACTAAGTTGTGTCCAACTCTTGCAACACCATGGACTGTAGCCCACCAGGCTCCCCTGTCCATGGGATTACCCAGGCAAGAATACTGGAGTGGGTTGCCATTTCCTTCTCCAGGGGATCTACCCCGACCCAGAGATCAAATCTGTCTCCTGCTTAAGAGGTGGATTCTTTCCCACTGAGCCATGGAATACGTATTTCAAATTCTCTAATGCAGGCTCTGCTTTGATTGGAGGTGGTTGTTTGTCTAATGCTTAAGCATAATAAAAATAGACTTGGCCATCAATGTCAGAAACATATACACTCATTTAAAATAGTAAAATATGCTTTTTAATATAAAAAGGGGACATAAAGTTTTCTTCCTTCCCTCCTTTTCCACCTTCCCTTCCCCCTTCTCTTACTCCCTCTCCTCCTTTACCCTCCCCTTTTTTATCCCCCCTTTTTAACATAAGGCCTGGTGATAGATATAGCATGCATATATGCATGTGCAACATAAACACACAACTGTTTTCAAGCTGTTTTGTACTTGCTGCTTTAGAATGTGAATACAATCTGAGCTGTCATAATGAGCTGGTATCTGCACACAGGTCACTTGCCTCAGCCCCATTGCTCTACTCAGTCTGAAATCTCTTTCTCAAACAGTGACAATGCTGTAATCCCAGTGCTCACTGTTTATTCCAAATACCTCTATTGCTGTCCTTTTTTAAATCTTAGAAGGCTTTGGGGAGATGATCTGTTTAGCATATATATATATATATATATATACATACACACACACATATACATATACATACTTTTTCTTAGCTGTCAAAGTTCGGACTAATGTCTTATGTGTTTAGTATATTTGCTTCTAGCAAGCTGGTTCATTCAGATCCATTCCCTTGACCTTAGTGGTACATCTGTGAGAGTTGGGGCAATACGTGTTTGTTGCTGTTAATGATGCTGATTTAGAATTTCTCCATCTGAACAGCATTAAAAAAATTAAGAGCCAATACAACTTTTATTCTTAGCACTGCTTTAGTGAAGGATACAGTTGCATAGAAAGGGAATGAAATTTGTTGTGGAAGGAAACAATTAGTGTGGATCACTTTTTTATTCTGCTGACACTGTTGAGGAGAGATGATATATTGTTTACAACTATCCAGGTCCTCCTGAGCTTGCTGGACATTCATTTAAAAAAAAATGATCAACTCATTAGTCTGGACTTTTAAATAACAACTTAGATTCTCTATGTACCATTAAAATAGTAGAATAAGTATTTATTGACATGACATAAAAGGACACTCATGAACTACATCTAAACTTTTAAAACAAGTTAGATATATTTGAGCCTATGGTTACATCTCCTCTCATCTTAACATCTTAAATTATCCAAGAAACATGAAAACAGCAAATGGTGCCATTCAAAAGCCAGAATGTTGGAGTAATTTCTGAAGAGTTGATACTGTTTGATTAGCAACCATTTAAAATTTCAGTATAAGCAAAGTGTTGCTAATATATAGAGTAGACAAGAGTCCACAATGAAACATGATACAGAGAATGCTGTTATTTGTTTCTGTCCCAAAGATGATGGACAGGGAGGCCTGGCGTGCTGCAGTTCATGGGGTCGCAAAGAGTCGGACACGACTGAGTAGCTGAACTGAACTGAACTGAACGAAGATGATGGTCATGTCACTCAGGGCTTTTGTAGCTACCCAGACAGTGTCAATGTCAGGCTTCCACAACAAAGCTCAATGCACACACACATGCACAGACACACATGAACATGGACAAGTGCACAGGGGAAAATAAAAGATACTGACTGCATGATAGCTACCTCCACTTTTCTAAAGGATGTTGGAGTTCTGGCCAAATACAGGGCTCCCAACCTCAGACTTGTTGAGCCAAGAGGAAAAGTTTTGCCTGGAACAGTTGGCAAAGAGGTAATCTTGATCCCAAGAAGTTTTAGGGAATTTTACCTACATATGAAATACTGAAAATTAACTGTATGCCAAGCTAATAAAACTATCTGTGTTAGATTAGATTCAAAGTTATACTTTAGCAAAATAAACCACAAACTTCTTTCTGTTTTGTCCAGTTCTACATTTGAATAACAGAAACTTAAAACTTCTTGTAAAATCTAGCTCTAATTTAAAGGATGAGCAAGGAGAGAAAAGAGCAATGAGCAAGAAGGAAAGGAAAAATGTAAATATTCTATCATGTTCCTGACTCCAAACAGATATTTTCCTAAGAAAAAAAAAAAAAACAATAAGAAATATTTTTAAATTTCTAACTTTCAGCCTTAAAATGAACTGTGCTTTTAACTACAGAAGGGAATCAATTAGAAATCCAAAATGATTACTTTCAAATTGACAAAACCACAACCACAGTGAGAAATTTTAATATACTTCTGTCAGCCTTTACAATTCAGTAGACATGCTGATCAAATTTAAAAATTCAATAGACAGGAAACAACAAACTCAGTACTGCAGAAGTCCATATAATTAATTTAAAAGATTGACCTGGGACATTTTCTCAGAAGTCAGAGGAAAAAGTTAATGACATGAAGTTGATGAGTGAAAAGATAAGAGACCTAGAGGACAAATCCAGGAAATCCAATATGTATAATAACTCTATAAAGAGAGAATAAGGCAAATCAAAGGACAGGAAAAAATAAGTTTCATCAAGACAGGAAAGAACTGAACTTCAAATGGAAAGGGTCTTCTGGGAATAGGAGAAAAGTAAATGAAAATAGCAGTTTGTTGAGCCCTTAGAGATAATAAAACTACAGTTTTAAGTGACCAAGTTTGTTGTGATTGGTTACAGCAGCCATAGGTGACTAGTGAAGAAACAGAAGATAAAAGGGAGAAAACCACAGTCATGGTAGAATATTTAAAATATATCAATAAGTTTTGAAAGATCATGTAACAAGGAAATCCAGGAAATAAACAATATGATAAATAGTTTATACAACAGAATATTAAATGAATGTTAAACATAGCTATTCAGGCTCAGTGTTAATTGTACCCAAGAGGAGTTCCAAAATGAGCACACCATGTTTAGATAGAAGAAACTTTAAAAAAATCAATTGTATTACTTGTAGCCTCTCATCCACATATTTATTTTTTAAAAAGATAATTGTTGATGTTTTGCTTTTTGAACCCATCTGCTTTATCAGAGGAACAGATATGGGTGACATAAGGAGAAGAGAATTTCTGAATTTACTTTAAAGAGTCTTCTGGACAGGCAAGAAAACCTCAGCAGAAATACAGAATAGGAGGATCATTCATAGTAGTTCAGTCGCTCAGTCGTGTCCAACTCTTTGCAGCCTCAGTGACTGCTGCACGCCAGGCTTCCCCGTCCATCACCAACTCCCAGAGTTTACTCAAACACATGTCCATTGAGTCAGTGATGACATTCAACCATCTCAGCCTCTGTCGTCTCCTTCTCCTCCCACCTTCAATCTTTCCCAGCATCAGGGTCTTTACAAATGAGTCAGTTCTTCATATCAGGTAGCCAAAGTATTGGAGTTTCAGCTTCAGCATGAGTCCTTCCAATGAATATTCAGGACTGATTTCCTTGAAGATGGACTGGTTGGATCTCCTTGTAGTCCAAGGGACTCTCAAGAGTCTTCTCCAACACCACAGATGGAAAGCATCAGTTCTTCGGCGCTCAGCTTTCTTTATAGTCCAACTCTCACATCTGTACATGCCTACTGGAAAAACCATAGCCTTGGCTAGATGGGCCTTTGTTGGCAAAGTAATGTCTCTGCTGCTGCACTCAATATGCCAGCAAATTTGGAAAACTCAGCGGTGGCCACAGGACTGGAAAAGGTCAGTTTTCATACCAATCCCAAAGAAAGGCAATGCCAAAGAATTCTCAAACTATTGTACAATTGCACTCATCTCACATGCTAGTAAAGTAATGCTCAAAATTCTCCAAGCCAGGCTTCAGCAATACGTGAACCGTGAACTTCCTGATATTCAAGCTGGTTTTAGAAAAGGCAGAGGAACCAGAGATCAAATTGCCAACATCCGCTGGATCATGGAAAAAGCAAGAGAGTTCCAGAAAAACCTCTATTTCTGCTTTATTGACTATGCCAAAGCCTTTGACTGTGTGGATCACAATAAACAGTGGAAAATTCTGAGAGAGATGGGAATACCAGACCACCTAACCTGCCTCTTGAGAAATCTGTATGCAGGTCAGGAAGCAACAGTTAGAACTGGACATGGAACAACAGACTGGTTCCAAATAGGAAAAGGAGTACGTCAAGGCTGTGTATTGTCACCCTGTTTATTTAACTTATATGCAGAGTACATCATGAGAAACGTTGGACTGGAAGAAACACAAGCTGGAATCAAGATTGCTGGGAGAAATATCAGTAACCTCAGATATGCAGATGACACCACCCTTATGGCAGAAAAGTGAAAAGGAACTAAAAAGCCTCTTGATGAAAGTGAAAGAGGAGAGTAAAAAAGTTGGCTTAAAGCTCAACATTCAGAAAACGAAGATCATGGCATCTGGTCCCATCACTTCATGGGAAATAGATGGGGAAACAGTGGAAACAGTGTCAGACTTTATTCTTTTGGGGCTCCAAAATCACTGCAGATGGTGACTGCAGCCATGAAATTTAAAGACGCTTACTCCTTGGAAGAAAAGTTATGACCAACCTAGATAGCATATTGAAAAACAGAAACATTACTTTGCCGAATTAGGTCCATCTAGTCAAGGGTATGATTTGTCCAGTAGTCATGTATGTATGTGAGAGTTGGAATGTGAAGAAGGCTGAGCGCCGAAGAATTGATGCTTTTGAGCTGTGGTGTTGGAGAAGACTCTTGAGAGTCCCTTGGACTGCAAGGAGATCCAAGCAGTCCATTCTGAAGGAGATCAGCCCTGGGATTTCTTTGGAAGGACTGATGCTAAAGCTGAAACTCCAGTACTTTGGCCACCTCATGCGAAGAGTTGACTCACTGGAAAAGACTCTGATGCTGGGAGGGATTGGGGGCAGGAGGAGAAGGGGACGACAGAGGATGAGATGGCTGGATGGCGTCACTGACTCGATGGACGTGAGTCTGAACTCCGAGAGTTGGTGATGGACAGGGAGGCCTGGCATGCTGCGATTCATGGGGTCACAAAGAGTCGGACACGACTGAGCAACTGAACTGAACTGATGTTGGTCATAACTTTTCTTCCCAGGAGCAAGTGTCTTTTAATTTCATGGCTGCAGTCCCCATCTGCAGTGATTTTGGAGCCCCCCAAAATAGTCTGTCACTGTTTCCTCCTATCCTAGGAGGACAGGAAAGATATTAACTGGACAAATGTGGAGAACAATTTACCAGCTTCACAGTTAGAGTGTTATCAAAAAAAAAAAAAAAAACCACAAACCTGCTAGAGTCAGACAAGTACTTGCCAAAAGGCAAAGGAAACCAATGACACACAGGTACTAGCCATGTGAAACCAAAGATCCCTCACTGCTCTTGTCCCCTAGCCCCTTACTACCAGAGGAGCTAGATACAGCCTGAAAATGAGGAGAGAGGGCAAAAATGCCAGAAGGGATTTGTTATAAAAGAAAGAAAAATAAGCTTTGATAAAGGGGTAATTTACAGGGAGAAGAAATAACTTTCTAGCTCATACTACACACCAATTCCCAAGAGAAATAAGATTTAAATATACACTCTACAACATGCAGTATAATACAGTCTCATTTCTGATTGAAATGTATACATCTCACTGGAGGACAATTTGGCAACATCAGCGATTTCTCTTTTTGGAACTTATCCCACAGATATTCTCACTATGTGAAAAGACTATTCATCCATTGTTTACAATAAATGCTTAATAAAATTAATATCTGTCAATAGAATACTGATTAAAATATAATCTCCCACTAACTTGACAAACATTTTGGAGAATTCTTTGACAGCCTGGCACCGGGCAACATTTTATACCTTGTTCGAATTTTTAAAACCACATATGAAAACCTGATACTTAAACTATATACCATTTAAAAAAATATGCATAGAAAGAAATTAAATCAAATGACAACATATTATTTTTTAAATTTGTGCATTTTTTTCTCAAGAGGATATTCTCCCTGATATATGAATACTAACCCTCCTCCCTATGGTTAATGGGCATAAACATATAATTCATTGAAAAGGAAATATGAATAGATATTAAATATATAGGAACATATCTTTTTATTATTAAAAGGACATATAAATTAAAATGCAGTTAGATAACATTTTTTACTTCCTGGTTTGAAAAAAATAAAATACATTGTGTTGGCAAGGCTATTGGGTAATACACAGTCTCATTCATTTCTGATTGAAATTTACACTACTCTTTGGAAGACAATTTGGCAATATCAGCAATTTGTCTTTCTGGAATTTATCCCACAGATATTCTCACTATGTGAAAAGATTTTATTTACCCATTGTTTACAATAAATACTAAAAAAAAAAAAAAAGAATATCTGTCAGTAGAATACTGATTAAATTTATCATGGTAAATCCATAAATAAACTTGGATAAAAGGAAAGAGAAGTTCTTTAAATATTTATATAGTAAGATCTCTAAGAAATCCTAAGTAAAAGCAAACTGAAAAACAGTGTATTGAAGTTGTTTTTTTTAGGAAAGAAGAAGTTGTTTTGCTAGAAAAAGGGATAATTTATCTTAGTATTTGCTTTTAAATATTTGTTAGGATACACAATAATTATTAATAGTGGCTTCTCAAGGAGGAAGTGAATTGTGAACCAGATGGGAAGGAGGAAGATGTTTCACTGTACAACTTGTTCCATATATAAATTTTAATATTTGAACCCATGTACCAAAAGTTTTTAAAAGGTTAAAATATACATTACTAAAAGCATAGTAAAATCCTTTTAGAAGAGCAGATGGTGATATGATAGAGTTAAATAATTTAGAAAATGAGAAATTAAGAGAACTTAGAACTTAAAAGAACAATAAATTAGACAAAACTCTGCCAATATTGACCTAGAACAAAGAACCAAAGATAAAGCACATGGGATTATGAGTAAGAAAAATACATAACCACATATACAAAGCAGTTTGTAAACGTAAAATCAATTACATGACAGTGAATGTGAATTCTTCTTTCTAGCAATGAAATTTTTCTAGGAAAATAAAAATTAATAAAAATGACTGAGGAAGACCCCAGAATGCAGAATTCTGGATTACAGAAGAAATTGAAATTTCTAAGAATTACCTTCATGGAATAGTTTTTGAATGGACATCCCTGGAGAAGTTCTTCCCAGTCTTTAAGAAACAGATAATTCCAGTGGCATTGTAACAGTCTGACAGCAGAAAGCAAAGAGATATTTCATGTTTTATTTCATTGAGCTACTACCATACATGATAATAAACCTTACTAGTGAACAAGTTGAGTCCGTATTGGTGGTAAACATGTTAGTCCCTATGCTTTTTCCTGGCAATACTTTTATCAGTTGTATTCTCAGGTTGAATAAACATCTATACATTTTCCTACCACTGTGGCTCCCTTCACAAGCATTTTGTTTATGATAGCATCTTCCGTAGAAACTTCAGTTTACAGAACTTAACTGCCCTAGAAAATATATTACAAGAGGAATTCTAAGAAGCACAAGCATTCTTCATGCCTTGTAAAATTGTTTCCATTAAAATGATTATTTTCTGAGCACACAAGTTGAAGGGTTATCCTCTGTTTCCCCCCATAAAACTCTTGGGGCTGGTGCACTGGGATGACCCAGAGAGATGGTATGGGGAGGGAGGTGGGAGGGGGGTTCAGGATTGGGAACACGTGTACACCTGTGGCAGATTCATGTTGATGTACGGCAAAACCAATACAGTATTATAAAGTAAAATAAAGTAAAATTTTTAAAAAAGGGGGAAAAAACTCTTTGGTTTCCGTTGGGAGCTAGTGTTTTCTCTTTTAATTATAAAGTGAAAGAATTAAGACATATGTGCTTTTAATTAATCCAAAAAAAAAAAGGGCTGCAAAATAAAGTTGACTGATAAGTATATTAGTACATTTTAACACTTACCTTAAAAAGTGATTCCAAATATATATGGCATAAGTATAAACTCAGAAATATCATTCATTCCATTAAAAAGTAATACCAAAAGAAAAATAGTATCTGTTCTTTCTTACTAAGAATAGACAAAGGGGAAATAAGGTACTATAAGAGCATGTTTATATGCACTGGAAGTACTTAAAATTAAACAGTTATGCAAATTAAGCTGTAGATATATATTTCTAAAGTGTGCAGTATTCTGACAGATTATTTCTCTATGTTGAATAAATGTACAGGATACATGCAGAAATAGAAAACAGTTCTGTCCATAACTAGTTTGAGCTTTGCTATTTGGCAGTATCTGATTTGTAATATGGAGGATGATTGTAGAATTTTTTTTTTTGGCTCAGGGGAGTATAAATCTGCATACCCTCCACTTATTCTTTCTTTGGAATTGTCCTGGGTTTTTAAAAGACTTTTTCTTAAGAGTTTTTGGATCACAGCAATATTGAGGAGGAAGGTACAGAGATTTCTCATATACTCCCTGCCCCAACACATGCACAGACTCCCCTATTATCAACATCCTCCACCAGAGTGGGACACTTGCTTTAACTCATTAACCTACACTGACATATCATTATTCCCCACAATCCACAGTTTACCTTAGAGTTCAGTTTTGATTGTATATGTGTAATGGGTTTGGACAAATGTAAAATTATATATATATGTATATATATATATCTCCATCATAATATCATAAAGAGTATTTCTATTGCCCTAAAAATCCTTCTTAAAATCATACCAAATCCAGTAGTGCTATCCAGTATTTTATTAACTCTGTGATGTTCAAGAACCTAATGACCTGATGTTTTTGTATATACACTTTATATTTTGACACATGCATAAGATTATTTTGTTTAGTCTTACTATGCTGTCTAAATATTTAGTGTTTGTTATACTTGTGTCCTAAAAATGCTGTGGTGGAAATTTACTGAGGGTGGTATCCTATGTAAATTTTATTTTATATACATTGCATTGCCTAACATTACTAGTTCTCTAAGTGTGGATTCTGAAACCATGGCAGTGTCATCATGCAGAGTTATGAACTAAACTGTGTTCCCCCCAAATTCATATCTTGAAGCCCTAACACCCATTCTGACTCTGTTTGGAGATAGGGCCATTAAAGTGGTACTTAAATTGGGTCATAAGGTTGGGGCCCTAATATGATATCCTTATAAGAAGAGGAACCAACAGCAGAGATCTCTCTGAATGTGCCCAAAGTAATAGTCATAGGAGCACACAGTGAGATGGTGGCCACCTACAAGCCAAGAAAAGAGGCCGCAGAATGAAACCTACCTTACTGGCACCTTGATTTGGATTCCTCAGCCTCCAGAACTGTGAGAAGTAAGCTTCTGTTGTTTAATCCACCCAGTCAAGTGGTATTTTGTAATGGCAACCCAAATAGATGGGTATACCAGGAAGCTTGTTAGAAATGCAAGTTTTGCAGGCTCACTCTGGACCTGAAACTCTGGGGCTGAAGATCAGGGGTCTGTGTAGTAACAAGCTCTCCAGGGGTTTCTGATGCAAACAGAAATTTGAGAACCACTGACTTAACACATTGCTGGTATGTGTATGTTACTATACTCTGAGGGATTTGAAGAATGCATCTGATACTTTGATTAGAAATGTGTCCCCTATATAGGCTTGAATTGTTATGAATTTGATATTGTGCATTCTTAAGCCAGTTTCACTAGGCAAGCCCATTGAAAGTGAAAGTTGCTCAGTCATGTCTGATTCTTTGCGACCCCATGGACTATATAGTTCATGGAATTCTCTAGGCCAGAATACTAGAGTGGGTAGCTCTTCCCTTCTCCAGGGGATCTTCCCAACCCAGGGATCGAACCCAGGTCTCCTGCATTGCAGCCGAATTCTTTACCAGCTGAGACACTAGGGAAGCCCAAGAATACTGGAGTGGGTAGCTCATCCCTTCTCCAGTGGGAACACTCCTGAATGTGATCATTAAATCCTCATTTGGACATCGAAAACTCTCTCCTTCCAACTGGGCTTCATGTTTTCACTTCTCATTTATCCCTCTCGTTGTTGTTATTCATTTCTTCTCTGCATTTCTGTAGTGTGGAAATGGCTACAAGAGATTAGGATAATTCATTTCCCAAATAAATAGCTTTTGGCTTTAGTCTTCACATCCAATATTTAAAAAGCTTGAAGACTTTTTAGAGAGTCCATGAAAGTATGAAGAAAAGGTTTCAATGGAAATCTAAATGAGTTAGTGAGAAAATCTGCACGCTATTGATAGTGGCACTTTTGTTCTGAGGGTTTGGTAATATGAGAAATTGAAGAATGCCATTAGAGTTACTGACTTGAAACATATCCAGCATTACTTTGTAAAAGTGTTCTGTACTGTAGAAAGAATATATTTTTTCATCGTCATTTTGCCATCTTCACTGCATAAATATGACTTTAAATGTTACAGAAAAGATGACATATAAACATGTACCATTATATACACTTAAAAAAAAAGGACTTGCCATTTGGCCTTCTTTAGCAATATCTTCTCCTAATTATGGAACACAAAAGTTGTATTTCCACAGTTTCTCATGGTGTGAAAGGAACTCAAGTAAAATACAGTCCTCCCAAACATTTAAAGATTTATAATTAAGGAGCTGTCTGCTGAACAATTGAGTTTATTCATGATGCAAGTCATTCACCTTCAAATGCCTTTACCATGACAGATTTTTTTTAAAAAAAAAAGTAAAAATTAAGTATCCTCTGTAATTCAGATTACAAAATATACCATATAATTGTACCAACTCGTACTTGGAAAGTCCATGAATACCTTAGTTAAAAAAAAATTGTGACAGTGTTCACGAAACCCCAAGTTTTCAAAAAGTGAAGGTTTCCTTTTATATCAATACTTTAAAATCCTCTTGAAACAATTTCTAGTACAGTGTGACCTCAGTTCCAATTAAGATGAACTCACTAGATTTCAGTAGATCCTGACTTCCTGTTGGCAGCACCCATGTCTTATTTTTCTTTGTATCCCCCAACAGTTAGAATGGGGCTTGAAACATAGCTGTTTATAAATATAATTGAAGGGCTTTGATTTTATAGAGATACAAAGAAAGCTCAGTATAGAATCCCTGTAATTTGGTTGAGAAATGCTTGTTTCTTAGACTTGCAAAAACTAGCATTTCTTGAGCAAGTGCACATGATTAAATTGAAAGAATGAACTGCAAAAGGGGTTTCATTACCAAAAATCATGACATGGTTCATTGAATTTTCCAAACCATTAAGCCTATATTATCTTCCTCACTAGGGCTAACAACAGTAGATCAAAATTTCAAATCTATCTGCTAGTGTGTGTGTATGTGTGTGTGTGTGTGTGTGTCTAGAAGATAGATGTGTATGTGTGTGTGTGTATATATACATGTATATATATGTGTGTGTGTGTATGCCTCAAGTAGGCCATTGTGTTTAATTTAGAATAAGTGACTCAGACTATTCATCACTAATAATTATTTTGTCTTCTGAGTTGAAAGGTAGGAGTCAATTTGAATGATTCTTCTCATGATTTTCCTGTGGATTACAGTACATTTGAAGCTATTTTCTGGATTAAACATTTTTCTGACTGATAAATTGTTTTAAATGTGTTTGAGGGCACACTGCCTTTTCTGACTTTGTATATGAACTTTTTCTCCTACCTCTTCAGTCTGCCTTTGTGTCTATTGGGGACTCATTTTGGCAAGACCATACTTGCTCTTTTGTGACTCTCAATCAAAGCTGTGGATGATTTTGTGAAAATTGAATTTTTTAATGTAAATAATATCACAGTTTGTATGAAAATACAAAAGACCTCGAATAGCCAAAGTAATCTTGAGAAAGAAGAATGGAACTGGAGGAATCAACCTGCCTGACTTCAGGCTCTACTACAAAGCCACAGTCATCAAGACAGTATGGTACTGGCACAAAGACAGAAATATAGATCAATGGAACAAAACAGAAAGCCCAGAGATAAATCCATGTACCTATGGACACCTTATCTTCGACAAAGGAGGCAAGAATATACAATGGAGAAAAGACAATCTCTTTAACAAGTGGTGCTGGGAAAACTGGTCCACCACTTGCAAAAGAATGAAACTAGAACACTTTCTAACACCATAAACAAAAATAAACTCAAAATGGATTAAAGATCTAAATGTAAGACCAGAAACTATAAAACTCCTAGAGGAAAACATAGGCAAAACACTCTCCAACATAAATCACAGCAGGATCCTCTATGGCCCACCTCCCAGAATATTGGAAATAAAAGCAAAAATAAACAAATGGGACCTAATTAAACTTAAAAGCTTTTGCACAACAAAGGAAACTATAAGCAAGGTGAAAAGACAGCCTTCTGAATGGGAGAAAATACTAGCAAATGAAGCAACTGACAAAGAATTAATCTCAAAAATGTACAAGCAACTCCTGCAGCTCAATTCCAGAAAAACAAACGGCCCAATCAAAAAATGGACCAAAGAACTAAACAGACATTTCTCCCAAGAAGACATACAGATGGCTAACAAACACATGAAAAGATGCTCAACACCGCTCATTATCAGAGAAATGCAAATCAAAACCACAATGAGGTAGCATTTCACGCAGGTTAGAATGGCTGCTATCCAAAAGTCTACAAGCAATAAATGCTGGAGAGAGTGTGGAGAAAAGAGAACCCTCTTACACTGTTGGTGGGAATGCAAACTAGTACAGCCACTGTGGAAAACAGTGTGGAGATTCCTTAAAAAACTGCAAATAGAACTGCCATATGACCCAGCAATCCCACTGCTGGGCATACAAAAGAGACATGTGTACCCCAATGTTCATCACAGCACTGTTTATAATAGCCAGGACATGGAAGCAACCTAGATGTCCATCAGCAGATGAATGGATAAGAAAGCTGTGGTACAAATACACAATGGAGTATTACTCAGCCATTAAAAAGAATACATTTGAATCCGTTCTAATAAGGTGGATGAAACTGGAGCCGATTATACAAAGTGAAGTAAGCCAGAAAGAAAAACACCAATACAGTATACTAATCATATATATGGAATTTAGAAAGATGGTAATGATAACCCTATATGCGAGAGAGCAAAAGAGACACAGATGTATAGAACAGTCTTTTGGACTCTGTGGGAGAGGGCAAGGGTGGGATGATTTGGGAGAATGGCATTGAAACATGTATATTATCGTATGTGAAATGAATCACCAGTCCAGGTTCGATAGATGAGACAGGGTGCTCAGGGCTGGTGCACTGGGATGACCCAGAGGGATGGGATGGGGAGGGAGGTGGGGGGGGGGGGTTCAGGATGGGGAACACCTGTGCACCTATGGCAGATTCATGGTGATGTATGGCAAAACCAATACAATATTGTAATTAGCCTCCAATTAATAAATTTATATTTTTAAAATGTAATCCTTCTTGTAAATGGTAACTTTAACTGTTAAAAATAGTTTAACATTTTTCATTAAAAAAATTGACTCTTGATTGAATTTTTTACCGTAAGTTATTTCTCTGTGAAACAAATCAGTTGAAAAGGAATCCTGAGACTGGGTGTGTATTTATGTAGAGAGGTATTTTGAGTATAGACACATTCAAGACTGTCTCTTTTACTCAGGTGTATTTTTACAAAAGAGGCAAAGGTGGTGCAAAATCAAAATGGAAGACTGAGTACGGAACAGAGACACAGGCAGGAGAGTTATAACAGGCAGTTTGAAAACTGAGAAAGATATGACCATCAAGTTCATTGCAATCCACTAGTCTAATTTGATGCTGTACTTCTAAAGTCTTCACTATTCTTTCCTTAGCAGCCATCAAGACTCTCAGTAGAGTCATAAAACCATGAACCTTTGCCTAATAGCTTTTATAGTCGATATCATTATCTTCTCTCCTCTCCACCATTCTTCTATATGCCAAGATATCATAATATTTGGAAAAATAAAAAATATCTTCATTGGAGAAGTTGGGAGATTCTTTCTCCAAAGTAACAGAGTTAACCTGGGAAAGAGGTTAAGAAAAGTCTAAAGGTATTAATAGATTAAAAGAAAAAACAAACCTATAATTTTCATGATATAATATTTGCTTATTGGATTTATGCCATAAAAAGTGTATGTGGGATGAAAGAGGGTGAATCTGAGTTCAGACAAACTTGGGAAAAGCCACATTAAAGCAAATTGAAGATATTCCATGGCAACAGAGTTTGTCAGGGCTAAATTACATAGGTAAAGTGAAAGTGAAACTTGCTTAGTCCTGTCTGACTCTTTGCAACCCCATGGACTGTAGCCTGCCAGGCCCCTCTGTCCATGGAATAGTCCAGGGAAGAATATTGGAGTGGACTGCCATTCCCTTCTCCAGGGGATCTTCCCAAGCTAGGGATCAAACCTAGGTTTCCCACATTGCAGGCAGATTCTTTACCAGCTGAGCCACCAGGGAAACCAGGAAAACTTTTGAAAAAGAGACAATCTTGAATATGTTTCTATACTCAAACTACCTCTCTACATAAACACATACCCAGCCCTGGGACTCCCTTTTAACTGATTTGTTTCACAGAGAAACCTAAATTACATCGGTAGACCCCTCCTAATCAGACATGGAACATTGAGGGTTAGGGGGCAAATATCCTTTTTGTTTATAAGGTTTCTTTTCCCCTAGAGCATCTCTAAGTGGTAAAGAATCTGCCTCCAATGCAAAAGACCCCGATTGGATTCCCGGGTAGGGACGATCCACTGGTGAAGGGATAGGCTATGCACTCCAGTATTCTTGGGCTTCCCTGGTGGCTCAGATGTTAAAAAAAAATCCACCTGCAGTGTGGAAGACCTGGTTTCGATCCCTGGATTGGGAAGATCCACTGGAGGAGGGCATGGCAACCCACTCCAGTATTCTTGCCTGGAGAATCCCCATGGACAGAGGACCCTGGTGGGCTACAGTCCATGGGATCGCAAAGAGTTGGACATGGCTGAATGACTAAGCATAGAACATGTTAATCATAGTTATCTTAAAATCTGTCTCTGCTAAAACCAGTATTGGTTTTATCTCTTTCACCTGTATATAATTTTTTCTCTTGGCTTTTGGTCATTTTTGTCTTATTTTTTTAAATGAGTGCTAATTTAGGGTGAAATGGCAACCTCTCAATGAATTAAATTTTTTCCACCGTGCAATTAGAATCAACTGTAGAAGGAAATGGCAACCCACTCCAGGATCCTTGCCTGGACAATTCCATGGACAGAGGAGCCTGGTGGGCTACAGTCCATGGGGTCACAAAGAGTTGGAGACGACTGAGCGACTAACACTATTAGAATCAAAGCAATCATCTCCGTCTCATCATATATTGATATGACTCAAGGCTGTGTTTTAAGCATTGGAAAAATCTGATTTACATTTGTTTGCCTTATTCCTACAACATGACACTTCAGAGACCCTGGAGTCTAATACTTGTCTCCCTAGCACTGTGATACTGCCCAGATATCTGCTTGGCATCATAACCTCTTAGCCTCTGCTTATTTTAGTTATTTTTGGCATCTCACTCCATTCATTTCTCAAGGAAAAGTTGAGTGCGGATCAACAATCCTGTAGATCTGAGTTCTTTGATATTCCCAATTCCAGTGTCTTGGCACCTGAAGTATTGATGGTCTTTATAGCTCTGAACTCCAATATTTGCCTCATCCTGGTCAGAGTGCTGCAAGCTGCCACTGTATTTGTTTAGGCTTCAAGACCCAATGAAGATAAGACCCAAGACTTCAAGACCCAAAGGTCTTTAGAGGGAAAATGTTGGCAAATGCATGTCCAGTCTCATTTCATGTCCCTGTTTCCTGGATCTTGATTCCTCTTATGGTTACTTTTTGGTATTTTCATAGAATTGTTTTCTATATGTTATTTCACCTGTCTAGTTTGTAGGAAGGTTAGTCTGATATAAGCTATTTTTCATAGCCAGTAGGAGAAATATTTGTTTCTAGAATGTTTAAAAGTCCTAAATATTATTCAGTTAATATATTTTCCTCAAATCCTTAACACTAGATTTTTCTTTCCAAAGATTGTGGTCTTGAAAAAAATTTTTCTGGGTTATTAACTATGTATTGAGTTGCTCACTAGGCCTTTCTTCTAGATTAAAAAAATACTATAAAACTCATTGATCATATTCTGAATCAAGAAATGAATCGCCAGTCTAGGTTCAACGCAGGATACAGGATGCTTGGGGCTGGTGCACTGGGATAACCCAGAGAGATGGTATGGGGAGGGAGGTGGGAGGGGGGTTCAGGAGTGGGAACTTATGTATACCCGTGGCGGATTCATGTTGATGTATGGCAAAACCAATACAGTATTGTAAAGTTAAAAAAAAAAAAAAAAGATATAATTGCTTGGTATGCTTTCCACTTTAAATTATATATAGAAAATAAATAAGATTTAAGTTATATTCAACATTTCTGGGAGGTAATCCAGTGTCCTCAAAATGCATTATGAATTTGAACATGTAAATAAAATTCTTATCAACTCTTTAAAATGGAATCAAATGCATAAAATTTCTTTGGAAGAATACAGTAATAACAGGCAATTGCAATGACTTCTGGGAAGGGAGACTAGACACTGAGGGCCAGTTGAGGGAAGGTGTCTTATTTAAGGAGAATTTTCAACAGCATGTGTCAACTAAAAAAAAAAATGAATCAAGTGAGAGTTAGGTTTTATTTGGGGCAAAATGAAGACTATAACATGTGAGGCAGCATTCCAGATAGCTGTGAGAAACTGCTCCAAAGAAGTGGGGGAGGAGGTCAGGGTCAGGGAAGGGGGATACTTGAAGTGGAGCCTAGATTTTGGCAGAAGATTGCTGCTAGTTACAGGGAGCAGATGTCTCCATGAATGATTTTAGTGCTTTTCTAGATATGAGAAGATGCAAGAATTGGCTTCATAAAATCTTCTTCTGAAAATAACAATCTGAAGACCTGTTCGTTGGTTTTTCCCAGAGCACAGAGGGTCTCATTCCTGATTTCCACTCTTCACCCCTTTCAGGGAGTGTTAAAGGTCAGCAGTTGCAGCAGCTCGTGATTTATTCCTTCTAAAAATACATGGCAAGTGCCAAGTTTTTGTTAGCAATGTAACAGAAGCTGGGTATGATGTCCTAGCCAAATCTGAAATAAGTGTGTAGGTTTGTTTCTTCATTTCCACAAAACAGTGGATCAATAAATGGGCAAGTAAAAGCCAATGCTCAAGGAACTGAGATGCTTTTTCCTTGATGTTCTGTATCTCTTGAAGTGTAGATCTAGTCTTTGTCATGACAAAAATGGCTACTCCACCTTCAAGAATTCAGTTTTCATTCTGCTGCTGCTGCTAAGTCGCTTCAGTCGTGTCCGACTCTGTGCGACCCCATAGACAGCAGCCCACCAGGCTCCTCTGCCCATGGGATTCTCCAGGCAAGAGTACTAGAGTGGGTCGCCATTGCCTTCTCTGAGTTTTCATTCTAGGCTTTAAAAAAATAAAAAAGGAAAATTTAGGGCAAATATGCCTGCTATCTGAAACTCTTTCCTTTTCATCAGGAATTTCCTGGAATTCCACCCAGTAACTTATGTTTTTGTCTTATTGAGGGGAGGTTAGTCACAAGGCCCCATTTAGCAGGCCCCAGGGGAAGTATGCATTCTTAAAGTGCCCATGAGTATCCTGAATAAAAGTTTGTCTTCACAAGAAAAGCATAAGAGTCAGTATAATATTATAAATAACTAACATTGTCTATTTTTTCCCAATATATACTTATATAATGTTTGATTTTTTAAAGTGTCGTCACTTAAAGCCATTTAAAATATACATTTTAAGCATAGATGTAAACTATAACAAAAACATTACTGCAGGTATTCTGTATGCATGTATATTAAAGGTCTTAGTTTTGCAAAAGTACATGAAGCATATTTCTGTACACATGTGCCTTTTTTCAGATTTACAAATAACAAATATTTTAATATATTTTATATAATATTTTTAACTCTAAATTTTGGAAAAAAGCTAAATAAACCCAGCTTAACATTCACTGAAGAGCTAGTTGAGGCACGTGACTACAATGCTATGGATAGTGTTCTAAAAAGCCCCAAGTTTCTAGCAAAATCACTCAAATTTTGCAATATAGCAAGTTGTTACAGTGACATATACCCAAATACATTTTAAAATTGGGGAGTGTGGAAATATTTTTCCATTAGCCTTGTAGCAGCATCCTTTTTCCTTCTCATCAAATATCTACCCATCTTTTAAAAAATGTTACGGTAACTGCCTGAGTTGACATTGACAGATGATTTTAAGGACAAGAGAGAAAAGTAAGTCCAGACAAGAATGTATATTTTATGTGTTATGGCAGCTTCCAACTATAATGGAGATAAAGGGCATCTATGAAAACCCCACAGCTAACATCATACTTAATTGTGAAAGACGGAATGCCCTCTTCCTAAGATCAGATACAAAACAAAGATGTTTGCTCTCATCATTTCTGTTCAACTTTGCACTGGAGGTTCTAGCTAATGCAACAAGGTGAAACAAAACACAGCAAAGTAAATTCAGATTGGAAAGGAACTAAAACTGTAAAGCTGTGTTTATTCACAACTCTATATAGAAAATATTCTCTCTAGAGAACCCAAAGGAATCAACAACATCAACAAAAAACTTTAGAACTAAGGAAAAGATTATAAGGGTAAAATAAAACATGAAGTGTATTTCTATATCCTAAAACAACTCAAAAATGAAATTAAGAAAATGATTCCATTCATAGTATCATCAAAATGAATAAAATACATAGAAATAAATTTTAACAAAGGAAGTGCAAGACTTGTAGACTGAAAACCATAAAACATGGCCGAGAGAATGAAAGAATATCTAAATAAATCAAAGGGCTTCCCCCTTGGCCCAGTGGTAAAGAACCTGCCTGCCAGTGTAATAGATGCCAGAGATATGAGTTCAATCCCTGGGTCAGGAAGATCCCTTGGAAAGGAAATGGCAAGCTACTCTAGTATTCTTGCTTGGAAAATCCCATGGACAGAGGAGCCTGGAGGGCTACAGTCCATGGGTTCACAAAGAGTCAGACATGACTGAGCATGTACACACAAATAAATTGAAAGTTCACATTCAAGGATGAGAATACTCACTATGATATTGATGGTAATTCTTCACAAATTGATCTGCAAATTCAAAGGGATCCTTGTAAGTATCCTAGCTGGAATCATTATAGAACTTGACAAATGGATCCTAAGATTCATCTGGAAATGTGAGGGATCTCAAATAGCCAAGGCAATATTGAAGAAGAACAAAGTTGAAGGACTCAGACTTCTCTATTTCAAAACTTATTCCAAAGCTACAGTAATCACAACTGTGGTGCTGGCATAAAGATAGACTATTGGAATATATAACTGAGAATTCAGAAATAAACTGTTACATTATGGTCAGTTTATTTTTTTTTTAATTGAAGTATAGTTGATTTAGTGTTGTACTGATCTCTGCTATAGAGCAAAGTGACTCAGTCTTACACATATATACATTTTGAAAATATTCTTTTCCATTATGATTTATCCCAGGATACTGAGTATAATTCTCTGTGCTGTACAGTAGGACCGTGGTGTTTATCCATTCTAAATGTAATAGTTTGCATCTATCAATCTTCCATTCTTCTCCCTCTCCCCCTCCCACTTGGCAACAAGTCTGATCTCTGTTTCTGTTTTGTAGATAGGTTTGTTTGTGTCATATTTTAGATTCCACACATAAGAAACAGCATGTGGTATTTGTCTTTTTATTTCTGACTTATTTCACTTAGATGAAGATCTCTGCTTGCATTCATGTTGTGGCAAATGTCATTATTTCATTCTTTTTATGGCTGAGTACTCTTGCCTGGAAAGTCCCATGGACGGAGGAGCCTGGTGGGCTGCAGTCCATGGGGTTGCTAAGAGTCGACCACGACTGAGCGATTTCACTTTCACTTTTCATTTTCATGCATTAGAGAAGGAAATGGCAACCCACTCCAGTGTTGTTGCCTGGAGAATCCCAGGGACGGGGGAGCCTGGTGGGCTGCCGCCTATGGGGTTGCACAGAGTTGGACACGACTGAAGCGACGCAGCAGCAGCAGCAGCAGCAGCATTCTGTTGTATACATATGCCACATCTTCTTTATCCATCCCTCTGCCATTGGACATTTAGGTTGTTTCCATGTTTTGGCGATTGTGAACAGTGCTGCTGTGAACATGGGGGTGCATGTATCTTTTTGAATTATCATTTTGTCTGGCTATATGCCCAAGAGTAGGATTGCTGTTAGCAGATCACATGGTAGTTCTATTTTTAGTTTTCTGAGAACCCTCCATACTGCTTTATATAGAGGCTGTACCAATTTACATTCCCACCAACAGAGTAGGAGGGTTCCCTTTCTCTAAACCCTCTCCAGAATGTTATTTATAGACTTGTCAATGAAGGCCATTCTGACCACTGTGAAGTGGTACCTTATTGTAGTTATGATTTGCATTTTTCTAATAATTAGTGATGTTGAGCATTTTTTTAATGTGCCTACTGGTATAGCCGATTGGTTTTTGACAAAGGGAAAAGGAAATGAAAGTGTTTGTCACTCAGTCGTGACTGACTCTTTGTGACCCCATGGACTGTAGCCCACCGGATTCCTCTGTCCATGGAATTCTCCAGGCAAGAATACTGGAGTGGGTAGCCATTCCCTTCTCCAGGGGATCTTCCCAACCCAGGGATTGAATCTGAGTCTCCTGCATTGCAGACAGATTCTTTACCATCTGAGCCACCAGGGAAGCCCTTTTTGACAAGATATCAAGACAATCACTGCAGAAAGAAAAATATTTTCAACAAAGGGGCTGGTAAAATGGAATATACATATGACAAAAATGAACTTAACCTTCACACCAAGCATAAAAATTTATGCAAGATGAAACATAGATCTAAATTTCAGAGCTAAAATTATTAAACTTCTAGAAGAAAACAAAAAATGTGAAGTTGAATTATGTAAGTTTTTAATACAAAACCAAAAGTTTGATCCAAAAAAGAAGAAAATTCAAAAACTGGATTTTGTAAAGCTTAGGACTTTTGTGCATCAAAAGAGACCATTGAGAAACTGAAAAGATAAGTGAAAGGCTGGAAAAAAATATTTGCAAATCATATACCTGATAAAAGACTTATATCCAGGTATCTACTCTAACAACTCAGTATTAAGACAAAAGACCCACTTTTAAAATGGGCAATAAAAATTGTAGACATTTTACCAAAAAATATAAAGAGGCTGATGAAAAGATGCTTATCATTGTTACTCATTAGGGAAATAAAAATTAAAAGCACAACAAAATATCTCTTCACACCTTCCAGAATGTACACAGTGCAAAAGCCAGAAAATACTAAGTGTTTACAAAGACAGACAGAAATGAGCCCTCAAGCTTGGGTGGTTTCCACTTTGTAGAAAGTAGTTTCTTAAATTTGCCATAATCACAGCAGTGGCACTCCTAAGGATCTGCCCGAGGGAGATGAAAAATGTCTGCCCAAAGGTATGGCAGTAGGTCCTCAAAACATTATTCAGAATAGAAACACCAGGAAATAATTCAAATATCTGTTGACTAAAGACTGGATCCCCTCCACCAAAAAACAATATAGTATATTCATGTAATGGAATAGTACTCAACAATGAAAAGGAAGAACTACTGGTACATGCAACATGAATAAGCCTCAAACACAGCACACTAAGTGAAAGAAGGCAGATGCAAAACACTACATATTGTATAATTCAATTTATATAAAATATTTAAGAAACAAACTTATTCAGACAGAAAACAGGTCAGTGGTTACCTAAGACTGGGGGTGGGAGTAGGGAGTACCTGCAAGTGGAAATGAAGGAAACTTTGAGAATGATAGAAACTTCTAAAATTGGATGTGGAGATGGTTATAGAGCATTGTCAGTTTACTAAAATTATTGAATCATGTACATTAAATGGATGAATATTATAGTATGTAAGCTATAACTCCTTAAAGCTCTTAAAACATAATGAAGACCATTTTTGGAAGCTGTATATTAAGTGGCCATGGATCTTTCTGTGACCTTAAGATCATTAGTCTGCACAGCTATAAACAAAGGCCAAAACAGTTTAGGATTTCATCAGAGTAGTTTGAAGGTTTTTAGTTATTTATATTTGTATAGAATTTATATTCCTGAATGGCAAGTCCTATTAAGGGATGAAAAATCATAGCTTGTATTATATTCTCAATCACTTTGGGATATAAAATCTTTTATCCATTTAATGTTCTTTCTGCAAGCCCTTGTCTGGAGAGTTCTCACAACAACTGGAACTAATGAATAGGGTTACATCTTATTCTTGCTCCTTTAAGAGATAATACCTTCTCTGAGGAAGAACAAATTGCATTACAAATGTTCTCATTAATTCCTACAACAAACTTGTTCAGAGAAAAAATAAAAAGTATGTCCTTTAAAACAGACACACAACTGTTTCAAAATCTTGCTTGATTCTTAGATTTCAGGAGTTCGGTTAATACTGATAGCAACAATGAAATTACAAGAAATCACTTGACAATTTTACTTTGGCAAGTGTTTCATTAGCATCAAAGTGATTGATGCTTTTGAACTGTGGTGTTGGAGAGGACTCGTAAAAGTCTCTTGGACTGCAAGGAGATCCAACAAGTCCATCCTAAAGGAAATCAGTCCTGAATATTCATTGGAAGGACTGATGCTGAAGCTGAAACTCCAATACTTTGGCCACCTGATGCGAAGAACTGACTCATTTGAAAAGACCCTGATGCTGGGAAAGACTAAAGGCAGGAGAAGAGGGGAACGACAGAGGATGAGATGGTTGGATGGCATCACCGACTCAATGGACATGAGTTTGAGTAAATTTCTGGAGCTGGTGATGGACAGGGAGGCTTGGCATGCTGCAATCCATGGGATCAGGAAGAGTTGGACATGACTGAGCAACTGAACTGAACTGATGGCAATTCTGTGTTTAATTTTTTTGATACTGATCACCATAGTGGCTGCACCAATTTACATTCCCACCAACAGTGTAGGAGGGTTCCCTTTTCTGTATACCCTCTGTAGCATTTGTTATTTGTAGACTGTTTAACGATGGGCATGCTGACTGCTGTGAGATGGTACCTCATTATAGTTTTGATTTGCATGATGATTTTAGTTTAGCAAGTGCTATATTAGAGAAACTTTATAATGATGCATTTGTACTATTCATAAAGTATGCAAAATTTACTCTAAAGTTTAAAAATAGACTTAAAATGTGCAGATGAGGGAAAACTGCAATTAGAGATGTATTATGCTTAGTATGGGTGGCCATGGTGTTCTCTCTTTGGAGGAAAAAAATGTCATCTCCTTTTTTTTTCTCTTCAAAAATTAGTTTTTATTCACAATGATTTTTGTCTATATTTAGAAAAAATTGATCTGAAAGTATCAACACTATCAGAAAGAAAATATGGTAAACAGAGAAAAACAGACTGAATGGAATCCTCTATCACGCTGTTGGCTATCTGATTGTTATTTAGTTGCTAAGTCACGTCCAACTCTTTTGCCACCCCGTGGACTGTAGCCCACCAAGCTCCTCTGTACAAGAGATTCCCCAGGCAAGAATACTGGAGTGGGTTGCCATTTCCTCCTCCAGGGATCTTTCCAACCCAGGGATTGAGTCCACGTCTCCTGCATTGGCAGGCAGATTCTTTACTGCTGAAAAGCCCCACTGGCTATCTGATACCCTCCTACACAAATATTCCATCATTTTATAAAAGGCTGTATACGGTTAAAATTAGATTTTGCCTATAAGCTTTAAATCATCATAGATCTTCCCTGAAGGAAAGGTACATGGCTCAAAATAGCCTGGAGTTAAAACTCCCCTCCAGGTCCTCCCCACCATTCTGTGAAAACAAAGAAGTCTCTCACCCAAAGGAAAAAAACAGTGGACATTAAGGTTGATAACGCCCAGCTCCCAGCCGGTCCAGTCTCTGGCCAATCTCCAGAATTCCTTGCCCTAGCCGTTTAAGAGATGACTACTCCGAACAACCTTGGAGAAAAACAGACCCCCTTAGGACAGTAGCTTTCCACACATATGCCTATATATACTTATTCTTTTCTTGGGTTAGGGCAGCAGCTCACAAATCTGACTGCTGCCCCTTCTCGCCTCATTAAAGGTGATCTGTCCCTGTAAAGTGCCGGTCTCATTCTTTTTCTGAACCTCGCCTTCTCTAACTCCCTTACCCTACATTCCCTATATATCATTTTCCCCTCCTATCTCTGGACATGCACAGACTTACCTGGGCCTTTGCTGGAACCTGGTTGCATCATTATTGGTGCTAGTCTATTCTGTTAACTCTCATCCCAAAGGACATGCTGAATCTGAGTCATTCCCCCCGCTCCTGTCACTATTCCTAACTATCACAGTCAGTTCTCGGTAAATGTCGACTAAGTTCTCTGTACAGCTTACCTCAGCCCTTTTAATGATGTTGCAGTGTCCCATCTTTGGCATTGCCTACTGTGAGTTAATCAAGGATATCTATGACTAGGAGCTTTCCTCAAATGTTATTTGAAAGCTGAAATGCCATGCAAGTTGAACAACCCTACTTCTTAAAATATTTCTTTGTCCTTCATTTATTGAAAAATTGAGATGTAATTGACATATAATGTGGTCTTAGTTTAGTTTTGGGTTTTCACCATAATGATTCAATATTTGTATTTGTTGTGAAATCACCACACCATCACCCTCCATCTAATTTAATCACCCTCCATCACTTTGCTGCTGCTACTGCTAAGTCACTTCAGTCGTGTCTGACTCTGTGCAACCCCATAGGCGGCAGCCCACCAGGCTCCCCCATCCCTGGGATTCTCCAGGCAAGAACACTGGAGTGGGCTGCCATTTCCTTTTCCAATGTAGGAAAGTGAAAAGTGAAAGTGAACTCGCTGTCGTCTCCGACTCTTAGCGATCCCATGGACTGCAGCCTACCAGGCTCCTCTGTCCATGGGATTTTCCAGGCAAGAGTACTGGAGTGGGGTGCCATTGCCTTCTCCATCACCTTAGAGAGTTACAAAACTTTTTTTTTCTTGTGGTGAGAGCTTTTGAGATTTACTCTCTTAACAACTTTCAAATATGCAACACAGTATTATTAATTTTAGACACTATGCTGTACATTACATCCCCACGCCTGACTTATTTTATAACTGGAAGCTTGTACCTTTGGACCCCTTTCACCCATTTCTCTTGCCCCCTACCCCCTGCCTCTGGCAACCACCCATATTTTCTCTCTGTATATATGAGTGTTTTGTTTGGCTTGGTTTGGCTTTAGATTCCATATGTAAGTGAGGTCATATGGTGTTTATCTTTCTCTGTATGACTTCACATAGCATAATGTTCTTGAGCTTCATCTATGTTGTCACAAACAGCAAGATTTCATTCATTTTTAAAATGGCTGAATAATATTTCATTGTGTGTGCATACACACACATACATATATATATATATATATTACACACACACACATATATACATATACTACATTTTCTTTATTCATTCATCCATCAAGGGACACAGATTGTTTCCATGACTACAGTATTGTAAATAATACTGTAATGTATATGTAGGAACATATCTTTTCAAGGTAGTATTTTCATTTTATTCTGATAAATATCTACACGTGGGACTGCTAGATCATATGGTAGTTCTGTTTTTAATTTTTTGAGGAAACTCTATACTATTTTCCATAATGGTCATACCAGTTTACATTCTCAACAGCGCTTGAGGATTTCCCTTTCTCTACCTCCTTGCCAACACTTGTTATTTCTTGTCTTTTTTTATAATAGCCATTCTCACAGGTTTGAGGTGAAATCTCACTGTGTTTCTTTTTTTGGAGGGAGCTGTTCAATGAATATTTATTTTGGTTCACACTGATTTGAAGACTGTTAGTTATCTGTGATGGTTGGACTAGATTACTCCTGTGGCTCTTCTAAGATCTGCATCTTTCAGTATTTGAAATCTAAAAATATTTTTTCTTAAGGACTTTTTTTCTTTGTAAAAAAAAATACTTTAAATACATTGTCAGTAGCCAGAATTACCATCTTACCAGTCTGAAATCATTGGAAGTTACTGGAAAAATTCTTCAGAATTACAGTTTTGAAGATTCTTAAGGTTAGGAGACTCAATTTCAATTTCTGAAGGAGGAAAGGAGGTGTGTGGGGTATGGGGTGTGGGGAAGCCTCTCTTACCTGGTGTCTTTCTTGGTCAGTGGTAATATCCAGCATTTAACATTTATATATATATAATTCCTTTTGCATATGAGCCTTTTAAGTTTCTGATCTGTGCAACTTACTTCTGTGTCTCTTGCAGCTTGAACAGTAGCAAGGTACATAGTAGGTGCTCAGTATATGAACATAATCCGACCAGTGTTCTAGATGTAACAGATCATGCCTATCCTGTTGTGGTTTTGACTTGCATTTCCCTGAGGAGTAGTGATGTCGAGCATCTTTTCACATACCTGTTGGTCGTCTGTATGTCTTCTTTGAAAAAATATTCAGATCTTTTGCTGATTTTTTAAATTGGACTTTTTGGATGTTTTGTTTGGTTTTGGTTTTTTGGGGAGTTTTTTGTTTGTTTTTGCTATTGAGTTGTATGAGTTCTTTACAAGTTTAGAATATTAACCCCTTATCTGATTTATGACTTGCAAATATTATCTCCTATTCAGTAGGTTGCTTTTTCATTTTGTTGATGTTTTGTTAATCTTAAAATATCCATAATTTCAGAAGGAATGATGAATAGAGAAAGTCAGACTGAATAGAATCCTCTATCATACTCATGGCTATCTAAATACTCTCTTACAAATACAGATTTTCTGGTATTTTGTAAAAGTTGCATTGGTTAAAACTACATTTCTCCTATAAGTTTTAGATCGTCATTAAGAATAGACCCTCACTACATGTCATTTTTAGTTTGTAGAGTTTTACCTTTAGTTGGGTTTATAGGATATGGAAATACTACTCTAATTTGGATGTCTAATCAGTTCAGTATCCTTTATTTGACTCACAGGAGGTTTATTAGAGATGAAAGAAACAGGTGGTAAATGCAGAAGATGTATTCATTCAACAAACATTCATTTAGTGTCTACAGTGGATTAGATAAAAAGGCAGGGTAAATAAGAAAGAGGTTTTGATGGGAGGGAAATGCCATTATTTTATATATGGTATAAAGAAGTATATTTCTAAAGTGGTAAAGATGAGGTATAGAAATTGAGAGAGCACAAGCTATATAGATATTCTGAGGAAGAGAATTCTAGGAATGGGAACAAATGGGGCAAATATCTGAGATGGAAATGTGCTTGTAATATTTACCTTGAGCAAGCCATTGTAGTAGGAGCAAGTTAAGCTGGAGGAGAGGAGAGTAGATGAATGTGAATTATGCTATTCCTTATATAAGGGAAAAGAAAAAAAAAATCATTGGTGGTTTTTAATGCTTTCTCCCCAAGTCCTCCTGCCCTTTTGTTTTTGAGACTCATAATCAGTGTATTTTTTTCCCCTTAATTTCTGAGAACTGAGTGCCCGAGTGCCTCATCATTAACATGACTTATGTACATACTAATAGCACATGGTCCAGGCTAACAGTTTAGGCTGCCTAGCTGGCTGCCATCACATTATCAGTTGTTGTTGGCCAATGTAGAATATAACAATTCAGATGCTACAACTGGGTTTCCAGTGTAATCTGATAGGATACCTCAACACACAATCTCTCTTGAAATATCTAAGGAAATAAACTCAACCATAAAAAGACATGATAGCATCACAGATAAGGTGAAAGGCCAAAATGCATTAAGGAGACAATTGTATCTAGCCTTTTGCAGTGGGGGAACATTTCTTAGAGTAGAACTTCTCGACAAAGTGGGAAAAAACCTGAGGAGTTGCTAAGGAAAGGTGAAGGTCTTATCTTGGAATGTTAAGAGCTTATTGGTCCTTTCCCGAAAGGGTGGAGGATTTTTAAAGCATTGTTTTCTGGGAGAACAGAAATCAGGTAAATTTCACTACTATCTGGGGCATAATCCAGGAGTACTGGTCAAAGAAATAAAAAGAGAACTATGACTCAGTTCTGAGTGACAGATGTTTTACCCCACAAACACACCCTCCATCCCAAAGGAACTACATGTGTGTGCGTGCATATACAGTGGCAAATGAAAAGCTATTCTGAGAATTCTCACCAAACACTCAAAATTAGAAATAAAGAAAGTGAGTTTCTATCTTCTGATATGGACTTAGGAAGAAGGCTCACCAAGGAGAAGAAAGACAAACACAGAGCTGGATGATCATAATGGGAAGGAAATTTTCCAGGCCTCACCCCACTGAGAGCAGTTTGAATTCTGAGGTTTGACCTGCCAAAACTCTGAGCCCAGCACTCCATCCAAATACCCAAACCAAGAGACCTGGCCAAGCCTAGCTTGGCTTCTAGCAGCCCAAGGTGGTCTCTGGGATGACCCAACCTCCCTTTGAGTTTCACTCTGGGAAGTCTCAGGACTGTCAGAAGAATTTACTGTTGGTTCAAGCCAACACCTAAAGATAGGCCTCTGACCTACTTCTCTTAGAGCCTTGTGGTTATGAATCCTTCCTCTATCACTTGGAGATGTATATATGTCTCCTATAACTCAGAAGTGTCTTTCTCAGTGACCTGAAAGTCATTCTTCGAAATGTAACCATCCAGAGGGATGTGGTCTCTGGCTCTCAGCCTCTGTAAGAAGGTAGCATCCTAATTTTGATACGTGCCAGCTGGCAAACAAAGAGGCCTAAGCGCATTTTCACCGACCAACCCTTTGTAATTTTCTCTTTCTCTGATTTGACTTGAGCCTGCCTCCACTCCCATTTTGCCCCGCCCCCCGCCTCTCCCTCAAGCTCCTATTTTAAAATACCCAGTCACCCCTGCACAAATCAGAATTGAGCTCAGCTCTTACCTCCACTGTCAGTAGTTCATAAATAAAATGTTTTTTACTGCCTTAACAGATGTTCAGCTTTGTTTAATCTTGGCTAGATTTGTTCCTCTATGTCAGTGTTATACACCATTCTCCAATTAGGAGGAGTGAACCCTAACAAGGCATTTAACAAACTCTCCCAAGAGTAAGTGGAGTCTAAGAAATTTTAAGAAAAACAAATCACTACCTGAAAGAAACTTTCCTTTTTCTTATGACCTCATGTTATGGGAGCAGAAGTGAGGGGTAGAGGAGTGGAAATGCCAGATATAACATGTCTTGAAACTGCAGCAGCTCAGAATGAAATAGACATGTCTCTGGCATAGTGAGAACCGAGTCAAGAAGTCATCTATACAATATCAGATAAAACAGACCTACAGAGAGGTTTCTAAGCACCGAAAAGAAACAGTACATTAACCAGAGGAAAAGAATGAAAAGGAAGGAAGAAAGATGATATAAAAGATAAATTATCCAACTTAGAATAATACAAAACCCAAGCAAGAGAAGATAATTCTCCACATGTGCTTTGCACTAGAAAATAATGCATGTATTTTCAGTAAAATTAGAGCTCAGAAATGAGATGATTAAATAATGTGATTAAAATGGAGATTGCAGATCATAAAAAATAACTTCTTGAGGACCAAACAATACCACTTAGAACAGATAAATTAAGAATAAATCCCAGATGGCTCAGTGGTAAAGAATCTGCCTGCCAATGCAGGAGATGTGGGTGTAATCCCGGGGTTGGGAAGATCCCCTGGAGGAGGAACTGGCAACCCACTCCAGTAATACTGCATGAAAAATCCCATGGACAGAGAAGCCTGGTGGGCTACAGTTTATGGGGTCACAAGAGTTGAACCCAACTTAGTGACTAAAATAACAACAAATCCTATTAACTTATACACACTACTATATATAAAATAGATAACCACCAAGGACCTACTGTATAGCACAGGGAATGATATTCACTATCTTATAATAATGTATAATGGAAAAGAATCTGAAAAAGAACATATATATATATATATATATATATATATAAACTGAGTCACTTTGCTGTATACCTGAAAATAACACAACTGTGCAAATTAACTCTACTCCAGTAAAAAAATATTTTAAAAAGAGTAAATATCTTAGAGGGGATGACACAAAAAAATGATAAAACTGAAAATGGAATTACCAACATGGGAGGGATGGCTGAACAAAATCAGTCAATGTAGACAAAACTACAAACAGGTTGCATTAATTAGAGAAAAACTAGTAGAGGATAGATAACTATGATTCAAAATAAAAATAATTTGTATACCAAAATAGAGAATCCCAATTAACAAGGATTAAAAAAAAATTTCCTGTAATGAAAGAACAATCCAAGTTTGGTAAAAGCACTGGGAAACACATATCCTGGTTAAATTATTGACCTGGAAGCATAAAAAATAATTCTTTAGTCACCTGGGCAGAACAATTAAATTGCTTTGAAGAATAAAAATTCAGACCAATGTCTATACATTTCTGAAGGAAAGTGTAGCTGAAAAATGTATTGCCAGGTATTAGGAACCATTGCAGTATCAAGCAGCCATTTCAGTTATAAAAGAATAAGGAGTAGAGAGCCTATAAAATCTTCTTGTCTTATAGTTGGTGGGGAGGGGGAAGAAGTAATTTGCATCTCATTATGCTATTGAAATACAGACAGTTGAAAAAAATTTAAATGAACATTCTTAGAAAGGAGTGGATATAATAAAGAACATTATGAAATCACTTTATAGTAGAGTTAATACCAAATTGTGGGAGTTATAGTTTCAGAAAAGAATATAAAATTTATAAATCTTGATAATGTAAAAATAGCATAGAGATCAGGGAATTGATCAATGTTGTCTGAATTGAATGAAGCATGGTTAAAAAATACATAACTTCAGCCTTTGTGTTTTCCATTATCTATTTATTAAGGTTAGAGAACTCTTTCAGGATGTGATAACTCCTATCTAAAAAAATCATATATTTGACATGGAATAGGTTTTCTTTCGTTTACTTTTCATTAAAAAAAATTTAATCTCTTTTTGGATAGTTTCAGATGCACAGCAAATTGATTCAGTTATGCATATATTAATATTCTTTTTTCATCTTTTTCATTATAATTTATTATAAGATAATATACATCCCTGTGCTATAATATATATATATATATTATATAATAGGTCCTTGTTGTTAATCTATTTTATAGCATGCATCTGTTAATCCCATACTCCTAAATTTGTTGTTGCTGTTTAGATGCTCAGTTGTGTCTGACCCTGTGTGTGACCCCATGTACTGAAGCCTGCCAGGCTCCTCTGTCCATGAGATTTTCTAGGTAAAAATACTGGAGTGGGTTGCTATGCCCTCCTCCAGGAGATCTTCCCAACTCAGGGACTGAACCCCAGTCTCCTGCATTGTCAAGCAGATTCTTTACCACTGAGCCTCAGGAAAGGCTACTCTTAATTTACCCTCCTCCCAATGTTCTCTCATTTTAAAACAAAAGCAGAAAAAACATAGCATTATGGTAACACTATTAACACGTTACTGAACTGTTGTTCCTTGTGTTTTTATTGGTTTAATCTTCCTCAAGTGAGTTTTTCCCCTGTTTTATTCTATTTTTAATTAGTGATGATTAGTTAAAAGTACACATGGAATTCATATTCAGTTTTTAAGGACCAATAATAAATGCTGGATGAGAGAATCATGTAAGTGATAAGTAAATGTGTAAGGATATGTTTGGGAAAAGTAAAAAGTGCTTGAAAAATGAAATAATATAAAAGGACCCTTTGCTCCTAAATTTGAGGCTTTTGATATGGAATATATGTTATTCTTGTGTGCATGTCACTTTTGAAAATTTAACGTTTTATTTTGTATTTACCTGCTCTTGAAAAGTTAGCTCCATTACATTTCAAATCAAAAGTGTTCCGTCTTTTATTACCAACAGTTACACAAGTCATTTTAGTGTTCAGTAGTAATGCAGGTGTAATTGAGTTAAGTGTGAGTTAGCTGAATAACTCCTAGCAAGTTTATTTGATAGCATCCCTCCACCTTATTTAATTAAGAAGTGTGTGATAACCTTGAAGGTAAATCTTTAAAAAAATATTTGCAGACTTTATCAGCATCCTCATGATTATCTTGTCAATTCCAATTTTTGTTATTTTTTTCTTAAATTCTTTCATAAGCAGTGAGTTAAATGTGTGTGTACACTAACACATGTATTATACTATGAATGACCAGTCAGATATTTGGACTCCAAGGCTAGTACTCTTTTGACTCCTCATTTATTCAGAATATAGAGACGAAAGAAAATTTAGAGAGTCTGGTTTTGAAACACATGGCACTCCTTACTACTAAGTACCTTTTGGTGGAGGTGGAAGTCTGCTATAGGAAGTAAAGTATATTAACCTAGTGAATCTACATAGCTGACTTTGAGCTCTCTTAAGAAAATAAACATGCCAAATTCAATAGATATGACTTATTAATCTGTGACTTGGAGCAGTGATTTCTCCTCAGTTTGACACTCATAAATTGTTACTATGATCCAGTCATTCCAGGAAAAGTAAAATCAATGCCTATAATGTTAAAACTGGTAATTCAATGCAAATATGTGGGACTCCGGATGTAGCACAATATAGACTGAAATCAGGGAGCAAAACTTGCTAAAAAGAATTGCCTGTTCAGAGCTCAAGTGGGTAGCCTAGAAGAGGTTCAGAATGTGATAGTATCACTCCAGACCTTGTACTGTTGGGTTGTCAGGAAGATTGTAATCAGCAAAAGAAAATGCAGTGCAGTTTTGAGCTATTCCTTGTAGAAAAATTGCAAATGATCTTGCGTTCAATAAACAGGCAATAGGAAGAAAAGGCAGATTGATCTACTGTGTGCACAGTCCGTTTGTGTGGAGTGATTTTGCAACATATGGATAATTTAAAAGTTCTAGAAGGAAATTTTGAGGCTGATTCTTGCTGGCAGTTATAAAAAGCAGTTAAATAATAGCAGTAATTAAGGATTGGGATGACACTGGGAACTCTAAAACTCAATAAACTATAATCAAAACCTAACTAGTCAGCAAAACCTCAAGTTGAATGCAGACTACAGATTTTTAACAGCTTTCCAAAGTTAAATAGATTTGGAATTCAAACAACGGACAAGGGCTAATTAAGTTGTCTACTATCAGAGGTTCTCAAATTTGAAGGTGCATTGTGATGCCCTGGAAGGCTTGTTAAAATACAAGTTGTTGGGCTCCATCCTTCAGAGTTTCAAACTCAGTAGATCGGAGGTATGAGGTCAGAGAATTTCTGTCTCTAACCAGTTTCCAGAAAACACTGATGATGCTCTCTGGGGGCCACACTTTGAAAACCACGGACTCAAATCATACTGTGCCGGGAAGAACTGAGGAACACTGACTTTCCATCTCTTATTCTATAATAAATGTTTGAAACTCTCACAGGGAGATCAGAAAGGCTACAGTCAGTTAAAAATCAGGCAAGAAGTTGTAAATACCCTTTGGTTGATGCATGGTATGATGTAATTCTTTAAAACAGTGTTTGGAACTTGAGCTTAGCATTTCAAATAGCTGGTGTAACCTCAGTGTATAACCATTGTGTTATTAGAATTCGCTTTGGAGAGAAGAATCAAGCTAGTCATTATTTTTGTCAAAATGAAGTTTTGAGATGAGAAAATAGTTTGAAGGTTGCATTTCTCAGAAGTGCTAATTTCTCAGGGTTTGAGTTATCAATACATACTTTTCTTCATAAATAATTTGATATTAATTTTCAGTGGTTTTTTTTGAATGTTTAATGTGAAAAAGTGTTACTTTTTTTTTTTACTTATAAGGTATTAGTAGTAGGTAGGTGGTGTGATGTTTGCTTTAAAAGTCACAGAGTTGTCTAGCTTATATAACAATATATGGCATAACAAGCCATATATTTCTACTTTGTTTGTCAAGTGTAGAAAATTATATGTTTGTAAGATGCTGTAAAAGTTAAGGGGAAAAAATCTCCCCCACAACCAGAATCCTTCTTTGAAAGATCTGTCTGTAAATGTTTTATATATTTATAAGGAAACCTGAAGAAGTTAGTGACCCATAAGAAGCATGCACATTTTTGTAATCCTTTAATTAACTGAATGGCAAGTTTCTGTGTTAACTAGGATTCTGCAATGAGAAGTCTCTCCACTGAAATGTGTGTCATCACTGAATAAGACTAAATTCTATAATAAAACCCAGTGAGATAATGTCAGCAAAGAAATCAAAATAAAATAAAAATTTAAAAAGCATTAAAACTTTATATGCTCTTACTCAAAGGAGTTTCTCATTTTTCAAGATTTTCCAGTAGAATGATAAAATATTGTAAAATCTTAGTGTTGCAGAGAATAAAATCAGAGAGGAATAATGATTGTATTGAAAGGGAACAGTGCACGTGATCTTAGAGACTGTAGCATGCACGTGGAGAATGGACGTGGCAGAGGTGGTGTCCATCATAAGTGAAGAACACTCTCCAATGCCATAAAATGTTTATATAAGCTATTAATATTCCAGGAAATTGAGGCAGGAACAAAGGAATCAAAATTAGTCTCAGCAACCGTGATTGGATGTCCAAACCACTTGTACATTTCCAGTTCTGCAAAGAAGTAGAAGATGAGGGAATCCAAGACAGTATGACAAGGGAAATGTAGCAAGAGAAATTTTCTTCAGCTGCATATGCATCAGATGCAAATAAAGGAAGACAAGCAAATTTCTATCTCACGTAATGTGAAACTCATAGGTAGGGTCGTCTCAGGGCTTCAGGTGCAAGGATTCCAGATCAATGGTTCAGAGGTTCTCTTGGCTTGCTTCCTGTGATACCCTCAGAACAGACTGATAGGGAGGTGGAGTGTACAAGGAAATGTTCTTCTATCCACTTATACCTCTCTTAGGTGCCTACGTTTGGCTCCTGACTCTGACACTCAGTAGGTGTTGGACACTGGGTAAATTACTTAACTTCTCTGCAACTCCAAGTCCTTTGTTTAACATTGAAGATGGTGTTCTCGTCAGCTTTATAATAGAAAGATCTGCCTGTAAAGTGCTGAAAACAGTGACTTTCACATAAATCTCTCCCACGTCTTGGCAATGATTATGAGGGTAAAGGTGACAATGTAGTGACGATGATTCCTTTGTCACTTAGAGGATGTAGATAGATTTCTGTCACGTGGGTGACATTGATGTGAACAGAGAAATGGCATACACTTCTATGTCCACAGTGGAAAGTTGCATTTCTCTTTCTAGAGAAATTAGAACCCCATCACAGTGATCCCTAAATATACCCATCTGAACAGTCTGTCAGGGGAGCTATTAGATGCTTTATGTCTGTGTTTAAATGCAATAGCTTCCCCTCCTCCATCTGCTGTCCAAAGAAGGCACTAAAGTCTCAGCATACCCTGGTAGGAATCACATAGCATTTTTTTATTTCCTGTAGAGCCCGCTGTCCATGGTTCTTTGTTCTTCATGCAACTGACTTTTCAATGATATGATTGGCCTTTGAAAAACCAATTATTACCATTTCCTTTGTTTCACACTTTTTTCTAATTTTTGGCAACATGCAGGATCTTAGTTCTTTGACTAGGGATCGAACCCATGCCCCCTGCAGTGGGCCTGCGGAGTCTTAGCCACTGAACTGCCAGGGAAGTCCCTCACATTTTCTTTTCTGAGCCATCTCTACCACTGGTATAGACTCTTCCCCCATACCTATCAATGACTTTACCCCCAAACACATTTTAAAAGTTATATTTGCATTAAGTTTGTTTTTCTTAGACTAGTAGATATACATGATGAATGAGATAATTTTTTCGCAATGAAAGGTAGTAATAATAATAAAACTACAGTAATACTAAACTAACAATTTTAAAAATCCTCCAAATACAAAGTACATTGCAGAATGAGAAACAAATGCATTTGGGAGTTAGCTATCTGATATACGGAGAAGGCAATGGCACCCCACTCCAGTTACTCTTGCCTGGGAAATCCCATGGACAGAGGAGCCTCATAGGCTACAGTCCATGGGGTGGCTAAAAGTCGGACACGACTGAGCGACTTCACTTTCACTTTTCACTTTCATGCATTGGAGAAGGAAATGGCAACCCACTCCAGTGTTCTTGCCTGGAAAATCCCAGGGACAGAGGAGCCTGGTGGGCTTCTGTCTATGGGGTCGCGCAGAGTCGGACACGACTGACGACTTAGCAGCAGCAGCAGCAGCAGCAGCTATCTGATGTAAGGCAGAAGAAACCACGATAGAACATATACTCTAACTTTTATTTCAAAAATGATCAAAATTTAGTTTCCTAGAAATCTTTTGAATGATTCAAATGATTCAAATATACATTATAACTGTGGGAGTTGGGTTAAGGATAAATATTCAGGTCAAAGCAATTGTTTCAGTTATCTTCATTGGGAGAATACTTCACACTACTGAAGATATGACTAAGAACTTGGGATTTTATTCTTTTGGATAATGACTTGCCCAGTTTACTGACACCATAAGATCTCAGTCAGTTCAGTTCAGTCACTCAGTCGTATCCGACTCTTTGCGACCCCATGGACTGCAGCACGTCAGGCTTCCCTGTCCTTCACCAACTCCCATAGCTTGCTCAAACTCAATGTCCATCAAGTTGGTGATGCCATCCAACCATCTCATCCTCTGTCATCCCCTTCTCCTCTTGCCTTCAGTCTTCCCAGCATCAGGGTCTTTTCCAAGTAGTCAGTTCTTTGTATCAGGTGACCAAAGTATTGGAGTTTCCCCTTCAGCATCAGTCCTTCCAATGAATATTCAGGACCAGTTTCCTTTAGGATGGACTGGTTTGATCTTGCAGTATAAGAGACTCTCAAGAGACTTCTCCAACACTACAATGGCTCAGAGGTTAAAGCATCTGCCTGCAATGTGGGAGACCTGGGTTCGATCCCTGGGTTGGGAAGATCCCCTGGAGAAGGAAATGGCAACCCACTCCAGTATTCTTGCCTGGTGAATTCCATGGATGGAGGAGCCTGGTGGGCTGCAGTCCATGGGGTCGCAAAGAATCGGACATGACTGAGTGACTTCACTTCACTTCACTTCAGCTTTCTTTATAGTCCAACTCTCACAGCTATGCATAACTACTGGAAAAACCATAGCTTGATCTAGATGGAACTTTGTTGGCAAAGTAACATCTCTGGTTTTTAATATGCTGTCTAGGTTGGTCATTGCTTTTCTTCCAAGGAGCAAACATCTTTTAATTCATGGCTGCAATCACCATCTGCAGTGATTTTGGAGCCCAAGAAAATAAAGTCTCTCACTGTTTCCATTGTTTGTTCATCTATTTGCCATGGAGTGATGGGACCATATGCCATGATTTTAGTTTTCTGAATGTTGAGTCTTAAGCCAACTTTTTCACTCTCCTCTTTCACCTTCATCAAGAGGCTCTTTAGTTCCTCTTTTCTTTCTGCCATAAGGGTGGGGTCATCTGTGTATCCGAGGTTACTGACATTTCTCCCAGCAATCTTGATCCCAACATGTCCTTTATCCAGCCCGGCATTTCATATGATGTACTCTGCATATAAGTTAAATAAGCATGATGACAATATATAGCCTTGATGTACACTTGTCCCAATTTGGAACCAGTCTGTGGTTCCATGTCCAGTTCTAACTGTTGCTTCTTGACCTGCATACAGATTTCTCAGGAGGCAAGTAAGTTTGTCTGTATTACCATCTCTTGAAGAATTGTCCACAGTTTCTTGTGATTCACACAGTCAAAGGCTTTGGCGTAGTCAATAAAGCAGAAGTAGATATTTTCCTAGAACTCTCTTGCTTTCTTAATGATCCAGTGGATGTTGGCAGTTTGATCTCTGGTTCCTCTTCCTTTTCTAAATCTAGTTTGAACATCTGGAAGTTTATGGTTCTCATACTGTTGAAGCCTGGCTTGGAGAATTTTGAGAATTACTTTGCTAGCGTGTGAGATGAGTGCAATCGTGTAGTAGTTTTAACATTCTTTGTCATTGCCCTTCTTTGGAACTGGAATGAGAAACTGACCTTTCCAGGTCCTGTGGCCATTGCTGAGTTTTCCAAATTTGTTGGCATATGCAGCACTTTCACGGCACCATCTTTTAGGATTTGGAATAGCTCAACTGGAATTCCATCACCTCCACTAGCTTTGTTTGTAGTGATGCTTCCTAAAGCCCATTTGACTTCACATTCCAGGATGTCCATAAGATCTAAGCTCTCACAAATTATAAGTTTCATAAAGACTGGGGGTTTTGATATTTTTTCAGTTATGAGAGGGAGAGGGAGAGGGTGGGATGATTTGGGAGAATGGCATTCTATCATGTATACTATCATGTAAGAATTGAATCACCAGTCTATGTCTGACGCAGGATACAGCATGCTTGGGGCTGGTGCATGGGGATGACCCACAGAGATGTTATGGGGAGGGAGGTGGGAGGGGGGTTCATGTTTGGGAACACATGTAAGAATTAAAGATTTTAAAATTAAATTAAAAAAATAAATTAAAAAAAAAGAGTTGAATGTGGCACATGATAAGTACAAAATAAATATTTATTGAAGGAATAAAAATATTCATTGAAGGACTTAATTTAAAAACTCTACCTTTTAGGGTTGAATGTGAAAGTGAAAATCACTCAGTCGTGTCCGATTCTTTGTGATCCCATGGACTATATAGTCCACAGAATTCTCCAGGTCAGATTACTGGAGTGGGTAGACTTTCCCTTCTCTAAGGGACCTCCCCAACCTGGGTATCTAACTCAGGTCTCCCTCATTGTAGGTGGATTCTTTACCAGCTGAGCCATCAGGGTTTGAATATATCTTCTCTCTGGATTTTCAAGATATATTTTAAATATACCTTTTTTTTAATACTTGGTATAGTTAAAATTTTATTTTACTAAATATTTAGATGTAGAGTCAGATATTCAAACAAATTACATGGTAATACAGAGTTCTTATATATCCTTTAGTCCCCAAATACTGTCATGCACTCTTTCTCTCCTCATTCATATAATACATATTAATACTGAGATACTTAGGGGTAAAGGACAATTATAGTATAATTATCAAAAAGGAAATTACTATTGCTACATGTTAGTTCAGGCTTCCCTGGTGGCTCAGATGGTAAAGAATCTGCCTACATTGCAGGAGACCTGGGTTTGATTCTGGGTCTGGAAGTTCCCCTGGAGAAGGGAACGGCAACCCACTCCATTATTCTTGCTTGGAGAATCCCATGAACAAAGGAGACTGGTGGGCTACAGTCCATGGGGTCACAAAGAGTCAGACATGACTGAGCAACTAACACACAGACACACAGTATTAGTTCATCTGAAGACCTTACTTATTTCATCAGTTGACCCTATAATGTCCTGTATTGAAAAGTAAACCCCTGGATTATGTGTTGCAAAAAGGTTTAAAGTCTCCTTCTCTCCTTTAATTTTAAAGAGTTTCAGTCTTTCCTTGTTTTGTATGACCTTGTCAGCTATTTTATAGAACATACCTCAATTTGGGTTCGTCATTGTTTTATTCTGATTAGACTCAGGTTCTTCATTTTACAGTAGGAATACCATAGTCATGATACTATCATATTTGGATTCACATGATGTTGATCACCCCCATTACTACTTCTGTTAAGTTTGGTCATTTAGTGGATGTATTTGGTTTTTATTGTTGCTGTAAAAAAAAAATTACAAGTTGCTTAAAACAACACAGATTTGTTATATTACAGCTCTGTATGTCAGGGATCAGACATGGGTCTCACTGGGCTAAAATCGAAGTGTGGAGCTGTTTTCCTTCTTGAGGCTCTAGGGGAGAATTGTTTCCTTGCCTTTTCTGGTTTCTAGAGGCTGCACACATTCCTTGGCTCACGGCCCCATTCTTCATCTCCAAAGCCAGTAGCATTGCATCTCTCTGACCTTGTTTCTGTAGTTACATCTTCCTCTGACCATAGTTGGGAAAGATTCTTGCTTTTAAGGAAAAGACTCTGATGCTGAGAGGGATTAGGGGCAGGAGGAGAAGGGGATGACAGAGGATGAGGTGGCTGGATGGCATCACTGACTCGATGGACGTGAGTCTGAGTGAACTCTGAGAGTTGGTGATGGACAGGGAGGCCTGGCGTGCTGTGATTCATGGGGTCACAGTCGGACACGACTGAGTGACTGAACTGAACTGAACTGAAGGATTCATATGATTGCTTCGGGTATGCCTGGATAACGCAGCATACAGATGGGCCGTGAAAACATGGGTTTCAACTGTGCAGGTCTACTTACATGTGGATTGTTTTCAATAAATATTTACTATGCTATTCTATAGGGCTTCCCAGGTGGCGCTAGTGGTAAAGAACCCATCTGCCACTGCAGGAGACATAAGAGAGGCAGGCTCCATCCGTGGGTCTGGAAGCTCCCATGGAGGAGGGCATGGGAACCTACTCTAGTATGCTTGCATGGAGAACCCCATGGACAGAGGAGCCAAGTGGGCTACAGTCCATAGGGTCGCAGAAAGTTGGACACAACTGAAGTGACTTAGCACACACTCATAGTACTATACAATCCACAGTTGGTCGAGTTTGCAAATGCAGACCCTCAGATATAAAGGGCTGACTGTAAAGCTATATTTGAATTTTTTAGACTTTTAAACTTGGCAGAGGCTCAGTGTCCCTAACACCCATATTGCTGAAAGTTTAGCTCTAGTCTCCCTTCTCTAGATGGTTAACTTGAATCACATCTGCAAAAATCCCTTTTTTTTCATGTAAGGAACAGAGGTTCTGGATATTAGGACATGGATATCCTTGGTGGGGGTAGATTATTATGCCTAACATCCTCAAGGTGATATTTGCCATGTCTTCACTGTACAGTTGCTGTTTTCTCCTTTGCATTTGATAATGTGTTGTGGGAGATGGTTTGAGATCACACAAATATACTGTTACTCACCAAACTTTTGCACACTAGTTTTAGTGCCATTAATCATTCGTACCTTGGAGCTGAAACATTGCTTTTCCCCCACAATGTCCAAACTTTTAAGAAATTTAAGGGGTGCCCTTCAGACCATGGATCTTAAAGTTGCCCCCAGTATAGATCCTGAGATAAAGTTGTGGGTAGAAATAATTCAATGGGGATGTGATCGTAGGAAATTCAGAGAGAGCATGGAGAAGGGAGACAAACAAAGGAAGAAATCCAGTGAAGAATGTATTAATGAGAACTTTTTGTGGGAAAATAGTACTGAAATTTCCCAAGGACCCTTTAAGAGCTTGTAGAACACATTTCAGAATTGTCCACCAATGAAAGAAGATGCTCACTCTGTCTCTGTACCTCTGAAGGAATTAACTCTCCATCACCTCTGCCTGCATACTCCAGTGGCCAGAAGGACCCCAGTGCTTGAGGTAGAAATCCCTAACCAGGTACAAGAACCTTCAACCAAAGATGCAGAGATATACAAGTCAGTGCAGGGCATGGTATGGGACACCTGAGAATATCTTTGATATTTTAATTCATTTGTACTATTAATGATTAAAACAAATTTTAATGATATCCTTCTCAGCCTTCCAGAGTTCTGACTGGCTTATCCTAACCTCCAGTAAAAACTCTTTTATCTTCTAGATCATTCCAATTGTTCTCTTATAGGAGTTAGAATCTTTGACTTCTAGAAATGGACTGAATCCAAGAGGTATCAAAGTCAACTTTTGATTAAACAGAGAGAAAACAGAAGTCTAGGAAGACCCAGTCTGCCATCCTACAGTTGTTTAGAGACAGTGTTAGCATGAAAATGTGGGATTCTGAATTCTTTATTAAGTAAAGTATACATCAGTCATTCAGTTCAGTCACTCTTTGCGACCCCACGGACTGCAGCACACCAGGCTTCATGTCTATCACCAACTCCCGTAGCTTGCTCAAACTCAAGTCCATTGAGTCAGTGATGCCATCTAACCATCTCATCCTCTGTCATCCCCTTCTCCTCCTGCCTTCAGTCTTTCCCAGCAGCAGGGGCTTTTCCAAGGAATCAGTTCTTCACATCAGGTGCCCAAAGTATTGGAGTTTCAGCTTCAGCATCAGTCCTTTCAATGAATATTCAGGGCCAATTTCCTTTATGATGGACTGGTTTGATCTCCTTGCAGTCCAAGGGTCTCTCAAGAGACTTCTCCCACACCACAGTTCAAAAACATCAATTCTTCAGTGCTCAGCTTTCTTTATAGTCCAATTCTCACATCCATACATGACCACTGGAAAAACCATAGCTTGGACTAGATGGAACTTTGTCAGCAAAGTAATGTCTCTGCTTTTTAATATGCTGTCTAGGTTGGTCATAGCTTCTCTTCCAAGGAGCAAGCATCTTTTAATTTCATGGCTGTGGTCACCATCTGCATTGATTTTGGAGTCCAAGAAAATAAAGTCTCTCACTGTTTCCATTGTTTCCCCATCTATTTGCCATGAAGTGATGGGACCGGATGCCATGATTTTAGTTTTCAGAATGTTGAGTTTTAAGCCAACTTTTTCACTTTCATCAAGAGGCTCTTTAGTTCTTCTTCACTTTCTGCTATAAGGGTGGTGTCACCTGCATATCTGAGGTTATTGATATTTCTCCTGGCAATCTTAATTCCAGCTTGTGGTTCATCCAGCCTGACATTTTGCATGATGTACTCTGCTTGTAAGTTAAATACATGTAAGCAGGGTGACAATATACAGCCTTGATGTACTCTGCTTGTAAGTTAAATACATGTAAGCAGAGTGACAATATACAGCCTTGATGTACTCCTTTTCCAATTTGGAACCAGTCTGTTGTTCCATGTCCAGTTCTAACTATTGTTTTTGACCTGCATACAGATTTCTCAGGAGCCAAGTAAGGTAGCCTGGTATTCCCATCTGTTGAAGAATTGTCCACAGTTTCTTGTGATCCACACAGTCAAAGACTTTGGCGTAGTCAATGAAGCAGAAGTAGATGTTTTTCTAGAATTCTCTTGCTTTCTTGATGATCCAGCAGATGTTGGCAATTTGATCTCTGGTTCCTCTGACTTTTCTAAAACCAGCTTGAACATCTGGAATTTCACAGTTCGTGTACTGTTGAAGCCTGGCTTGGAGAATTTTGAGCAATATTTTGCTGGTATGTGAGATGAGTGCAATTATGCGGTCGTTTGAACATTCTTTCGCATCGAACTTCTTTGGAACTCGAATGAAAACTGATCTTTTCCAGTCTGGTGGCCACTGCTGAGTTTTCCAGATTTGTTGAAATATTGAGTGCAGTACTTCCACAGCATTATCTTTTATGATTTGAAATAGCTCAGCTGGTATTCTATCACCTCCACTAACTTTGTTTATAGTGATGCTTCCTAAGGCCCACTTGACTTTACTTTCCAGGATATCTGGCTCTAGGTGGGTGATCACACCATCGTGGTTATCTGGGTCATGAAGATCTTTTTTGTATAATTCTTCTATGTATTCTTGCCACATCTTAATATCTTCTGCTTCTGTTATGCCTATACCATTTCTGTGCCCATTTCTGTTAGGCCTATACCATTTCTTTATTGTGCCTATTTTTGCATGAAATGTTCCCTGGGTGTCTCTAAGTTTCTTGAAGAGCTCTCTGGTCTTTCCCATTCTATTGTTTTCCTCTATTTCTTTGGATTGATCCCTAAGGAAGTATTTCTTATCTCTCCTTGCTGTTTGGAACTCTCTATTCAAATGGATATATCTTTCCTTTTCCTTTGCCTTTAGCTTCTCTTCTTTACTCGGCTATTTGTAGGGCTTCCTCAGACAACCATTTTGCCTTTTTGCATTTCTTTTTCTTGAGGATAGTCTTGATCACTGCCTCCTGAAATGTCACAAACCTCCATCCATAGTTCTCCAGGGACTCTGTAAGTACTAATCCCTTGATTCTATTTGTCCCTTCCACTGTATAATCATAAGGGATTTGATCTAAGTGTACGTATATGACCAAAAATGCACTGGAGGTAACTTTCATGGGCAAATTTTGCTGATAAGAGGCAATATTTTCCTTATAATCTTTTTCTACTCTTTAATAAGTATATCTTTTCTGAGTAGACACTAAAAATAGAAAGTTAATTTATTTTTTTTCAAAAGTAATACTATAATTCTCATTTAAGGCTTTTTTTTTTTTTAATTCAGAAAGGCCTGGGGAATTTGAAAGCATTTTCAGTTCTATTATATGGGTGTCACAGCAAGAAATGTTCCAAGAGTAACAGGACCCTGCCCAACAGTAGGATGCTGTTTTGTTTCTCGTATGGTGTTAGGTGCTACGTTGCCTTTTCAGCTGCAGCTGTTTGTTACATCCATTCCTTATCTGTGGCAAGTCAACAATGCAGTAACCCTGATCCTTCGATCTGTTGACAGATGATAATCCTTCAGTTAAATAGCATAGGATATTATTTTCTCTAGATATATTTTTTTATAGAGTAACCTTTTGTCATTTCAAAACTAAAATCAGTAAAATGTCAAATTAGACTTACAGAAAATAGAAACAATAGACATCTCCAAACAGTGTCTATTATATTTTCAAGTTAGGACAGTGGTTAAAGTAACAGGCTTGGAAATTAAATGACTGAGCCTTTTGTCCACTGTCTGACTGTAGTGTATGCAAGTTCCCCAGCCTCTGTAAACATCAGATTTCTCATCTCTAAAATGGGGCTAACAGTAGTACATGCCTTTTAAGATTGTTGAGAAGATTAAATGAGATGGTTTATGTAACATGTTTATCACATGCATTGAATTCTTGATAAATACTGTCAATACAATGGAAATTTGAGCAGTGCCACTCATAACTAATGTAAACATTGGAAGGTAATTTGGTCAGAGTGTGTGCTAAGTCACTTCAGTTGTGTCTAACTCTGTGGGTCCCTATTGTAGCCCACCAGGCTCCTCTGTCCATGAGATTCTCCAGGCAAGAATACTGGAGTAGGTTGCCATGCCCTCCTCGAGGGAATCTTCCTGACCCAGGGATTGAACCTATGTCTCTTACATCTCCTGCATTGGCAGGCGGGTTCTTTACCACTAGCACCACATGGGCTTTCCTTAACTGTGTATTGCTTTCCTAAATTGTGTACTGCTTTCCTTAGCTATGTAGCACGTCTGCCTTCCATCACCAAATTACCTCAATGTGTAACTGAAATAATGTCATGAGGTCAGTATTTTGGGAAAAAAATTTCTTCAGGCTTAATTTCTCTTACTGGTAATTCAAATTATTGATGTATCTATGTGATGAAAATTCCTGGCTCATATCTTTCAAAAATATATTTATCTTATTGAAGTATAGTTGATTGACGTTGTTGGGTTAATTTATGCTATACAGCAAAATGACTCAGTTATATATATATATATATATATATATATATGTATATATGTATATGTATTATATATTCCTTTTCTTTCTTTTCCATTATGGTTTATCACAGGATATTAAATATAATTTCCTCTGTTACATAGTAGGACCTTCTTGCTTATCTATTCAATATATAATAGTTTGCATCTACTAATCCCAGCCTCCCACTCCGTCATTCCCCTACCCTTCCTCCCCACTGGCAACCATAAGTCTGTTCTCTGTCTGTCAATCTGTTTCTGTTTTATAGATGAGTTCATTTGTGCTGTGTTTTAGATTCCACATATAAGTGATATCATATGGTATTTGTCTTTCTGACTTACTTCACTTAACATGATAAGTCCATCCATGTTACTGCAAATGGCATTGTTTCATTCTTTTTATGGCTGAGTAGTATTCCACTCTACGCATGTACCTCATCTTCTTTATCCATTCATTTCTTGATAGACATGTAGGCTGTTTCCATGTCTTGGCTGTTGTAAATAGTGCTGCTACAAACACTGGGGAGTGTGTGTCTTTTCAATTTAGAGTTTTCTCTGGATATATGTCCAGGATTGTGGGATTGTAGGATCATATGGAAGTTCTGGAAAACTGTTTTTCCAGTAGTCATGTATGGATGTGAGAGTTAGACTATAAGGAAAGCTGAGTGCTGAAGAATTGGTGCTTTTGAACTGTAGTGTTGGAGAAAACTCTTGAGAGTCCCTTGGAAAGCAGGGAGATCCAACCAGTCCATCCTAAAGGAGATCAGTCCTGAATATTCATTGGAAGGACTGATGCTAAAGCTGAAACTCCAATACTTTGGCCACCTGATGGGAAGAACTGACTCATTTGAAAAGACCCTGATGCTGGGAAATATGGAAGGTGGGAGGAGAAGGGGACAACAGAGGATGAGATGGTTGGATGGCATCACCGACTCAATGGACATAAGTTTGAGTAAACTCCTCGAATTAGTGATGGACAGGGAGGCTTGGCATGCTGCAGTCCATGGGGTCACAAAGATTTGGACACGACTGAGTGACTGAACTGAACTGAACTGATGGCAGTTCTGTGTTTATTTTTTTTTGAAGAATCTCCATACTGTTCACCATAGAGGCTGCACCAATTTGCATTCCCACCAACAGTGTAGGTTCCCTTTTCTCTATACCCTCTGTAGCATTTGTTATTTGTAGACTTTAATGATGGGCATTTTTACTGCTGTGAGATGGTACCTCATTATAGTTTTGATTTGCATTTCGCTAATAATTAGCAATATAGAGCATCTTCTCATGTGCCTGCATGTCTTCTTATGGAGAAATATATATATAGGTCTTCTGCTAATTTTTTAAAATTTATTTATTTTTAATTGAAGAATAGTTGCTTTACAGTATTGTGTCAGTTTCTACCAAGCATCAACTTGAATCAGCCATAAGTTTACCCATGTCCCTTTCCACTTGATCACCCCTCCCATCTCCCTCCCCATTCCACCCCTCTAGGTTGTTACTGAGCCCAGGTTTGAATTCCCTGAGTCATACAGCAAATTCCCATTCGCTATCTGTTATACATATGGTAATGTACGTTGCCATGTTACTCTCTCCATACATCCCACACTTTCCTTCCTTCCCTCAATGTAGCCATGTCCATAACTCTGTTCTCAATGTCTGTGTCTCCATTGCTGCTCTGCAAATAATTTCATCAGTTCCAACTTTCTAGATTCCATATATATATATATATATATGCATTAGTATATGATATTTGTCTTTCTCTGACTTACTTCACTCTGTGTAGTAGGCTCATTTTTGATTGGGTTGTTTTTGTTGTTGTTGTTATTGAGCTGTATGAACTATTTATCTATTTTGAAAATTAAGCTCTTGTCAGTTGCTTCATTTGTAAATGTTTTCTCCCATTCTATAGATTGTCTTTTTGTGTTGTTTATGGTTTCCTTTGCTATGCAAAAGCTTGTAAGTTTGATTAGGTCTCACTTGTTTGTTTTTGCTTTTATTTCTATTGCCTGGCCCATTTCATAAATAATTTCTATCAGTATAGGGTATAAGAAGTCTGGGGAGCAATATATTTTTCCACTGTATCCCATGAAACGGGCATAAAAAGAGCAATGACATTGCAGTGTCAGTAGTAAAAGCAGGCCATTGCTTTAAAGTTAGTAATGTGTAAGCAGTGATTTTAAATGCCTTTAGAGCCCAGACAGATGATAGAAAAGTTAAGTCAGCATTTAGGTGGATAATGGGACTATGGCAAATATGAGAATAAATAGATCTTCAAAAATTACACAAACACTAACAAATCAAATTGAGCAATCTGTGGACTGAATTATTTGGCCCACACAGCAGAGTTTCAACCTCTTGGAAGTCTCAAAACTAATTTTCTTAGAGATTGTAATCTCTCTAAGAGGTTTATAACAACAGGAACAGTTCAGTAAGAGTACAAATACCATGACCTCCCTTTAGATGTGGGAGACAATTGGGATGAACAAAATACAATTTCTGAGTTTCAGTTTCCTCATCTGTCAGTTGTATGGACTACCTTCTTTACCAACTTTTAAAACAGTTTCTTTTGTCACAGGTTTTCTGTGCATTACTGTACTTTCATACATTTCTTATCTAATCCCCACAAGAAGAAGATATATGTATAATTGTCACGTTAATGATAAATCTCAAATGAGAATAGTGATGTTAAGTTGCTTAAAGTTCAAAGCTTATAAGTCTTGACACCAGGCTTGTTTCTTAGTAAAAAATCCATGTGACAAAATACTGTTAGACTGTCTTCCTATGATTGGGGAAAGAATCCAATTAGATAATACATTTAAAAGAGCTTTAAAGCCACAATATTCTAAGTGAGCTATCATAATTATTATATCAAAGAATAATTGTAGACACCAAAAATTCCAATAAATTTGATTGAAACTCAATCTAATATGAAAATATATGCATATGATTATACACTTTTGCTCATAATTATGTTGTAATCTTAAATGAATAGCCATAGAATTTTGCAGCATGAAACAATTAGATGGTATTGGCATAAAGTAGAGAAAATTCTTTGATTATTCTACTGATGTTATTATTTTAATTGATTTTCCTTGGGGAAAAAAAAAAGGAGAAAATGTTCCAAGTTGGAATATTGCAGATAATTATAAACCTGATTACTTCCTTAGAATCTTGTAATTTTTAAATTAAAAAATTCCAAATTCATTTTTATTTTTGCATAGGTAATGTATGCATATCACTAAAATAAAATATATAGCATTTTAAAATGAAAACTGCATTCTCATTTTTCTCCCACTCTCATTTCCTTACATACCTTTCATGGCAGTCACACTGCCCAGAAAGAGCACGTTTAATCCCTTTTACATATTTTCTCTAGAACTTACCTCCATATTGCTAACCAATGTTTTTAAACTGCTATTTCTTAATTTATCACACTGAGATATTTCCGGCACTGTTTACTAACATTTAAGGTTTCCTAATGCCACTTCAACATCTTCTTTACTCATTTTTTTCCAACAAATATTTTCTGGGCACCTATTAGGTGCTGAGTATTTTCTAGGCTCTGGGAACACAGAAGCAAAAATAATGTCTTGTCATGACATTTCCATTCTAGTTGGGGAGATCCAGGGCTACAGATGATAGGAGAATGACAGATCATGGTATGATGGAAATGGAAAGTTTTTCCTCTTCATATTTTCTGCATATTATTAATTAAAATCTTTTCAACTTAATTGAAGTTGTGTATTTCAACATACTTCCTTTCTCGTATCACTTTCCTTTTTTCTTGACACCTATAATAGCCTTGTTATTACATTTGCTTGTTTTTCTGAATATCTGTCAGTATTCTTCTCCAAAATGCTCCAACAGATCTTCTACAAGTCTATTCCTCTTTTTTCTCCAAGAGATCAAACAGTTCTCAATACTTTGATCAATTACATTTTATTTTCCCAGATTCCTTCCTCCCTCAGTTGTCCATCCTTTCTCTTCAGGTTCAGCTATTACTCTCAAATGCTTGGGCTCCTTGTCATTCTAGGACATTATTTCACCATTGTCTTGAATCTCCTTTTTATTGATTGCCTGTTTCCCTCTTTTTCATTTTAATCCTCTTTTGCTAAAGCACATCTTCCAGCAAGTAGAGTATTTTAATCCTTGGAAGTCTGGCCATATCATTAATTTTCCTTTTCCAAATCTGCTCCCCACTACTTCATTAAAAGGCCATTCCATCCTTCTAATTGTTCATACACCCAGGACTCCTCTCTCTCAATGCTCCACATGCAATCCATCCATAAACACATCCTACTGATCTAGAGATCTAGAATCTGACCATTTCATGCCATCTCCACTGGTTAGCACTTTGGTGCAAGCCACCATTATCTTTCACCTTCCACTTGTTTCTGTCCTTATTCTGTTTCAGTTAATTCTAAAGAAAACAGTCAGGTCATCCTTTTAAAACCTAAACCATATATGTCTTTCTGTTCAGAAGTCTTCAGTGGTTTCCCATCTCACTCACAGTAAAAGTTACTCTGGCCTACTCTGCTCTAGGTCTCATCTCCTCCAACACTCTCCGCTACTTAAGCCATGCTAGCTTCCTTGAACTTGATGGAGCATTCCTGACATCTTCCCACCTCGGGGTTCACTTCACTATCACTTCCTTCCAACCCTTGATTAAGTAGATTAAAAGTCTTTACAGAATGTCTTTCCTGAACAACAGATTTACATACTGAAATCCTGCAAACCCACTCCTCAAAGCACCCAATCTCAATTCCATGATTGATTTTTCTTTCTATTACCTGTCATCCTATGGTATTCTCTACAATTTACTTATGTATTTTGTTTACTGTCTATAGCATGCCCACTAAAATATAAGCTTTATGAGAGTAGGCTTTTAAAATCATCTGTTTGCAGCTTTAGTATAAAAAACTAGGTACTTATTATTTGTTAAATCAACTATAAAAATGATTTAATGTCTGGATTTGTATAAAATTCACAGTTAAAAATAAGTTTTTTTTTTTCAGTATTTTGATGACATTTCTTTATTAGGTGCTGTTCAAAACCCTGGTCCCCGTCTGACTCACATTCTTTTGGTTTTGTACTCTAAGATTTTTTTCTTTGTTTTCTTTCCTTTTATTTATTTATTTTAAAAATTTTTTGGTATTATGAAAGGTTTTCATTTATTGTGCTGAACACTCAAAGAGTTCTTTAGTTTGAAAGATCATATCCTTCAGGTAGGAAGTGCATTTCTCCCAGTTCTATCTCCATGGTGTATCTGTTCAACAGGTATTGGACCACTTCCATTGATCCTCTGATTTTCTTAGCTTTCTTTCCCCCTCTTTTCCATGTCATGATATTTTTCTTTTGCCTCTTGGGAGATGACTTAACTTTACCTTCTAGCATGTTTCTATCACTTAGGATTTCATTCTTCCATTCTCTTGCAAATAACTAAAACACTGTAGCTTAAAAAATATTTTTCTTTTTTTCTTTTCTGTCTCATGATGCAAGAAATATGAGTCTAGGTAGTCCATAACTGAAACAAGCTCAGTGATGTCATCAGTTGTAGATGCTTTTTTCCCTATTTGGGGGTATATTTTTTAAATTTTATTTTTATTTGGAGGATTATTGCTCTACCTCATTGTATTGGTTTCTGTCATGCATCCTCATGAATCAGCCATAGGTATCCATATGTTCCCTCCCTCTTGAACCTACCTCTCACCTCCCACCCCATCCCACCCACCCATCTAGGTTATCACAGAGCATAGGGTTTGAGCTCCCTGCTTCAAAAAGCAAATTCTCACTGGCTGTCTGTTTTACATATAGTAATGTGTATGTTTCAGTGCTACTCTCTCAATTTATCCCACCCTCTCCTTCCCCAACTGTGTCCGCAAGTCTGTTCTTTATGTCTATGTCTCCATTGCTGACCTGTAAATAGGTTCATCAGTCCATATATATGTGTTAATATACAATATTTGTTTCTCTCTATCTGACTAATTTCATTGTGTATAATAGGCTCTAGGTTCATCCACCTCATTAGAACTGACTTCAAATGCATTTCTTTTTATGGCTGAGTAATATTACATTGTATTTATGTACCACAGCTTCTTTATCCATTCATCAGTCCATGGACATCTAGGTTGCTTCCATGTCCTAGCTATTTTAAATAGTGCTGCAATGAACGTTGGGGTGCATGTGTCTTTTTCAATTATCGTTTTGTCAGGGTATATGCTCAGTAGTGGGACTGCTGGGTGGTATGGTACTTTTGGACTTCCTGGTGGTTCAGATAATAAAGAATCTGCCTGCAATGCAGGAGACCCAGATTCGATTTCTGGGTCAGGAAGATTCCCTGGAGAAGGAAATGGCAACCCACTTTAGTATTCTGGCCTGGAGAATTCCATAGAGAGAGGAGCTTGGTGGCCTAAAGTTCATGAGGTCACAATGAATCGGACCCAACTGAGCAACTAACACTTTGAATTTTCATGGTAGTTTTATTCTTGGTTTTTTAAGGAATCTCCATACTTTTCTCCATAGTGGCTGGATCAATTTATATTCCTACTAGCAGTGCAAGAGAATTCCCTTTTCTCCACACCCTCTCCAGCATTTATTGTTTGTAGATTTTTTGGTGATGGCCATTCTGAGCCGTGTGAGTTGATAACCTCATTGTAGTTTTGATTTGCATTTATCTAACAATGAGTGATGTTGAGCATTCTTTCATGTGTTTATTAGCTACCTGAATGTCTTCTTTGGATAAATGTCTATTTAGATCTTCTGCCCTCTTTTTGATTGGGTTGTTTGTTTTTCTGGTATTGAGCTGCATAAGCTGCTTGTATATTTTTGGAGATTAATTCCTTTGTCAGTTGCTTCATTTTTTTAAATTCTAGTTCTGTGAAAAATACCATTGTTAGGGGTACAATTCTTGTTAAAAATATTTTTTAATTGAATGATAATTGCTTTACAGAATTTTGTGGTTTTCTGTCATATATCAACAAGAATCAGCCATCAGTACACCCATGTCCCCTCCCTTCCAGACCTCCCTCCCATCTCCCTCCCCATCCCACCCTTCAGCCTGTAGCAGAGCCCCTGTTTGAGTTTCCTGAGTCATACAGAAAATTCCCATTGGCTATCTATTTTACGTATGGTACTGTAAATTTCTGTTACTCTCTCCATATATCTTCCCTTCTTCCTCCTCTCCTCCCACCATGTCAATGGGTCTGTTCTCTATGTCTGTTTCTCCATTGCTTCCCTGAAAATAAATTCATCAGTGCCATCTCTTTAGATTCCATATATATGTGTCAATATACAATATTTATATCTCTCTTTCTGACTTACTTTACTCGGTATAATAGGCTCTAGTTTTGTCTACCTCGTTAGAACAGATTCAAATGCATTCCTTTTTATGGCTGAGTAGTATTCTGTTGTACATATGTATGACAGCTTCTTTATTCATTCATCTGTTGATGTACAGCTTCTTTATTCATTCATCTGTTGATGTACATTACCTAGATGTAATTTATAATTTACAATGTAATTTACAATTACATTGCAGCTATTGTAAATAGTGCTGCAATGAACATTGGGGTACATTTAGTTTTTTCAGTTTTGATTTCCTCAAGGGGTACAGTTCTTAATATAAGGATCCTGATTTGTGTTGTAGATAGGATAAAGGAAAAAGGTAGACAGAGAAGACCAGGAAATAAGAGCAAGAGGATGAGAACAAAGGAGTTTTCTTCCATGGAGGCATTGCCTATATGTCAGCTGAAATAGCAAAAGAGAAAATATAATAAAGAGAGACTTCTGGAGAGAAAATAATTTCTACCCCAAATTCTATTGTCTTACTTTACCTATCAGATAGAAACTTCTAGCTCTTTTCTTGTTTCCTGATACTCCTTTAGCTCAACTTCTGTTCTTATTTAACCCGTGAAAGGTCACCACTCATTTTAGCATTTTGTTATATTGATAGCATTTTTATTTTTATTTTCCTTTTTTATCTCTTACATATCTTCTTTTTTCAGCACATTTTCCTTTGTTTTCATTGGGTAGTTCATTTATAGTCTTCTGTATTAGAAAATTATCTCCAGTGTATAGTGTTGATCTCTTTATATTTAAGGCACTTTATCACAATATACGTAGGAATTGTTGAAAGAGGTTTCCTGTAGAGCAGTTGGCAAACTTTTTCTGAGAATGGCCATAGAGAAATATTTTAGACCTCATGGGCAACATGTTCTCAGTTACAACCACTCCACTCTGCTGTAGTAGTATAAGAACAGCCACATTGTTTTTGTTGATCAGTTGTTAAGCCATGTCTGGCTCTTTTGCGATCCCATGGACTGTAACCCGCCATATTTCTCTGTCCATGGGATTTACCAGGCAAGAACACTGGAGTGGGTTGCTGTTTCCTTCTCCAGGGGATCTTTCCAACCCAAGATCGAACCCATGTCTCCGGAATTGGCAGACAAATTCTTAATATTGAGCCACCAGGGAAGCCCAAGAAGAGCCATGGACAGTTGCAAATGAATGGGTATGTCTGACTTCCAATAAAAGTTTCTACACAAAACAGGCTGGGGATCAGCTTTGGTTTTTTGGCCAGAGTTCTGGAGTAATTAAATGAGGAACTGTGTTTTCCTTACTGGTTGGCATCTTTTCTGTGGATATTCAGATTCTCCAGAAAAGAAAAGTCTAGTTTCCTATCTGATAGTATTTGGGTGGCATGTTGAGACACTGGTAGAAGCAGCTATATCTGTCAATATTTAGTCTATAGACATCTCCCAGTTACAGGTTACATGTCTCTCTCATCCTCTAAGAACCTGGATTTTCTGATGTTTGTTTTCTCCACAGGAAAGTTTTTTCTAGTGTCTGAAAGTGTTGTGGTTGGGATAGTCACCTGATGGCCTTACCTCAGTCCTCTGCCCTCCAGTATTCTGAAAATATACTTGTTACTCATCAGTGTCTCCCTCTGTAACACTTTAGCTTCCTTAGCTTCCCTTAATGAGGTAAAACTTCTTTCTGTCTTTCCTCTCTCATAAATCGGATGACATATGTTGTCCATTGTTAACTCCCCTCCCATTCTCACTTCCTTTCTGGGTTTATACTACTTTCAATTCCACTAAAATGACAGTGGCGTTTCTGGAGGGAACACAGATCAATGCACGTACTTGGCCATATTTACCTAGAGGTGTGTAGGTTCTTTTTATCAAATAGCAAGGCTCACATAGTATTGGAAGTAAAGTGGAAAAATAGAAAACACCAAAGCTGTGCTAGCCAGAGGGACTATTCCACTGTGGTACCCCAGAAGTATCATAGCATTCACATTTCTGCCCATCGGTGCATCTGTCTTTAGCCAGGATTCAGTCGGCAGTTGAAATGTTATCCCCCCTAATTTGAGTGTTGATAAAAACAATGTTATCAAATCATCTTGATTAGAATACACAAAACATATTACATAACCAGAGGAGGATTCAACACAGAGCATAGTAACTACATGGTAATATTTGTAGGGTGAATCCATTCCATGGTCATGGAGAACTAGAGGAAGGACTGTACAAAGCATATTGGAGAGAAGCGAAGCCTCATTAATAATATAATTGATGATCATTTTACTTTACAAGTCAACATGAAAAATTGTATTTGTAGAAAGTATAAGTTTTGCATATTTTAATATTCATGAAAATAAATAAATATCCCATTACAAAGCATTTCTGAAACTAGAGAAGAGGAACCACAGAACTGAGATAAGTAATGAGAAAAATAATTGGGAAGAACTGAAGAGACAGAGTTATCTTAAGCATACCTGTTTCAGGGATATTCAGTAATTTCTCATTTATTAATGATGTGGAGGCATATTTATTAAGCACTCAAGGTAGTCATAAAGATAAAACATGATATATTGGAAAAAGCAGTGACTGTAACAAAGCACAATGTGGAGTTCACATCTAAGGTTAAGGGTATACTATCCATTACATGGATAATTTATTTAAAAGTCACTCATCTTAATGTTTGTATTTTTTAAGACATTGGGAAAAAATACTTCTTTTAGTTGGTCATGGTAAAAATTAATGAAGTGAGCTATGGTATATGCCAGCAGTGTCATAAATCATAAAGGAACTGGTTGTAGTTTAGTTGGGTGTGGAGGTGCGTACACTCTGGGTCTGGACCCTTTAGACCCCACCTTGCTCATTGTGATCGTTAATCTGAAGCTCAAAAAAGCAAACTTGTTAAGTAGCCTCTTTAGCAGAATATTGCTTTATTATAACTCATTTCTGTTTGAATGTTCTACATGGTAGAAGTTATTAGTGCTTGGTTTAGTGTCGGGTACATAATAAACATTTAAGAAATATTTGCTGATTGAATTGGATTTAACTTTTGTTCTTTCCTTCAGTTCAATCACTCAGTCATGTCCAACTCTTTGTGATCCCATGGACTGCAACATGCCAGGCTTCCCTGTCTATCACCAACTCCTGGAGTTTACTCAAACTCATGTCCATCTAGTCGGTGATGCTATCCAACCGTCTGATCCTCTGTCGTCCTCTTCTCCTCCCACCTTCAATCTTTCCCATATTCAGGGTCTTTTCCAATGAGTCAGTTCTATGCATCAGGTGGCCAAACTACTGGAGTTTCAGCTTCAGCATCAGTCCTTCCAATGAATATTCAGGACTGATTTCCTTTAGTTGGATCTCCTTGCAGTCCAAGGGACTCTCAAGAGTCTTCTCCAACACCACAGTTCAAAAGCATCAATTCTTCGGCGCTCAGCTTTCTTTATAGTCCAACTCTCACATGCATACATGACTACTGGAAAAACCATAGTTTTGACTAGACAGAACTTTGCTGGCAAAATAATGTCTCCACTTTTTAATATGCTGTCTAGGTTGGTCATAGCTTTTCTTCCAAGGAGCGAGCGTCTTTTAATTTCATGGCTGCAGTCACCATCTGCTGTGATTTTGGAGCCCAAGAAAAGAGTTTCTGACTGTTTCCATTGTTTCCCCATCTATTTCCCATGAGGTGATGGGACTGGATGCCATGATTTTAGTTTCCTGAATGTTGAGTTTTAAGCCAACTTTTTCACTCTCCTCTTTCACTTTCATCAAGAGGCTCTATAGTTCTTCTTTGCTTTCTGCCATACGTTAGTCTTTCCTTAGACTAATTTAGCAATGTCCCAGGAAAACACAGGAGTTCAGTTTGACCAAGTCATTTACACTCTTTTCCATAAGTTCCTTTTGAGGTTTTTGCAACCTGATTTTGCTCTTAGCTTTTATAAAGGAATGAATTGAAACCATACTTTTCAATTATTTACAAGCACTAATGAATATAAGTCTCAGGGAAGAAGCATTTTATTCTCTCACAATTAGCTTGTCTAATATAATGTCCATTTGACTGAAGAGATGAGTTACAAGATTTATAAAAATATACACAAACCCTAATGACAAGATATAAAAATATCAAGACATACATAATACTTAGAGAGATGCAAAAATTAAAAAATCACTTTGAGGTACTTTGAGGCAGCATTTTAAACATTTCAACAGGTATGTTTTTTCCTATACATTTTCATTGACACTGTGGCCTCAGTATTGTCTGTTTCCAGGCAACACTGGTAATATCTTAAGTTTCTCCATAGTTTCTATGTACACTTCCAAAAGCACTCCCTTTTCTATCTTAGGGTTCCTAGTGCTTGTCACTTCTTGATCTTCAAGACAAGATAGACAAGGGCTTGATCATGCGTAAGTCTTTTCTTGTTGACCTCTTTACTTCTCACCTCACTAATTAAGTAAAAACATTGCTTCTAAAATGAATTTCTTACTCTAACCTCATAACTCGCCTAATCAAAATTCTTAACTGAGCAGAACATTCTATCCAGTGTAATCAGATTAGACTTAAGTAGGTTCAACTGTTGCTTTTCCACAGTCCCAACCTGATAATGTCAATTTAATCAACAGGCTGTGGAATATGTTATTTGATAACCCTAGCTCATAAAAATGTCTCTTGTGCTTCTATTGGGATAAGCACAGCTTCATATGAATCCTTGTATTAATTTTTTGGCATTTATATGTTAAAGTTGCATGTATTTTTTCTTATACATGTTAATTATATATTCATATTTCATGCCGTGTTTTTTTCTTTATGTGTTCTCATTCAACACTGTGACCTGAATCATGACAGACGGGAAGATAGAATTATATAGAAAGAAAAATATTTTATTGTAATCCAGCTCTGCTATAATTAATTATTCAAAGCTCTCTGATTATGCAGATTTATATACTTTTCAGCATCTACTCATTCAGACTTTCTACCTCACTGACAATGCTCTAAGAACATTTTGAAATTTAATGATTAAAATATTTTTTCCTAAATAATCCTTTATATTAACTGGTGCATGAGTTTCTAATCTTGGATACTTGTATCCCTGGGTAAACTAAATGCAAAAATGGTGGTCCTTGTGTTATGCTTAGTTGTTTGAAAAGCCAAATGTAAATCTCAACATTTTCATAAGGTTTTCATGAGGCTTCAGTACACAAGTGAAACCTCACAGTCCTTTGCTTTATTTCCTGGAAGTCTTTGTATGTTGCATGTTAAGTGGTTACCTCAGCTTACTTGAAACTGTGACTGTTCTATTTTACTGTAATAAAATTTGAGAAAGTGAATTATTATCAAACAATTTATTGGGAGTGAAAGCTTTCAGATCATGAAGTCTGAGGATTGAATTGGGAAGAACCAAAGGTGTTAATGTTAGAAAAATCTGAGATAACATGTTTCAGAGTGTGCTCTTGATAAGGTCTAAGTCTGATTTATGATACCCAGAGATAACTGAATAACTGATCCTCGATTTGGTTACATAGCATGTGAAATAGGAGTTGAGGGGTAACAGAGATGTCTATCCCTGAGTGTTCTGTATTACACTGGTTTCTGAACTTCTAGTGTATTATACAGCTAAGTTTGATGAGGAACTCCTGATCTAGATGATTTTATGTCTCTTATATATCCAGACACAACAACATTCAGATTTAATTCAGGTATGCATATAAAACTGTGCACTAAAAATGTGGCTTCCATAATGTCTGAAGGGACCCTCTGTCATTTATATATGCCCATCCTTAGTACATCTACCCTGTAAGGTTTTGGGGCTCAGGTAACTTGGTGATTTACTCTGACTGTACTGATTTCCTTTTGTAATTAATAAAACTTATTTGATTTATGCAGATCAGTGTCAGTGTGCAGTTGTTCCATCAGTACAAGCATATTGTTCACCCACGTCAGTGCAATTATCAAAGAAGTGTTAGGAATACTTAACCATAAAACTGATATTTTTTAAAAAAGATATTAAAGAAGCAAGCCAAAAAAGGCATCAGAAAGCACAAACTAGACTAAGGATAAAATCACTTGTAAACTGTAGGATAATTTGTTCAACTTTTTCTTATATACATTTATTAGGCAAAGTTATAGCGATAACAGATCTCACTAAAAGAGATACACAGGTGGCAAACAAACATATGAATAGATATTCCCATAATATGTCATCAGGGAAATGCAAATTAAAATGAGATACCACTACACACTATAAGAATGGCTACAATCTAGAACACTGGCAACACCAAATGTTGGCAAGGATGTGGTGGTGGTTGTTCAGCTATTAAGTCATGTCTGACTCTGCGACCCCCATGGACTACAGCATGCCAGGTTTCCCTGTCCTTCACTACCTCGTAGAGTTTACATAAACTCACGTCCATTGCGTCAGTGATGCCATGCAACCACCTCATCCTCTGTCATCCCCTTTTCCTTCTGTTCTCAATTTTTCCCCAGAATCAGGGTCTTTGAGTGAGTCAAATCTTTGCATCAGGTGGGCTAAGTATTGGAGCTTCAGCTTCAGCATCAGTCCTTCCAATGGATATTCAGGGTTGATCTCCTTGCTGCCCAAGGGTCTCTCAAGAGTCTTTTCCAGCTGTCATAGAATAATTGACCGTAAGTGTATGAGTTTATTTCTCATCTTTCTATACTGTTCCATTGATCGATGTGTCTGTTTTTGTGCTAGTAGCATACTGTTTGGTTTACTGTACTTTGTCCTCCTACAGAGGACTTATATTCTGTCAATGACCTGTGAGGCTTAACTTTTACATTTTCTTTCAGGTTAAATTGATGTTAGGTATTACACAAACTTTGTTATACAAAGTTTGGTTTTGTGGGGAGGTTATTGTATTCTTTTTATATTTGTTTGTTGTGTGTGTATGTTTTTGGTGACTTTTAAGTGAAAAGAGATCCTTATCATCTCAAGAATATGATGATGATACTATGGTTGAAACCATCCCACTGTTACTGAAATTAGAAAAAGATACTACAAAGAAAAAAACATAAACTAATATTTTTCATAAATCTAGATGTGAAAATCCTTACCAAAATTTTAACTAATGAATTCTAGCAGTTTGTAAAGAAAATTCTACTATCTTGCTATTTATTAATCAGTCTAAAGACATTAACCATTCTTCTGATACGAATATACGTGTGTGTATACACACACACACACATATACATATATATATATATATATATATACACACACACACATTACATAGTGGCTTCCTGGTTGGTGCAGTAGTAAAGAATCTGCCTGCCAGTGCAGGAGATGCAAGAGATAGTGATTTGATCCCTGGGTTGGAAAGATCCGCTGAAGTAAGAAATGGCAACCTGCTCCAGTATTTTTGCCTGGAAAATTCCATGGACAGAGGAGCCTGGCAGGCTATAGTCCATAGGGTCACAGAGAGTCGGACACGACTGAAGGTGCATGCACATACACACACACACACAAACACACACAAAATATACATTACCTACATAAAATTTTCTTCAGTGTCTGTTTAAATCTTTTAGCCATTTTGTAAAATTCATGTTCTATTTTATTTTAGATTTGCATGAAAGCTATAAATATAATACAGATATTTCCTATATACCTCACTGCCCAGTGTTCCCTATAATTAACATCTTTCATTAATATGGTACATTTTTGTATCATATGCAAGATGTTTATCAATAAAAAATTAAGTTCACATACAGATTCATATGTAAATATTCAAGCTACTTTTGTGCAAAGCACACCCAAACTGGGAACAGCCCAATTGTCCATCAGTCCATCAATAGATAAACAGATAAACAAATTAAAATTAGTTAGTTTAGTCACTCAGTCGTGTCCAGCTCTTTGTGACCCCATGGACTGCAGGATGCCAGGCTTCCCTGTGCATCACGAACTCCCGGAGCTTACTCACACTCATGCCCATCGAGTTGGTGATGCCATCCAACCATCTCATCCTCTGTCATCCCCTTCTCCTGCCTTCAATCTTTCCCAGCAGCAGGGTCTTTTCCAGTGAGTTAATTCTTTGCATCAGGTGGCCAAAGTATTGGCGTTTCAGCTTCAGCATCAGTCCTTCCAATGAATACTCAGGACTGATTTCCTTTAGGATGGACTGGTTGGATCTCCTTGCCATCCGAGGGACTCTCAGAAGTCTTCTCCACCACCACAGTTCAAAAGCATCAATTCATTGGTGCTCAGCTTTCTTTATGGTCCAACTCTCACATCCACACATGACTACTGGAAAAACCATAGCTTTGTTTAGATGGACCTTTGTTGGCAAAGTAATGTCTCTGCTTTTTAATATATTGTCTAGGATGCTCATAGCTTTTCTTCCAAGAAGCAAATGTCTTTTAATTTCATGGCTGCAGTCACCATCTGCAGTGATTTTGGAACCAAAAATATAAAGTCTGTCACTGTTTCTATTGTTTCCCCATATATTTGCCATGAAGTGATGGAACCAGATGCCGTGATCTTAGTTTTCTGAATATATTAAACAAGTTTGAATATATCCATACAAATGAATATCATCAGAGGAAAAAAAGCATTGGTCCATTTAACAACATGAATGACACTCAGTAGCATGGTGCTAAGTGAAAGAATCCAGACACAAAAGCCTAGGTATTTTCTCATTCAACTTATATGAAATCTAGAAAAGGGAAAACATACTAGAAGAAAGATCAGTATTTACCAGGTGCTGGGAGTGAAGGAGGAGGGAAGAAGGCAATTGAATGCAAAGGGACCAGAGAAAATTTGGGGGAGGTGGATGTGAGCTATGTATTTATTGTGATGGTAGTCACATGACTGTCAGCATTTGTCAAACCTGTAACTGTATTGTCAGAACTATATGCTTAAAATGGGTGAATTTTAATATATGTAAATCATATCTCAATACAGCAAAATTTAAAATAACATGCTAAATTTTATGATGGAGGTCAGAGAACTGTGCTGAGTGGAGACACAGGGGAAATCCTACTCTCCCACCTGGCTGTTCAAATAGGCATCTTTGGGAAGACAAAGTTTATTTTCTAAGCCTTGAAAGACAAGGATAGGTTGTTAACAATGAAAGACAGAGTGCTATTTCAGACAGAAGATCCCTGAAAATCACTAAAAATAAATAATGCACATATAGTTGAATGTAGTGACTTTTATATCAGAAGAATGGTTAATGTCTTTAGGTTCTTGATAGAATAGGGAAGACTCAGACTCTTATCCTTGGGGAGTACCCTCTTACAGTAAGTAAATCTCTGTATAAATGTAGACTTTTCTTGTCATTAAACAAACTTTTAACATAGCATGTAGTAATCATCAGTCCTGTTTCAGGTGTGAGTGTCAGAAATTCAATTTAAACCAGATTTTAGAGCGAGTTATTTATGTACACAGAACAGAAAAATCCAAGGGTAGACTTATTATCAGGGTATACCTGGATCAGGATGGTAAAATGATGCTCTCAAGAATCTGCTGGTTGCTTTTTTTTTTTTTTCTTTTTACCTCTCAGGCATGGTTTCTTACATTAAAAATTTATGTATGTTTCCTTCAAAGAATGAAGTTACTATGTGATTTATTATCCAAACCAGTAAGTATACTGGAATCACAGTTGTAACCCAGGACTGTTCTGGATAATTGGGATGTGAGTGAAGTCACTCCGTTGTGTCCGACTCTTTGCAACCCCATGGACTGTAGCCTACCAGGCTCCTCCATCCATGGGATTTTTCAGGCAAGAGTACTGGAATGGGTTGCCATTTAGGGTCCATAACAAATGAACACAAATCACTCCAGGCTTACATATTCCCGCTTTGTAGCCTCAGTGGAAATTATTCTTTCCTGGTGTTCCAGCCAAACTATGTAGTTGACTCTCTTTTTTGGTTATGAGAATTCCTGAACCAAAAGCTGTGACAGGGAATATGTAGGCCACCCTAGATACTTGCTTGTCTCTAAAGCCAGTGTAAGCCCAACAAATTCCAGAAAGAGGTATGTGAGCAGATTTAGTTGTCTAAAGGAAAATGAAGATTATATTGTCCAAAGAAGGAGCAACGGATAATCAGTTAACAAACGAAGATGTCCATAGTATACTGTGTATTTCCATACTTTTTCATTTATCATGTACCAATTTGATTACTTTTATCTTTTTTTTAAGGAAATGGTAGTTTCATCTTTATAATGTTGAATAACTATCTCTCAATATGAATAGAATTAAAATAGAATTTACTGTATATTTCATCAGGCAAGTAAAAGCACATGGTTGAGGCTGTGGGCTCCACCAAAGAATGTATTCTGTATTGTTATTTCTCAAAAAGTTTTAATTTTTTTGGTAACTGATACACTTCTTTTTTTATATAATATCACACATTCTTCCTATATTTGCTTCTGTTGCTTCATCTGTATTTCATGAACTTTCTATTAACTTAGCTTTGCTTTTCTGAAATGAATCTACTGAAATTATGGTTGTGTATTTTCTGGAGTGTTTGATTTTCCCTGTCAATCAAGAGTATAAGCATGGCTTGTAATATGGGCATGTAATGGTTTATCCAAGTTATTTCAGCCAGTTTATATTGTTTAAAATTGAGAGCCACAGGAAACTCTTCCTTTTTCCTTTGACTCATATCACTTTTTAGGTTCTTTTTCCTCTTTTCATTTAAAAAAGGGTACCCTCCAGTTTGGGTAACATTCATCTAAATCTGTATTGGAGAAGCAAAGCAATGTGAGTAAATTAAGAGAAGTAAAACCATGAAACTGATGCTTGTGGTTTTATTTCATCTTATTTCCTTCCAAAGGGTGCTGAAGCAAGTTAGTTCTATCCAAGGCTTATCTGTTTTCTTCTCTCTAGGTACTTCTCTTGGGTGATTTTAATCCACTTTGTGTGTTAAAATGATATTGATATTCTACAGTCTCCCAATTATCTTTCTGTCTCTAGTCAAAGTTTCTTTTCTGCATTCTCAATCCACTCTTAATTGACCATCTTCAACTAGGTATTCTAATGACACTTCAAACATACCAAGTTCCACATTTAGCATAGTAACTCTGTATATCAGCCCTGATTGTGAAATATTGGGTTGGCTAGAAAGTTCATTGATATTTCCATAATATGGTGCAAAAAAACCCAGATGAACTTTCTGGCCCAACCCCATATTATTCACTATAGTGAAAGACCCTAGCCTGTACCTCAGTGTTCCTTGCAAGAATCCTACAAGGCCCCCAAATACTTTCATTTTTCTTATACCAAACCCTGAAAATTATAAGCTCTAATCATTCATTCAGTAATGTTGATGAATTTTTCTAACCCTGTTGCTTTTACTATAGCTCTGCTCATCACCAGTTCTCACCCAATTTGCTGCTTCTTACTCCAGGTTGGTCTTCTTCAAATCCATTTTCTACAGTTACACTAGGGAGATCTTTAATAATGCAGTATGAGCTTCCACTTTTATCTCTGATAGGGTAATTGTGGGAGGCCAACGTTGCCATTGGCAGAAAAAATTGAAAAATTCCTAAGAAATATTCATTAGAAAAGGTTAGTTGCTCAGTCATGTCTGACTCTTTGCGATCCCATGGACTGTAGCCCACCGTGCTCCTCTGTCCATGGGATTTCCCAGGCAAGAATACTGGAGTAGGTTGCTCATTAAGGTGCTAAAATCACTTAGTGAAGGGAAGTGCAGAGAGGTAAGCCAACATTTGATAAGCTCCTATCCCTCATTGGATGTGTGCCACTTCTTGGCACTGGATGAAAGGCTGAGAATTCTGTCAGAAGGCTATGATGAAGAAGCAGGGATATATATATACATACACACACACACAACATTGTTTGTCAATGATGCCTCAATAGACCTGGAAAAAAAATCAAAATCCTGAAGTTTGGGCTACAACCCCTCTCCCTACCCCCACCCCCCAAAAAAGGAAGCAGAGAAGCCAACAAAGAGTCTGGCAACCTCTTAGGGCTTAAGAAACAAAGACTAAAGTTCAGGATTTATGAAGCAACCGGGATTTATGGGGCTTAGATCCTGGTGAAAAGGGAGCAGAGCAGTGACCCCCAGCACTTGACATCATTCCATTTAGGTATTTGTTCAGATCTTGTAAGCAGCTAAAAACCTAAACAAAAGGTTGCATGTTTAAATGATCTGTTTCTGAGTAACAAAGTACCCCAAAAATCAAAGGCTTAAAACAATAGCAATATTGATTTACTCATGATGCTACTATTTAGGCAAGGCTTGGAAAGGACAGATTGTCTCATTCCTATTCATTGTCACCTGAGGCTGGAATCGTATGTGACTTCACTTCCTCACCACTTACATGTCTGGCAGTTGATACTGGCTCTGGTCTGGGTCCCCTGAGGGAACTGTGACCCAAACACTTTCTATGTGACTTTTTGGCTTCGTCATAATATGGCAGCTGTGTCCCAGGGAAGAATATCCCCAAAGGACCAGGTGAAAGGAAGCCATGTTGCCTTTGATTATTTAGTTATGAAAGTGACACAATATCACTTCTACCATAGAAACAGACTCATCCAGATTCAAATAACATAACTTTTACCTCTTAATGTCAGCACTAAATTGCAAGAAAAACAAATGGGATGGGATGCATTGGTATGGTCATCTTTGAAAACTACATCATGTCTCACTGAAGAAAAGCAGTGCAAAATTTCTGTCAGTTTCATAGTACTCACTGGGCAGAATTGGAATTTAAGACAGAAAAACGGACCCTCCCCCAGTAAACCCACTGGCTTCTAAGTTGGGATCCCCAGTGGGCAACACTCCAAAAAAAAAGCAGAGAGAGATGGAACCTCAGGAAAATTAGAAACTTACTGTGTTTCAGTAAGTTTGGCCTCTGATTAGATTAGGGTAATCTGCCTTTACTCTTTCTTCCTCTCTGAAAATACAATTAACTCTTCTGAAACAATACAATATTTTCCAGGGGACCATTACAATTTTTCATATACAAAGTCTGGCATAGTAAAAAAAAAAAAAAAAAGATCAGGTCAACGTATTACAGAGGGTATAAATGGAATTATACTAGTGTAGCAAACACCCTCTTCCAACAACACAAGAGAAGACTCTACACATGGACATCACCAGATGATCAACACCGAAATCAGACTGATTATATTCTCTGCAGCCAAAGATGGAGAAGCTCTATACAGTCAACAAAAACAACACCAGAAGCTGACTGTGGCTCAGATCATGAACTCCTTATTACCAAATTCGACTTATATTGAAGAAAGTAGGGAAAACTGACAGACCATTCAGGTATGACCTAAATCAAATCCCTTATGATTATACAGTGGAAATGAGAAATAGATTTAAGGGCCTAGATTTGATAGATAGAGTGCCTAATGAACTACGGAATGAGGTTCATGACATTGTACAGGAGACAGGGATCAAGATCATCCCCATTGAAAAGAAATGCAAAAAAGCAAAATGACTGTCTGGGGAGACCTTACAAATAGCTGTGAAAAGGAGAGAGGCAAAAAGCGAAGGAGAAAAGGAAAGATATAGGCATCTGAATGCAGAGTTCCAAAGAATAGCAAGAAGAGATAAGAAAGCCTTCTTCAGCGATCAATGGAAAAAAATCGAGGAAAACAACAGAATGGGAAAGACTAGAGATCTCTTCAAGAAAATTAGAGATACCAAGGGAACATTTCATGCAAAGATGGGCTCGATAAAGGACAGAAATGGTATGGACCTAACAGAAGCAGAAGATATTAAGAAGAGGTGGCAAGAATACACAGAAGAACTGTACAAAAAAGAGCTTCACGACCCAGATAATCATGATGATGTGATCACTAATCTAGAGCCAGACATCCTGGAATGTGAAGTCAAGTGGGCCTTAGAAAGCATCACTACGAACAAAGCTAGTGGAGGTGATGGAATTCCAGTTGAGCTGTTTCAAATCCTGAAAGATGATGCTGTGAAAGTGCTGCACTCAATATGCCAGCAAATTTGGAAAACTCAGCAGTGGCCACAGGACTGGAAAAGGTCAGTTTTCATTCCAATTCCAAAAAAAGGCAACGCCAAAGAATGCTCAAACTACCGCACAATGGCACTCATCTCACATGCTAGTAATGTTCAAAATTCTCCAAGCCAGGCTTCAGCAATACGTGAACCGTGAACTTCCTGATGTTCAAGCTGGTTTTAGAAAAGGCAGAGGAACCAGAGATCAAATTGCCAATATCCGCTGGATCATGGAAAAAGCAAGAGAGTTCCAGAAAAACCTCTATTTCTGCTTGATTGACTATGCCAAAGCCTTTGACTGTGTGGATCACAATAAACTGTGGAAAATTCTGAAAGAGTTTGGAATACCAGACCACCTAACCTGCCTCTTGAGAAATCTGTATGCAGGTCAGGAAGCAACAGTTAGAACTGGACATGGAACAACAGACTGGTTCCAAATAGGAAAAGGAGTCCGTCAAGGCTGTATATTGTCACCCTGCTTATTTAACTTCTATGCAGAGTACATCATGAGAAATGCTGGACTGGAAGAAACACAAGCTGAAATCAAGATTGCTGGGAAAAATATCAATAACCTCAGATATACAGATGACACCACCCTTATGGCAGAAAGTGAAGAGGAGCTAAAAAGCCTCTTGATGAAAGTGAAAGAGGAGAGTGAAAAAGTTGGCTTAAAGCTCAACATTCAGAAAACAAAGATCATGGCATCCGGTCCCATCACTTCATGGGAAATAGATGGGGAAACAGTGGAAACAGTGTCAGACTTTATTTTTTTGGGCTCCAAAATCACCGCAGATGGTGATTGCAGCCATGAAATTAAAAGACGCTTACTCCTTGGAAGGAAAGTTATGACCAACCTAGATAGCATATTCAAAAGCAGAGACATTACTTTGCCAACTAAGGTCCGTCTAGTCAAGGCTATGGTTTTTCCTGTGGTCATGTATGGATGTGAGAGTTGGACCGTGAAGAAGGCTGAGTGCCGAAGTTTTGATGCTTTTGAACTGTGGTGTTGGAGAAGACTCTTGAGAGTCCCCTGGACTGCAAGGAGATCCAACCAGTCCATTCTGAAGGAAATCAATCCTGGGATTTCTTTGGAGGTAATGATGCTGAAGCTGAAACTCCAGTACTTTGGCCACCTCATGCGAAGAGTTGACTCATTGGAAAAGACTCTGATGCTGGGAGGGATTGGGGGCAGGAGGAGAAGGGGACGACCGAGGATGGGATGGCTGGATGGCATCACGGACTCAATGGACATGAGTCTGAGTGAACTCCGGGAGATGGTGATGGACAGGGAGGCCTGGTGTGCTACAATTCATAGGGTCGCAATGAGTCAGACACGACTGAGCGACTGAACTGAACTGAAGTTTTTTTTATAACTGTGAATTTAAAATAGTCTGTGATAAGATAATTTTTTACTAAAGCAAGCATTTATGCATACCAATAGAGGGGACATGTGGCTCACTAAGAACATATTTGGTTAATCAAAAAAGAAAGGAAGACTCAATAGAGAGGACACAGAAAACAAATAGTAAAATGCTAGACTCAAAATTCAACTATATCAGTCACTTCATTAATTCTCAGTGGTCTAAAAACTCAAAAGATCAATTGGCAGACTGATTCAAAAATGAAGACAAAACTACATGATGTGTTTTCAAACAACACATTTTAAATTTGAAGACAGAGGCTGGTTGAAATCCAAGAATTGAAAAAAAGATACCACAGAATATTTAGGTATAAGAAAGACGTAGTTTTATTTGCAAACTAGATCCCAAGAAAAGAACAGTTATCAAAGATTAAAGGTTCAATTTGTAATGGTAAAAGGAACATTTCATCAACAAAGATACACCTAATAATAGAGCTTCAAAACACATGGAATAAAATTAACACAAGTAAAAGAAAAAATCAGTAAGGATGCAGATTTAAACAATACTGGCGGACACAAGGATTCAACACCCAAGTGTCCCTTGAAGGAAGAACTTGTTTCCTCAGGTGTTAGCTCCCTCAGATTTTACCTCAGCTACAGAGAGCCACAAGAGAATGCCTATTATTCAGGGTAACTCATATCCAAGTATTGATTATGGCAGGGTTCTGCATCTAAGGACTGATCAAGGCTTTTCAGCCCACTGGGCGACAATCCTAATGAGCCATGTACATTCCAGGCAGTGTTTTGGGATTGTCCAAGGCTTTGTTGGGACTGCAGTACAATCCAACTTTTCCCTTTGCCTAATCTTAACCCATCTCCACCCCTGTTCACAGGTGTTGATAACTAATAAATACCTTACATGGAAAACCTCTCAGTATCTGCTTTTGGATATCCCGATTTGTGACAAACACTATCAACAAGCTTCTCCTAATATTTCTTATACATTACAGCCAACAACCATAAAACACATATTTTTAAAATTTAAGTGTAGTTGATTTAAAGTGTTCGTTTCAGATGTACAGAAACATTGTATCAAACATCAGACAATCTATGAAGTGTTGAAGAGTTGTGTGATCTGAAATCCATTTCACTCAAGATTTTCTGTGTTCCTGCCCATGGTTAACTCTGGGATGTTTCACGTGAATGATGGAAGTTGTGTCAATATAAGTCAGGAGCAAGTCAGAACACAGACATACACCAATTATTTTAAAAGAAAGAATTTACACTTGATCTTAGCTGAAAGACAGAGAAGCGATTTAAAGAAAGAATTTAAAGAATCTTTTTTTAAAATTTATTAGAGAGCTGAAAAGGCCAAAAGGGGACTCTGAGACATCAGAGAGGTAGGAAATACAGACAGTAGCCACCTTCCTTATGGCTGGGGAACAAAAGAAAGAAATATTAAAACTTAGAGGCTTGAAGGTGGGTTCCCCCAGCACTGGCCCTTCCTCCTCCTCCTCTAACCTTCTCCCTTCCTTCCCCTTTGAGCCATGCAGTCTCCTGACAGCACTCGTTATTGGTAAAGTCTAACAGGAAGCAGCTAGAACAGTAGAAGTGCGCTCTGCAGTCTCCATAGGAGAGCAGTGGACAGAGGGATAGGCTTGAGGTTGAGAGCCAACAGCTTAACCAGCACAGTGGGGATGGTGGGGGGGTGGCAGTTATCTGAACTAAATTTCAGAAGCACAGTCCTTTTAATCTTTTCTAAAGGGACAAAGGGTCATTCCTTAAACTGCCCTCTTGAGTATTATTTTAGTCTTCAGAGAGACTCAGGAGCAAATGAAAGTTTTCTCCTAAATTCATAGAGGGCAGGGCGCTTACTGGACATCCCCAGGAGCAGACCTGGATAAAGGAGTGGGTTTTGATAGAAGGAGACATAGAAGGGATTTCACACACATAGGCTTAACTGAGCAGAATGGAGGGCCTCGTGACTTAGAGATCATCATGGTAACCATGGTGACTAAAATGTTTATGAGGCAGACTGTGGGACCCGTTATGTTTTCTACTGCTGTTGAAAATATTTCTTCATTTACAGATACTATTTCATTTAATAATAGCTAGAAGATGTGAAGTAGTTCTTTTAAATGAGTAATTAGGTTTAATTTATCCTATCAACTTGAGCAGGACAAGAAAGTTTATCGTACAGTGGCATTTTCAGCTGCTTTTACTGGGAAATGCAATTCATACTCATCCCTTTGCCACTTTGATCAGTTTCAGCAAGATTCCAATAAAAAGCCTATTTATAAGTTTCATAGAAAAATAAATCTTATCTAAAAAGCACAGTCTGCTTTTGCTATACTCCAACAGTGAGAGTGTTAAAAAAAACTTCACATTATTAAAAAATTCCACAATAAAAATAATCGTTTCAAATGGAAAAGTGGTTTAGAGTCCAAAAAATTCCAGGCTAGCAATAAGTAGTGATGGTACATTTGTGTCTGTGTCTCTGTGTTTGATATTATAAATATAATGAACCTGGCATATGCTCATATTAAGTTTGGTTTCATAATAATGACTTTGATTTTTTTTAAAATCTCATTAACAGACATTTTTTTATACAGCAGTATCAACCTTGATCACCTATTTTCATGCTAAAGACCACAAAGTCCCTCAGTTTGAATTATGAATACTATGATATCTCGGCAATACTTGAGTAATGAATTTGGATGGTACCTTGTGTTGGGGAGCAATTCTCTATGGGTCTTTGGTGTTTCTGTGTATCTTGCAAGTGAGACACCAACTACCCTTTTTTTTGAACAATCTTTTCAAGGATGTTTGTAAAACAAACTACACTGAGATACAGAGATAGTGTGTCTCTCTGAAGCAAAGGACAGGCATGCTTGCTTTTCATTACAAATGATTCAGGCTTCCTAAACTCACAATTTCCCTACTGTAGGGCAATCCACTATGTGGGCAAGTATACCCTAGCTTTCTCTGCATTGCTCTTTGGGAACTGGGGCCTGGGAAAACTGGCACCAAAGTGCTGAATCTCTGACTACTGCTTGTATTCATTTTCTATTGCTGCTATTTAAAAAATTACCACAAAGTTAGTGACTTAGAGCAGCACAGATTTATTACCTTATGGTTCTAGAGGTCAGAAGACCAATGGAGATCTGACTGAGCTAACATCAAGGTGTCAGTTAGGGCTGTGTTCCTTCTGAACACTCCAGGGAAGAACTCATCGCCCTGCCTTTCTCAGCTTCTAAAGGCTGAACAATTTCCCAGGCTTATGGTTCCCTTCCTCCATCTTCAAAGCTAGCAAGGTAGCATCTCACTGGCCCTGATTCCATCCTCACATCCTTTTCTCCAACCCCAGCCAAGAAAGTTGTTCCCATTGAAAGGATCCTTATGATTAGGACAGGCCTACCAGGATAATCCAGAATAAACTCTTTGTCTCACAGTCTCTGCCCCAGCAGCTGCCTGTCTATCAGCATCCATGAAATTGTGCAAGCAGAAGAAAATTTCAGACCTTTTCCAGTACCTGAAGCTGTGACCCCTAGTTTGGAAACTGAATTCAGTCATCTTAGCAAACATATCTAACTGCAAGTTAAATAAAGCTAAACATGAGTCATTTTATGCACCCATGGCTGCTTCAATATTTTCATGTTTAGAAAGCAGATGTCCCTACTTCCCAGGCCATATGAACTAGATAAAACTATTAAATGAACTTGAAAAGTATTCTCCCAGTCAGTGGTTCTGAAGATTTAGCATCTGCCATAATGTCCTGAAACTCATCTGATAGTCACATTCCTATTACAGCTCCATCCACTTGATAATTTGTTCTGGATGTGATTGTTGTTGTTCAGTCGCTAAATCGTGTCCGACTCTTTGCGACCTCTTGGACTGCAGCTTGCCAGGCTTCCCTGTCCTTCACTATTTCCATGAGTTTGCTCAAACTCATGTCCACTGGGTCAGTAATGCCATCCAACCATCTCATCCTCTGTCGCCCCCTTCTCTTCTTGCCCTCAATCTTTCTTTTCAGCATCAGGGTCTTTTACCAATGAGTTGGCTCTGCAGAGGTCTAAATTTTTAACCAATACCCCAAGTGATCCTTGCTTTGAGATCCAGTTTTTAATGACCAATTACCTTTGTTGCTTTACTAATTAAAATGTTCTCTACTTGTATTGAAATATATATACTTTAAATAAAATTCTAGTCATCATAGCAGTCATCATTTATTCACTGTTTCACTCAGCTGTGTTGTAGCCATATTTTTACTTCTCTCCATCATCACCAAATATAGACCAGTTGAGGCCACTACATTCTAAGAGCTTCCCATGTCAAGTTGTTCTAACAGGCATTGTGTTTGTGAATAAAATAACTTCAGTTCAGTTCATTCTCATTTCAAGTGTTTACATTACATTTCACAGTTTTGGAAAAGATCATGAGGATTTATTTGGGGAAGATTTAAACATTTATAGACATAATTATTGGATACAAACTAATATACTACTGAATATTTTTAAAAAGACATATTCATATCTATGCTAATAGCATGAACTTGGACTTATCGAAGGAGCAAAAAATCATAGCCAAAACAAGATACCAAAATTGGAAAACCTCCTGCACAGATAGAAATGATTAAGTTTTCAGTCACTTCACCTAGGTTTATTGTTTGTAAGATTACACATGGACATTTATCACTTTGTCCTCATTTCTATTTTGCATCTGTCAAAGGGGACTTGAAATTCATTAGGGGAAATATATTTTGTGTTACCTTCATAGCCTGCATAGTGTGGGAATAACATGGCAGCTATACTGTCAAAGTATATATAACAATTAAAATTACTTTGTAGATATATTTCAGGGAGATCAAATTCTATTAACATATAAATTTTGTTCCCCAGGCTTTCTGTTCCTCCTAGTAAATGAATCCCTAGTTTGCTAACTTAACTATATGACAAGTTCTAGTTTGTAACATCATACTTCTCATAGGAAACTGGAATCCACTTATTTTCAGACTAGAATTTTTTTTAATGAGGTGTTCTTTTTTTAAATTTTAAAATTAATTAATTTTAATTGGAGAATTATTGCTTTACAGTATCGTGATGGTTTTTGCCATACATCAACATGAATTGGCTACAGGTACCACTTCAGTAAGTAATTGACACATACTTTCAAAGCCATCTCTTTTAGTCTAAGATTAAAATAAAAATCCATTTTATTTATTATACAGTGCCATTGTCCTTGCCATGTACTCTTATGTGTGTCACAAGCTGGCATATTTATTTGACATCTGACAACAAATCATAAGCAGTAAAAATATTTTCATTAATTTAATAAACATTGATGAGGTCCAGGGCCACCATAAATGCTTGTGAGGTTGTGCACTCTATGACTTCAGAGGTGCCATTCACATCATATTTATGAGTCCGGTGCCCCCAGAGTTGTGCACTATATAACCTGCACTATATAAGGTGGCCCCACCTCACATGAAGTCAGACACGACGATATGTGCCCTACATGAATATAAGCATAATGACATCAAAGTAGCTTTTCTTTTAGAACTTACAGTTCAGTGAGGGGAACTGATAATTAAAGGAACCAATGGTAAGTCCTATGACAGGAAAAGTATAAGACCTTCCTGTCAATATAGCCATCCAATTAAAATAGAAGAACAAATAAAGGTGAGCAGTTAAGGCTAGAACTTGTCCTGGGAACATTTCAAAGTATGAGATCCTAAGCCAGATTTTCTTTTTCTATAGCTGTTCAATAGTAACACAAAATTCAATCACAAATATTGCACTTGTGTAGACGAGCTAGGTGGTCTTTATAGCAACCCACTTCTCATGGTAAGGCCATAGCTATTAAATAAAACACAGTTTTGCTATGTTTTCTGTTTTCTCCCAGGCTCTGATCTGGCTTTGCCTCCTGATCTCACTAGTCCCATTTTGTGTGTCTTTACTGTGTACATATTCAGTTTTTGATCTTGTTCTTATTGGGTAATACATCTCTTAGCACTTAATGCTTCTGAGATCCTAGAGGTTTCTCAAGTCAAACTCAATGAACTTGGTCCTCTTTTTCTATACCATGCAGCTATGGCCCAGCTCCACCTACTTTTACTTTTTTTTTTTTTACTTTTTATTTTTACTTTATTTTGCTTTACAATACTGTATTGGTTTTGCCATACATTGACATGAATCAGCCATGGGTGTACATGAGTTCCCAATCCTGAACCCCCCTCCCACCTCCCACCCCATATCATCTCTTTGGATCATCCCCGTGCACCAGCCCCAAGCATCCTGTATCCTGTATCGAACATAGACTGGTGATTCGTTTCTTACCTGATAGTATCCATGTTTCAATGCCATTCTCCCAAATCATCCCACCCTCTCCCTCTCCCACAGAGTCTAAAAGTCCATTCTATACATCTGTGTCTCTTTTGCTGTCTCACATAGAGGGTTATCATTACCATCTTTCTAAATTCCATATTTATGTGTTAGTGTACTGTATTGGTGTTTTTCTTTCTGGCTTACTTCACTCTGTATAATAGGCTCCAGTTTCATCCACCTCATTAGAACTGATTCAAACGTACTCTTTTTAGTGGCTGAGTAATACTCCATTGTGTATATGTACCACAGCTTTCTTATCCATTCATCTGATGATGGACATCTAGGTTGTTTCCATGTCCTGGCTATTATAAACAGGGCTGCGATGAATATTGGGGTACATGTGTCTCTTTCAATTCTGGTTTCCTCAGTATGTATGCCCAGCAGTGGGATTGTTGGGTCATATGGCAGTTCTATTTCCAGTTTTTTTAAGGAGTCTCCACACTGTTTTCCATAGTGGCTGTACTAGTTTGCATTCCCACCAACAGTGTAAGAGGGTTCCCTTTTCTCCACACCCTCTCCAGCATTTATTGCTTGTAGACTTTTGGATCGCTGCCATTCTGACTGGTGTGAAACGGTACCTCATTGTGGTTTTGATTTGCATTTCTCTAATAATGAGTGATGTTGAGCATCTTTTCATGTGTTTGTTAGCCATCCGTATGTCTTCTTTGGAGAAATGTCTATTTAGTTCTTTGGCCCATTTTTTGATTGGGTCGTTTATTTTTCTGGAATTGAGCTGCATAAGTTGCTTGTATATTTTTGAGATTAGTTGTTTGTCAGTTGCTTCATTTGCTATTATTTTCTCCCATTCAGAAGGCTGTCTTTTCACCTTGCTTATATTTTCCTTTGTTGTGCAAAAGCTTTTAATTTTAATTAGATCCCATTTGTTTGTTTTTGCTTTTATTTCCAGTATTCTGGGAGGTGGGTCATAGAGGATCCTGCTGTGATTTATATCAGAGAGTGTTTTGCCTATGTTCTCCTCTAGGAGTTTTATAGTTTCTGGTCTTACGTTTAGATCTTTAATCCATTTTGAGTTTATTTTTGTGTATGGTGTTAGAAAGTGTTCTAGTTTCATTCTTTTACAAGTGGTTGACCAGGTTTTCCCAGCACCACTTGTTAAAGAGATTGTCTTTAATCCATTGTATATTCTTGCCTCCTTTGTCGAAGAAAAGGTGTCCATAGATGTGTGGATTTATCTCTGGGCTTTCTATTTTGTTCCATTGATCTATATTTCTGTCTTTGTGCCAGTACCATACTGTCTTGATGACTGTAGCTTTGTAGTAGAGCCTGAAGTCAGGCAGGTTGATTCCTCCCGTTCCATTCTTTCTCAAGATTGCTTTGGCTATTCGAGGTTTTTTGTATTTCCATACAAATTGTGAAATTATTTGTTCTAGTTCTGTGAAAAATACCGCTGGTAGCTTGATAGGGATTGCACTGAATCTGTAGATTTCCACCTACTTTTAAAAACTGATTTTTGAACCTCAGCCCTGGAATCCACTGCTGCTTCCAATAAGAGCTTGAATTTTTTTTTTTTTTTCCTTAAGGCCAAATCTAGATACAGAATTTTGTTCTGATAAATAGAAGCTTCATGAGGGCAGGAATTTTGATTTTTTTTTTCAGGCACACCTTCAGTGCCTAGACCTGTGCTTATTTAAGTATTTGCTAAGTAATTAAATGTGTGTGAGACAATACATAAGGATTCCAGTGGCCTTTGGCTGGGACCTGCCTTCTGTTTATCTGAAGGTGTAGCTTGCTTAGTTTCCAGTAATGCTCCCTGAGCTCCCAACAGGGAAATTCTTAGGGCCACACTGCAGCTGAGCAACTCTGCAGTCTCAGAATCCAGACAAAATCCCCTTCCATCTCACCATGGCAGGAAACTGCTCATGGAAATATCAACAGTGACTTAGGGTCTCAATCCTTCTTCCCTACCAGATGTACTTACATAAGAGGAGGTCCTCAGTGCAACCAGTATACTTGTCTTCAGGGTTTCTTGAAGAACAGACAGAACAGATTATAGTACAACTCTGGGAAGGATTCTGGAAGAATAAAAATAGTATTTTGAGGCATTTCCCTGGAAGTCCATCCAGTAGTTAAGACTCCACACTTCCAATGCAAGGGGCATAGTTCTATCCCTGGTCTGGAAACTAAGATCCCACCTGCCATACAGCCTGTCCAAAAAAAAAAAAAAAGTTCTTTGGGTAGTTTTCCTCTCTCCTTGCTGTTTTCACTCCAACTTTATTAAGTTTTTTTTTAATTTTTTTTTAATGCAGACCAGTTTTAAAATCTTTATTGAATTTGTTACAATATTGCTCCTTTTTTTTCTTGTTTTGGTTTTTGGGCCATGAGGTATACGGGGCCTTAGCTTGTGGCAGAGGCCTGTGAGTCCATTAAACTGATGCACTTCCTGTTCTGAACTTGAAGCCTGAGCCGCTTTCAAGCACAATTACATTACAGTAGGAAATCCCTGGGATCATCTTCCAGGACTTTGTATATGTGATAGATCTAATGTCACACGTTCCCCCCAAAGAAAGGCTTGATCTGGACTATAGAATACACATCTGAAGACCTCTTTTTATATCCAAGACATAAAATCTGAAGTTCATCCCTACCCAGCCTAGATCCTTACCTTCAAGACTGATGACCATAGCTGAGCCTCTTTGACCTCGGTGATGCCAGCCCCTCAGCTCTCTGTCCTGTGTCTATTCCTTTCACTTGCTGGTCCCAGGAACTAGTACTTACCTGCTTGGGATGAGAATTCCTGTGCCTCACAGCCATTTTAAAAGCTTGCTAATATCACCATGAATGTCTGTGGAATCTGGATTTTTTTTTTAATATTTAGTTTTAAGCTGGTTCTTTCACTCTCCTCCTTCACCCTCATCAAGAGGCTCTTAAGCTCCTCTTTGGTTTCTGCTCTCAGAGTGGTATCATCCACATATCTGAGGTTGCTGATGTTTCTCCCACCTATTTTGATTCCAGCTTGTAACTCATCCAGCCTGGCATTTCTTACAATGTGCTCAGCGTATAGGTTAAACAAACAGGGTGACAGCAGACAGTCCTGTTGTACTCCTTCCTCAATCCTGAACCACAGGGTCTAACTTGTTGCTTCTTGATCCGCATACAGGTTTCTTAGGAGATAGGTAAGATGGTCTGGTATTCCCATCTCGTTAAGAGCTTTCCACAGTTTGTTATGATCCATGTAGTCAAAAGCTTTAGCACAGTCAATGAAACAGAGGTAAATGTTTTTCTGGAATTTCTAGGCTTTCTCCATGATCCAGCGACTGTTGGCAATTTGATATCTGGTTCCTCTTCCTTTTCTAAACCCAGCTTTGGACATCTGGGAGTTCTTGGTTTCCTCTTCCCTAACCTTTGGCAAAAACAAATCTTACTGTCTCCATAGTTTTACCTTTTCCAGAATGTTTTATAGTTGGAATAATATAGTATGTACCCTTTTCAGATGTGTTTTCATTTAGTAATATGCATTAAGTTTTCTTCCATATCTTTTCATGACTTCCATAGGTCATTTCTTTTATTCCATTGTTTGGATGGACCACAATTTGTTGATTTACTCACCAACTGAAGGACATCTTGGTTGTTTCTAAGTTCTTGGAATTTATATATAAAGCTGCTGTAAATATCCATGTGCAGATTTTTACATGGATACGAGTTTTCAATACATTTGAGTAAATACGAAGGAGCATGATCACTTAATTGTATAGTAATAATATGTCTAATTTTGTAAGAAACTACAAAACTATCTTTCAAAGTGGCTGTACCATTTGTATTCCCACCAACAATGAATGAAAATTCATGTTATTCCACATCCTTGCCAACATTTGGTATTGTCAGTGTTCTAAATTGTGGCCATTCCAATAGGTGAGTAGTAGTATCTCATTTTCATTTGCTTTCCCTGATGAATTCTCCAAGCCAGACTTCAGCAATACGTGAACCATGAACTTCCTGATGTTCAAGTTGGTTTTAGAAAAGGCAGAGGAACCAGAGATCAAATTGCCAACATCCGCTGGATCATGGAAAAAGCAAGAGAGTTCCAGAAAAACATCTATTTCTGCTTTATTGACTATGCCAAAGCCTTTGACTGTGTGGATCGCAATACTGTGGAAAAGTCTGAAAGAGATGGGAATACCAGACCACCTGACCTGCCTCTTGAGAAACCTATATGCAGGTCAGGAAGCAACAGTTGGAACTGGACATGGAACAACAGACTGGTTCCAAATAGGAAAAGGAGTACATCAAGGCTGTATATTGTCACCCTGCTTATTTAACTTCAATGCAGAGTACATCATGAGAAATGCTAGGCTGGAAGAAGCACAAGCTGGAATCAAGATTGCTGGGAGAAATATCAATAACCTCAGATATACAGATGACACCACCCTTATGGCAGAAAATGAAGAGGAACTAAAAAGCCTCTTGAAAGTGAAAGAGGAGAGTCAAAAAGTTGGCTTAAAGCTCAACGTTCAGAAAACAAAGATCATGACATCTGGTCCCATCACTTCATGGCAGATAGATGGGGAAACAGTGGAAACGGTGGCTGACTTTATTTTTCTGGGCTCCAAAATCACTGCAGATGGTGACTGCAGCCATGAAATTAAAAGACCCTTACTCCTTGGAAGGAAAGTTATGACCAACCTAGATAGCATATTCAAAAGCAGAAACATTACTTTGCCAACAAGGGTCCGTCTAGTCAAGGCTATGGTTTTTCTAGTGGTCATGTATGGATGTGAAAGTTGGACTGTGAAGAAAGCTGAGTGCCGAAGAATTGATGCTTTTGAATTGTGGTGTTGGAGAAGACTCTTGAGAGTCCCTTGGACTGCAAGGAGATCCAACCAGTCCATTCTAAAGGAGATCAGCCCTGGGTGTTCTTTGGAAGGACTGATGCTAAAGCTGAAACTCCAGTACTTTGGCCACCTCATGCGAAGAGTTGACTCATTGGAAAAGACTCTGATGCTGGGAGGGATTGGGGGCAGGAGGAGAAGGGGATGACAGAGGATGAGATGGCTGGATGGCATCACTGACTTGATGGACATAAGTTTGGGTGAACTCCGAGAATTGGTGATGGACAGGGAGGCCTGACGTGCTGCAACTCATGGGGTTGCAGAGTCGGACATGAGTGAGCAACTGAACTGAAGTGAGCTGATGACATATTATGTGAAACATCTATTCATATGCTTGTTTGCCACCTGTGTATCTCTTTTAGAAAGGGGATCTGTTAAGATCTTTGGCCTATTTTTTAGATCAAGTGGTTTGTTTTCTTACTGTTGAGTTTTTAAAATTCTTTTTATATTTTGGATAAAAGTCCTTCATCAGATGTTGTTTGCAAATATTTTCTCCCAGTCTGTGGACTGCCATTTCATTCTCTTGACATTGTCTTCCAGAGAGCAGAACTTAATAATTATCGTAAAGTGCAGTTCGTCAGTTCTTTCTTGCATGGATCATGCTTTTGGTGCTGTATCTAAAAAGTCCTTGACATATTCAGTGTCATCTAGGTGTTCTCCTGTGTTATCTTCTAGGAGTTTTATAGTTTTACATTTTATATTTAGGTTTGTGATCTATTTGGACTTAATTTTTATAAACAGTAGAAGATCTGTGTTAAGACTATGTCCAGATTCTAAAGATACATATAGATTAAAAGTTGCCTCCTGAATCTGCCCATTTCTGAAGGAGGAATGTTGAAGTCTCTAACTGTAACAGTGGCTTAATCTATTTCTCCATGCAGTTCTATCAGTTTTGCCTCATTTATTTTGATTGTATACTTTTAGGGGCATACATGTTAAGATTATGTCTTGTTTATCATTACAAAATATTCCTCCTTCCTTACTCTGTATACTGTGAAATTAAGATACTTACTCCTGCTTTCTATTGATTTGTGTTAGCATGGTATATTTTTCTCCATCTGTTTACTCTTAATCTATATGTATCTTTATAGTTAAAGTGGGTTTCTAACACACAATACATAATCTTTCTTTTATCCTCTCTGACAATCTCTTTAAATTGGTGTATTTAGACCACTGATACCCAAAGTGATTATTGATATATTTGGATTAGTATCTAGCATATTTGTTACTGATTTCTATTTTGGGGGCTTGTTTTTTGTTCCTAATTTTGTCTTTCATTATTTTTCTGCCTTTTGTGGTTTTAACTGAGCATATTATGGGATTCCCTTTTCTCTTAGTATAGCATATCAGTTATATTTTATTTTGGCTTTTTAACCTTGCTCTTCTAGAATTTGTAATATATGTTTATATATAATGTGATTCACTTTTCATGTAACAATATACAGTTTCATGGGTAGTGCAAATACCTTATCATAAGAAAATAATTCCAGTTCTCTCCTGTCCCTTTAAACCATTATCATCATTCATTTTGCTTACACATAAGCATATATAAGCATCTAATTTTTTTCTGGATTGTCAGATTCTCACATCAGAAGGGCCTTGGACTTTGTCTTTTCCTGTTGCCCTATGAGATTAACCAAGCTGCAGCTTAGTTCTTCAGATATTTCTCCTAGATTAGAAAATGTCATCAAGGCAAAATTAGCTTTGGAAACTTAGTTAACCTTTCTGGGCTTTCACTTTTTCCTTTATTCTCTTGACTATCATGCTGTCTTTTTCATGTTTTTGAAAAGCTATTTTAAAACTATTTTAATTATTTTCTAGGGGAGAATGGGTGTTTGTTAATCTACCTTGCCATTTCAAGAAGTGAAACTCTCACAGCATTAGTTTTTAAATTATATTTTCAATGAGAACTTCTTTGCAATACAAACACAATTTCATGGTTAGCACTCAACACAGATTTGTGGGGCACTCTCAGGGGTCATGTTTCAGAGAGCTGGCTTCATTTTCTCTTCGTGGATTTACAAGGAAGAAGACCATGTTTTATTAATCATCCTCTCAAATTACAGCATAAAAATACTGGCACTGAAAGAGAATCCAAGAGAGAGGGAGAGATATTTTTCACAGCATGTTAGAGCTTCAACTTTTCAAACCATTTAGGTCCTGATGTCTACTGGCATATGAACAGTACAGATTTAAGTGATTTTTCTGAAACCAACTTGGTTGTAGCAGAGAATATAAATGGTTTGAGTGGGAGACCTCTTTCCTTATGCATGGCTTAGGGCATACTTGTGATTTTCCCCAGAAACTTAGAGAAAGAAAATTAACCTGGACCTTTCTCAGTCAAATCAATTCTTTCATTTGGGCTTAGGCTGGTCACTTCTTTATTTGGTAGGAAGTAGTCCTGCTTACATGGTTTTTCAGCAAAGGTTTGTTTTATTTTAACCTGCATCCTTTTAAAACCTAGAAATTTGAAGAATGTTAGAAAATATCACATTAAATTACTGAAATTGAACCCAGAAGATTTTCAGTGACCTATATAATAAGCAATCAGAAATAAACAGGATTTTAATTTCTTCTAGATGTTCAAGCATGTAATTTTTAAATGCCGTTTTAAAAACCTAAGCTATTTGATAGCAATTGAGTTCTAATTGCTCAAAAGTATGTTCCAACACAGTTATTAAAGAAATCGGTGATTGCTGGAGGTAGACAGATGTAATTTAAATCTACACAAATTAGTTATCATTGATCCAGTTGACATTCCATACATTTTTGTTTTAATTCTCCTTGTTTATTAGCCAAAGGCAGTTTGCATAGATTTATAATCATGACTCATGATATGCACCAATTGCTTTTTATTTAAACAAATGGCATTGATTAATATTGTCTAAAAATCATTGCTGTTTTACATTCATATATGTGAATGTACTGATATTTTTAAGGCAAAAATTTGACGGCTAATCTTTATAAAGAAGTTGCTCAAAACCTAAACTTTGTATTCAGTGTAAGATATGATTTTGTGAAGAAAAGTGCCTATCAAGTGACACAATTGAATTTTTTGTTGTTCAATTTGAATTTCTTTATTCATTCAAGAAGGTGCTTTTCTATTTGTAATTTATTTGTCATATCCTCATCACAAGTGCATCTTGAAAAGTAGTTAAATCAAGGTTTTCAATTGAGAGTAACTGAAGAGGTGATGAAGCATGGTTTCTGGAGATTGCATACATATAATTTTCTAACTTTCTTCCTTGAGTCTGGTATAAAACACTGCCAACAATATAATATTGATCCATTATTGAAACTTTGAATAGCTCCTAATGACCGCTAGATTCACTGATTGTGAATATTAAGGAACTTACTAAGCAAAACTAAGTCCTCCCTCTTTCTGGGGCAAGAGTACTTAGCACAAGGACCAGGTGGCATATGGAATGATGAGTACAACATGACTCTGGAGTTGGAGAGAGTTGTTTCATATAACAGCCCTGTTCTTAACAGCTAGAGGAAAGTAGCCTTGCTTCCGTAATCTATAGTTTTGGATTTCAACTGCTTCTGCCTCACAGGATGTTGTGAAGATTGAGACAAAATGTAATGGCTGAAACTTTTCATATGATTGGAAAAATAGGCATATGAACTAGTAACTATAGTGAAATCAGTAAAGAAAGGGAACTAAAACCAATGTGCTATAGAATAGGTTTATGGGAATGATCAATTTCTACACATAGTTAATTTTTTTTAATTTTATTGTGATAAGAATACAACATAGTATCTGCCCTGTTAATTTTTTTTACATCCTCAATACAGTGTTTTTGACTATAGTCAATATGTTATATAGTGGGCTACAGTAAAGTTTATTGATCTTGCTAAAATTTGTACCCATTGATAAATGACTTCTCATTATACCCACTCTTCAGCCCCTGGAAACCAACATTTCACAATTTGAGTCTATGAATTTGAATATTTTTGATACCTCATATAAGTGGAATCATGTAATATTTGCCTTCTGTAACAGATCTGTTTCATTTAGCACAATGTTCACAAGTTTCACTTATATCATGTGTCAATTTCTTCCTTTTTAAGGCTCAGTAATATTCCATTGTATGTATATACCACATGTTTTTAAATTTATTCATCTGTCCCGATTGGCTCTTGTGAATAGTACCACAATGAACATGGGGATGCTAATACCTCATTGAGATCCTGACTTCAGTTATTTTGGATAAATACCCTGAAGTGGGATGGTTGAATGATACAATTGATTTTTAAGAAGTTGGAAAATGAATGAGATGAGAGGTGATATTTCACTGGTTGGACTTGGTTATTTCTGATAATCCCAAATTCAGTATAACTGTGCCTTGATTTGAATTTAATCTAAGGTGGTTGGTTTGAGTTTCAGTGTGGGAGTCAGGAATGTTTGTTTGTTGTGATTTTGATGTGATTTTCACTTGTTTTAGCACCTTTCTTCTGTACATTCAAGATACCATGTTAATATTACTGACACAAAACTAACTTTTCTCCCTGATGAAGGCCTTAAGGTCATTCTAAGCCTTAAGTTTGTCAAGGGCTTTTAATCATCTTTTTCTTTATAAAAACATTAACTAGAAGTTTGATATAGGGGAAATTAAATGTATTTGATGAACTTAACTTCCATTTGTCCAGTCACAAATGTTACAACAATCCTCTGCTAAGAATCAGCATATAAGAATTCCATGTTGCTTCCTTTCATCATTATTTTTTTTTGTATCTAATGTTCTGGAAAGGCATATAACATTTACACTTTGCTGATAGCTAAAATAGTTTTTAAAATATAGGTATAGAGACAAGATTGGACACTATTTGAAATTAAAAGGAATGTAAAGAAGGCATTTGAAGCTATGGTATTTAAAAAAGGAATTAGGGAAAAAAGAAATGAGTTAGGATGAGAAGTAATACAAATTAGTCATCATAACTAGATCAGGGTGACACTCAAAATATTTTAATTTTAATCCTGCTTATTTATTAGCCAAAGGCAATTTCCCTACAATTATAACCATGACTCATGATGTACAATTGGATTTTTTTAATGACATTGATTAATAGTGTTTAACAATTGTTTCTCTTTCACAATGTCTATATTAGCATTTTTAAGATAAAGCAGAATTTTGAATGTTATTTTTTATAAATAAATTGCTTCAAAAATTCAAACTTTATATTTTGCCATATGCTTAATATATGTTTTAGTAGCACTGTTGGGTATGAATAAGATAGAGGGCTGGATTGCAGGGTCATTAAAGCTATCACATAATTTTAAAAATACATCTTATAAATAATAACCATTTCAATTTGCAAATTGATTGTTTGAAGATAAGTCTCCATAATTCTCAGTGTCATTTTTGTATTTGTGTAATAGGTTTCATAGGGCTTCCCTGGTGGTGCTCATGGTAAAGACCCCACCTGCCAATGCAGAAGCCATAAGAGAAGCAGGTTCAATCCCTGTGTCAGGAAGATCCCCTAGAGGAGGGCATGGCAACCCATGCCTGTATGCTTGCCTGGAGAACCCCATGGACAGAGGAGCCTGGTGGGCTCCAGGCTTCTTTGCTTCTTGCAAAGAATCAGACACGACTGAAGCTACTTAGCATGCACACATGCAATAGGTTTAATACTGTGGAGTTGTTGTGAAGAGTAAAGGAGGTAACACAGGAAAAATTGAGGTGAGAGAGAAAGCACATGTAGGGTCAGCATGACAGCATTGAGGACTTAAGACGAAAATATAGATAGTAGAAGTTTTGCAGAGACGACCACCTTGACCTCCATAACCTCCTGCCTGGACTGCTTCAGTTGCCTCTCCTCAGCTTTTATCAAAATGCATTGATTCTTTACACAATATGAACCAGATTCTTTCTCTTTTGCTTAAGTTCCCATTGTGCTTAGACTTAATCTAAGCTCTCTGTTCTAATTTCTAAAGTTCCAAATTATCGGCTTTACTTAACCCTTTGACTTCAGCCACAATTTTCTCTCCTGTTCACTGTGCTTTAGCAGAGCTGGCCTTTTGTCTCCTTTTGTTCCTACAAAATACCAAGCTCATTACAACCATTCAGCTTTTGCATTAATGTGTACCTCTTGGAATGCTTTCCCCTGGTTTGTACGTGGCTGATTTCTTTTTGTCGTTTAGAGCTCTTGTGTTTTTAGAGGGGCTTTCCATGACCATCTCTTCTGAAAGAGCCACCTAGTAACTGTGAAATCTGCTCATTGAATTGGATGAGCAGAAAATATAACTAACTGATAGTTCTTTGATTTTTTTTTGTTTATTGATAGATTATTTTTCTTTGTCCACTAAAATGTAAACTCCATGAGAGGAGCACCTTTTTCTGTCTTGCTCACCGATGTGACCCCAACACCCAGAAGAGTACTTGACATCTACGAAATACTCAGTGAATACTTATTAAATGAATGAATATTGGATGGATGAGAATATTGCTCTAAAGATGTATCTTCTGGATCAGCCAAATTTAGAGAGTAGGACTATTAATCCTAAAGGTTACTGGAGTAATTCTAGTATAAGGTGGTAGGAATCCACAATATTGGTTCTTAATCATTTAAGAAACTAATAAAAACAAATGGCCTTTCTTTATAAATTTACATAAGTATATGTTTAGTTGCCCAAAAGGTTTTGGCCAACCCAATAAAAAATTATACACACTGTCTGTGGGTTCACAGATTCTCTGTTACTTCCCCACAACCCCTTGGATCCTTCTATAAAAATCCCTAGTCTACATACTCTAATCCATGAAATGGACATGGAAAATACAAGAGACATTTTAAGGAAAAAAATTAGCATTCAGATTACTAACTTGAGGAATAATGCCAAGAATGATGCCATTAAAATATTGAATTGAGAAGTATAGATGATGTTAAGGTGACAGTTTTGGATTTTGTGATACATTGGCAATAAGAATTAGAGAACCATAATTCTGGTAGAAATCTGGACTTTGGAGGCAGAATAAGGTAGTAAGTAGAAAGAGAATTAATGGAATCATGATGTTTTCACTTTTCAAAGGAGTTGGAATATAGGAAACATTTAGGGGGATGAGAAATGAAAGAAGCACAATTAAAAGAGAAAAATAGAACTGAATAGTAAGGTGAGATTAGGACAATGATATTATAACAAAGGTGAAAGACTAGGGAACTTAAACACTGTAAACCCTTGTGTCATGGAGTGAACTGAATGCACTGGCTTCATGGATCAGCAGGCAATGTCCCAGAAGGGCTAAGAAGGAAAAGAGGGGATGGAGGAAGAATGAGAGACAAAATGGTTCCAAGGAGTTTGTGGGTAGCCTAGGGAAGGATAAAACAGGATCCAAGCTGAGGGCCCATGCAAATGCACATAATGTGAGATCATTTTGACAAATAAAATTCCAACAAGAGTCAGGCGCAGAGAAACACAACTGATCCAGAAAACAGAAATATTGACAGAAGTCTGATGCTAGTCAACTTTTAAGTTTTTTAAACTTTTAATTTTGTATTGGAGTATAGCCTATTAACAATGTTGTGATAGTTTCAGGTGGATAGCAAAGTGACTCAGCTATACATAAACATGTATTTATTCTCCCCTAATCTCCCCTTCCATCCAGGTTGCCACACAACATTGAGCAGGGTTCCCTATGCTATACAGTAGGTCTTTGTTGGCTATCCATTTTAAATAGAGCTCCACTTATTTTTGGTTTAGCTTTTCTCCTTTTAGTTGCCCTGTGTGTGTATGTGTGTGTACTTAGTCACTTCTGTCATGACTGACTCTTTGTGACCCTGTGGACTGTAGCCCACCAGGCTCCTCTGTCCATAGACTTCTCCAGGCAAGAAGACTAGAGTGGGTGGCCATTCCCTTCTCCAGAATATCTTCCCAACCCAGGGATCAAACCGGGGTTTTCTGCATTGCAGGCAGACTCTTGACCATCTAGCCAGCAGTGTTCTTAGAGGGTATCAAACAGTGAATAAGAATTCAAAGTCTGGAAGCTCCATGATACTGAGTACAGAAAAAGGGAGCTTCAAAGTGTGAAAAACAGGAATGGCCTTTGAGAAGGTATGTTTAGTATTAGAAGATGGGAATGCTTTGTAGAGCTATTTATGTATGACAAGTAAAACAAGAGTCTAGAATGGTAGACCAGGTAATTAAAATGAATCTGCCAACTGAAAATAAATAATACAGGGCAAAAATACTAAAAGTATCTTCGTGAGGACCCAAAATACTTGATTGAAGTGAAGGACAAAGACCCCAAGACATGACTATTTGGTGTCTTTTATTCCCCCTTGTTGTTATTGTTCAATCGCTCAGTCATGTCTGACTCTTTGCAACTCCATGGACTGCAGCACGCCAGGCTTCCCTGTCCTTCACTATCTCCTGGAGTATTCTCCCTTGGACAGCAACAATTAGAAAATAATTTTAATTAGAAAACAAATGGCAAAAAAAGTTATGAAAAGTTATTTCCAAATGGTCAATGAAAACAGCCTGGAATTCAAACTCAATCATCAGTGAAATGCAAGTTAAAATATGAGATATTGATGCAACTTTGAAATAGCTAATATTAAAATTGCTGACTATACAAAATGTTAGTAAAATGATGAAAAATGGAAATTCTCATACCCTCATCTTTGTCACTTGAAAATATTTTAGCATTATTGCCCAACAATTCCTCTCTAGAAATATACCTTGCAGAAATATATGTACATACCTACCAGTACCCATGAACACAAATGTTCATATATGTTATCCATTATGAACACTGGAAACAACAGAAATAATAATCCATAGTAGAATGGATAAAACCCAAATTTTTGCATGTTTATTCAGTGGAATACTACAAAGTAATGAAAGGAGAATTACAGATGAAACATAGATATCATATTGAATGAAAGAACACAGATATAAAAATGTCATGATGTGTAATGGATCTAAACTCTGAAGCATAAAAATGCTAGGGATACATGTTTATTTGATAAAAGGTAAAGAAAAAGAGTACTTTTCCTGAAAATCAGGAGAGTGATTACTTATGAGCAACATAGAATGACACATGGACCTGGAGGGGGCATCTGGATAATGTTCAAAATTTGCACTGGACAGTGGTTTCATGGATGCTTGCTTCATTATAAACAATTGAGCTGTACCTTTTGTGTAGTTTTTTGCATATGTGTTAAATTTATGTCACATTTTTTTTAAAAAGCAAAGCTAGATAAAAATGTATCATCAGATGTAACAAAAACGAAGAAAAGTTATCTTGAAGGACCAACATCTTTTCATCTCTTATATTTTGTGAAAGCTTAATCTACTTCCAGAATTAGCAAATAGAACTTAAGAAAATGTGAAAGCCATAGAGATTATGAGTATCTCTGTTTTACAGGTGAGAAAATGAAGTCTAACAGGTTTGAATATAAACAATATCACACAACAAGCTGGAAATGAGAATCAGTTCTGTTATCTATGAGTATGGATTTTTTTTTATTACAACCTGATATTTCTTGCTGAATTCCCCCTTTGACATGTGAATTGAAACTTAGATATTATTAAAATTTTTAATATTTAAATAAACTTCCCCATTCTTGGAAAAATATTTATATCTCAAATCTGTTTTCGGTAATAGATTGCTATCTTGAAATGGAAGGGATTCCCGGGTGGTGCAGTGGTAAAGAATCTGCCTACCAATGCAGGAGACACAAGAGATGAGGGTTCCATCCCCTGGAGGAGAATATGCAACCCACTCCAATATTCTTGGCCTGGGAAATCCCATGGACAAAGGAGCCTGGGCTAACACACGCACGCACACACACACACACACACACACATATTTGAAATGGACTTAAAGATATATTTTTGAGGTAATTTTTCTCTGGAAATTTTCTCCATTAGAAGTCAATGAACATCATGAAATATAATCATCTAGTAAATCTCTTCAGAATTAATGGATAACTGGCAAATGATGCATATGAGTTCAATATAGGATGTTAAGAAAGTGGATGAGTTACGACTTCTTTTCACATGAAAGGACAAGATTTCACACCCAGTATTCATGAATGTGGAGAAGGCAATGGCACCCCACTCCAATACTCTTGCCTGGAAAATCCCATGGATGGAGGAGCCTGGTAGGCTGCAGTCCATGGGGTCGCTGAGGGTCAGACACGACTGAGCGACTTCACTTTCACTTTTCACTTTCATGCATTGGAGAAGGAAATGGCAACCCACTCCAGTGCTCTTGCCTGGAGAGTCCCAGGGATGGGGGAGCCTGGTGGGCTGCCGTCTATGGGGTCACACAGAGTCGAACATGACTGAAGTGACTTAGCAACTAGCAATTCATGAATGTTGCTTATTTCTTACATTTACTTGAATTGATTTATTATTCTAAAATATAATGGAAAGGTGTGTACATGGCATGCATGTATATATGACATTTACCTTATAATTAAAAAAAGGGTTTCTTACGGTACACATTGAAAAGCACGTGAGTTAGAGATGGTACAGCACAATTATATATCCTTGTTCACATGTGAAACCAACAGCAAAGAGTGAAGCTATTAATATGTCTGATTCATTCAACAAATATTTATCTAGTGTCCAGTAAGACAAGTTTAAAAGTGTTGTATTAGCAATGTTTACAAGTTAATGATGTGATATTTGCATTCCAGACATAAAGGTTATTATATTGCCTGTTTGTGATTTAATCCTGGTTCTCTGCATGAATCTGTTTCTTATTATTCCAGAGTCATCTTTATTACCTGTGAATTCATCTGTTAAATATAATCAATTAGTGATGAAAGTCAAAGCCTGCAGTGGGGATATGGGAGAAATACCCATCCAGTGTGGTATTAATGTTGTTGTTGTTTTAGCCACTCAGTTGTGTCTGACTCTTTTTGACCCCATGGACTGTAGCCCGCCAGGCTCCTCTGTCCATGGGATTTCCCAGGCAAGAATAGAAAGAATACTGGTATTAATACTGTTGATTTAAAGGACTGTTTTCATGTGCCAAGTTTTGATTGTTCTGAGTATTTGGATGTATTGCTGCCTTTCATCACACCAGAAAATGTGGAATTCTTCATTTCTTTGTTTTCCTTGGCTTTCACAACAGCCATTGAGATTCATTGTCAATCTGACTGCCATCTTTTGTATATTATGGCACCTGGAATTAAGCATAATGCTTTCAGAGTAATATGTTTATTCAGTTCAGAATTTCACTTCATTCTAAATGGAGAGCTCATAATTACATTGTTCAATAGTTTGTCACAATGCTCAGAGGAATACTTTAGCAAATTAAAGGGAAGACAAAAAAACTATTTCATTATTTAATGACACACTTCCTACAAATTCTTTCTTGTTTTAAAATACAGAAAAATTTTTTTTCTTTTCTTCTGAGATTTGTGATCGAAATCAGATGAACAGATATTGAACAGTTACTCTTGCAAGAAAAAGTAGAAAGTACAGAGAGGTACAAGATACACTGTTTGCCTTCAACTGATTTATAATTCAGTTAGACAAAGGAGAAAATTAAATACCATAATGATATGATACAATATTTAAATAAGAATTCATATTTATTATAAAAAGTTTATAAAAGCATCATATTTCAGTATTAGTATTAAATGTCAATACTTAGATTTCATATGCAATCCAAAATTACAAATAAATACCAATATGAATACACAGGAAGCAAGCCAATTTTCATGTTTTTTAGTACCATTGGACTGTCAGTTACTAAAATTTTATGTAGTTGGTTACTGCTATGAAATATAGAAACTGACATTTTCAATTTTTTGTTTCTTCTTATGGCCTTTCTGATTTACACGAAGATTAAAGATTATTTTCACTTTGGGTTTGAAAGAACTGCATGTTTATCTGACATCTAATTTATAATTAGAATTTAGGAAAGAAATGTTCATCTATTTTAAGAGGTAGAAATCATTTACTTTTTATTGATGGTATATTCAAATTTGTGATGATACACTGAATTTCATGCTCATATAAACTGGAGATAAGATATATCATTCGTTTTCAAATATAAATATTTCTAAGATATTTATAAACCCATATTAAACTAATTTACACGAGTATGTATTTATGAACAAAATAAAGCTCATTTGAAATTCCAGAAAGCAACAAATTTTAAGATACCAGTTCTCGAAAACATTAATTTCTAGAGCTCGCACTCATTAATACTTTAAAATTAGACATTCTAAAAGCAAAAAAAAAAAGATTGTAAATTTAAGGCTCTAATTTGTTGCAATTGACATTTCTTTCTAGGTAGAGCATTTGATTCCATGATTTTCACACTATAGATGTGGGAAAGAGTCTTAATATATGTGCATTATAATGTACAAATAGATCTCAAGGAGACAGAGTAGTCAGTTCTCTAATTAGGTTTGAAATGAATTTGAATGTTTTAGTTATTCTCAGATCAGTATGTCAGAAATATTTTTTTAAGCAATAAATATATAAAGTGGATTTATTTTCTTTTTCAATAAGAATGGCATCAGAATAAAGGAAAAAAATGATGAAGAATGTACTTTTCTATTGCACATGCACCTACAAATGGAGAATATCTTTTATATATTATAGAAAGGACATAGCATCAGTTTCTCCTCTCTCAGGCAATTGAACAGGAATGCTAAGCAAAGCTACCTCCTTGCAATCATTCAAAAAATAGTACTGATGGCCTGCCATGTACACAACACCTGGTTTTGAGGCAGTAGAGGACACTTAGAAATATAATACCCAGTCCTTTTCCATAAGAAGTGTCAATCTAGACTAGGCATAAGCCATGACAATGGATGATAAATCACTGTACAAGAACGAATACAAAAACTAGACAGCAATATAAAGAATGGCAGCAAACACTATGTGATACAGGAGGTATGTACTCTGAAACGCTAAGAAAGAAAATACCATTCTAGGCTGGTTATGCAGTAAGATATTATACCAGTCAATTCTGGAACATTGACCATAGATTTATTATAGAGAGTTATCTAAAACCATGCCTGTCTTTAATTCTTTGTAGATATAGAAGAGTTTGATTAAAAATAAAAATATTTGGTTTGATGTAGTAGATCAAACCTCTATAAACCTCTATTCTCGGTGTTTTGGCAAATAATTGGGCATTCATTAAATGTGTAAAGGCTACCCTTCTTATTCATATTGGTAAAATACAGGAAAATTATGTTTCTTACTCTTACCTAGACTACCTTGTTTGGATTACTTGATCATCTCAAATTCTAGAAATGCCATTTTATGTTAATGATATCAGTGTCTCTTTATTTTGCTACTAGATTTAAAATGTATTTAAATGGGAGTTGAGATAAACTCAGTGAGGTGGAGAAATTCACATGGTGTTAGATTTCTAAATAATGTGATTCTCATATTTGGAGGTGTCTCTAATAGAAAGGTAGATTCTAAATTGCATTAGACTGGTGATTCGATTCTTACATGATAGTATACATGTTTCAATGTCATTCTCCCAAATCATCCCACCCTCTCCCATGCTTGGGGCTGGTGCACGGGGATGACCCAGAGGGATGTTGTGGGGAGGGAGGTGGGAGGGGGGCATGTTTGGGATCGCATGTACACCCGTGGTGGATTCATGTCAATGTATGGCAAAACCAATACAGTATTATAAAGTAAAATAAAGTAAAAATTAAAAGTTAAAAATAAATAAATAAATAAATTGCATATCAATCTTTACTTTCTTTTACATCCAAACTCCAGTTTTTCTTCTTTGGAAAACCCAATGTTATATATCTACAGATATGATTTTTGTTCTTAATTGATTCCAAATGATGTTAATACTCACTATCCATATCCTAGAGTAGAAATATCTAGATTTCCTTGTACATTTATTCTAAACCTTCTACAGAAGTTTAATCTCTTAACCAAAGCTGGAAAGGATTCCTATTTATTTATTATAAGAATAATTTCCATAAAAATTACTGAACTATTTGTTGAAAGTGAGAAACACTGAAAAAATGCACATTATCAATATTTTCAGGACATGTAAGTTTTAGAATTTTCAAAATCTCTTTGAAAACTCGTGTCATTATTCAATTGTTTGTATATTAGAGCATGCTGGCCTTGAGCTCATGATCAGACATAGATTAATAAAGCCTCTGTCAGACTTAGGGAATTATATAATATATATTTAGAAATAGTACTGCTTGTAATAGACAAGTGGCTTCTGCATGTCAGGGAAATTAAAGCCAAATTGTACAGCCTTCACAAGTATAGACTAAAGGGATGTATAACATTCCTGCAGAGAGTATCAATCCTGAGCTGGAAGAAGGATACACAGAAGATTGTTGTTCATTTATGATCTAGACATAGTTGATAATGCTCAGGCTAAATCCTACCACCCCATATTTACCATTTACATGATTCAACACCAGTTTATCTAACCTGCCTTGGCCTTTTTTTTTTTTTTTTTTACTTGTGTGAAATGAGACTAGATTTTTCAAAACTCAGGGCTTATTGAGAGGATTACATTTATATCTTAAAGAAAAGTAATCCCTTTTGTTCATTTATTAAACAGATGTTTGAGGGATGCTTAATGGAGATATCATCATAACAAAATCAGACTTGGCTTTAGTCATCAAGGCTAAGACTGTTAGATGAAGAAGTAAATGTCAATTGACATGATGAATGGATAAAGAAAATGTGGTATACACATATAATGGAGTATTACTAAGCCTTTAAAAAGAAGGAAATTCTGCCATATGGGATAGCATGGATGAACCTGGAGGACATTATGCTAAATGAGAGCACAAACATGTCATAGAAACAGAGAGTTGAATTGTGGTTTCCAGGGTCTGTGGGGAAGAGGAACTAGGGAGTTGCCATTCAATGAGTAGTAAGTTCTAAGGATCTGCTCTACAACATAATGCTTACAGATAACAATGCTGTATTGTGTGTATCCAAACTCATCAAATTGTATATGTTAAACATGTGCAGTTTTAATGTATCAATTACACTGCAATAAATTTGTTAAAAAATGAAAGAAAAGATAGATGAGGATGTTGTCTGCTAGACAGAATAAGGATACAGAAGAAGGGAATTCCTTCTAGGTATCCAAATATTTGGATTCCCTGATGGCTCAATAGTAAAGAATTTGGCTGCCAATGCAAGAGACGTAGGAGATGCAGATTTGATCCCTGGGTTGGGAAGATCCCCTGGAGGAGGAAGTGTCAATCCACTCCAGTATTTTTGCTTGGAAAATCCCATGGACAGAGGAGCTTGGTGGGCTACAGTCTATGGGGTCACAAAGAGTCAAATGCAACTGAGCACCCCAGTATTTAATTATAGGTGCTACAGAGGCAGAGAGAAATATATGTTACTTCCATATTCGTTAACAGCTGTGTTGGAATATAATGTACATACCATAAAATCCACCCATTTTAACTGTACAATTCAATGAATTTTAATATTGGGTTGGCTAAAAAGTTTGAGTTTTTCTGCAACATCTTATGGAAAAATCCAAACAAACATTTTGGCCAACCCAGTGCATTAACAGAGTCGTGTAATCACCACCATAATCTAATTTTAGAACATTTCCATCATCCTCAAAAGAAACCTTGTGCCCATTTACATTCATTCCCATTCCTACCCTCAGTCCCAGGCAACCACTGATCTACTTTCTATGTCTATAGATTTTACTTCTAAGGATTTTTCATGTAAGTGGACCTATATAATATGTTATCTTGTGTCTGACTTCTTTCACTTAGCATAATGTTTCTGAGGTTCATCCATGTCATAGTACATCAGCACTTTATTCCTTTTTACTGCCAAATTGCATTCCATTGTCTGAGTCTCCATTTTTTAATGTACCTTAGATATTTTTAAAAATAAAATAGCAAAAAATGATTCAAAAAACTATACTACAATTTAAATTCTTAATTATAACAAATTAATATCTTAACATAGAAAGATGAAAATAAATATCTATATGAATGAATGTACTTTGTTTCCCTTCACAGCTCGAGACTTGAAGCCTAACCCTAAAGTTCCTTGCACACACACATTATTATCCTTGACTAACATTTAGTCAGTGATTATTAAATGCCTATAACTGGCATGCATGTTTTACAGAGTTTATATCATTTAATCTTCACAGCAACCCTATAAAATAGGTTGACTCTGAAATCAGACTGGCTCAGCATCAATGCAGGCCACTGATCAAGTGTGTGATCTTGGGCAAGGCACTTTAGAACCAGACCTTCAGTATCTGTTATTAAAAAATAAGAATAAAAATAGAATCTAAGAATGGATTTATTGTGAAGGTCAAATTATACACGCATAAGAATTTTTGGCATATAGAAAGAACAATTTTAGTGTCAGCTACTATTAACAGAAGAGCAAATTGAAACTCAGAGTATTAAATAACATTTTCCTGGGTAACATTGCAAGTAAATACAGTGACCAGTTCAAAAATAGGCAAGACTTCAGACATCAAAACATCCCATATGATGGCAGAAAGAGCCCAGATCGTGGATGTAGGATTTATAAATCCATGACTTCTTTTTCTTTGGTCTAGAAAATGAGCCTCTTTGAAAATATTGAATATGCACAGTATAAATGGGCAATGAGTCCAAGGGATTACTACCAAAATAAATATCACATAAGCTTAAACTTCACAGGGTCTGGGTGAACAATATAGGATTTTGGTGATAGAGATTATTTAAAGTTGTTATATACTGAGAAAATTTGAATCTGAAAATAAGGTAACAGATTTTTGCTTAAGAAGTAATAAATAATGGAATACCTAATTATCCTGAATACTTCTGCACTAGATTTTTTTATGTGCACCTTTAAGTGATTGCATACACACACACACACACACACGAGCGCGCATATAATTGAAGTAACATTGTTTCATATATACAACATTATAATTCAACTTCTGTATATATTATAGCAAGTTCACCACCAAAAGTTTAGTTTCTATCTACCACCATACAGCTGACCCTCTGCCTACTCATTTTGCCCTTCTCCCACCCCTTCTTTCTGGTAATTTCCATCTGTTCTCTCTATGTGGTTTTCATTTGTTCCTTTATTTAGGTTTTACATATGAATGAAATCATAATTGATATTTGTCTTTGTTGTTCTGACTAATTTCACATAGTGTAATACCCTCAATGTCTATCCCTGTGAAAATGGGAAGGTTTCATCTTTTTATGGCTGAGTAGTATTCTACTCTATACACATACAATTTCTTCTTTATCCATTCATCTGTCAATGGGCATTAGGTCATTTCTATATCCTGGCTAAGCAATGCCACAGTGGATATACTGGTGCAGATGTCTTTCCAGATTAGTGCTTTGTTCATTACAAATACCTTTTATGACCATTGTAGTTTGCTCAGGATCCTCAAGAGTAATTTGGTATAATTATTATTAGGAAATATCTTACGAATGAGCATATCTTCATTAATCTGTGCATACCTAGCAAAGAAGGCTCATTTCTACTACTGTAATCCCTGTTCTAAGGAAAAGTACTCATGTATGTATAGATCAGTGAAGGAGTTATTAAATTGCTTTTCCCTATTGCTTTTCTTGCAAAGCAGATAATGTGATTATTTTAAAGATACTTATTGTTCTAATTTTAGTGGGGATATTTGGCATGATAAGACCAGTCACTGATTTATTATTTTAAAAAAATTCTTACATTTCTGCAATATATTTTATTAACTGTCTCTGAAACTGATAAAATGTGATATATATGTTCTAAACTATTATTTTTCAATGTGATTACATTAGTTGACTTCTTGTGACTTTGCTGCATACATTTCTGAATTTTAAAATAAGTTTCATTATTTGTGACCAACATTATTATTTCCGGATACTGAATTGGTAATGCTTACACCCTTAGTTGACTCCTACTTCAATTTACCCACATTAATTCAAAACCTGAATTAAACTAGAGTATGCCATATCTTTATATTGAAGTTCAAGTTTCAGTTCATATTCTGCTAAAAGTTGTATCATCATAGTAGAAGGTTCTTTGGATTTGTTTTTAATTTTGCAAAAGGATCTTGAATTCATCTCTTGAAAAGGAAGGCTTGAAATTTATGGCTTTTGGAAGAGAGAGTTTAACCTTTTATTCACTATTGTTCAGTAAGAAATATTAAAGCAAAAAAGTACTCTCTTATTTTAGTTTCTACACTACTTTTTGCTTGAAAGGATATTCTCTTTTAGGACTTTTTGATCAAACTGCCATGTTAATTGAGTGAAATGACTAAGTTAGTGTTTAAAAGCTTTGTTGTGTTTAAAGAAGAAAATTCAGCAAAACATGAAAAATGTATATTAATCATGGGTAAACCAATATTTGCTAAAAATATGATATCTAAGAAAAATTCTAGAACAATTAAAAGAAAGTTTTAGATGTAATTGTTACATTAAGTGGAGAACCAAAGAGAATAAATGTGTGCTAATATATTTTGTCTTTTATGGAAACAATAGAGATACCAATATGGTTTAGAATATTAATGGAGCAAAACAAATATATTGTTGTTCAGTCACTGAGTTGTGTCTGACTCTGTGACCCCACGGGCTGCAGCACTCCAGGCTTCCCTGTCCTTCACTATCTCCCGGAGTTTGCTCAGACTCATGCCATCCAATCATTTCATCGTCTGTTGCCCACTTCTCCCCTTGTCCTCAGTTTTTCCCAGCATCAGTGTCTTTTCCAATTAGTTGGCTCTTCGCATCAGATGGGCAAAGTATTGGAGCTTCAGCTTCAGCATCAGTCCTTCCAATGAATATTCAGGGTTAATTTCCTTTAGGATTGACTGGTTTGATCTCCTTGCTGTCCAAGGGACTCTCAAGTCTTCTCCAACACCACAGTGCAAAAGCATCAGTTCTTTGGTGCTCAGCCTTCTTTATGGTCCAACAGAAACATGTTACTGGAAAAACCATAACTTTGACTAGATGGACCTCTGTCAACAAAGTGATGTCTCTGCTTTTGAATATGCTCTGTAGGTTTGTTATATCTTTTCTTCCAAGGAGCAAATGTCTTTTAATTTCATGGCTGCAGTCACTGTCCACAGTGATTTTGGAGCCCAAGAAATAAAAAATAAAATTTGTCACTGTTTCCATTTTTCCCCCATCTATTTGCCATGAAGTGATGGGACCGGATGCCATGATCATAGTGTTGGTATATCGAGTTTTAAGCCAGCTTTTTCACTCTCCTCTTTCACCTTCATCAAGAGTCTCTAGTTCTTTGCTTGCTAGGGTGGTGTCATCTGCATATCTGAGGTGATTGATATTTCTCCTGGCAACCTTGATTCTACCTTGTGCTTCATCTAGCTCCGCATTTCATGTGATGTCCTCTGCATATAGGTTAAATAATGATAATTTATGTGATAATATACAGCCTTGGCATTCTCCTTTCCCAATTTGGAACCAGTTCATTGTTCCATGTCCAGTTCTAACTGTTGCTCCTTGACCTACATACAGGTTTCTCAGGAGGTGGGTAAGGTGTTCTGGAATTCCCAACTCTTTAAGAATTCTCTTTTCTTTTCTTTTTTTTTTTTAGATTTTATGCTTATTTTTATTTTTTAAATTTAAATTTATTTATTTTAATTGGAGGCTAATTACTTTACAATATTGTATTGGTTTTGCCATACATCAACATGAATCCACCATGGCTGTACATGTGTTCCCCATCCTGAACCCCCCTCCCACCTCCCTCCCCGTACCATCCCTCTGGGTCGTCTCAGTGCATCAGGCCCAAGCATCCTGTATTCTGCATCGAACCTGGACTGGCGATTCGTTTTTTATATGATATTATGCATGTTTCAATGCCATTCTCCCAAATCATCCCACCCTCTCCCTCTCCCACAGAGTCCAAAAGTCTGTTCTATACATCTGTGTCTCTTTTGCTGTCTCACATAGAGGGTTATCGTTACCATCTTTCTAAATTCCATATATATGCGTTAGTATACTGTTTTGATGTTTTTCTTTCTGGCTTACTTCACTCTGTATAATAGGCTCCAGTGTCATCCATCTCATTAGAACTGATTCAAATGTACTCTTTTTAATGGCTGAGTAATACTCCATTGTGTATATGGGGTATTACTCAGCTTTCTTATCCATTCATCTGCTGATGGACATCTAGGTTGCTTCCATGTCCTGGCTATTATAAACAGTGCTGCGATGAACATTGGGGTACACGTGTCTCTTTCAATTCTGGTTTCCTTGTTGTGTATGCCTAGCAGTGGGATTGCTGGGTCATAAGGCAGTTCTATTTCCAGTTTTTTAAGGAATCCCACAATGTTCTCCATAGTGGCTGTACTAGTTTGCATTCCCACCAACAGTGTAAGAGAGTTCAAAGGCTTTGGTGTAGCCAATGAAGCAGAAGTAGATATTTTTTCTGGAATTATCTTGCTTTTTCTATGATCCTATGGATGTTGGCAATTTGATCTCTGGTTCCTCTGCCTTTACTAAATCCCACTTGTACATTGGATTGCAGGTTCTTGGTTCATGTACTGTTGAAGTCTAGCCTGAAGGATTTTGAACATGACCTTGCTAGCACGTGAAATGAATACAATTGTGTGGTAGTTTAAACATTCTTTGGTATTGCCCTTCTTTGGAATAGAAAACTGGCATTTTCCAATCCTGTGGCCACTGCTGTTTTCCAAATTTGCTGGCATGTTGAGTACAGCACTTTTACAGCATCATCTTTTAGGATTTGAAATAGCTCAGCTGGAATTCCATCACCTCCACTAGCTTTGTTTGTAGTGATGCTTCCTAAGGCCCACTTGACTTCACGCTCCAGGATGTCTGGCTCTAGATGAATGACCACACCATCATGGTGATCCAGGTCATTAAGACCATTTTCTGTACAGCTCTTCTGTGTATTCTTGCCACCTCTTCTTGATCTCTTCTGCTTCTTCCATACAGATGTATCTTCATTAAAAGGCAATGTAAAGACAAAATAGAATGTTAAAATTTTGTCTTTTAACTTTTATATTTTTCAAAATTTTATTGGGTATATTTGCTTTAAATGTTGTGTTACTTTACTTTCTGCTGTACAGCAAAGTGAATCAGCTATATACTTATATACCCTCTTTTTTGTATTTCCTTCCCAACAGGTCACCACAGAGCACTGAGTAGAGTTCCCTTTGCTATTGAGTAGGTTCTCATTAGTTACCTATTTTATAGTAGTGTGTATATGTTAATCCCAATCCCAACTTCCCAATTCATCCCACCCTCCCTTCCCTCCTTGGTGTCCATACATTTGTTCTTTACATCTGTGTCTGCATTTCTGTTTTGCAAGTAGGTTCATCTGTACCATTTTTCTACATTCCACAGATATGCATTAATATACTATATGTAATTAAAACATTTGACATTTCACTTCAGTTGCTCAGTTGTGTCAGACTCTTTGTGATCTCATGGACTGCAACATGCCAGGCTTCCTCGTCCATCACCAACTCCTGGAGCCTACTCAAACTCATGTCCATCGCATTGGTGATGCCATCCAACCATCTCATCCCTTGTCTTCCTGCCTTCAATCTTTCCTAGCATCAGGGTCTTTTCCAATGAGTCAGTTCTTCCCATCAGGTGGCCAAAATATTGGAGTTTCAGCTTCAGCATCAGTCCTTCCAATGAATATTCAGGACTGATTTCCTTTAGGATGGACTGGTTGGATCTCCTTGCAGTCCAAGGGACTCTCAAGAGTCTTCTCCAACAACACAGTTCAAAAGCATCAATTCTTCAGTGTTCAGCTTTCTTTATAGTCCAACTCTCACATCCATACATGACTACTGGAAAAACCATAGCCTTGATTAGATGGACCTTTGTTGGTAAAGTAATGTCTCTGCTTTTTAATGTGCTGTCCAGGTTGGTCATAGCTTTTCTTCCAAGGAGCAAGCGTCTTTTAATTTCATGGCTGCAGTCACCATCTGCAGTGATTTGGAGCCCCCCAAAATAAAATCTCTCACTGTTTCCCCATCTATTTGCCATGAAGTGATGAGACCAGATGCCATGATCTTAGTTTTCTGAATATTGAGTTTTAAGCCAACTTTTTCACATTCCTGTTTCACTTTCATCAAGAGGTTCTTTAGTTCTTCTTTGCTTTGTGCCATGAGGGTGGTGTTATCTGCATATCTGAGGTTATTAATATTTCTCCCAGCAATTTTGATTCCAGCTTGTGCTTCATCCAGCCTCGCATTTCTCATGATGTACTGTGCAAGGCAATGGCACCCCACTCCAGTACTCTTGGCTGGAAAATCCCATGGATGGAGGAGCCTGGTAGGCTGCAGTCTATGGGGTCGCTAAGAGTTGGACTCAACTTTGCTTTCACTTTTCACTTTCAAGCATTGGAGAAGGAAATGGCAACCCACTCCAGTGTTCTTGCCTGGAGAATCCCAGCGACAGGGGAGCCTGGTGGGCTGCCGTCTATGGGGTCACACAGAGTTGGACACGACTGAAGCGACTTAGCAGCAGCAGCAGCAACTGTGCATAGAAGTTAAACAGGGTGACAATACTCAGCCTTGATATACTCCTTTCCCATTTTGGAACCAGTCTGTTGTTCCATGTTCAGTTCTAACTGTTGCTTCCTGACCTGCATACAGATTTCTCAGGAGTCAGGTAAGGTGGTCTGGTATCCCCATCTCTTGAAGAATTTTCCACAGGTTGTTGTGATCCACACAGGCAAAGGCTTGGGCATAGTCAATAAAGCAGAAGTAAATGTTTTCTTGGAACTCTCTTGCTTTTTCAGTGATCCAGTGGATGTCGGTAATTTGATCTCTTGTTCCTCTGACTTTTCTAAATACAGCTTGAACATCTGGAAGTTCACGGTTCTCATACTGTTGAAGCCGGGCTTGGAGAATTTTGAGTATTATTTTGCTGGCATGTGAGATGAGTGCAATTGTGCAGTAGTTTGAACATTCTTTGGCATTGCCTTTCTTTGGGATTGGAATGAAAACTGACCTTTTCTAGTCATGTGGCCTTTTTGCATTATATAAATTTAAGGTATACAGTGTGTTACTTTGATAAAGATATATTGTAAAATATTTTTATATGCTTGCCTTTGTAACTATTTATCACATGTAATTATAGTTCAATATTGTTATTTATATTAATTATACTGTGTGCTAGATCACTATGGCTTATTTACTACTTGTAGCAGGTTTGTACCTGCAAACATTTTTAGTTCCCTACCTCCCATTCCCTGGTGACCATCATTTAACTCTCTCATTCTCTCTCTTGCTCTCTATTTTTTTTTTTTTTGAGATCCTTCATATAAATGATAGCATACAGCACTGTTCTTGTCTGACTTATGTCACTTAATGCAGTAACCTCTAGGTGCATCTACATTGTCACAAATGGCAGGATATCCTCCTTTCTTGTGGCTGAATAATATTGCATTATGTGTATGTATATATATCTCACATCTTTTTAATCTATTTATTTGTTGATGGGCATTTAGGTTGTTTCCATATCTTGGCTATTGCAAATAATACTTTAGTAAACGTGGAGTACATGTATCTCTCCAAAATAGAATGCTTAAATTTAAAACCAAGGATAGAAATCTTGACCTGGCTAACTCAAAGCTGGAAAGAGAGTAAAAGTAAATGACAAAGAAATTCAAAGAAAAAATATGAAATTTGGCAAATAAATACATCCTCATATATACAATATAAATATGAATCTTTCAAAGTTACTGATTCAAAGGCAGACTCTATTAATGAAAGATATAAAAAGTCATGGAAATTTTGCATATTTTTTAAAATGTGAAAAGATCAAAAGAAATTTGAGTAATGATTCTAACTATGGATAAAATAAAATTTAAGCCAAATGCATTGTGAGAACTTAAGAAATTTTATACTTCTAAAAGGAAAAAAAATGTAACAGATACATCATCCTAAACATGTCTATACCTTACCCACAGCTTCAAAATATGTCAAACAGCATCTGAAATAAATTTTTCATTAAAAAATAAAATCAAATGGATCTGAAGATCAGTAACACATTCTTCTCAAAAAAAAAAAAAAAAAAAAAAACCAGATCAAGCAAGCAAGAAATCAGCAGAGATTTTTGAAGGCTTGAATCTATAGTTTGATTTTTAGATATGTATAGAACTCTTCTTTGTAAATATCAGAAAAGTTATAAAAAATAGACCAAAACCTAGAAAGCCTTTATGAAGTCCAAAAGAGCAATATGAATAACATATTCCCTGATTATAGTATAACAAAATGGAAGTTAGTAATGAAAGATTAGCTTAAATATACCATTTTTGAAATTACTCAAACATACTCCAAACATAATATTTTGAATAAAATGAAATGATAAAAGGGTATAAAAAATACTCAGAAGTGAATGACAGTCAAAATAGTGTATGTCAGTGGTTAAGACTCCACGCTTCCCTTGCAGAGGGCACAGTTTCGATCCCTGGTCAGGGAACTACCCCGCATGCCACACAGCAGCCAACCCCTGCCCCCGCCCCCCCAAAAAAAAACCCAAAAATAAAATAGCACATATGACAGTGACTAGGACACAGCTACAAATGTGTACAGAGGGATTTTTATAGTTTCACTTTTTTTGTGGTAAATTTAAAATATTAACTAATGAACTGAAAATGTAACTTCAAATAGTTTACTGATAGCAAGATGTAAAATTAAAATGAAAAAAGAAGGAAAAGGATAGAAATCAATCAAATAATGACAGCATCAATACAGAAGATAAACATAATCAAAGCTTATATTTTGAAACTATGAATAAAGTAGGCAGACCTTTGGCAAAGCAGTCAAGAAGGGGAAAGAGGATATAAATAAACAAAATATATAATGAGAAAAAATCTATATGTAATAAATAGGTTAGAAAATAACTGCAGGTGTACATATATGCTAATACACTTGAAAGTATGGTTTAAATGTATTATTTCTTAGAAAAATGTCCAAATTGCTATAAGATGAAATAGAGAATTTTCAATGGGTCAGTAAGAATCAAAGCAATAGAAATGGTTGTTTAGCCCTTGTCTTTGATGAAAAACTCCAGGACCAGATGTTTTTATATGTGAATTCTACTGCCATTTAAAGATTAGTTATTTCTCCTCTTGGCTCATGGACCACAGTACAAAAATTGGAGCACTTAGGCCCAGGTAATTTTATGATGATAGTGCAATCCTGACTCCAAAATCTGATAAAATCAATTTCCCTTTTCCTTATAAAGATGCTAATATCCCAAATAAAGTATTAAATCTAATAGTATATCAAAATAATACAACATTACCAAGGAAGTTTATTGCAGAAATGTAGGACTGTCTGGACATCAAAAAATTTATCAGTATTGTTTCCACATTAGTAGATTAAAGGAGGAGTCATACAATTATCTCAACCAATACAGAATAAATATTTAATACAGTTCTTCATAAACTTAAAGTTGATATTCTTATCAAGCCAGGAATAAAAGGAACTTCCTTTTCGTAGTAAATTTGTATTCCAACATTCTACAGCAAATATTATACTTATGGAAGTAACTTTAATGCATATTCTTTATGGTTTGGAACAAGGCAAGGATGTCTACTATTACTGGTACATTTTACTCTAGTACAGGAAGAGCTAGCCAATTTAATATTAAAGAAAAATAATATAGAGAATATGAAAAATATAGAAAAAACAGATGTAAAGATTGGAAGACAGGACAGTAAAACTGATATTTTTGGTGGGTGAAATGATGGTTTAACTAGAACCAACAGACTCCAGGCAGACTGTCAGTAATTTTTAGAAAGTTCAGCTTTTGTGTTGCTGATAAAAAAAAATCATTCCTTAAAAATTATTAAAAGTAGTTACTTACAACATATGATAAAATAATTTTCCATTAATAATCTTGGAATTAGCTTTAAAAAGACAAGATCTATAAATGAACTTTAAAACTAAAAAAGGACCAAAATGTTCCATGCTCTTGACTGGATGACATATTAGGAAGATACTCATTCTCCCCAAATTTATTCATAAATTCAATAATATTCCATCAAAATCATCATATATTGGTTGAGAAATGTGATAAACTCACTTTCTACTCTAAAAAGTGTATGGATAAATGCACATCCAGGAATAACTAGGCCAGTCTTTAAAAATGGAGGACTTCCGTAGTAGATGTTAAGAGAGAAAGTCAGAGAAATAAACACAGTATGCTGTCCAAGCAAGAAAAGCTCAGTACATGAAGCACGAAAGTGGGTCCAGAAACAAGGACAGAAACTTGATGTAGGTGTGACACGCACATCAACGGGGAAAACGGATTCTTCAGTAAATGGTGTTGGGCAAAGCAGATGACTATATAGAGTAAAATAAAACTGGATTATGATCTCCTACCACATGGAGCCTGGTAGGCTACAGTCCATGGGGTCGCAAAGAGCTGGACACGACTGAGCGACTTTACTTACTTACTTACTTACCACATGGAAAGGTGGATTATAACTATTGATAGAATAAAGGCCAAGGTTTGATTGGTAAAAACAATAATAGAAGAAAAGGTAGATGGGTGGAATTCAGTGGCAAGTAAGTTTCTTTAAAACTTCAGAAATCCCAAAAGTAAGACAAAAATTTAATCATCTGATTATATTAAAATTAAGGATTTCTATTCAGAGAACTCTTGACAAATTTAATTCACCTACGGCAAAATGGAAAATAAATTTGTAGTAACTGAAATCAAATGGGTTTTATCTTTTATATAAGATGATTTCCAAATGAAGAAGGAAAAGATAACACCACTTACAAAAACTAATGAACCCAAAACTTAAAGAAGTCATTTTCTAAAGAGAAGGCCCCCAAAGTAACAAGCATATGATAAGGTTGTCTAAATTATTGTTAGTTAGAAAAATAGAAATAAATAGAAAATAGGTACACTGTACAACTATTGTGCTTAGTTGCTAAGCCGTGTCTGACTCTTTGCAACCAAACGAACTGTAGCCTGCCAGGCTCCTCTGTCCCTGGGATTTCCCAGGCGAGAATACTGGAGTGGGTTGTCATGTCCTTCTCCAGTACACTTATTATACTGGCCATAATTGGAAAGCTGGATTATGCCAAGTAGAGTCAGAGATTTGGGAACATAGAAATCCTCACCATTGCTTCTGACACTGTAGACCAGTGCAGCCATTCGGGAGAGAAACCTGCACTAATTAGTAAAATTAAATATATGCATACCTGAGTTTTCACAGTTTTGCAAGTGCATTTGTATTCCAGGGCATTTTTCATAAAGGCACATAAGGGTATGTGTACAGGATGTTTATTGAACTGTTGACTGTATGCCTGGAAAATGCAGGTAATCTCCATGTCTATCCTTGGGAGATGGTTGAGGTAAAATGTGGAAGATGCACAACTTAATGTACTGTGAATAGTTAGAAGCAACAGTTTGATGTACAAAGAACAACTTGATAGATCTTAAACACATCAGTGGAAGTTGGAGACAAAGATTAATAATCAGAAACAGAAATAAAATGTATTACTTTTATATGCATTAAAAATATGTACGAACAAAACAGTGTACATTTTGCAAGAACATATATAAAAATATAATTTCAATGGAGACCTAAGGCAAGAAGAGAAAAGTAAGAGTAGGGTATGCAGAAAAGTGGGTATTGTTCAAACATTCATTTAGTAAAGACGAAACTGGGTCCTTGTGTGGGATAATGTTGAGGCTTCCCTGGTGGCTCAGATGGTAAAGAACCTGCCTGGAAATGTAGGAGACCGAGGTTTGATCCCTCAGTCGGGAAGATCCCCTGGAGAAAGGGAAGGCAAATCCACAGTGGAATAACGTACCAGAAACTGAGTGAAAGGATTAGCTCCACTCAGTATACGCCAGGTTTCACTCCCGCCGTTTGTTTCTCTCCCTGTGTACATGTCGTTGTAACTATAATTGGAACTTTTAAGCAACAACAAAAATAATCAGGTTAGTTGCATAATTTGTATGATTTGAGAACTAGTAAAACTATCCAAGCCTCTATTAAAGAGAAAGTAGAGTGCTGCCTAAATGACTAAGTTAATTACACTCTGAATGACTGTTCCTGGGGTTCCAGTGCCTTTTGCCTTAAGAATTCTAGAGCAATTTTAAATTATAATAGAGAGTATTAGCTAGCTTCATCCTGACCCTGCAGTGATAGGAAACTCAGTTCTTACATATGCAGTCTCTCTGCCAGCTGTCTGCACGTTGGCCCTCAGACACATTCTCAGCCCTTCCTTCCTCTGTTTCTCAGGGGCCTGACCTTGGCATACTGTTTGGATACATCTCCTAGGCAACCTTGCTTCTGATGAGGTTTAGCCAGGTGGGTAGCACTGATGAGACCCTGGACAACAGGGCTAGAGGAGAAAGCTCATCCTCTGCTTACGGTGGTGGTTCCGGTAGAGCCTTTATATCTTCTCTTGTTGCAGCTTCTGCTGGGCATGTTCTTTCTTCTGGTTCCGATTCTCCCTGGACCTTCCCCTCCATGGTAGCCACCTTCCCCCGGTCTCCAGTTCTTGCTTGTATAGCCTCTCAGACATCACCTATGCCCAGCTGCCAACCTCTCTTGCCAACCCTATTTTCTGAGATAAACTAATTTCTCCTTTTAATTCCTGCAGTTTTAGAGTTGCAGGAGCTTTTTATAGTTTTTATTCTCTGGGTTCCTCACGTCGCCTAATACCTCTGTGCCTAGTTCCCTGTGTGAAATTACTGCTATTGAGATACTTGTTTTCCTAACTAGAATCTGACTGATACAACCTGGCTGCAAGAGAGTTTGTTGTAGATGTTAAATGAGATAGTAAAAATAATTTTCATAAAATAGCTAATAAGAATGTTATTATTAAAGAGGTGTAATATGGTTACTATGTGCCAAGTATTATGCTGAGCATTTGGCATGCATTTTATTACTTATTTTCTGTTATAACCCTTTAAGAGCCCTCTTTAAACCATTTTATATGATCATTTTACTAAATCCAAAGAATGACTTGCCCAATATATAGATATTCAATGATTCCTCAATGCACCAACCACATAACCATGTGGAGTTTAGTGGCCCCTATCATGATTCCTAAAAATATCTCTGGCATTAAAAAATAGAATCCATGAAATTAGGCACTTAAGGCAAACATTGAATTTGACACAACATTATTAGCACTTTTAAGGGATGCTAAATTTACTGTTACATTTTTTTCTCCCCTGAAGGAAGTATGACTGCTTTTAGAATAAAGCACACAAAAAATTTGCTCAAAATAGACCTAAATGTAAAATAAAACTATGAAACTCTTAGAAGAAAAGATAGGAGTAAATATTCATGAACTTAGGTTTGGTCATGGTTTCTCAGCTATGATACCAAAACACAAATGACAAAAAAAAATAAAAAAAGATAAATTGGACTACATTAAAAAAAAACATTTTTGCTTCAAAGGACATCATAAAGGAAGTGAAAAGAAAATCCACTGAATGGGAGAAAATGCTTGTAATTCATTTATCTGATAAGGATCTGGTGTCTGGAATATTATAAATCACTCTTACAACTCATTAGAAAGACAAATAACCCAAATTAAAAAATGAGAAAAGTATTTCAATAGGTATTTTTCCAAAGAAGAGGTTGTGGTTGTTGTTTAGTTGCTAAGTTGTATCCAACTCTTTGAGACCCCATGGACTGTAGCCTGCCAGGTTCCTCTGTCCATGAGATTTCCCAGGCAAAAATATGATACTGGAGTGGGTTGCCATTTCCTTCTCCAGTGGATCTACCCACATCAGGGATCGAACCCATGTCTCCTGCATTGGCAGGTGAATTCTTTACTGCTGAACCACCAGGGAAGCCCTAAAGAAGATGTACACATGGCCAATAAGTACATGAAAAGATGCTCAACATCCTTAGTCACTAGGGAAATGAAAGTCAAAACCACAATGAGATACCACTTTACTCCTATGTGCTCACTGTAATGAAAAGACAGTAACAAAGATTGGCATGGATGTATAGAAATTAGCACCCTAGTACATTGCTAGTGGGAATGTAAAATTGTGCCACAATATTTGGAAAAATTTTGGCAGTTTCTCAACTAGTTAAACATAGAGTTACCCTATGACTCAGCAGCATATCCTAGATATATACTCAAGAAAAATGAAGACTTATATCCATACTCAAACTTGTACACAAATGTTCAGAGAAGCATTATCTATAAAAGCCAAAAGTGGAAACAACCCAAAGACCATCAGTTAATTGATGGATGAGCAGTGTGTTATATCCATACAATAGAATATTATTTATCTAGAAAAAGGAATAAAGTACCAATACATGTTACAACAAGGATGAGTATTGAAAACATTATGTTAAGTAAAAAACTCAGCATTTATATTAAATGTCCAGAATAGCCAAATTTATAGAGATGGCAAGTAGATTAGTACTGCTTAGGACTGGGGTTGAAGGGGAAGGATTTGGATTGACTACTTATGGGTACAAGGTCTCTTTTAGGGTTTAATAATATGCTTTAAATCAGTGATCCCCAACTTTTTGGCACCAAGGACCAGTTTCATGAAATATAATTTTTTCCATGGACTGGGTAGAGGGGGATGGTTTGGGGATGATTCAAGTACATTACATTTATTTCTATTATTATTACATCAGCTCCACCTCAGATCATCAGGCATTAGATCCCAGAGGTTGGGGACCCCTGCTTTAAATAAATTTTATGGTATGTGACTTAAACTTCAATAATGCTATAGGAAAAAAAAAAAAAAAAACCAGTATGGGTTAAATAAAGCTGTTTCAGGATGTCAACCCAGTGAGTCTAACTTGTTCACTAATGTCTGTATTGGAAATTTTGACTTTGTATGTGCCAGAAAAGTGACACAATGTGAGATTTATTTGGAGCTGTAAGAGGATAAATTTAAAGGGGGAAGTGAGAAAGGGCTTTTTTGTTTAAGTAACTAAATGAAAATAGTAATTAGGTAGGTGTTACGTGACATGATAACATAGAAATGAGCACTACACTCTGCTCTTAAGTTACTAGGTCATTGGTGATAGTAGTATTGAGAAAACCAATGCTGGAGGGAGAAATTTTTAATTCATTTCCTGGTTGGTTGGTTAGTTATTATATCACATTCTAATTAGGTTTTCAAGAGTCCATGACAACACAGTGAGGAGAATGTCTCTGGTAGACTTGAATAGCTTAGGTGGATTCAGATGACATTGTGGGAAGATATTTCTAGCAGATGAAACTGGGTAACATACAGCTGCTTCAGCCTATTGATTCATCCAGAATTAATTTAGCTCATTTGGCTGGCCAGGTGGGTGGCCCTTCCTATATTTACCCCTCATCTTGTTTTCTTTCTGAAGTTTCATGCTTCATTTAAGAAGATGACTTCCTTAAGTGGTTTTGATAAGCATATACCTGAATCTGACTTCCAGGTAGAACTTCCAAAAACTTCTGAAGGTCATTTTAAAGGAGAATTTAAGCTAGCATATGTCATTAATCATTTCCCAGGTGGATAAGTGGTAAAGAATCCGCCTGCCAATGCAGGAGACATGAGTTCGATCCCTGTGTTCGAAAGACCCCCTGGAGAAGGAAATGGCAACCCACTTCAGTATTCATACCTGGAGAATCCCATGGACAGAGGAGCCAGGTGGAATGCAGTCTCTGGGGTTGCAAAAGAGTCAGACATGAGTGAGCACACATGAGAAGTCAGTAATAACAAGGACTTCTTTATTACCCCCAAAATGGGATTATTCATTAAATCTCAATGAGAGTCTCACATTTTAAGCTTGGGGTACTGAGTGTTTAACAAACAATCTAAAAATTAGATTAAGGGACCATAGGTCACACAGCTCTGATTTCAGCAATAGACTGGAGTGGTCTTCAAAACATCATTAATAACTGAGGATCTCTAGTAAAAGTGTGAACATAAATCACATTTTACAGTGAACATAATGAACATACTGTACATGTTTTAACTATTTCTTCTTTGAGATAATGCAAGTTATAACAGTGAAGAGTGGCAGAATCAGTGGACCTGAATTCTGTGCAATAATTATATAAAAGAAATAAGTGGGAAATTGGGCCCTTGAATTTTTAATAGGAAAGCTTTCTTCAAGAGTTAAGAAATGATGCTGCACCCTGTGATTCGTTCATAATTTGGCTAAAATGAAACATTTCATTTCAGAAATGGAATGACGGTGCTGCATTTCTAAGCTTGAGGACATGAATATGGATTAGGCTCATCAATCAGGATAGATCCTAAGTTAATGTTTCTCAATTCAGTTGAACCTAACAATCTCTTTTAATAATAAATATTTTAATGCATCATTTAATATCCTGAAATAAAATTTATAGATAATAGAACTTAATGACAAACAAATTTTTTAAAAGCACTCTAATACTCTAACTTTAATACAGAGGAGACATAAATGCCAAGCACTTTATTATTTTTTTAACAAGGTATCTCAGTATGTAAATACTGAGGCACGACCATCCTAGAAGACCTAATGCTTGTACCTCTCTCCATAGAATCACTGGACTTGTGACAGATGTGAATACAGATGGATACAGCTATATAGTGCGGGCTACTCAAACACTGTGAGTGGAACTGATGTAATTGTCTGAAAGAGTGAGCAACTCTTCATAACATTCTGAAGAGAGTAAAGAACAACTGTCCTCAGTCTACATGGAAGTTGCATCTCTAGAAAAGTCAGGTTATTTTTAAACTTTACACATATGCTTTGTGATTCTATGTAAAATAGAAAGAGGCTGTCTGTCCTCATAGATGAGGTTTTACACGTTCATGAACATTCACTGGGGATGTTTGAAAGTCATGGAGCTGGGTAAAATAATTCTTTACATTTGGGACAATCTGGAGCATATCTGAACCTCTGCCTACTTGATTTTAGTAACTTCCAACCCCATCACTCCGGTAACCTAAAATGTTCCCCTGGAGTGAACGATAACAACCCCCTTAGAAAATTATTGATTTAAAAAACTATGTCAGCAAGAGATCTCCTTGAGACTTCTTAAATTTATTGTCCATATATATATTTAAAATAACCTAAACTTATGTGAATGAGTAATTTTTAGTTTGGGAGTTCCCTGGTGTTGACCTAAGAGAGATGGTGAAGTTTAACATAGGACCACTCTTAAAGCTCAACTTTCATGGCTCAGATGTTAAAGCATCTGCCTGCAATGCAGGAGACCTGGGTTCGATCCCTGGGTCAGGAAGATCCCCTGGAGAAGGAAATGGCAACCCACTTCAGTATTCTTGCCTGGAAAATCCCATGGATGGAGGAGCCTGGTGGGCTATAGTCCATGGGGTCGCAAAGAGTTGGACACGACTGAGCGACTTCACTTTCACTTTCAGAAAACTAAGGTCATGGCATCTGGTCCCATCACTTCATGGGAAATAGATGGGGAAACAGTGAAAACAGTGTCAGACTTTATTTGGGGGGGCTCCAAAATCACTGCAGGTGGCGACTGCAGCCATGAAATTAAAAGATGCTTACTCCTTGGAAGAAAAGTTATGACCAACCTAGATAGCATATTGAAAAGCAGAGACATTACTTTGCCAACAAAGGTCTGTCTAGTCAAGGCTATGGTTTTTCCAGTGGTCATGTATGGATGTGAGAGTTGGACTGTGAAGAAAGCTGAGCACTGAAGAATTGATGCTTTTGAACTGTGGTGTTGGAGAAGACTCTTGAGAGTCCCTTGGACTGCAAGGAGATCCAACCAGTCCATTCTAAAGGAGTGTTCATTGGAAGGACTGATGCTGAAGCTGAAACTCCAATACTTTGGCCACCTCATGCGAAGAGTTGACTCATTTGAAAAGACCCTGATGCTGGAAGGGATTGTGGAGTAGGAGGAGAAGGGGACGACAGAGGATGAAATGGCTGGATGGCATCACCAACTCGATGGACATGAGTTTGGGTAAACTCCAGGAGTTGGTGATAGACAGGCAGGCCTGGCGTGCTGCAATTCACGGGGTCACAAAGAGTTGGACACGACTGAGTAACTGAACTGAACTGACTGACTCTGCTTTAAATGAAGTAAATTGTCATTCACCAGTGGGTATTAGCATTTCTCTAATTCTGCCCCTGAAATTCATAGTCAGCAACTTGTAGAAGCATGTACCACTCTGAAAGATGATATTCTCAGTGGAGTGTGCTAAAAATCAATTTGTTCTTGAGAAGTTAAATCATTTTTAAAGGGTATCATCCGACACCATAAACCAGAGTCCTCAGTGATTTGTTTGTTTGGAAAGCAAATTGGGTTTGTTTGTTTCTTTGTGTTTTTTAGGTAGTTGCCATCATTTAAAAATTATTGTATTTGAAACAAAAGTCTGATATATTTTTTAAAACTTTTAAGCTGTGGCCTACTGGACCCACAGCCACCACCATTTAAAGATGCAGTACACATTCTCCAGTTCACCATGGTTTTTACCATTTCTTATTGACCTTCCAACATGACCAACTTCAAGTGTGTATTGTATTCACCTGCTTTCAAATCAAAGTGCAAGTAGCCCTGGGGGTAAATGCAATCTACTATTAACTTAAAGGGAGTATTGATGCTTTTATCACAGAATGTGGCTTTTTTTCCTTCTGTTTAACATAAGTAATACAATTTTTTATGGAAGACTTTGAAAATAGAGACTAATACCAAGGAAAAAAATGTGAATGTCACCCTTAGATAACAACTGTTAGCGTGTTAGTGTGTGTGTGTGCACTAAGTCACTCAGTCGTGTCTGACTCTTTGCCACCCCATGGACTGTAGCCCACTAGGCCCCTCTGTCCATGGGATTCTCCAGACAAGAATACTGGAGTGGGTTGCCATGTCCCCCTGCAGCAGATCTTCCAGACCCAGGGATCGAACCCAGATCTCTTATGTCTCCTGCTTTGGCCAGCTGGTAATTTACCACTAGCGCCACCTGGGAGGAATTTTAGTGTATGTGCATCTAATTTAACAAAAGGGCTCTTTGTGGGTTTTTGGTATCTAAATTCCAGTGGGATCTTTTTTAAAAAATAAATTCAAAATGGATTAAAGATCTAAATGTAAGACCAGAAACTATAAAACTCCTAGAGGAGAATATAGGCAAAACACTATCTGACATAAATCACAGCAGGATCCTCTATGATCCACCTCCCAGAATACTGGAAATAAAAGCAAAAATAAACAAATGGGATCTAATTAAAATTAAAAGCTTCTGCACAACAAAGGAAAATATAAGCAAGGTGAAAAGACAGCCTTCTGAATGGGAGAAAATAATAGCAAATGAAGCAACTGACAAACAACTAATCTCAAAAATATACAAGCAACTTATGCAGCTCAATTCCAGAAAAATAAACGACCCAATCAAAAAATGGGCCAAAGAACTAAATAGACATTTCTCCAAAGAAGACATACGGATGGCTAACAAACACATGAAAAGATGCTCAACATCACTCATTATTAGAGAAATGCAAATCAAAACCACAATGAGGTACCGTTTCACACCAGTCAGAATGGCAGCGATCCAAAAGTCTACAAGCAATAAATGCTGGAGAGGGTGTGGAGAAAAGGGAACCCTCTTACACTGTTGGTGGGAATGCAAACTAGTACAGCCACTTTGGAGAACAGTGTGGAGATTCCTTAAAAAATTGCAAATGGAACTACCTTATGACCCAGCAATCCCACTGCTGGGCATACACACCGAGGAAACCAGAATTGAAAGAGACACATGTACCCCAATGTTCATCGCAGCACTGTTTATAATAGCCAGGACATGGAAACAACCTAGATGTCCATCAGCAGATGAATGGATAAGAAAGCTGTGGTACATATACACAATGGAGTATTACTCAGCCATTAAAAAGAATACATTTGAATCAGTTCTGATGAGATGGATGAAACTGGAGCCGATTATACACAGTGAAGTAAGCCAGAAAGAAAAACACCAATACAGTATACTAACACATATATATGGAATTTAGAAAGATGGCAATGACGACCCTGTATGCAAGACAGCAAAAAAGACACAGATGTGTATAACGAACTTTTGGACTCAGAGGGAGAGGGAGAGGGTGGGATGATTTGGGAGAATGGTATTGTAACATGTATACTGTCATGTAAGAATCGAATCACCAGTCTATGTCCGACGCAGGATACAGCATGCTTGGGGCTGGTACATGGTGATGACCCAGAGAGATGTTATGGGGAGGGAGGTGGGAGGGGGGTTCATGTTTGGGAACGCATGTACACCCGTGGTGGATTCATGTCAATGTATGGCAAAACCAATACAGTATTGTAAAGTAAAAGTAAAAACAAAAATTTAAATAAATAGATAAATAAATAAATAAAATAAAATAAAAAATATTGATTTATTTGGCTGTGCTGTGTCTTAGTTGTGGCACACAGAATCTTCAATCTATTGTGGCATGCAAGATTTTTAGTTATTGCATGTGAACCCTTAAGTTGCAGCATGTGAGATCTAGTTCTGTGACCAGGGATTGAAGCTAGGCCCCCTGCATTGGGAGTGCAGTCTCAGCCACTGGACCACTAGGGAAGTCCCTCAGTGGGATCTTAATTATGGAAAAATGTAAAGTAACAGAAAATAAGGTGAAAACCAACCATTTCAGTGTCTCCACTGTATTAATCAGGGTTCTCCAAAGAAACAGAACCAATAGGATGTTAATCTATATATCTCTTTGGATACATAGATATCTATGTCCACCTATTTATATATTTACCTGACTGTGTCTGTCTAGAGAGAAATTAAGGAAATTAGCTCATACAACTGTAGAGGAGGGTAAGTCCAAAACTTGCAGGTTGGGCCAGCATGCAAGAGACCCAAAGAAGAACTAATGATGCACTTCAAGTCTAAAGGCAGTCTGCTGGCAGAATTTCCTCTTCCTAGAGGAAGGTCCGGTTTTTTCTATTAAGGCCTTCAACTGATTAGATGAGGCCCACCCACATCATGGTGGATAATATGCTTTCTTCAAAGTTGGCTAGTTTAAATATTAATATAGCACAAAACTACTTTCACAGAAACATTTAGAATAATGTTTGCTCAAATATCTGAATACCATGGCCTAGTCAATTCCATGCATAAAATTAACCATCACACACACCAAATATTAATAAAACTCATGTGAGATATCACATAGCTTGTATGTGTGAAAATACTATGGGCTGCCCATAAGAAAAAATTTAATTTTATCTTGGGTGTGAGGGTGATGAGTTAGAAGCTGATAGAGTACCTGATGCTTGAGTAGGAAGGTTGTAATTGATCAAAGAATTAAAGACTGAGGGACCAAAGTAAGCAAGATATACTAGGTATGAAGGTGTAGAAGATATAAGATGTTTAGAAACTGTGATGGAATAAAGAAAAGTGTGTGCTGTGGTTGAGACTGAAATGGTGCTAGGCTTGAAGTCTACCTGAGTTGTATTTTAGAAAAGCATTGGTAAAAACTTGTAAAAACTGTAAAGATTTCTACTAAATAAGAAATTACCATGTATTTGGAGTGTTTCAACAGAACTTGTCTGTTCTTGCATTTTTATTGTTTGCTTTAGTTGGTGGTCTTTTAATGGTCCTTATCAACCAAGTGTTAAGACAACCAGATCTCTGCTTTTCAAAATAAGTGCAGTCAAGTGTTTTGCACTCTGTAGCATATTGTGAAATGGAATATTTCCCCCAAGAAACAAGGTGGAAGTATTTAAAATTCTCTTTTATCTGTACTCACATTATTTGAGGAATCAATTTCACAGTGAACAAATATGAGGATGACTTTGAGAACAGATTTTCCTCCTCAAGGGGGAATTAGTGGAAATCCATTTATTCTTACCACATTTGGTTCAGTTCAGTCGCTCAGGCACATCCAACTCTTTGTGACCCCATGGACTGCAGCATGACAGGCCAGGCCTCCCTCTCCATCGCCAACTCCCGGAGTTTACTCAAATTCATGCCCACTGAGTCGTTGATGCCATCCAACCATCTCATCCTCTGTTGTCCCCTTCTCCTCCCACCTTCAATCTTTCCCAGCATCAGGGTCTTTTCAAATGAGTCAGTTCTTCACATCAGATGGCCAAAGAATTGGAGTTTCAGCTTCAGCATCAGTCCTTCCAATGAATATTCAGGACTGATTTACTTTATGATTGATTGGTTGGATCTCCAAGATATCCAAGGGACTCTCAAGAGTCTTCTCCACCATCACAGTTCTAAAGCATCAATTCTTCGGTGCTCAGCTTTCTTTATAGTCCAACTCTCACATCCGTACATGACTACTGGAAAAACCATAGCTTTGACTAGATGGACCTTTGTTGGCAAAGTAATGTCTCTGCTTTTTAATATGCTGCCTAGGCTTGTCACAGCTTTACTTCCAGGGAGCAAGCATCTTTTAATTTCATGGCTCCAGTCACCATCTGCAGTGACTTTGGAGCTCCTCCAAAATAAGTCTACAAAGAAAGCTGAGCACCAAAGAATTGATGCTTTTGAACTATGGTGTTGAAGAAGACTCTTGAGAGTCACTTGGACTGCATGGAGATCCAACTAGTCCATCCTAAAGGAGATCAGTCCTGGTTGTTCATTGGAAAGACTGATGTTGAAGCTGAAACTCCAATACTTTGGCCACCTGATGCAAAGAGCTGACTTATTTGAAAAGACTCTGATGCTGGGAAAGATTGAGGGCAGGAATAGAAGAGGATGACAGAGGATGAGATGGTTGGATGTCATCATCAACTTGATGGACATGGGTTTGGGTGGATGCCGGGAGTTGGTGATGGTCAGGGTGGCCTGGTGTGCTGTGGTTCATGGGGTTGCAAAGAGTTGGACATGACTGAGCAACTGTACTGAACTGAACTGAAAATAAGCCTTTCACTGTTTCCACTGTTTCCCCATCTATTTCCCATGAAGTGATGGGACCAGATGCCATGATCTTAGTTTTTTGAATGTTGAGTTTTAAGCCAACTTTTTCACTCTCCTCTATCACTTTCATCAAGAGTCTCTTTAGTTCTTCTTCACTTTCTGCCATAAGGGTGGTGTCATCTGCATATCTGAGGTTATTGATATTTCTCCTGGCAATCTTGATTCCAGCTTGTGTTTCATCCAGTCCGGCATTTTGCATGATGTACTCTGCATAAAAGTTAAACATGCATGTTGGCAATATACAGTCTTGACGTACTCCTTTCCTGATTTGTAACTAGTCTGTTCTATGTCCAGTTCTTACCACATATAATAATATATAAGCTCCTTGTTTACCAATAATTTTATGTTCTGATTTAGAATGTTTAATTTGACCAAATATTCTATATTTCTTTCAAAAAATTGTCTGTCAGAAACTCTCAGTACATAGAGCTCAATCTAGCATTTTAAATGTCAAAGAAAAAAAGTGAGAATTATAAATATTTAGTTTAAAACTAGATGAAGATTTGGAAAGTTAAGAGCAGAGTGTTTCTTTTAATCTGAGGATCCATATATTCCTTAAGAGAGTCTATCATACGTTTCTTGGAGGTCATAGTTGGAGATTTTTAAGAATATCAGACTTAAAATGAGGTAGAAGACACATCAACATTAATATATTGTCAGAGTCTAAATCATCTAGGGATCAAAGTCCAAATGGACTTTCCAGGATACTCAGGGATGACTAAGAAATGACCGATGAAGCTGGGAGTTAAACTTGACAAAGATGAAAGCTGAGAGGCAAACTATATTGACTGAATATCATCAGACCCAGACTACCTTTCTCATATTGCTTGGAAAAGCCAAGTCAACTTACAGGCTATAACACGGTTTCAAATTACAGATATGGCTTATAGAGAGGTAATGAATCAAAGCCAGATTTTTCATAAAGTGAGTATAGGAAACACCATTGCCAATATTGTATTCATGTCTTCTGAAATGCTAATGCATGGCCAGTGCTTCAAATGTGAACAAATTGGCATTCATTGAATCCATGTAAAATTTAATAGAGGGTTAAAGCATCCAAAATTGGTTTCATAAAAGCAGTAGCTTGGGATACATTTTTTCTGATGTTTTTGAGAATTGCAAAAATAGTATCTCTTTACCTCTAATAAGTTCTTTAAGAAAGACATTCTCTTACATCATCACAGTGCTAAATCACTTTTGTCATGTCCTATTCTTTGTGACTCTCTGGACCATAGCCCACCAGGCTCCTCTGTCCATGGGATTCTCCAGGCAAGAATACATCATCACAGTACAGTTACTTAAATCAAGAAATTAACCCTGATACATTATCAGCTAATTTACAGGTCTGATTCAAATTTTTCCCATTGTCCCAACAATACCTTTTTCAGAAAAAAAGTTTCTCCCTGGTCTATTATCCAATCCAGGATCACATGTGTCAGTTGTCATATATTTTTAGTCTTCTTTTTTTCAAGTTATTTTTTAATTGGAGGAAAATTGCTTTACAACATTGTGTTGGTTTGTGCTGTACAACAATGTAAACCAGACATAATTATATACATATCACCTTCCTCTTGAGTCTCCCTCCCCTCCCTCCCCCTCGATCATCACAGAGAGCCAGGTTTGGCTCCCTTTATTATATAGCAACTTCTCATCAGCTATCTATTTTACACATGGTAGTGTATATATGTTGACGCTGCTTTCTCCATTCATCCCGCTCTTTCCTTCCTCTACTATGTCCCCAAGTCCATTCTCTATATCTTTGTCTCCATTCCTTCCCTGCAAGTAGGTTCATCAATACCATTTGTTTTAGATTCCATATATATGCGTTAATATACTATATTTGTTTTTCTCTTTCTGACTTACTTCACTCTGTACAACAAGTTCTAGGTTCATCCACCTCACTAGAACTGACTCAGATTAATTCTTTTAATGCCCGAGTAATAGTCTATTGTTAATCTTAAAGGAAATCAACCCTGAATATTCATTGGAGGGACTGATACTGAAGCTGAAGCTCCAATAGTTTAGCCACCTGATGCAAAGAGCTGACTCATTGGAAAAGACCTGAATGCTGGGAAAGATTGAAGGCAAAAGGAGAAGAGGGTGGGAGAGGATGAGATGAGTAGATAGCATCACCCACTCAATGGGCCTGAATTTGAGCAGAATCTGGGAGATAGTGAAGGACAGGGAAGGCTGGCATGCTGCAGTCCATGGGGTCACAAAGAGTTGGGCACGAGGTAGCAAATGAACAACAGCAAATATATGTGCCACATCTTTATCCATTCATCTGTCCATGGATATCTAGGTTGCTTCCATGTCCTGGTTATTGTAAATAGTGCTGCTATAGTGAACATTAGGGTACATGTGTCTTTTTCAATTATGGTTTCCTGAGAGTATATGCCCAGTAGTGGGATTGCTGGGTCATATGGTAGTTTTATTCCTAGTTTTTTAAGGAATCTCCATAGGGGCTGTATCAACTTACATTTCCATCAACATCCCAAGAGGGTTCCCTTTTCACCACATCCTCTCTAGCATTCATTGTTTGTAAATTTTTTGATGATGTCCATTCTGACAGGTGTGAGGTGATACTTCACTGTAGTTTTGATTTTCATTTCTCTAATGATGAGCGATGTTGAGTATCTTTTCATGTGTTTATTGGCCTTCTGAATATCTTCTTTGAAGAAATGTTGGTTTAGGTCTTCTGCTCGATTTTAATTGGGCTGTTTGTTTTTCTGATATTGAGGTATATGAGCTGCTTATACACTTTGGAGATTAATCCTTTGTCAGTTGTTTTGTTTGCAATTACTTTCTTCCATTCTGAGGGTTGTCTTTTAATCTTGTTTATTGTTTCCTTTGCTGTGCAAGAGTTTTTAAGTTTAATCAGATACCATTTGTTTATTTTTGGTTTTATTTCCATTACTCTAGGAGGTGGGGCAAAGAGGATCTTGCTGTCATTTATGTCAGAGTGTACTGCCTATGTTTTCCTCTAAGAGCTTTATCATTTCTGGCCTTACATTTAAGTCTTTAAACCGTTTTGATTATATTTTTATGTATGGTACTAGGAAGTGTCTTTAGTCTTCTTTCATCTAGAACTTTAAAGTTGTCTACAATTTCTTTGCCTTTCATGACTATGACATTTTGGAAGAGTACTGGCAGTTACTTTGTAGAATGCCCCTCTGTTTAAGTCAGTCCGATATTTCTTCATGATTAGTTTCAGGTTATGCATTTTTGTCAGGTTATACACTTTTGTCAGGAATACCACAGAAGTGATTTTGTATGATACACATTTTAGAAGAAGCAATTACTAGATACACTGTTGTTTGGGGCCTTCAGGAAGTGCCAAGTGATGGCCCCTCCTTGTTTTTGAAGAAATGATATAAGGATAAATAATATTGTGAAAATGCATTTCTGCAACTTACTTGTCTTTTACTTTGTAAGTAGTTGGATTTTGTTCTCTTTAAACATGAGAGCTTTTTCCTGTGGTTATATTTAACAGCACAAAGGTTTCCATCTTAAAGGGTGTTGTGCTCACACTTTGAGAGAAGTTAGGTCTACATAACCCAACACGATGTTCAAGTGAGTGGATGTTCTTAAAATTCTTAATGTGTACCACATTCCTAAGAAAGTAACTTCATACAAATGAAAAGGAGATTAAAGTTTGAAGAACTGGAAGGATTTATATGTTCCTGCTTTGTAATCAAGGATAAGATGATCATAACATTTGTATGCACAAGTCAGTTTAAGTACCTCTTTTACTTTGCAAAAGCAGTAGAATGTCCAAAATAAACACATAAACTGTGGTGACAGACTGCCTGGGGAGAATTCCAGATCTGAATGTCTTAATGGGGAGACTCTAGATCTCACTAATATCAGTTTGCCAATCTAGAAAGAGAATCACAGTAGTACTAAATTAATGAGGATTTAATGGAACATGGTAAGCTATTTCCTTAACCATAGTTCCCACCATACTGTCATCACATGCAGCTATGATCTAGTTCTGAATAAATTGTTTCAGATCCAGGCTTCTCCCCTTTTGGGATGTTGGGAAAGTATTAATACTTTAATCTCTCTAAATCTCAAACTCCTATTTTGAAATGGAGATAATGATAATATTGGGTTGGCCCAAAGTTCATTTGGGCTTTTCCATAACACTTTACTGGGAGAGACACTGTTGACATATGACATCGAGAGAAGTGGTGTAATGCACTGCTTTTTACTATCCCACAGAAAAATACAGTTCATGCAGAGCCCCTTCTGTCACCCACAGATACCTATCCCTGTAGGTATTACAAGCCCCGTTATGCAGGAGAATCACTAGACCCTAGGGTTCTTTAGCATTTTTTGTGATGTGGACACTTTTGTCAGCCTGGGTTTCATTTAGTATTCATTTATCTCCTTCCTTTCAATGCAGGAATAATTCTTTTATCTACAGAAATGGAGCTCATTACATTAGAAGACAGATTACTCCTTTTTCTGGGGAGCTCAAATTGCTGAGAAAAGTCTTCTTTACACAGAAGATAGGTTGATGACTATGTTTATAAATTAGGTTTTTAACTTGGGCAACCACTTTTGCAGTCTCTTTTGTAGAAAACTATGAATATTGTCCTTGTATAATCCACAGGGTGGTTTCAATAATAAAATAAGTGATTAAAATAACACAAATAATACAATGTTAAAATATATCTCAAATTTATGACAGAAACTTTAAAAAATTTTAGAATACTTCATGAATAATTTTCCTTAGTTATTGCCCATCTCTTCTTTGGTTCTATATAATTTATAAGATTTGGTACATCTAAAAGGCCTCTGAGATCGGCAGGGCAGGAATGATTTCCCATATGTATAAATAAGGAAATGGAGCCATGAGATGCTGAGTAACTTATCAAGACTCCCATAACTGTTACTACCATAACAAAGAGCTGTCTCCTCACTCCTGGACCATTACTTGTCTTAGCACATCACCCTGTCATTCGGTGTGACTTCAAACCTTACAGCCTGCAGAGTGAGTTCCATGAGTCAATTAGGATATGTATTTCAGTGTTAAGAACAGTCAGTTCTCTAGCTAGAAATTGACTTAGCTGTGGATAACTTGAGTTTCCCATTCCCCAGGAGACTCCTGTGAACTTTTTGGTAGTTCTTTAAGATGGGCAGAGCACCAGGACACAGAATAATAGTTCTCAGATGTGCTAAAATTTTAAAGAGGCCAATTATGAACCTAGACAAGGCTGGAATTTCCAGAAATATATAGCTGTAAAACTGCACAATTCGTTAATTAGTCTCCATAGGATCATTTGAAATTCTTTTGTTTGTTTATTTGCTTTACCTCTTCTGTATTCCTACTTGCTTTAGCAGCTGCCAAAATATATTTGAACAATTTATCCTGCCTGTTTGAAAGTATATGATAATATCTTTTATCTGCCATCTGTTGCCTAGCATTGAAACAGATTTTCCTCATCTCCCTCTAGATCTACCTACCAATGTAGAAATTTTAAACTAAACACTCTTCTTTAAATGTTTAATAAAACTTTCAAGGAAGAAATTTTTTTTGGACCCATCAAAACGCCCATTGAGTTGTGAGATCTTTCTTCAGTTATTTATGAAATTCTGTAAAATACCTGGTTACTGATATTGATAGAAATCCTACTTGTTGTTGTTGTTGGGTTTTTTTTTTTGCTATGATTTTAAGAGATTGTTTATTTTCTCTTTCCAGTGTTTCATTGTTAGTGTAAAGAAACACAACCAATTTCTATACGTTAATCTGGTATCCTGCTACCTTGCTGAATTCATTTATCAATTCTAGTAGATTTTGTGTGCAGTCTTTAGGATTTTCTACTATGTAGTACCATTTCATCTGCATAAAATGACAGTTTTACCTCTTCCCTAAAAATTTAAAATTCTTTTTCTGTATCTTGTCTGATTGCTGTGACTAGGACTTCCAGTACCATGCTGAATAGAAGTGGTAAGAGTAAGCATCCTTGTCTCATTCCAGATTTTAGTGGGAAGGCATTCAGCTTTTCACTGTTGAGTATTATGTTGACCGTGGGTTTGTCATAGATAGCTTTTATTATTATAAATAGCTTTTATTTATTTATTTTTATGGTCCTGTTATACCCACTTTCATAATGGTTTTTTTTTATAATGAATGAATGATGAATTTTATCAAATGCATGCTTTTGCTGCATCTATTGAGATGATTATTTGGTTTTTGTCTTTTCTTTTGTTGATGTGGTATATCATGATGATTGATTTATGTGTGTTGAACCATCCTTGTGAACCTGGGATGAATCCCACTTGGTCATGATATATGATCTTTTTTATGTGTTGTTGGATTTGGTTTGCTAATATTTTGTTGAGAATTTTTTGCATTTATATTCATCAGAGGTATTGTCCTGTAATTTTCTTTTTTTTTTTGTAGTGTCTTTGCTGATCTTGGTAATCAGGGTGAATGAGTATTTTTTATGGCTTATTTCCCTTTTTGACTAATTAGGCATAATTTGTAAATGGTTGCTTTAGGGTTTATGGGACACTTATTAACTTAATAAGTGTCCTTAAGTTAACATAATACTATGTCAACTATGGTAACAGAAACTTAGAACCATTTCCCCCAGCTGCTGTGGTATGTTCATCAAGCATTTTACTTCTACATATGCTATTGACTTTAAACTGATAATTACATTTAAAAGAGACTAATTTTTAAGTTTAAAAGTCTTTGTATTTATCATTTCTGGTACTCTTCATTCCTTTATGTAAACACAGGTTTTCATCTAGTATAAGTTTGATCCTACTTGAAGAATTCGACTGAGGATGAGACGGCTGGATGGCATCATGGACTCGATGGACGTGAGTCTGAGTGAACTCTGGGAGATGGTGATGGACAGGGAGACCTGGCGTGCTGTGATTCATGGGGTCACAACAAGATGGACACGACTGAGCGACTGAACTGAACTGAACTGAACTGAAGAATTCTTTTAATATTTTTTGAAATGCCAGTCTTGGTAAAGAATTAGTTCACCTTTTGTAAGCATGAAAAGGTATTTTTTTATTTTTGTGTTTCCCTAGGTATATAATTCAAGCATTGCTTTAAAGATGCTGCTCCGTTGTCCTCTCATTTGCAATGAATCCAGTGCAAATTCTAAGGTAATTCTTACCTGTGTTCCACTATATATATATAAAATGTCTTTTTGTTTCTGGCTCCTTTTAAGATATTTCTCTTTATTACTGCTTTTAAACAGTTTGAATGTGATGTGCCATGGTGTATTTTTCTTCCTTTTCTGATGCTTATGGGTTGTTGAGCTTCATGGATATTGGGCATTTATTCAGTTCAGTTCAGTTCAATCACTCAGTGGTGTTCGACTCTTTGTGACCCCGTGGACTGCTCCCAGAGCTTACTCATACTCATGTCCATCGAGTCAGTGATGCCGTGCAACCAACTCATCCTCTGTCGACCCCTTCTCCTCCTGCCCTCAATCTTTGCCAGCATCAGTTCAGTTCAGTTCAGTACAGTCACTCAGTCGTGTCCGACTCTTTGCAATCCCATGAATCGCAGCACGCCAGGCCTCCCTGTCCATCACCAACTCCCGGAGTTCACTCAGATTCACTTCCATTGATTCAGTGATGCCATCCAGCCATCTCATCCTCTGTCATCCCCTTCTCCTCCTGCCCCCAATCCCTCCCAGCATCAAAGTCTTTTCCAATGAGTCGACTCTTCGCATGAGGTGGCCAAAGTACTGGAGTTTCAGCTTTAGCATCATTCCTTCCAAAGAAATCCCAGGGCTGATCTCCTTCAGAATGGACTAGTTGGATCTCCTTGCAGTCCAAGGGACTCTCAAGAGTCTTCTCCAACACCACAGTTCAAAAGCATCAACTCTTTGGCGCTCAGCCTTCTTCACAGTCCAACTCTCACATCCATCAAGGTCTGTTCAAATGAGTCAGTGCTTCGCATCAGGTGGCCAAAGTATTGGAGTTTCAACTTCAACATCAGTCCTTCCAATGAACATACAGGACTGAATGTTCTCCTTATTATAGGTAATATTTTCCTGCTTCTTTACAAGCCTAGTCATTTTTCTTAAACGAATACCAAAAATGCCAACTATTACCTTGCTAGATTCTGTGTATTCTTGAACTTTCTTCTGAGTTGCAGGTAAGTTACTTGGAAATACTTTCATCCTTTCAAAGGCTGCATTTAAGCTTTGCTAGACAAAACTAGTGCAGCCATTAATCTAGGCTAATCTTTCTCCATTACTGTAGCAATGTCATTCTGAGCCCTCTCCCTTATACCCTGTACAGGGTTTTCCATTTTGCCTAGTGGGACCATGAACCATTGGTGTTCCTGGAGTGATTATTCTAATTATTACTCTAATTCTTTTGGGTGGTGAAAATCTATGAAAGATCTGAGCTTTTGGTCTACTTACAAGCTAACAACTTAACTACTACAGTATCATGAACGCTAACAGAAGTCACAAGACTCTGGACAGAGCTCACCAGTTCTGTGAGTCACAGTTCTCAAAGGATGGTGTAAAGAGGACCAGGTGACTCCTGTACTTGCAGAAGATTGCATTATAGGCAGGAAACCCTAAGCTTAGTGGATTTAGATGTTTTTTTTTTTTTTTTTTTTAATTTTCCTGCACAGTAAGCAAGCTTGTTCTTTGCTGCCAAGGAAGACATTATATCTATCCTTTAAGAGAGTTCACTGTAAAAACATCCTTGAAAAGCTATACTAGAACAAAGACAGTTGGTGAATCTGCGTGTAAAACATGTAGAAACAAGAGACACTGTTTTGGATTGAATTATGACACCCCCAACCCCCTGCAAATTAGTATGTTGAGGCCTTAATTCCCAGTGTCAGTTTATTTAGAGATAGGGCCTTTAAAGAGATAATAAAGATTATATGAGGTCATAAGTTTGGAGCTATAGTTTGATAAGACTCATCTCCTTATGAGAAGAGGAAGAAACACCAAGGACAGACACTTACAGAGAAAAGTCCATGGGAGGACACAATGATAAGGTCTGCAAGCGAAGAGAGAGGCTACAGGAAAAACCTACCCTGCTAGCACTTTGATCTTGGGCTTCCAGAGCAGTGAGAAAAGAAACATCTGTTGCTTAGGTAACCTAGTCTGTGATATTTTTTATGAAACCCCTGCAGACTCATGGAGAACTGCCTCTAGATGGTTCTTTCTCTGATAGCAAGTAATTTCCTCAGAGTGTGGTCAATATATATGCATTGATCTATACTTAGAAAAAGACATGGGGACCCTCGGCAGACCTCTGGAGCTCTCTCTTGGTGCAATTCTTTCCTCTCTAGTACACTGCCTGAAAACTCGAGCTGTTTTGTATACCCAGACTTGAGCTCCGTCTTCTCAACTCAGGATGACCTCTAGGTTCAGCCTAGGTTCTCCATCATTCTGTTGGGGCCTGGAAACTCTCTCTAGACAGTAAGTGAAGTTGATGCAGTCACAGGCTCACCCTATTGGATTTCCTGGTCTCAGGGATCATTGTCCTGTGATATGTGATGTGTAGCATCTAATTTAGTTTTTAATACATATTTTGTCTTGCTTTTAGTTGTGTCACACAGGAAGGTAAAACTAGTGATGGATAGACATTTCTTACCCTAAAGAATAAATATTTACTTTTAATCTAGGAATGAGTTAAAGCTGAAATGACAGATTAGAATTTAAGAAATAGAGGCTTGGTAGTTTTTTTTTTTTTTTTTTCAGCTTTGTAGTTTTGATGCAACAACTACTCAGACTTATAAATGCACATCAGATATCCTGAGTTTTTAATGTCTCATTTTCTCATTTGTTATTGGGAACAAAATACATAAGCCTTCCAAGTAGAATATTGGCATGGTTAGAGGAAATGTTATAAAGGAGATTTGAACTCTCCAAAAGGAAGTTTATATACAAACATGAGGTTTATGCATTATTAAGAAGGCCTGGCAAATTCTAACTATATTATACAGTTTGGTGAAATATAAAAAGAATCATAGTGAATATGACACCCTTCTTCTGCTACGGTGAGTGCTGCAGTAAAATTCCAGACCCTGTTTATTTTCTTTATTTTTAATTGCTGAGTACTTAAAGCAATTCCATTTTTAATATTTTTATCTCTTCTTACAACCATGAAAATTTGAGCTTTTTGGGTTTCTTTTATTAAAAATAAAAGAAAATCAGGCTGAAATGGTTGAATTAACTAAAACGTGTATTGGAAATTAAACACAGAAAAAAGTTGAGTACTGTTACCTACAATATTTTTCTTTATGATTTTAAGATGGGTGGCAACATAGAATTAAATACTTCATTTGGTCATTCCACTAAATAAAATATTAGGAAATTGTGTCAGGAGTGCAAAAGACTTGAAAAATAGTGGAGGGTGAAGAAGGGCAAAAGGCTGAAAAGACATTAGAATGAGGTACCTTTGCCTTAGGGAGAGCAACTATTTAAAAACTGCTTTTTAAAAAAGTCACTCCTCTGCATCAAAGGAAAGATGTCATTCAGGAGAGTGCACTGTGAAACTGTTTTTAAATGGTTTTCAAAATCTGCAGCTAGAAGAAAAATGATATAGAAGTCTTTTAGTAAAACAGTATCTCTTCCCACACGCTCACTTTGGCAAAAGAAATGCTAAGGAAGAAACTGACTTTTAAGGGATCTAAGTTGCTTTTCAAATAAAACATTTGACTTTTTAAAAGTCTTCATTTTTTAGAGCAGTTTTCAGTTTATGATAACATTTTTTTTTAATGTAGAGATTTCTCATATACTCTCCTGACATGTATAACTTCTACTATCATCAATGTCACTTACCAGAATGTCACTTACATTTTTTATCAAGGATGGACATACATTGATACATGATAATCATTCTAAATCTGTAATTTGCCTTAGAGTTCACTCTTGGTGTTGTATATTCTATGAGTTTGGATGAATGCATAATGACATTTATCCATCATGTAATATCATATAGAGTACTTCTATTGCCCTGAAAATCCTCCATGCTCTGCTTTTTCATCTGGTCCTCCCCTCCTGGCAAACACTGACATTTTTATTGTTTTTTCTAGCTTTGCCTCTTTCAGATGACATATAGTTGGAATCATACAGTATGTAGTCTTCTCAGACTGGCTTCTTTCACTTGGTAATATGAATGTAATGTTCCTCCATGTCTTTTCATAGCTGGACAGCTCATTTCTTTTTAATGCTGAATATTTTCCATTATCTGAGTGTATCACAGTTTATTTATCCATTCACGTACTAAAGGACATCTTGGCTATTTCCAAGTTTTGGCAATGATGAATAAAGCTGCTACTAATGTCTATGGGCAAATTTTTGTGTGGATATATGTTCTTAACTCCTTCCGGTAAATACCATGGAATGCAATTCCTAGATCATGTGGTAAGAGGATGTTTAACTTTGGAATAAACTGTTAAACTGTCTTCCAAAGTGGCTGAAACAGTATACATTCCCACCAGCAATATACAAGAGTCTCTGATACTCTGAATCCTTGCTAGAATTTGGCATTGTCCATGTTTCAGATTTTGGCCATTCTAATAGGTACTTAATGATTTTACATTGTTTTATGTTACATTGCCCTCATGACATATGATGTGGAACATCTTTTCATGTGCTTATTTTCCATCTGTTTATCATATCTTTGGTGAAGTATCTTGTTAAAAGCTTTGGCCCATCTTTCACTTGGGTTTTTGCTTATTGTTGAGTTTAAATTTTTTTTTGTATATTTTAAATAATGATCCTTTATCAGATGTGTCTTTTGCAAATATTTTCTCCCAGTCTGTGTTTTGTTTTCCTATTATCTTGTTATTGTCTTTAATGGGACAAAAAAAAAATAAATTTTAATGAATTCTAGCTTATCAGTTATTTTTTCATGCAATATGTCTTTGATGTTATATCTCAAAAAGTATCACTATACCCAAGGTCATCTAGGTTTTCTTCTATGTTCTAGGAGTTTAATAACTTTTACATGTTACCTTTAAGTCTGTGGGGCTTCGCCAATGGCTCACACAGTAAAAGAATCTGCTTGTAATTCAGGAGACCAGGGTTTGATCCCTGGGTCGGGAATCCCCTGGAGAAAGAAATGGCTACCCACTCCAGTATTCTTGCCTGGGAAATCCCATGGACAGAAGAGCCTGGTGGGCTACAGTCCATGGGGTCACAAAGAGTTGGACACAACTGAGTTACTAATACTTTAAGTCTGTGATCTGTTTGGGGGTTAATTATTATGAAGTGTGTAAATTTCATGTCTAAATTCATTTTTTGCTTGTGCATGTCCAATTGTTCCAGAAACATTTGTTGAACAGACTGTCTTTGCTTCATTGTGTTGCCTTTGCTCATTTGCTTTATATTTAAGTGGGTCTACTTCTGGGTTCTCTGTTCTGTTCCATCAATCTGTTTGTCCATTCTTTGAACCAATACCCATTGTCTGGGTTGTTGTAGCTTTATAGTAAGTCTTAAAAGTCAGGGAGCATCAGTCTTCCAACTCTGTTCTTCTCCTTCAATATTGTTTTGGTTTTGGCGGGGGGTTCTTTTGCCTCTCCATATAAACTTTAGAATCAGTTTGTCAATATCCATAAAATGACTTGGTGGAATCTTGGTTGGCATTGCATTGAATCTATTGGGGCTTCCTAGCTGGCTCAGTGGTAAAGAATTCACCTGCCAATGCAGGAGACACAAGAGACCTGGGTTCGATCCCTGGGTCAGGCAGATCCCCTGAAGGAGGAAATGGCAACCCACTTCAGTATTCTTGCCTGGAAAATCTCATGGACAGAGAGCCTGGCGGGCTACAGTCTATGGGCTTGTAAAGAGTCAGACACAACTTGGTGAGATGGTAACAGGCAGGAAGGCCAGGGGTCTCCAAACGGAGGAAATAGGCTGCAAGTGTCAGACATTATTTCTCTTTCTCTTAAGCAGCAGGAGGAAAGATTTTTTTCCCCTTCTCCCTACAAATTTAAAGAGATTTCTTTTAAAATTCTGTGTTGCCATAATGGTACCTGGTTCCACCTGAACTTAACTTTTCTCAAACCTTGAGCTAACCAATGCATTTTTCTTATGGAAATGTTTGTCTTAAGCTATGTTAATGAACTATGTATTTACCCTAGACTGTTGGTAAAGTTGGTTCCACCTAAGACTCAGAACCAACTTGACAAACCAGTATGTTTTACTCATGCAAATGTTCTCTTAAGCTATGTTAATGAGACTGTATTTGCTAGGAAACTGCCTTTCTTCAAGATTCTTGTCAATCATTTTATGGCCCAGGACAACTCACCTTGTGCCAATGTTATCTCAAAATACATGTTGTGGGTGCCTGGTGCCAGTCTCTGAGTTTTGAGAGATTTCCTTTCTTGAATTAGCAGACAGCTAGTAGCTATATAACATCCAGCTAAAGACTAGCAGATGGGCACTCTTTGTGCCCCCTTCTGATGTCAATGTCAGAAGCTTTCTCTATGTCTTTTATACGTTAATAAAACGTTATTACAAAAAAGCTCTAAGTGATCAAGCCTCTCACTGGCCCCGGATTGAATTCCTCTCCTCCAGAGGCCAAGAATCCCGATGTCTTTCACAGCTCAGCAACAACCTTTCATTAGCACACATGCACACATTGAATCTATAGATCAAATCAGGAAGAATTGACATCTTGACAATTGTAAGTCTATCTATGAACATGGGGTATCTCTCCCTTTATTTTTTGATTTTGTTTGACAGGATTTTTTAGTTCTCCTCATATAGATCTTATGTTTATTTTTAAGATTTACACCTAAGTATTTCATTTGGGGAGGGGGGGGTACTAATAATTCCCTGGTGGACTTCCCTGGTGGCTCAGAGGGTAAAGCATCTGCCTATAGTGTGGGAGACCTGGGTTCGATCCCTGGGTCAGGAAGATTCTCTGGAGAAGGAAATGGCAACCCACTCCAGTACTCTTGCCTGGAAAATCCCATGGACGGAGGAACATAGTAGGCTACAGTCCATGGGGTCTCAAAGAGTTGGACAGGACTGAGCAACTTCACTTCACTAATAATAATCCAGGATAATCACATCATTTTAAGCTAAGTTGATTAACAACCTTCATTCTATTTTCAACCTTAACTTCTCTTTGCCATGTAATAAAACATATTCTAAGTTTCTGCAGATTAGGACGTGGACATCTCTGGTGGGTCCATTAATCTTCCTAGTCTACCATAGTACCTAACACATGAAAGGATTTAAAATAATAGTAGTTGCATGAATGACTGCATGGATGAATGAATAAACAAGCATTAAGTGAAAGGTGTGGTAATGCTGGAGACATTTGGGATGATGCCCAGAAAACAGTCCTCTTTACCAGCCTCAAGTAAAAGCAAAGTAAATAAAATTTTGAATAAACTTAACAGAAACAGTGTTTGAAATTCAAGGCTGTCTTTGGGGTTCACAGGACCCAGTTTCTAAGAGGAATAGTATCTAAAGCTGAATCAAAATTTTTATCTCTTTGTTTCCACTGGAAAAGAAAAAGAAATACAGCATAAGACAGAGATTCTCAAAGTTGAACACGATTCACAAACATTTGAAGGACTTGGTAAAATGTAGATTTATGTGCCTAATTCTGGCAGTATCTAGGTAATCAGGTACAAGAATTTGCACTTCCGAAAGTTTTGAGGTTATGTTAGTGCTGCCAGTCCAGGGACCACACTTCAAGAAAAACTGGTATAATAAAAGGGCACAAAATCTATAAAAGCCCAATCTTTGGGTTCAAATACCTGTCCATTCTTTCATTATGTGTGAGACTTCTGGCAAGTTATTTAGCTTCTTTTAACTTGAGTTTCTTCGGCTGTAGAAAGAGAATAAATATTTGATAGGGTTATTTTAAAAGATCACAGATGTAAAAATTTACTTCATTAAGACATATGTAAATTTACAGCTTTCTAAAAAAAATACTCAATGAATATTGATGCCTTCCACTTTCCCCTTGCAGTGAAATTGCTGCTGTTTCCAGTAATGAGTGGAAGTGAGAACAGTGGAATGGAGCAGTATGCAGTGGGTCATCAGAAATCGAAGCACAGAGCTCCCAGATCCTACATTTGAAGGTATGGAGGGATGGTCACTCTCATTTACATGTGGTGGGAGGAAGAAAAACCTGCTAAATGGTAAGATCCTTGGATTAAGACTGGCTAGCATCTGGAGCCTTATTTGCAGCTGAAGATCTTGACTGGCTTTAGGCCAATGGTACCAATTATAATAAATAGTGCTCTCTTTTGCTTATAAATGATCTTACAACTTATTAGCAGTAGTTCTTTTAAAAATTATGTCTGATCTGGAATGGGTGATAAATGTTGATTTTAGAATGAAGAGCTGCACGTTTCTGTTCAGAGTTCTCTGGGGAAACAGCTCATTTTATGAAGTTTTCCCATTTTGGGGTCAGAAAAAGGTGATTCACTTTTATTTTGTAAATATAATATTTCACAGATTATATGGAAGTCTTGAAGTACCTCAAATCCTCATTATTCTGTCATATATTTCAAAATGCTACAATTTGTGTTGGTACAATTTCTTCCAATTGACAATCATCAGTGACTTGGTTTATAAGTATTATTTCTCTGTGAAATCATATTAGTAGCTATGCCCTAAAAGTGTAGATCCTGTCTCATTTTAAGCTGACATTATTCTAAAAACCCAGTCTCTTTTATTCTAGTAAATGGAAATATGCTTGTGAAGTTTTAAGCAATATATGGTACAGATTTCAAACTCTGCAACTTTTATTATACAAATTCCATGGTCTAATAAGCAATGAAAGTGTTGCTAGAAAATTACTTTCCACCTCTAGTAGACCTGCTTGGGTCATACCAAGATCCTCTATACCTGGATATTGCTCCCATTCTTTCGCTGCTGAGTTTTGACTGCTAACATACATAGCTGGCCCCTCTCCAGAGAACTGGCCTCATCTTGCCTAGGGGATAACTTTCCCCTGGCACACACTCTTTATACCGCCCATTCAATGACTTCCTGGTATAGGCATACAAAAGGCAGTACCTACTCTGTGGTACAATTCAGGCTCTAGAACTCCCTGTAGCATCCAGTTCAATCTAGACTCCAGGTTAGACCGCTTTCTTGGTTGGCTTCTTTCACCCACTGTGTCAGCTTTCTTCATTTCTTTTCTCCTGAGAGTACTCCCTCAATAAATCTCTTGTTCAAGAATCCCCATCTCAGGCTCTGTACTTAGGAAAACCAACTCAACACTCACTCCTGAAAGTAGATATTAAATTATTTTTTACTTACATTTGACTTTAATCTTCTAGTATTTTATTGCAAAGATGAAGATACTGAATTACTGTGCCTTTCCTACTAAGATAAAAATAACAGTAAATTAAAATTGATACATCACAGTGTTTGGTGAAGGATTTGGAATCATTTGATTCAACCATCATCAATTTACAAAATGGTCCAGAATGGTGAGCTTGAAGACCACTTCTTTGATCTGGATCCAGGAATGAGAGGGAGAATGAGGGAGGCAGAGAAATTGCTGTCACCATGATGAGGGCAAAGATGGTTGTTTGTATATGCAAATCAATTAAAGTGTTGCCTGGTAATCCACCAGCCAGCATCTGAGAAACACAATTTTGGATTCCCTAGTGTCTCCTGGTAGACAGAATCAAATTGACCTGAACGTCCACATGATGATTTTTCATTAAAAACAAGTCATGATTGAGAAAGCAGACACTTCACTGCAATGATCCATGTTCTGGTGTTTAAATATAATCACCATGTTGCTGTGTCATTCTAGTGACCACCCCCCACTTCTGTTACCGATTATGTAATAAATTCCTCAAAAATGGAGAAGTACGTGGAAATTAATTTTCAATTTGTAATGCTGGTGAAAAATCCACCCCCCTCCCTTCACTGTAACCTCTCAAATGGATTTTGGTGCATTTTATTTTTTAGAGCCATTTAAGATGTCCACTGTTATTCTGCCAATATAAAGAAACACTGGTATCAAAAATAGAAGGATGACCCTACTCTCAGACTTGGAGCCTCCTGTTTCAGTCGTTTTTGTTTTAAACCTACACTGTGTTTGCAGTTTGCGTTTTTCAGTTGTTATTCAACTGCTTCTCTCCTTTGGGCACTTCTGTTCTGTTCAGCTTTGGACTTACGTACTCCCTGCTTTCCTGGTGATTATTTCTTGGTAAAATCTTGTGACTAGTTTTTTTTGTTTTTGTTTTTAACCATCTTGGCTAATAGCTTTGCCTGATTCCTCCTTCTGCAGACAAAAGATCCCATTAATTGAAAAAAAAAAAAATCACCTAAATTCAGCATAGGACATCCTGGATTATCCATTATTGAATCATCTGATTTTTTTTTTTCAGTGTTGTCCTTAGGTCCCCCACTCCCACCCCCACCCCCACCCTGCCATCCAACTTGCTTGTCAGAGATAATACAAATTCCTCTTTTGGGAAAAGCTATATTTTTATTAGACAAGGAATCTGAGGTCCAGAAATGCTAGCATTTTGCATTCATACTTGTCATTTGTAACTATGGATTCATCAATTTTATAGCATTTATATAGCATTATATTGTGTATTATTAGTATAATACTGTGATTTATATATATAAATTTATTTCATTTATCTATTTTACCATTGATGTGCATTTGAGCTGTTTCCAGATTTTGCTCTAAAAACAATGCTGATAACTGTTGATATAAATAAATAAACAGCTGATTAGCTAAGCAAGAATTTCTCTGGGTTATTTACCTGAGAATAACCCAGGTAATTGGAACATGGAACATGTGCATTTCCATTTGCTTTCCAAAGTGGTCATGCTAAGTCACATTCTCACCACAGTTTATAATGGTTCTAGTTACTTGACATCCCTATATATTCTTGATATTTAAAAAAATTTTTTCCAATAGGTTGGGAATGAAATGGCATCTTCTTGTGGCTTTAATTTGTATTTTCGTGATTAGTAATGAGATTGATTTTCTGGTTATTTGTATGTTTATTCATTACTTGGATTTCTTTTGCAAAGTCTCTATTCAAGTACATTGATCATTTTTTTCTGTAGAATTATTTATCTTATTGCCATCATGACAAAAGAGGGAAAACATGAAAGAATGTGTTGAGTATTCCTGTATTTATATAAAGATGAAAGCCAGGCAAATTAATTTATATTTTCTATGCATGCCTACATATGTTAAAACTAGTAGTAAAAGTAAAAGGGAATTATTTTTCCCCGAACAGGATTGTATTGACATCTAAGGGGAAGAAGATGGTTATGCTTCAGGAGGAACATGTAGGGGATTGCTGCAGTGCTGACAATATTCTAGTTTGTGACTAGTTGGTTATATGGTTCTTCACTCCATTAACATTTGTTTAGTTGTATGCTTTACTTTGAATATAAACGTGAAAATTGACGGCTGTACTTTTCATCTGCTTGTTGCTATTTACTGATTAGAAATGCAATTGATTTTTATATATAGATTTTTTAAATCAAGCAGCTTTTTAAAACCTTTCTTATGTGTAATAAATAAATTTGTAGACAGTGAGTTTTGAAACGCAATGATATTGTTAGGGGAAGCACACTGACTGAAACCCACCCACCCTGGCCAGGCACCATAGTAACCATTTGCATGAGTTGTTTTACAACAGGAGGTCCTGCTAAGGAACAGGGAACTAATAAGCCACCACCAACTGGAAGAGTTTGGGAAAGGTCAAAAGGAGACACCACATGTCTGACCACCTCCCAGAATACTTCTCTCTGGCATCCATCTTGGCTGAACAAGGCGTGCACCACCAGGAATGACTGAGTCAGAATGATTGGCTAAAGACAACCCGGAAACTAATTCCATCACCATAAAACCAGAGAATGCAAGCCATATGGCAGAGCTGTTTTCCTGGGTTCCCTTACGCTACTGCTCTCCAACCCGGGTGCCCTTTTCCAATAAAATCTTCTGCTTTGTAAGCTCATGTGTCTCCTCGGACAATTCATTTTTGAGTGTTAGACAAGAGCCCAGTTTCAGGCCCTGGAAGGGGTCCCCTTTCCTGCAACAATATTATCTGAGAAAAATGAAAAATTTGTTTCTTGCTTTCTAGTCACTTGATTTATTTTTCTTTTATTATTCTTTTAACTTTGATATAGTATTAAGTAAAAGTCACATCATGTCCCTGAACTTAAAGGGAACATTTTTCATATTTTACCAATAATTGTGAATTTTAGTAGGATTTGTGTAGCTATCTTTTATCAAATGAAGGAAGCTCCCTTATATTACTCTTTTTGAAATCTCTTTCTATTTAAAAAATTGATGTTAAATTTTATCAAACATGGTTTCCTCACTCACTGAACTCTTAATATCTGGTATTATATATTTTTAAATCTTCTATTTAATCTGGGATAATTTAAAGATCTGTTTGTTCTTTATTTTCTTATTCTCATATTGGTCACATCTTGTATTTTTTAAAACTCTATCATTATACTTATTTTTGTTTCTTTTCTAATAATTCAAATATATGGAAGAGCTGCAGGTCTGATTCCACTGTCTGAGGATTCTGCTGGTTTTCACATATGACACCATATTTTGTGTTTTACAACTTTTGAACTGAATTCAGAATTCTAGAAACTTTACCTCTGCAGATCCTTTGAGGCCTGTGTTTTAGGTGAGTTTACCCAGAGAGTATTTTCATTTTTTTCTGCAGGCTACCAGGAGGTTTTACCAGCTCAGGATGCTTTAAATTCTTGGCTAGAAATTTTTCAGACTCCTTGTGTAGCAAGAATTCAGGTTGTAAATGCACATAAGGGCTGGGTTTTGGCTATAAATTTTCAAGGAACATTTCTTTTTCTTCCCATGTATTCAGTGCCAAAGTTCAATTAGGTGTTTTTCCTTGCATTACTCTGGAGGCAGGGAAGGAAGGAGGGAGGGAAGCAGATTTGCTTTGAGTAACTTATTTTGAAAGTATAGCTTCTTAGGACTCCAGCTCTCAATGTTGGAGTATTTCCTATTAGATGCCCCAACTTGGCTGACTTCCTGCTTATCTCCTCTGGGTCTTAAGAGGGCCTGAAAACCAAAGTGCAAGTTAACTTTTTTGTCAAGTGTTATCAAGTTGAAAGCCATCTGTTTACTTATTTTCCCTCTGGGTTCCAACTTACATTTATTTTATTGGCCTCTGAGTGTTTCTTTACCATTTTTGACTCTTAGATGCAGTTAAAAATATTTTTAAATATTTTATCCAGCAATTTTTTTTCTGTTGAAAGGGTTGTTCAGGTTACTCAGTTTCTTCAGATGCCAGAAGCAATAACTTAAACTTTATGATTTCTGACCTCTCTTTCAACTTTGTGGTTGAGGCTATGCTTACTGTATTAAAGATTTGTGGCTGGTAAGTGCTATATTTCTAAAAAGAAATAACTTAGAGAGCAAGCAATGTAATTGTCCACTCTTGAGATTTTGGAGCCACATGTTCCTGTAGCTTATGCATCAGTGTCTTTGCCTTAGGCTCTTCCATTTAACAGGTAGGGCATTTTTAGTTAAATGGTAAATTCACTTTAACTAAAACCCCATTTTCTGACCATTTCCTGGAATGTAATAACAATGACTTGATAATTGTTGAAGCTTCTTTCTTTTGAACTTCCCTGATGGCTCCATGGGTAAAGAATTTGCCTGAAATGCAGGAGACACAGGAGATGTAAATTCAATCCCTGTGTTGAGAAGATCCCCTGGAGGAGGAAATGGCAACTCACTCCAGTATTCTTGCCTGGAAAATCCCATGAACGGAGACTGGCAGGCCACAGTCCAGGGGGTCATAAAGCATCAGACATGACTGAGCACAAACAATATTTCACTATGTGTATGTATTTATAATGTATATATTCATATGTGTGTGTGTATCTTCTTAAGATCCACATCTTCTGAAGCCAGGTTGTTTCCATGTCTTGGCTATTGTAAATAGTGCTGCTAGGAACATTGGGGGGCATGCATCTTTTTAAATTAGAATTTTTGTCTTTTCTGGATGTTTGCTGAGGAGTGGGATTGTTGGATCATATGGTAGTTTTATTTTTAGGTTTTTAAGGAACCTCCACACTGGTTTCCATAGAGGCTACACCAATTTATATTCCCACTGTTGTAGGAAAGGGGAGGGCCCCCTTCACGTCCCCAAGAGCGGGCTCTTGTCTAACACTTGGAAAAGAATTGTCTGAGGAGACACGTGCTGACAAAGAAAGAGATTTTATTGGTAAAGGGCACCCGGGTGGAGAGCAGTTGGGTAAGGAAACCCAGGAAAACAGCTCTGCCACGTGGCTCGCAGTCTCGGGTTTTATGGTGATGGGATTAGTTTCCGGGTTGTTTTTGGTCAGTCATTCTAATTCAGAGTCTTTCCTGGTGGTGCACGCATTGCTCAGCCAAGATAGATGCTAGCGAGAGGGATTCTGGGAAGTGGATGGACACGTAGTGTCTCCGTTTGACCTTTCCCGAACTCTTCCGGTTGGTGGTGACTTATTAGTTCCATATTCCTTACCAAGATCTCCTGTCATAAAACAACACATGTGAATGGTTACAAAAGAGCCTGGCCAGGGTGGGCGGTTTCAGTCGGTGTGCTTCCCCTAACACCACCAACAGTGTAGGAGAGTTCTCTCTGCTGCACACCCTCTCCAGCATTTATTATTTGTAGACTTTTTTATGGGGCCAGTCTTACCAGTGTGAGATGATACTTCCTTGTGGTTTTGATTAGCATTTCTCTAATAATTAGTGATGTTGAGCATCTTTTCATGTGCCTGTTTGAAGAGGAAAAGTTAAAATTTTACATAACCTCCTTCTCCTTCTGCCTCTGTAACTCAGCTTGCCCCTTGCAAAGTCTAGATCACGTAGGTCACATAGTCTCGGAAAGTGGGGACTTGCAATACTAGAAACTGGAGTTTATCTCACTCACCCTTGTCCTACTGAAGGAGGAAACAGAACAGGCTCTATCTTGAAAGCAAGACTCCATCTTGGGCCGGACTGTGGACTTTGAGCTATATGCCCAGTAACTATGGAAACGACATACCAACTGGAAAACCAGGCCCCTGGAAGGAAGAGCCCCAGGGCTCTCTGTTGCCTAAATGAATACCCTAATTATCTGTGTAACCGAATAGAATCATACATTCTATTATGCTTATTGAAGTATGACCACAGGCCTATTGATAACTGTCCACTGTTAACTACCTAGGCTTAAGGCATATGAATCATGGGTTGACTTTGATTGTATCTTTCTTTTTCCTTTGTTCAGACTAATTTCAGGGAACCATATACACTTAGGGTATATAAGGTTTTCATAATAACTGGTTGGGGTCCTTGGCTAAGAGGAGACTCTGCCTTGGGCCTGCTGGTGTAATAAACTGCACTCCACTGTCTGCATTGTCCTTCAGAGTGACAATGTCCTTCTGAGTGTCTTTCTTGTTTCCCAGAATGCATGGCTACAACACTGCTCTTTGCAATCACCCAGCCCCTGCAAACCTGCTTACTCATGCCTGTCCAGGTCAGGCATCCCCCTCTCCATATTGACCACTGTTCCCGCGTGCGCGAAACCCCTTATTTTAAACCAGCATATTAACAGCTAGTGTTGCCCACTACCGTCTGTCTATTAAAACTCTGTAATCCGTTTGTTGGGGCCTCAGAGCTTGGAGTGTTAACTCCTCTGGGCCCACTGGCATAATAAACCTGAGTTTTCTAACTCTCCAAGTGTGGTGCTTGGTTTCTGTAGTACTGGTTTCTGCAACATGTTGACCATCTGTATGTGATTATTATTCTTGCGATAATGGTACTAACCTCACAGAGTTTTGAGACTTTCGTGAGTTTGTGTATGTGAACATCTTTGCACATGAAAAGCAAGATAAAGTAACCAAATATTTTAAGAAATCAAATGTTATATCATCTGAATTCTTATAGCACTTTAAAAAACCATAAGAGGATACAACTTTATTATTCTAAGTTTTGAGCTTAATGATGGAAAAAACTTTGACTTAAATGAGATCTCTAGAATTTAGCACATGGTGCATATAGTAAACATTCAATCACAAAGAATGTTTATTTGATTGGTAATAAATGAGAAATGCTTTTAATGAGATGGCTCTCAATATGTCATAGAAACATTCATTTTTAAAGGCTATTTATTTAGACTAGGAATTTCTCATGTCTTTTGCTCCTGTCTTCCATATTTTGTATCTGCTAAAGAATGTCCATAACAACTTTAAAATAGGTCTTTGTGGTGAAGAGGGGATGTTACAAGGGCTTCCCAATGTGTCAAATGGGAGAGTTTGAATCCTATGAAATGTTTTCCCCAGATGTCAAATCCTATGAGGTTTGATAGTAAATGAAGTGTAGATCTAATTTCTAAACTGTAGTGCTAACATGGTCACTAGAAAGTGCATACTATTGAAGAGGAAAAGTTATAATTTTACATAACCTCCTGCTCCATCTACCTCTGTAACTCAGTTTGCTCCTTGCAAAGTCTAGATCATGTAGGTCTCAGAAAGTGGGGCCTCACAATACTAAGAACTGGAACTTATCTCACTCACCCTTGTCCTGCTCTTTGCAATTGCCCAACCCCTGCAGACTGCTTAATCATGCCTGTCCATGTAAAGGTCAGGCATCCCCCTCCCCATCTTGACTGCTGTTCCCGTGCACACGTGAAACCCCTTAATTTAAACCAGCCTATTAGCAGCTAGTGTTGCCCACTATAGTGTGTCTATAAAAACTCTGTAACCCCTTTGTTCGGGGCTCAGAGCTTAGAGTGTTAACGGCTCTGGGCCCACCAGCGTAATAAACCTGAGTTTTCCAACTCTCTGAGTGTTGGTTTCTCGATTACTGGTTTCTGCAACACTAGAAGACAAAAAGGCAAATGTATGCAAATATGCAAAATTTGCAAACATATGCAAATTTTCTTTTGCAGTGTTTGTCTTGTCGAATCCATTTTCCACAACAGAACTATGCAAGTCCTAACCTCTGTAACCTACCTGGGTTGCTTTTCAAAGGTATAATCTGTCACTTCATCCTTTGTTGTCATCAAAAGTCTACAGGGAATTCTCTGGGCGTCCAGTGGTTAGGATTCTGCACTTCCATTGCAGGGGCCATGTGTTTGATCCCTGGTTGGCGAACAAAGATCCTGCACACACAGCACCCCCCCCAAAAAAAAAGTTATTTGCTTTGAGTATGATCTGGGGCCACTTTCTCTAATTTCCAAGGCGACAACTGGCTAGCCCAATAAAATAGTCCATAAGATTCTGTTTATGTATTGATGGAAGAGGAATTATATTCTCAGTCTATTATGTTATCATGTATTACTTAAATATGATGAAATAGAGTATCATTGTGATTGTTGTTTTGGCAGAAATAGTGAATTTATTTTTAGGAATATCAGACTGAATTGCAAAGAGAATAGTACCTAAGACCTCAGACTGAACAGAGATCTTGAGCTCAGCAGATTATAAACATATTCAATTTGTAAGTTTCCTTCAGGTATATGGGTATATGGAGGACATTTAGGTGAGCACCACTTATAAATATAGCTACTTTTTACATTGTTTATATATCTATAGTGTCTTTAAACATCCTATCTAGATTAGTACTATGAACAATATTGGTGCTTAATCAATGGTTAATAAAATAAAACAAAAACTACATGATTAAGAATTGAATGTCTTTCAAAATTAATTTTTTATGTGGGAAAATGAAAGAGTAGAAGACTCATTTAATCCTTCCATTACAAATAGTTTCTTCCCTTGGAAGGCATGTCTTTTTAATATTTAGTTCAGATTCATGAATGTTGTCAAATGCCCTTCCATTCACTTTTGAAAACTAGCATCCTTGCTTTTTAAGATTTTCTCCATTTTCTACAGTTACACATTAAAGGAAAGAAAAGCAAATGTTAAATGTAAGGACACATTCTAAATATTCCTGAAGAGATAACATTTTGTTGTCAACTTAGAGGGTGAAGTGAATGAATAGAAATCAAAATGCACTTGCAAGAGGTAGTCTTTTGAGACTTCTGTTGATGTCCATATTACCCATAAAGAGTGTACAGTTTATCTGTGTGAACTATTGTATGGCTGCAGATCTAGGGATTTTACTCTTTTGCTATCAGACTCTCTTTAGGCAGTGAATCAAGGGAGCATCAGCTGGAAAACCTACAGATAAGGGATTCTGAGTACTTTTAAATAATCCATTCATCCCTTATGGCATTTAAATGATGATAAAAAGTTACTAATCTATGGGCATGTCATGCTTTTTCTTTTCATGTCAGTTTCTTGGTTTTCACTTGGTTTCCTTTTCCTACTTCTGAGAAGTAAGAAGATAAATTATTTTATATCCATTCTGTTTTCACAAACCATTGTTTGGTAAAAAGTAATTTTGAATTTTGTGATGTTAAAGAGATCAATCATGACAACCTATTAATTTTTTTTTATTGTAGACTTTTCTAAACATACACAAATGTATAAGGAATGGTATCTCATCTATCCACCTCTGAGATTTGATAATTATCAATTTATGGCCAATCTTGTTTATAAATCTCTTGCTTCCCTTCCCACTGGATTGTTTGGAAGGAAATCCAATATATCAAATGATTTAAAAAAAAGTGAAAAACTACTTCCCTAACTCATTCTTGATTTCAGTCAGTTCAGTTCAGTCGCTCAGTCGTGTCCAGCTCTTTGTGACCCCAGAGACTGCAGCACACAAGGCTTCCCTGTCCATCACCCACTTTAAAATAAATAAATAAATAAATAAAGAGATCAATCACATTAGAATAGAAATTACAGCAAAATTTTGATTGTAAACTGTGCATTTTATGCATGTTTTTACAACATATGCAGAATTTGCACATTAGGAAAATTCAATTTAAACGTATTTTTGGTCAGAAATTCTTAGCAGTACCTCTTCTTTCACTCTTGTCCCTTGCATTTGGCTTCCACAATAAGTAGATATGATATTACAGAAAGTTTTATCACAAATTTGTTAAGACAAATAATGTGAGGGATGACAAACTGATGGTACAAATCAAACTATCAACCTCCTCCTACCAATAACACTCATCACTAATTAAACAAAACACTTTTCACCTTCTCCTCATCAAGATATGGCACCTTGAAGCAGCACTCTTAAAGAGACACTTGCTAGTCAACAGAGGTAGAAAAAAATCTAATGTCATTTGCCATTGCTGATTGAGAAAAAAAAATGTTCAGGAAATAATGATGCAGTTTAATTTATTCCACATTTTACAGATATGATTATATTAAGAGATGGATATTCAAAATGAAGACTGAAGCAGTGTATGGATTGATGATTAATTCTGTATTGCCATGAATATATATCAAACATTGAATTATACTTTGAATACAGAAAGATAAATTAAGAAAAGACCTTACCCTCAGTGTATTGGAGAAGGAAATTGCAACCCACTCCAGTACTCTTGCCTGGAGAATCCCATGGACGGAAGAGCCTGGTGGGCTACAGTCCATGGGGTTGCAAAGAGTCGGACAGGACTGAGTGACTTTGCTTCACTTCACTTCAGTGTATTAGGGATATTTACAGTGAAAGATTGAAGGCAAAAGGAGAAGAGGGTGGCAGAGGATAAGATGGTTAGATAGCATCACCAACTCAATGGATATGAGTTTGAGCAAACTCTGGGAGACTGTAGAGGACAGCCTGGCATGCTACAGTTCATGGGGTCACAAAGAGTCAGACATGACTGAGCAAGTGAACAGTAACAACAAATAAACAATTTCAGTATCAAGTAATAAACCATAAAATAATGTAGAGAATGCTATAGAAGCACACAGAAAAGGGGAATCACTTCTGTTATTGCCCACAGTACCTAAAGAAGAGTTTTACTGAGAAAGTAATAATATTTGAGTAGATCTTAAAAGACGAATAGGAAAATGGGATGGGGCGATAGGCAATAACAAGACCACTCCAGGAAGAAATAATGATGGGGCAAAAGTAAGATTATGATGATGTACATCTTAGGTAGAGAAAGATGAATCATTTGATGAGGCTAGATGGCAGAAGAGAATAATTTGATGATTCCACGTTATAAATGGCCTTTAATATCGTATTAAAGAGTTTGAGGTTTTTCCTTTAGGCAATGAGGGAAAACTAAAGATTTTAAGCAAAGGGATGCATGCAGCAACTTAACAATATGAAAAATGAAGTAGGAAATAAAGATGTCCTGGTGGCAGAAATATCACTTAAAACAGTGATCTCTCAAATGGAATGATAATATCCTAGGGAACATGAAATGAGCCATTGGAATATGGGAAGGTAACATCAGGATATTTACTTTTATTTAAAGATGAGAAAGAATTTAGCTTTACTCATATGTATTTTGAGTATAATTGCTTTACAATGCTGTGTTAGTTTCTGCTGTACAACAGAGTAAGTCAGCTGTGTGTATACATATGTCCTTTCCCTCTTGAGCCTCCCTCCCATTCCCCCAACTCCCATCCTACCCATCTAGGCCATCATAGAGCACTGAGCTGAGCTTCTCGTGCTTTATAGCAGGTTCCCACTAGCTATCTATTTTACACATGGTAGTGTGTATGTGTCAATCCTAATCTCCCAATTCATCCTGCTCTCCTCTCCTGCCATGTCATCATGTCCATTCTCTAGGTCTGCATCTCTTTTTCTGCCCTACAAATAGGTTCATCTGTACCATTTTTCTAGATTCCACATATATGCATGAATATTTGTTTTTCTCTTTCTGACTTATTTGACTCTGTATGACAGACTCTAGGTCCATCCACATCTCTACAGATGACCCAATTTCATTCCTGTTATATGTACCACATCTTCTTTATCCGTTCATCTGTCAATGGACATTTAGGTTGCTATCATGTCCCAACTATTGTAAATAGCACTGCAGTGAACATTGGGGTACATGCATCTTTTTGAACTATGCTTTTCTCAAGGTATATGCCCACTAGTGAGATTTCTGGGTCATATGATAGTTCTATTTTTAGTTTTTAAAGGAATCTGCGTGCTCGTCTCCATAGTGGATGTACCAATTTCCATTCCCAACAGCAGTGCAAGAGGGTTCCCTTTTCTGCACACCCTCTCCAGCATTTATTATTGGTAGATTTGTTGAGAGTGGCCATTCTAACTGGTGTGAGATGATATCATTGTAGTTTTGATTTGCAATTCTCTAATAATTAGTGATGTTGCATGTGTTTTCATGTGTCTCTTGGCCATCTGTATGTCTTCTTTGGAGAAATGTCTATTTAGGTCTTCCACCCATTTTTTGGTTGAGTTGCTTGTTGCTTTGATATTGAGCTGCATAAGCTGTTTGTATATTTTGAAGATTATTCCTTTGTCAGTCACTTTATTTGCAAATATTTTCTCCCATTCTGAGGGTTGTCTTTCCTTCTTGCTTATTGTTTCCTTTGCTGTGCAGAAGTTTTTAAGTTTAATCAGGTACTATTTATTTTTTCATTACACTAGGAGGTAGGTCAAAAAAGATCTTGCTGTTATTTATGTCAGAGTATTTTTCCTATGTTTTCCTCTAAGAGTTTTATAGTGTCCAGTCTTATATTTTTGTGTATAGTTTTTAGGTTGTGTTCTAATTTCATTCTTTTACGTGTAGCTGACCAGTTTTCCCAATACTACTTATTGAAGAGACTGTCTTTTCTTCACTGTATATTCTTGCATCCTCTGTCATAAATGAGGTAGACATAGGTGCATGAGTTCATCTCTGGGCTTTCTGTCCTGTACCATTGATCTTTATTTCTGTTTTTATGCCAGTACCAAACTGCCTTGATGACTGTAGCTTTGTAGTATAGTCTGAAGTCAGGGAACCTGATTCCTCCAGCTTTACTTTTCTCTTTCAAGATTGCTTTGGCTACTTGGGGTCTTTTGTGTTTCCATACAAATTGTGAAATTTTTTGTTCTAATTTTGTGGAAAATGCCATTAGTAATTTGATAGGGATTGCACTGAATCTGTAGATTGTTGTGGGTAGTATAGTCTCACAATATAGATTCTTCCAATCTAAGAACATGTTATATCTCTCCATCTTTTTGTGTCATCTTTGTTTCATCAATGTTTTATAGTTTTCTGAATATAAGTCTGTTGGAGATTATGAGTGAAATGACATAAAAGACAAGACACACACAAGAGACAGACACCACTCTGGCCAAAGGAAAAATAATAACTGCGCAAGCAAGCAGGCTTGCGGTTTACTTTTATATAGCCCCCCTGGGCAGAATTCCAGACAGTATGACCAAGCCTTTTCAGTATACCACATGTGCATAAGTGTTATCGTACAGCAAAAGGGAGTGAAATTTCTGCTTACTGCAGAGTCTGTCCAGAGCCTTCCTCCTTCTTCTTATCACAAGAAGGGAATGTTCCCTCATTTGCAAGGAACCATTAAACTCAAGGCTGTGTCCAGATTCCCTGGCAGAACGCCTCGCTTGCAAGCACGTTCAGCCCACGCAGAGAGCCCCGCCTGCAGGCACATCTCCACTTTCCCTATTATGGCTGCATTAACCCTTCATAAGTCTTTTCCATCCTTAGGTAGGTTAATTCCTAGGTATTTTATTCTTTTTTGTTGCAATGGTAAATGGGATTCTTTCCTTAATTTATACTTATGATCTTTCAGTGTTAGGATATAGGAATGCAAGAGATTTCTGTACATTAATTTTGTATCCTGCAACTTTACCAGATTCACTGATTAGCTCTAGCAGTTTTCTGGTGGCATCTTTAGGATTTTCTACATATAGTATCATGTCATCTGTGACCAGCGTACTGATATCCCATAAATGTAATCAACAGATAAATTTAATCATTTGTATATTTAAATAAAAGATCCCCTAGAGGAGGGCACAGCAACCCACTCCAGTATTCTTACCTTGAGAATCCCATGGATGAGAGAGCCTGGGGGACTACAGTCCATAGGGTCTCAAAGAGTCAGACACAACTGAAGTGACTTAGCACACTCATAATGGTGTTGTATACTCAAACATTTATCATTACTGATAATGCTGTGACTTTTCAGAGCTACTCCTCACTCTTCTGTCTTGATCATAGGCTGAAGAAGCTAATTTCAATGCTCCGCTTCCTAGCCTCTCTGGCTTTCAGTTTAATTCAGTCTATGGAAAATAATGGCAGGAGAATGAAGTATGAGGACAGAGAGAATATGGGAAATTTATCCTCCTGGAAGCCTCATTACAAATGTGAAGGTTTGGTAGTGATTGATCCCCTCAACTAGGAGAAGAAAAAAGGAGATAAAAACTGAGATAGAAGATACATTAAATTTGTGCTGCTGTCCAATTTGTGCCATTTAGTTACATGAATCACATATGTGACTGAGGAACTAATGCTTCAATTTTATTCAATTTTACTAAATTTATGTTAAAATTTAAAACTAGTATTTGATTCAGATCGTGGGAAACTTCACTGGAACCAAACTATTTTGGAACAACTTAGATAAATTTTATCAAGTCTAAATATAGATCAAGTCTTTCTGATGAAGACTAAACACTCAAATTGAGACCTGTTGGTAAGAGAAAGGCCAAATTTTGAAAACTTAGTAAGAAAAAAAGTAAAACAGCTCATTAATAATTTTATACTGAGTTTGTGCTGAAATAACAATATTTAGAATATATTAATTTCAATAAAATGTATAATTAAAAAATAATTTTACTTCCTTCTGTTTTTTATTGTGGCTATTAGAAAATTTAGAATTACATATGTACCTTATATTATATTGAACACTACTCAATTAAGGATTTCCAGTATGTTCCCACTGAGGACAAAGCAGAAAAATTTAATTAAAAAACCAGAGATGAACTTCTAGTCCTGGCAAAATGACATAGACTCATTTTCCCCTACTCTTTCTGTTAAGTATACTTATAAACACTGGGAAAATGTAAGAGACAACCAAAGAGGAACCCTGACAGGTGGGAAGAGGAAGGAAAATTAGAGAATGCAGGAACAGGACAGTAGCAGGGTGGGTGTCTTATTCCCATCCCCCAACATATGAAGGCAACCCAGGCCCAGCATTTCTTAACCCCCAATCTAGTAACAAAAGGTGGCTCAGGAGCCTTCTACCTGATATTAAATCTTGCTGACTTTTTACAAAAGTGCAAAAGGAATTTTAATGGAGGAAGGATAGCCTTCTCAACAAATGATGCAGGAACAGCAGGATATCTGTAGCAAAATAAATAAATAACCTTGACCTCAACCACACATATTATAAAAATTAACTCAAATGGATCACAGACATGAATGTAAAACATAAAACTATTAAGCTTTTAGAACAAGGATAAAATGTTCTGGATCTTGGAATAGGCAACAGGTTCTCAGATTTGATACCAAAAGCACTATCAATAAAAGTAAAATTGATAAATTGGGCCTTAGCCAAATTTAAAAATTTACCCTGTGAAAGAGTGAAACCACCAGCTATAAATGGGAGGAAAATATCTGCAAACCACATAGCTGACAAGGAACTAGTATCTAGAATATGTGAAGAACTCTGAAAACTTACCAGTCCAGCAAAGCTGATTAGACACTGAGAAGATATGAAGAGACATTTCTTTGAAGAGGAAGACAATATACAGATGGTGAAAAAGTTGTTCAACATCATGAGTCATTGTGCCATTGAGCACACTGACCATCACTGAGCCATCTGCATGCTAAGTGGCTTCAATGGCGTCCGGCTCTGCATCTCATGGACTGTAGCCCACCAGGCTCCTCTCTCCATGGGATTTCCTAGGCAAGAATACTGGAGTGGTTTGCCATTTCCTTCTCCAGGGGATCTTCCTATGAGCCATTAAGGAAAGGCAAATGAAAAATTACAATGAGATTTCACTACATACTTATCAGATGATTAAAATAAAGTGATAACACCAAATATTGAAGAGTATACAGAGAAACTGGGTCACTTATACATAACTAGTAGAAATGTAAAATGGTACAGTCACTCTGAAAAATAGTTTGGTAATTTTCTATAAAATTAAACAGGCAACAATCATTGGAATCAGCAATTACACTGTTGGGCATTTATCCCAGAGACATGAAAACTTATATTTACTCAAAAATCTACACAGATGCCTTATTCATAATAGCCCAAAACTTGAAATAATCCAAATATCCTTCAATTACTGAATGGTTGAACAAATTATGTTAAGTCTAAGTCATGAACCACTCAGTAATTTAAAGGAACAAACTATGAATATATGCAACAACTTACATGGATCTCCATTGAATTAGCTTAGGGAAAAAAGGTCAATCCCAATGTTACATTCTATAATATTTAACTTATATAACATTATTGAAATGACAAAATTATTGAAGTGGAGAACAGACTAGTTCCTGCCAGAGGGTAGGGATGAGTGCAGATTCAGGGAGGAAGTATGTGTGAGAGCCAAAGGGAAGCGTGAAGGACCCTAGTGATGATGGAAATGCTCAAATTTTGACTGTACCAATGTCAGTACTGTGATTCTGATATTGTACTGTAGATTTGTAAGACACCACCATTGGTGGAAACTGGTACAGGTGACCTCATTATATTATTAATCGTTCTTACAATTTAATGTGAATCTATAATTATCTTAAATGAAAAAGTTTTAAAAAGTCAAAGAATTATACTGATGAAATTTTTGTCCTGTAGAGATAATTTTAAAATTCTTAAAAAAAACCTTTATGAGATAAAAGACTTTTTTGTTCCACAAAAAGATAGAAAACAAATCTCCAAAAGATGTCCTATCTTCAAAATAATATGTAAGAAACAATGGTACTAGTAATAAACACATAAAGCAAAATATAATTGTAATGGCAAATGTCAGCACAGTTCTCTGAGAATCGATAGATATTGTGGGACAAGCTAAATTGTGCTATTGAGGAATAGATTATTGCTGCTGTTTTTGTTCAGTCACTAAATCGTGACCAAGTCTTTGCAACACGATGGATTGCAGCATGCCAGGCTCCTCTGTCTTCCACTATCCACCGGAGTTTGCTCAAATTCATGTTCATTGAGTCAGTGATGCTGTCTAACCGTCTCATCCTCTGTCGCCCACCCCCCTCGTCCTGCCCTCAATGTTTCCCCAAATCAGGGTCTTCTCCAATGAGTTGGCTCTTTGCATCAGGTGACCAAAGTATTAGAGCTTCAGATTCAGCATCACTTGTTCCAATGAATATTCAGGACTGATTTCCTTTAGGATTGACTGGTTTGAACTCTTTGAAGTCCAAGGGACACTCCAAAGTCCTCTCCACCTCATTTCAAAAGCATCAGTTCTTCAGTGTTCAGCCTTCTTTATGGTACAACTCTCACATCCACACGTGACTACTGGAAAAACCATAGCTTTGACTAGACGGACCTTTGTTGTCAAAGAAATATCTCTGCTTTTTAATACATTATCTAGGTTTGTTATAGATTTTCTTCCAAGGTACAAGAATCTTTTAATTTCATGGTTGCAGTCACCATCCCCAGTGATTTTGGAGCCCCCCTCCCAAAAAAAATCTGTGACTGTTTCCAGTTTTTCCCCTTCTATTTGCCATGAAGTAATGGGATCAGATGCCATGATCTTAGTTTTTTTAATGTTGAGTTTCAATCCAGCTTTCCCCCTCTCTTCTTTCACCCTCATCAAGAGGTTTTTAGTTCCTCTTCACTTTCTGCCATTAGAGTGGTATCTTCTGCATATCTGAGATTGTTGATATTTCTCCCAGCAATCTTGATTCCAGTTTTTGATTCATCCGGCATGGAATTTCACATGATGTACTCTGCATACAGGCTGCAATACCCAGCCTTGTCACACTCCTTTCCCAATTTTGAACCAGTCGGTTGTTCCATGTCCAGTTCTAACTGTTGCTTCTTGACTCACAGGTTTCTCAGGAGGCAGGTAAGGTGGTCTGGTTTCCCATCTCTTTAAGTATTTTCCAAGGTTTGTTGTGATCCCCACAATCAAAAGCTTTAACGTAGTCAATGAGGCAGAAGTAGATGCTTTTCTGGAATTCCCTTGCTTTCTCTATGATGCCAGAAATACTGGCAATGTGATCTCTGGTTCCTCTGCCTTTTCTAAACCCAGCTTACACATGTGGAAGTTCTTGGTTCATGTATTGCTGAAGCCTAGCTTGAAGGATTTTGAGCATAAACTTGCTAGCATGTGAACTGATTGCAGTTGTGTGGTAGTTTGAACGTACTTTGGCATTGCTTTCTTTGGGATTGGAATGAAAACTGATCTTTCCCCATCCTGTGGCCACTGCTGAATTTTCTAAACTTGATGACATATTGAGTGCAGCACTTTAATGCCACATCATCTTTTAGGATTTGAAATAGTTCAGAGCTGGAATTCCATCACTTTGAATAGCTTTGTTAGTAGTGATGCTTCCTAAGGCCCACTCGACCTCACACTCCAGGATGTCTAGACACTCGTGGTAATTAGGGTCATTAAGACCTTTTTTTGTATAGTTCTGTGTATTCTTGTCACCTCTTCTTAATCTTTTCTGCTTCTGTTAGGTCCTTACCATTTTTGTCCTTTATTGTGCTCATCCTTGCATGAAATGTTGCCTTGGTATCTCTAATTTTCTTGAAGAGAGCTCTAGTCTTCCCCATTCTGTTTTCCTCTATCTCTGCATTGTTCACTTCAGAAAGCCTTCTCTTCTTGCTAATTTTTGCAACTCTGCATTCAGTTGAGTATATTTTTCGCTTTCTTCCTTGCTTTTGCTTCTTTCCTCAGGTATTTGTCAAGCCTTCTCAGACAACCACTTTGCCTTCTTGTATTTCTTTTTCTTCAGGATGGTTTTGGCCACTGCCTCCTGTACAATGTTACAAACCTCTGTCCATTGTTCTTTAGGCATTCTGACCCAGTCTGATCCCTTGAATCTATTTGTCACCTCCACTGTATAATCATAAGGGATTTGATTTAGGTCATATCTGAATGGCCCAGTGGTTTTCCCTGCTTTATTCAATTTAAGCCTGAATTTTCCAATAAGGATCTCTATCTGAGCCACAGTCAGCTCTAGGCCTTGTTTTTGCTGACTCTATAGAGCTTTTCCATCTTTGGCTACAAAGAACATAATCAATCTGATTTTGGTATTGACCATCTGGTGATGTCCATGTGTAGAGTCATCTCTTGTGTTGTTGGAAAAGGGTATTTGCTATGACCAGTGTGTTCTCTTGACATAACTCTGTTAGCCTTTGCCTTGTTTCATTTTGTACTCCAAAGCCAAACTTGCCTGTTATTCTGAGTATCTCTTGATTTCCTACTTTTGTGTTCCAATGCCCTTTGATGAAAAGGACATCATTTTTTGGTGTTTGTTATAGAAGGTGTTGTAGATCTTCATAGAACCAGTCAACTTCAGCTTCTTTAGCATCAGTAGTTGGGGCATAGACTTAGATTACTAAGATGTTGAATGGTTTGCCTTGGAAATGAACTGAGATCATTCTGTTGTTTTTGAAGTTGCATCCAAGTATTGCATTTCCATTCTCTTGTTGACTCTGAGGGCTGCTTCATTTTTTTCTAAGAGATTCTCGCCCACAGTAGTAGATAGAACGGTCATCTGAATTAAATTCTCCCATTCCTATCCATTTTAGTTCACTGATTCCTAAAATGTTGGTGTTCACTCTTGCCATCTCTTGCTTGACTACATCCAATTTACTTAGATTCATGGACCTAACATTCTAGGTTCCTATGCAGTATTGTTCTTTACAGCACTGGGCTTTACTTTCACCACCAGACACATCCACAACTGAGCATTGTTCCTGCTTTGGCTTTGTTGCTTCATTCTTTCTGGAGCTATTCTTAATTGTCTTCTACTCTTCCCCAGTAGCATATTGGACATCTTCTGACCTGGGGGCTCATCTTCTGGTGTCATATCTTTTGGCTTTTTCATATTGTTCATGGGGTTTTCACAGCAAGAATACTGGAGTGGGTTGCCATTTCCTTCTCCAGTGGACTACATTTTGTCAGAACTCTTCAATATGACCCATCCATGTTGGGTGGCCCTTGCACAGCATGGCTCATAGTTTCATTGAGCTAATCAAGCTCCTTTGCCATGACAAGGCTATGATCCATGTGAGGGAGGAATAGTTTAATCACATTCTTAATTTTATATAAAAATAAGCACACACACAGAGCCTGACGTATGTCAATTTAGGTATGTACAGTTCCTTTAAAAAATGTTTTGCTCAGAATCACTTAAAATTTATCCTGTTACTTGCCTCAAGGTATACCTAACACAGTTTAATAAATAAATAAAAGGCATAATTATATAAAAGTTTACCAAAGTTCTTAGCAACTTTGAAGTGAAGACATATATACTACTAGATAATTATTTTATCAAAAAGTAACTCAGAAGGGAACTTATTATCTATAAAACAGTGTAAAACAGAACACTTCATACCAACATATATAGAACATAGCAAAAGTTGTATTTATACATTAAATACATTTATTTATTTATTCATAGATGTTATTGTTACCCATTGATAAAAATGTGAATAATATTTAATAGATATTAAAATTATACCAGTTATTAGGTGATAATATTCATTCTCTCAGGCCATGTGTGAATATTCTTAGTCCATAGTTGCAACTGGCCCTGCTGTCTTTTTACTTTGAACAAGGGAAAGCAGGTTAAAAAGCATTTTTTTTTCTGTGTTTACATTCTTCCTTCATGTATACTATGAAGATAAACTCATAGCTTACCTGATACAAGTTATTTTTCTGTCAATTTATTGTCATATTGAGATAACACTAGTTTGTAACATTATGGTTTCATGTAATGTATAATACATTACATTGCTACTATTATATATGCCACCATTAAATGCCTTTATTGTTAAAGAATGTTCAAAAATAAAGAATAAACATGTTAAGAAACTAAAATGTATAAGAAATTAGAAAAACAATATATAGAAACACAATATTGATCAATGTTTTACCAATTTTAAGGGAGGATTAAAATGCAGAAATTTTATTAAATAATAAAATAAAAGGTAGAATAAAAGATAACTGTGGGAAAGACTGCTAATTTTCCTTCCAAACCCCATATATCTCTCTCTTTCTCTTTTCTTAAAGTGAGAGAATCCTCAATGGCTTCCAGGTTTAATGTTACATTTCCAGTAGAGTCCTCTATTCTGGATGGAATGCAGATGTGATGTCTAGAGTTCAGCAGTTATTTTAGACCATGAGTCAGAAGCCACACATTGAGTTCAATGAAGATTAAAAAATGCTGGAAAGTTGAAGATTATTCAGGGTAAGTTACTTATTTCCAGAATTTATGTATGTGAAAAATAATCTTCTATATAAGTGATAGTTCTAAGGAGTAGCTTAGCAGGCTATTCTTAGCAGGATATTAAAAAAAAAAAAAAAGGCATGGAGAACCTTTACAGGGTGAGGATTAAGGATATTTCCTTTTCATCAGAGTCTAAGCTTTCAGATGCCCAGCTGCTATTAAATTGAGAGACAGAGGTTGAGTATAACTGAGGCCAATAAATGAAAGTCTTAAGGCTTAAATAAATACCTAAATAGGGAACTAGCTGATAGCAAATAGGCCAGAAATCAATTATATTTTTGAAGTATTAAAGTTTACCATAACCACCCCTCCAAACCAAACAAACACAAAATACAGGGTAAGACTGCAAAATCCTGTAACTGTTTAACCCATAAAGCAATCCCCAGGGGTTTGAAACGGCATAAGCATGAAAATACTTGTAAATGTTTTGCCACTAGACTTCAAATATGACTACGGAAAATAATGCAAAAGAGCCTCCCAAAGGGTAAAGACAGTCACCACAGAAGAAAATAAAAAAGAAAATCCTCCCGGAAGACAGAACTTGAGGGACTTTAAAAATCACTACACTGCTCTGATAGGGAACTTTTGAAGTCCCTGACCTGTAGGTTTTGATAATGGCTGTTCAAGCTGGTTTTAGAAAAAGCAGAGGAACCAGAGATCAAATTGCCAACATCCAATGGATCATGGAAAAAGCAAGAGAGTTCCAGAAAAACATCTATTTCTGCTTTATTGACTTTGCCAAATCTGTGACTGTGTGGATCACAATAAACTGTGGAAAATTCTGAAAGAAATGGGAATACCAGACCACCTGTCATACCTCTTAAGAAACCTGTATGCAGGTCAGGAAGCAACAGTTATAACTGCATATGGAACAACAGACTGGTTCCAAATAGGAAAAGGAGTACGTCAAGGCTGTATATTGTCACCCTGCTTATTTAACTTATATGCAGAGTACATCACGAGAAACGCTGGAGTGGAAGAAGCACAAGCTGGAATCAAGATTGCTGGGAGAAATATCAATAGCCTCAGATATGCAGATGACACCACCCTTATGGCAGAAAGTGAAGAGGAACTCAGAAGCCTCTTGATGAAAGTGAAAGAGGAGAGTGAAAAAGTTGGCTTAAAGCTCGACATTCAGAAAACTAAGATCATGGCATCCGGTCCCATCACTTCATGGCAGATAGATGGGGAAACAGTGGAAACGGTGGCTGACTTTATTTTTCTGGGCTCCAAAATCACTGCAGATGGTGATTGCAACCATGAAATTAAAAGACGCTTACTCCTTGGAAGGAAAGGTGTGACCAACCTAGACAAGACCAGGAGCTGACTGTGGCTCAGATCATGAACTCCTTATTACCAAATTCAGACTGAAATTGAAGAAAACAGGGAAAACCGCTAGACCATTCAGGTATGACCTCAATCAAATCCCTTATGATTATGCAGTGGAAGTGAGAAATAGATTTAAGGGCCTAGATCTGATAGATAGAGTGCCTGATGAACTATGGAATGAGGTTCATGACATTGTACAGGAGACAGGGATCAAGACCATCCCCATGGAAATGAAATGCAAAAAAGCCAAATGGCTATCTGGGGCAGCCTTACAAATAGCTGTGAAAAGAAGAGAAGCAAAAAGCAAAGGAGAAAAGGAAAGATATAAGCATCTGAATGCAGAGTTTCAAAGAATAGAAAGAAGAGATAAGAAAGCCTTCTTCAGCGATCAATGCAAAGAAATAGAGGAAAAGAACAGAATGGGAAAGACTAGAGATCTCTTCAAGAAAATTAGAGATACCAAGGGAACATTTCATGCAAAGATGGGCTCGATAAAGGACAGAAATGGTAGGGACCTAACAGAAGCAGAAGATATTAAGAAGAGGTGGCAAGAATACACAGAAGAACTGTACTAAAAGGATCTTCACGACCCAGATAATCATGATGATGTGATCACTCATCTAGAGCCAGACTTCCTGGAATGTGATGTCAAGTGGGCCTTAGAAAGCATCACTACGAACAAAGCTAGTGGAGGTGATGGAATTCCAGTTGAGCTGTTTCAAATCCTGAAAGATGATGCTGTGAAAGTGCTGCATTCAATATGCCAGCAAATCTGGAAAACTCAGCAGTGGCCACAGGACTGGAAAAGGTCAGTTTTCATTCCAATTCCAAAGAAAGGCAATGCCAAAGAATGCTCAAACTACCTCACAATGGCACTCATCTCACACAGTAGTAAAGTAATGCTCAAAATTCTCCAAGCCAGGCTTCAGCAATACGTGAACCGTGAACTTCCTGATGTTCAAGCTGGTTTTAGAAAAGGCAGAGGAACCAGAGATCAAATTGCCAACATCTGCTGGATCATGGAAAAAGCAAGAGTGTTCCAGAAAAACCTCTATTTCTGCTTGATTGACTATGCCAAAGCCTTTGACTGTGTGGATCACAATAAACTGTGGAAAATTCTGAAAGAGATGGGAATACCAGACCATCTAACCTGCCTCTTGAGAAATCTGTATGCAGGTCAGGAAGCGACAGTTAGAACAGGACATGGAACAACAGTCTGGTTCCAAATAGGAAAAGGAGTCCGTCAAGGCTGTATATTGTCACCCTGTTTATTTAACTTATATGCAGAATACATCATGAGAAACGCTGGAGTGGAAGAAGCACAAGCTGGAATCAAGATTGCTGGAAGAAATATCAATAACCTCAGATATGCAGATAACACCACCCTTACGGCAGAAAGTGAAGAGGAACTAAAAAGCCTCTTGATGAAAGTGTAAGAGGAGAGTGAAAAAGTTGGCTTAAAGCTCAACATTCAGAAAACGAATATCATGGCATCTGGTCCCATCACTCCACGGGAAATAGATGGGGAAACAGTGTCAGACTTTATTTTTTCGCGCTCCAAAATCACTGCAGATGGTAATTGCAGCCATGACATTAAAAGACGCTTACTCCTTGGAAGAGAAGTTATGAGCAACCTAGATAGCATATTGAAAAGCAGAGACATTACTTTGCCAACTAAGGTCCGTCTAGTCAAGACTATGGTTTTTCCTGTGGTCAGGTATGGATGTGAGAGTTTTACTGTGAGGAAGGCTGAGCGCCTCAGAATTGATGCTTTTGAACTGTGGTGTTGGAGAAGACTCTTGAGAGTCCCCTGGACTGCAAGGAGATCCAACCAGTCCATTCTGGAGGAGATCAGCCCTGGGATTTCTTTGGAAGGAATGATGCTAAAGCTGAAACTCCAGTACTTTGCTCACCTCATGTGAAGAGTTGACTCATTGGAAAAAACTCTGATGCTGGGAGGGATTGGGGGCAGGAGGAGAAGGGTACGACCGAGGATGAGATGGCTGGATGGCATCACGGACTCGATGGACGTGAGTCTGAGTGAACTCCGGGAGTTGGTGATGGACAGGGAGGCCTGGCGTGCTGCGATTCATGGGGTGGCAAAGAGTCGGACACGAGTGAGCGACTGAACTGAAGTGAAGACAGCATATTAAAAAGCAGAGACATTACTTTGCCAACAAAGGTCCATCTAGTCAAGGCTATGGTTTTTCCTGTGGTCATGTATGGATGTGTAATTGGACTATAAAGAAAGCTGAGCGCTGAAGAATTGATGCTTTTGAACTGTGGTGTTGGAGAAGTCTCTTGAGAGTCCCTTGGACTGCAAGGAGATCCAACCAGCCCATCCTAAAAGTGGTCAGTCCTGGGTGTTCATTGGAAGGACTGATGTTGAAAGTGAAACTCCAATCTTTTGCCACCTGATGCGAACAGTTGACTCATTGGAAAAGACCCTGATGCTGGGAGGGATTGAGGGCAGGAGGAGAAGGGGACGACAGAGGATGAGATGGTTGGATGGCATCACTGACTCTATGGGTATGAGTTTGGGTAAATTCTGGGAGTTGGTGATGGACAGGGAGGCCTGGCATGCTGTGGTTCACGGGGTTGTAAAGAGTCAGACACGGCTGAGTAACTGATCTGAACTGAAGAATCAATAACTATTGTTTCCTATTTTCCTATTTTTAATTGGGAGCTTCATTTTGGTTGTTTTATTAATACTCCAGCATTTAATATTAAATAACTTGAGGCCATAAAACATGTCTGGAAAATCATTACCACATATGAATCTAAGAAGAGAAGTATCACCCACAGAGTGTAGATTTTGAGGTTTAGTAACTCTATGATATACTGGAGTTTGTTCTCTTGGGAACAGGTTGATACTCTGTGTGAAGAAAGTTTGTTCATGGATAGTTGGGTTGCCAACACTTTCGATGTTTCCCAAATCTACCAGTCTTTAATTTCTTATTTAATAATAGAACCTCTGATGTTTAGTGGGGCACATGGCTGCCCAGAATAAAGACTACAGTTTACAGTGTGCTTAGCAGCCATCTGTGTCTATGTAGCCATGTTCTGATCAATGGAATATAAATAAAACATTTGTCCTAACTGAATAAGTATATTCTAATCCCTCCTCTTGGGGGGACAAGGATGTGGTGAATGGGCTAATTGATTGATCTTAAAGTTTGTGAAATGTTAATTGTAGTGAGGCAGAAAGATAGGCGGGAGCTGCATCCATGGAGCTGCCTATTAGCTTTGGAGTTCTTACTCCATGTATACTTTTAAAATACAATAGAGAAATATACTTCTGTTTTTTGAAATCACTGATGTTCATTCAGATATCTTCTCTGAAACACTTCATTCCTTCTGCAATACTGTACTCCCACATGGAATCATTTTTTCTTCTGCTGAAGAATACCATTTAGTATATCTTTTAATGAACAGGTACTGACCCCATGCCTCCCTCCACTAAAAATTTCAGATTGCCTTTAAAAGTAAATTTAATTCTTTTTTCTTTTTTGAGGAAATTTTTACAGGTCATACAATTTAAGTTTAGCTGTTACATTCTTTCAGGACTTTAGCTCACTCTAGCTTATTACTGTTTTTCAACTTCTACTAAAAAGTAAGTTGTTAGTCTTTTTGATGTGCCTCTAAAAGATTTTTTTTCTTATTTCAGTATTTTCCTTTAAGATTCACTATGATGTACACTGCTGCTGCTGCTGTTAAGTCGGTTCAGTTGTACCGACACTGTGCGACCCCATAGACGGCAGCCCATCAGGCTCCCCTTTCCCTGGGATTCTCCAGGCAAGAACACTATGATGTATAGGTATGGTATTATTTGTATTTTTTTCTACTTTGGATTTATAGGTATTTTGGAATCTGAGATGTGTCTTTAGTAAGTCTGGGAACATTTTTTTGGCCAAGAACTCTTTAAATACTGTTTCTGCCACATTTTAATCACACTTCTCCTTTGTGGCTACAAACATATATACTGGGTTGTGTGTATGTGTGCATGTCTTGCAATTATTTTTTAATGAATAGACTATTTTTAAAGCAGTTTTACATTTACAGGAAAAAAATGAGCAGAAAGTATAGAGTTCTCATGTACCCTTTCTTCTCCCCTGCCATAGTTTCCACTATTATTAATGTTTTGCTTTGATGCGATATATTTGTTAAAATTGATGAGCACACATTGATAATGTTATTAATAGCTAAAATCCATAGTTTTCATTAGGGTTACTCTTTGTGTTGTATGGTTCCATGGGTTTTGACAAATGCACAATGTCAGTTTTCCACCATTATACAATACTGCCTTAAAAATCCTGTGTTCCACCTATTCATCCTTCCTTCTGTCCCACTGAACCTCTGGTGAACAGTGATAATTTTATTGTCTTTATAGATTTGCTCTTTCCAGAATGTTTATGTTGGAAATCACACAGTAGGCAATCTTGCAGGCTGCCTTCTACCACTTAAAAATATGTATTTCAAGTTTCTCCATGTCTTTTAATGACTTAATAAATAATTTCGTTTTATCATTGAATACTATTTCATTGCATGGATATATATGCCTGATCATTTAAAAAAAAATGTCAGATAGAATGTATAGCAGATCCTAGCCATCCTAAATGATGTTATCTTCCTATTGGGATGATTCCATTTTCTTCTGGCAAGAAGGTAGATATGGGCGTATTACCATGATTTGGTGGATCTGAGATTATTTGAGGCTGTATTTCATACTTTGAGAGAATTGCTCTTCTTTGCTGTTACTTCTAGAAGGTAGAGATCTCATCTAAAAGCCTGGGGTATTTACCCAGGTACTTCCATTTTAGCAAGATTAATTCCAGTTTGTATCTTCACCACATAAAGTAGATAAATACTCCATGAGCCTAATTAAGAGAAAAAAAAATGTGCGAAAGGAAATGTATCAGCTACACTGGAGAGAGAAAAATAATTATAGAAAAATGTTGCATAAAACTGACATATTAGACAGTCAAAACAAGGTAGATTATTTTTGACAGACTATCATCAAAATTGCTTAAGGCAATTGTCATGGAAGACTCTGAAAAATTTATTAGAATTATATTATTTGAGAGAACACTGGGCATCATATCTGTTTACAACTCACTTTGACAAAATAGATTATCCAGATATCATTTAAAAATTATAGACCATAGTATTGTTGGAAATTTTCTTCTATGAGAAGGGTAATTTTTATATAAAAAGCTAATAAAATAGCAGGGCTTCTCAGGCGTTGCAAGAGTAAAGAATCTACCTGCCAAAGCAGGAGACACAAGAGACACAGGTTTGATCTCTGGGTTGGGAAGATCCCCTGGAAGATGAAATAGCAACCCATTTCAGTATGCTTGCCTGCAAAATCCCATGGACAGAGGAACCTGGCGGGTTACAGTTCATGGGTTGCAAAGAGTCAGACAAGTCTGAGTGACTGAACACACACAATAGTACCAAAACATCATAATAGACTAGTTTCATTTACACATTTGAATGCAAGCATTATATTAAAATATTTAGAAGACAATGGATAGCTGTTTTAGTAATTCTATAGGAAAGTATCTTAAAATTCAAAGTTGATTCCCAGGAAAAATATAATTGAAACATAAAAATTTTAATGTTTTCAATATGGGAGGAGACACCAAGCTTTGGTAAAAAATTGATAATTTTTCATAGAAAATACATGACTACAATGACCAAAAATAAAATTAATGGAATTTATAATGTAAAGAAAGTGTATGGTGAATCATTATGTGACTCACTAAAAGGTAATGTAAACAGCCACTGTTTAATATATTTTGTCTTTTTGGCTTTCTAAGAGTGAAGAAGCTATCTGCCTCTGCATTTGATAAAAGTTGATCTTAATTTTGCAAAACATAGCAACTCAGCAGCTCATGCTCTTGGTTGCATTCCAGTTAATGTCTTGTGGGGACTGATTCAGCAGTTGAAATAACTGTGGTATTTAAGTTCATAATAATCTGACTTCAGTATCAGGTGTTTCCCATGAAGTGTTTCCATTTATGGAATTCATTTTTTCTCTAAAACTGATGGAAGTCATATCTATTTTAAGGCTTCTAACCTCCATATCCATCCTATTAGAGATGGAAGTGTGTGATGGATCACATTGTTAGAGTACTGTTCTATAACTTAACACTAGTTCATGTAGTAGGCTGAATAATGGCTCAAAAGATATCAAGTCTTAATCTCTGGAACCTATAATTATGGAAAAGTAGTTTTGCATGTGTGATTAAGTTATGGATGTTTATTGCAGAAGAATAAATTAAGTTATAGATGTTGCACTGGGGAAGAGTATCCTGGTTTACCCATGCGGAACCTAAATGTAATCAAACATACCCTTAGAAGGAAAGGCAAAAGGAGATTTGATACAGACAGAAAAGAAGGTAGCATTCTGACTATAGGAGGTGGAGATTGGAGTGATAGAGCTGCAAGCCCAGAGATGCCGAAAGATTTCTAGCAGCTGCAAGAAGTTGGAAGAGGTAAGGAGCAGATTCTCCCCAGAGCCGGGAGAGAGAGAGTGTGACCCCATCAACACCTTGAATTCTCCTGAGTGATAGTCATTTCAGACTTCTAGTCTCCAGAACTCCAAAAGAATAATTTTCTCTGGTTTTAAGCCACCAAGATTTGTAGTAATTTATTATGGCAGCCCTAGAAAGTGAATACAGTTGATGTTATAAATTTTCTTGCATCCACACAGGAGCTCGGCAGGTATAGTCTAGAAAATTGATGACAACTCCAGAAAATAAATAATAAAATAAAAGCACATTTAATACAGGTTGTTTTGTTGGAAATGGAAACAAGCTTTTTAAGATTTACTTTTTTAATGAAAGTTTTGTTTTTTTTAAGATGTACAGCATACTTACATGATACACATAGTGAAATGATTACTAGAGTCAAGCTAATTAACATATCATCTCTTCACATAGTTACCAGTTTTTCTGTGATTAGAGCATCTGAAATCTATTCTCAGGAAAATTCCAGTGTTCAGTACAATACGTTAGCTTTCTAGACTTATTCATCTTACCCTTTGATCAAAATTACCTCATTTCCACCATATTCTCACCCCTGGTAATAATCACTCTACTCTCTACTGTGCATTTGACTTTTTTAAGATTCTACATATGTGAGGTCATATAGTATTTTTTTTTCCTTTCTGTGTGTCTTATCTCACTTAGCATAAGGTCCTCCAGGTCCATTTATATTGTTACAAATGGCACAATGTCTATTTAAGGCTGAATAATATTCCATTGTATCCAAGTATATTATAGGTTATAAGGTTATTACAAGATACTGATATTGTTCTGTGTTCTATATAGTAAATCCATGTTGCTTTTCTATTTTACGTATAGTAGTGTGTATCTGTTAATCACATACTCCTAATTTCAATCTCTCCCTTTCCCCTTTGGTAACCATAGTTTGTTTTATATGTGAGTGAGCCTTTATATATATATATATATATAGATTAAGTTGTGTTATGTTTTAGATTCCACATATAAGTGATATATAATGTTTATATATATATATATATATTTAACACAAATGTGTCAATCTATGAATAGAAAGCAAAGATAGATTCTCAGCAGGGGAAAAAATTTACAAAATTAAAAGAGATCTGGATCATATGGTAGTTTTATTTTAGTTTCTTGAGGAACCTCTATACCATTTCCTATAGTTGCTTATATAAAGTTATAAATAACTATACACTAATAAAAAACACTGAAAGAGATTTAAGCCTTTTTATTTATACAGAATATTTTCAGTGAAAAATTACTATAAAGTAGCTTTTTCATTTAGGCACAAAGTTTTACCCCTTGAAACAGTCACTTTCGTCTCATTGTGTATATCCATATATCAGTGGACATTTAGGTTGTTTCCATATCTTGGCTATTGTAAACAATGCTGTTATGAACCTGGGGGTACAGATATATTTTCGAGTTTGTGTTTTCGGTTTCTTCAGATAAATACCAAGAGGTAGAATTGCTGGATCATATGGTAGTTCTGTTTTTAGTTTTTTGAGGAATCTCCAAACTGTTTCCATAGTGGCTGCACTCATTTACATTACCACCAGCAGTGAACAACGGTTCCCTTTTCCCCACACCCTCTCCAGCATTTATGTGTAGACTTATTAATGATGGCTATTCTGACTGGTATGAGGTAGTATCTCATAGTTTTGACTTGTATTTCTCTAATAATTAGTGATGTTGAGCATGTTTTCATGTGCTTCTTAGCTATCTGTATATCTTCTTTGGAGAGATGTCTATTTAGATCTTCTACTCAGTTTTTAATTGGGTTGTTCTTTGTTGTCATTTGTGAGTTGTGTTATCTGTTTGTGTTGTTGTTGTTCAGTTCCTCAGTCATATCCGACTCTTTGCAACCCCATGGACTGTAGCACACCAGGATCCGTTGTCCTTCCCTATCTCCGGGAGTTTGCTCAAACTCAGGTCCATTGAGTTAATGATGCTATCCAACCATCTCATCCTCTCTCACCCCCTTCTCCTCCTGCCCTGTCTTTTCCAGCATCAGTATTTTTTCCAATGAATTGGCTCTTTGCATCAGGTGGCCTGATGCCAAGCTTCAGCTTTGGAGCTTCAGCTTCAGCATCGGAGCTTCAGCTTCAGCATCAGTCCTTCCAATGAATATCAGGGTTGATTTCCTTTAGGATTGGCAAGTTTGATCTACTTGCTGTCCAAGGGACTCTCAAGAGTCTTCTCCAGAACTACAGTTCAAAAGCATCATTTCTTCAGCACTCAGCCTTCTTTATGGTCCAACTCTCACATATACTACTGGAAAAACCATAGCTTTAACTATATGGACCTTTGTCAGCAAAGTGATGTCTCTGTATTTTAATATGCTGTCTAGGTTGGTCATAGCTTTCCTTCCAAGGAGCAAGCATCTTTTAATTTAAGGCTACAGTCACCGTCCACAGTGATTTGGGAGCACATGAAATAAAGTCTGTCATTGTTTCTATTGTTTCCCCATCTATTTGCCATGAAGTGATGGGACTGGATGCCATGATTTTAGTTTTTTGAATGTTAAGTTTTAAGCCAGCTTTTTCACTCTCCTCTTTCAGTTTCATCAAGAGGCTCTTTAGTTCCTCTTCCCTCTCTGCCACTAGGGTGGTGTCATCTACATATCTGAGGTTATTGATATTTCTCCCAGCAATCTTGATTCCAATCTTGAGCTGTTTGTATATTTTGGAAATTGAGCCCTTGGTGGTTATACCGTTTGCAAATATTTTCTCCCATTCTGTAGGTTTTTTGTTTTGTTTATGGTTTCCTTTGCTGTGAAAAAGATTTTAAGTTTGATTAGGTCCCATTTGTTTATTTTTGCTTGTATTAGGACTTAGCAGCTATTGTATTCATCGTTATGATTTACTTTGGCAAAAGTAATACAGATGCTAATCAGCAAAAGGGAAAGGCTCATGATGTGAAGTCCAGCAGAAAGCAGGTGCAAGCTGCCAAGTCTCTCTTCATTTAACCTCCCCCTGTTGAAGTTGCATGTAATGTGCTTAATTCTCCCAACTTTTACAACACATGCAAAGTTGTGCCATCCAGGGAAACTCATCTGAAGCCTTGGTTTTCATGGTTTTTATCCAGGTTCAGTAACATAGGTGTGTAGGAGCTGGGCATCTGACTTCAGCCCCTCAGACTCCACACTCTCAGAGCAGAAACGTGTTTACTGTAACGTGTTTACTGCTCACATTGTTAGCAGTAACTATAGGATCCAAATGGTAGAGGTAGAACATTCCAAGAGCTCAGATCCCAGGAGCTGGCCACTGGCCAATCATGAAAGCAGGCCTTTTCTTCTGAAGGCACAGAGTTTGAACAACTTAGGCCTACTGAGTTAGTGCTTTCCAACACAGGAACACATCCTGTGAACACTGCTTTTGGAAACAGCTTCATGAACAATCCTCCAAATATTTAGCTCATTTCTTCTTCTGAGTTCTGTTTTCGTCTTTCTCTAAACATCCAAAAGCAAGAACAAAAAGAGGAAGGGCATTAGCATTCCACTCTATGAAACCCTATCACTATCATTTTTCTATAAACAGGAATGTTTAACTTATCTTTTAAACAAAAAGAGAGAAATAACCTCCCCTTCCTTAGAAGAATAACTGTTTGTCAACTAAGTGCTCCCCCAAAGAGTGCTATCTTGAACAAGCCACAGTTTGTGCTTACTGTTCCTCTGGCCTTAGAACTCCACCTCTGATCCATGAAGACTGGCGAGAGCCTTATTCCCTGCAGCAGCAGCGTCCCCTGGGAGCTTGTTAGGAATGCAGAATCTCAGGTCACATTCTCTACTTACAGGTGCAGACCCTGAATTTTAATGGCTGAGTCATATGCATCTTAAAGCCTCAGCTAAAGGACCAACACTTCTATATATTGTTGTATAATCACTAATGTAATTACATTTGTCCTTTTAGCAACCATTCTGTTATGGGATGACATATTAAATTGTTTCTGTTATGATCCATTCAGTATAAATACTAGAAACAATTTTGTGAAAAAAATAGTTATCTTTTAAGTCAGGGCTTAAAACAACTATGTGTAATACTCATCGACTTTAATTGGATTTTAAAATCTGTTTTATGTTTGTGTCATTTCTTTGCCTACTGAATTCAAACATCACAAAAGAATACAAAGTTTAAAAAGTAAAAATACCACCTCTGCCTCTCATCCAAATCTTAAGACTTAATATTTGTATCAAGGATGGGTTACCTAATTTAAAAAAAAAATGTAATAATAACCACCTCCACTGCCACCAAAAACCCTCTATATGGTGGCTTAAATATCCAGGGATTTAATTATTTTAAAAGCAAAAAACCCAGAGGTAGGTAGCCTAGTACTGGTGCTGTTGCTGTATGATGCCATGAGAGACTCAAGCACATTATTCTCCACACACACCTCCTCCCCTCGCACCTGCTCCTTTTTGTGTTGGTTCTAGTCTTTATGCTTGCTATCTCATGGTCACCAAATGGCTGCTGCACCTTCACACTTCACAGAGGTATTCCAGGCAGGGTAAAAGAAGAGAAAGAAGCAGCAGTTGTAAACTTCTGATTATAGATCATTAGCCATAATTGTTTCATATGCTCAACCTTAGCTGCAAGGGAAACTGGGAAGTAAAATTTTTCTTTTACAACCTCTACAGGAGAGGCAGGCAGGAGAGAGGAGTTGAAAATGCAGTCAGATAAGCCAACATACAATAACAGCTATATAGTCCCTATAGATTTTATACACTACACACATACACATACACATACATGCAGATACATGTAGTTAAACATATGACTTATTCAAGGGAAAGCATACAACATATAATTTTATAACTTGGATGGACTGTAAAATACATGTTAAACATCTTCCTAGTTGGCCACATGCAAATTTTCTTCATACTTTTAAAGGCACAGATTATAGATATATCATAATTATCTTAACCAGTTCCTGATGGTGCACACTGATACATTTAGATATCAGTATGATTATCAATGTGCTACAGTGAACATCTAAAGACATATATCCTTTTGCACTTGTGTGAGTATACCTTCAAGATGAGTTCCTTGAAGTGTAATTGCTGCATTAAATGGTGCGCACATTTTAAATCTTAGTGGGGATTTAAAAAAGATAAAAAGTGGGGAGAACAAGATGGTGGAGGAGTAGGTGGACATGGATTACTTCTCTTTGCACAGATACATCAGGAATACACCTTCAGATACAGAAGTGCATGCAGAACACCAGCTGAGAGTGGACAGGAGTACCTGACCAGTGGAAAAGAATATACAGAACCACGCAAAACTCAGTAGGAGGAAGGAACTAGGGGGAAAAACAGGAGTGTAGTAGGACTGGACCTGCCCTCAGCGGGTGGGGGAGCTGAAGCAGGAGTCTGATCCCAACATCTGGGCAATTGTCTGAAGAGAAACATTTAAGGCTGAGAGTGAAACAGCTGACCTGTGGCAGCCTAAATGGAATGAAAATCAGACAGTCCTTGCCGCACCCATACATATGCGGGACAGGTATGCAGGTTCCTTGGAAGACGCAGCGGCTGGAAGCTGGAATTTAGGGATTGTGGAGCAATCCCAGGGTGAGGGCTGCTGTTGACTGTGGAGAGACATATGGAGGGGATGTGAGGGAGGAGCTTGTGGTAGGATATGCCAGTGGAGGAAAGCTGGGCAGCCATGGAAGCAAGGCAATACTGCTGAGTTATGAGTAGGGGGTGGAGCCATCACCATAGCCTCTCTCTTCCCACATGCCAGCATAGACAATGGAACAGTAATAGAGGCTGGCCCATCAAACTCCTGACTCACTGAACTACAGAGCAGGACCCCACCCAGGGTGCCCCTTTAAGTGCCTGATACACTGATCTACAGAGTAGGACCCCAGCAAGAGAGGGTCCCTCTATGTGCCTGATGCTCCAAAAAACAGAGAAGGACCTCAGGCAAGGGAGCCCTCTAAGTGCCTGAACAGGGGGAGCTACGGAGAAAGACTAGCCAAAGAGGCCTGATTGCCAGCTACGAGAGGCTTGAAAAAAGACTGATGGGGCCAGAACTCCTGCAGCAGGGGCAGTCCGTGTCCCAGCACACTTGGTGCTGCCAGGTTCCCTGTGAGCCAAGCAGCTGCACCACCTTCACGCTCAACTCTCACTGGGGCAGAGCTGCCACAGGCAAAAAGTCTCAAGTCTATGCACACTGGGTCATTTTGGTAGTGTCTGACTGTTTACGACCCGGTAGACTGGCCTGCCAGGCTTCTCTGTCAGGGAGTGGGGTTCTCCAGGCAAGAACACTGTAGTGTATTGGCCAATACTGGTTGCCATACCCTTCTAGAGCAATATATTTCCTGCTGCCCTAACCGCCAAACCTCCTGAGTCCCTGGTGCTTCCAGAACCCCTGTGACCCAAGCAGCTGCACCACCTCCACATCTGGCCCTCACAGGAGCAAACCCAAGTCCTCCAGGGCAGCCCCAGGAGCAAAACCCAGTGGATGACCTACATATAGAGGTGGAAATAAAACCATATTTGAAACCCAGGGGCAATGTGACTAAGGAAGAAGACTCAATACCTTCCCACCAGCTGTACAAGCTGCAGATTAAATCCACATGATCAACTAGCCAGACTTTGTCTATGAAATATATAAAAGGTCATTGAGAGCTCCCACAAAAGAAAATGGACTAGTTCCGTTAGCTGTGGACATTGGAGTCAAGAACACAGAGTAGTAGGACCAGATTAGAATCAGAGCTGCCCCCACAGCAGGTCCAGAGATCAGCACAGTGTTGGAAGACATCCTAGGAAGGTGAGGTGGACTGTAACTCCCAGCGTGGAAAAGGACTCTTGACAGCAGTGACTCAAGATAAACATTTATTCTTATGTTTTGACCTGTTCTGTAGATTCTTTTGGATTTTTTTCTTTTCTTTCCCCCTCTGTTGTAGTTGTTGATTTTATTGGCACTATGAAATCTAATTAAGCTTTTGAGCTTTTTTTTCCTCAGTCACATTTTTTATTGTTCTTATAAACCCCTGCCTCTATGTTGGGCTTTTGCAGTTCTGTGCAGTTTCCCTTTTATTTATTTTTTCTTTTCTCTTTTTTTAATTTAAAAATTTTTAAACCTATTATTAATTTTTCTACATTTATTCCTTTGTTCGCTTTTCCTACTGTTCTTTTCCCCTTGCAGTTAATCTTTAACATATATAAATCTTCTTTATCTACCTCTGTTTAACTTTGCATATCTATTCTTTCTTTCCTCTCAATATATTTGTTAGTTTTATTTTCATTGCTTTATTCCCCAGTTGGCACCTTGGTTTAGTTTTGTTTTCCAGTTTGTGCTTTAATTAATTTTGTTCTGGTAGATACAATTTTTGGTTTAGTTGTTTGCCAGGTCAATCTATTGTACTTTATTTTGGGGACTATTTTGATTTTGCTTATGAGTGTATATGTATATGTCTATATTGGAGATCCAACCAGTCCATCCTAAAGGAGCTCAGTCCTGGGTGTTCATTGGAAGGACTGATGCTGAAGCTGAAACTCCAGTACTTTGGCCACCTCATGCAAAGAGTTGACTCATCGGAAAAGACCCTGATGCTGGGAGGGATTGGGGGCAGGAGGAGAAGGGGACGACCGAGGATGAGATGGCTGGATGGCATCACCGACTTGATGGACATGAGTTTGGGTAAACTCCGGGAGATGGTGATGGACAGGGAGGCCTGGCATGCTGCGGTTCATGGGGTTGCAAAGAGTCAGACATGACTGAGCAACTGAACTGAACTGAACTGAACTGATATTCAGTCACACTTTTTATTGTTGTTATAAACCTCTGCCTCTACGTTGGGCTTTTGCAGTTCTGTGAAGCTTTCCTTTTTCTTTTCCTTTTTTCTTTCTTCTTCCATTTTTTCTTTTCTTTTCTCTAATTTTAAAACCTATTATTTTTCTAAATGTATTCCTTTGTTTGCCTTTCCTACTGTCTTTCCCCCTTGCAGTAATAGTTAATGTCTATAAATCTTCTTCATCTATCTCTAGTACCTTTTCACATCTGTTCTTTCTTTTCTTTCTTTCCTTTCTCTCAACATATTTGTTACTTGTTTTCATTGCTTTATTCCCCACTTGGCACCTTGCTCTAGTTTTGTTTTCCAGTTTGTGCTTTAGTTTTGTTCTTAACTGGTAAATATAATTTTTTTTATTTCCTTTGTTTGCTAGGTCAATCTACTGTACTTTGTTTTTGTTGGACTATTTTGACTTTGCTCATAAGTGTATATGTATATGTGTATATTCCATTCTTTTAAAAACAAGAGCAGTAAATATAGTAAGTGGTTGTTTTACATACATACAAATATCTATCTATACATACCCACAAGAATATCTGTTATATAATAATATATAACATGCAATAATACATTATAAATATGTAAAAATATATAGCATATCACCTCATACATTAACCTCTAAGTGATAATGAAGAAAAAAACTATGATATATCATAATAAACAATTTTATATACCATACAGTGGATAATATATATTAATGAATATTATATAATATGTAATACTGCGATTCATGGGGTTGCAAAGAGTCGGATAAGACTGAGAGACTGAACTGAACTGAACTGATATAGACTACCTCATGGAATGTGTATATGTGATATATAAAATAGTACATTTTATAAAGTGTATTCTACTTTTGTAATAATTCTTTTTATAACTGAATCATACATTTTTCACTACAAAATTAGAAGATTATACCCTTTCTCTCTTTTACTTTAATTTACATATGAAAGAATCATAATCACATTCCACTTCAAAGTTTTTGGATTGCCTCTACATTTCAAAAGATAGTCTTAAATTCTAAATTGTTTCAGTTTTTAAATAGTCATATACACAGATAGCCTTTCAAACAATCCACATAGTGTTACTGATGAGATTGAAAGAGAATAAGATATTTGAGCACCAATTACCTGCTTGGTGATTTATGTAAGTAATCTCACAATCCTTGTATCAATCCTATGAGAGACATACCATTTAACCCATTATTAAATGGGGGTATAATTACTTTGAAAATTACCTTTTCTAAAGTCTTGACAGTATTCGAATCCAAATGTGTTTATCTCAAATGTGATTCTCTTTGCAGTGTATTTATTATCCTAGTATGGTTTATGTAACAGTTACTTTATTATATATCGGGAATAACTCATACTATATATTTCCAAAAATGGGTACAACATAATTTTCTAGGTTGGATAAAGTTAACCATTTCTACAACACTGTAAAATGTTTCTAAGAAATACAGTATCTAAGGTGAGCTTACTTATACCCCAGCACAGTAATTAAGCTGAATTGTACACTGTCTATGAAGACTTTGCCCAGTTTGTGAGTTTTATATTTTACCTGTAGTTTGAAGAAATCAATAACAAGCTGTAGATTCTCCTGTTACCTTGAGTCATTTTCATCCTATGTTACTATGAAGAAGAATCTCAGAGTTTCATATTAAACCTAAACTTTCTAACCTTGTGTTTTCATTATTACATAAGATTGATATTGGAGCCGGTTTTGAGAACTATCCAGCCTTGTAATAGAAGGTTATTTTAGGAAGGTATGCTGTATTAATCCCAGCATGGGTTATTGATGTTAACGTCAGGAAACGGGGAAATTTAGGTAGGCATGACCTTAAGATAAAATGACCCCTCTGCTGCGAAGGGAATATCCTAGTAGAGCTCTTGCTTTAGGGATAATTACTATGTGAAATAAATGATCTCAGTTTGTCCATACCTTATATTCAGCTTCCGTGGACTGTGATGTCCTTTATCTAGAAAACCAGAGTAATAGTAAATATCACAATTTAGGACCTGGCACCTAATCATTTGAACATTTTCAATAAGCTCTGTAAAAATGATAATCATCCCTTCATCATATTGATAAAAATGAGGGGCTTTTAGAAACTTGGCTCCATTTCATTACTCCCTTTTTGATGGTCTCAGTGTTTTTCAGATAGTTGATTTTAAATAAAGTATTCCAGCAATTTAATACCAATAATAATCTGAATTTTCCTATCATGAACAGATTTTATAACCCCAAATCTATGTAATCACACTGATTAATTGACAGTTTTAAATAAGCTTTCATTAAAGATTTCTATGTATTTCCTTTAGAAGTTAAAGGGTAGAAGCTCTTTCAGTTATAAACGATTTATAAAATTAGTTTTTCAAGATTATTTCCCTCTTTTTTTTTTTTTTTGCTTTTCTGAGATTTTGAGCTCAGATTCTCCCATCACTATATGCTTTTGTTTATTGCTAGAAACAGGTATAAAAGTGCAATGAATGGAGGCAGATGATAGGTTTGTACAATCATTATCTCATTATCCAACACACTGCCATTGTAGGATACATCTTTCAATTTTTTTTTTTAATTGGAGTAGTTGGATTTACAATGTTGTTAATTTCAGTTGTACAACCAAGTGAATCAGTTACACATATATCCATTTATTTTCTAGATTCTTCTCCCATATAGGTTATTACAGAATACTGAATAGATCCTTATTAGTTATCTATTTTATATATAGTAATATATATGAGGGACTTCCCTGGTGGCTCAGATGGTAAAGCGTCTGTCTACAATGCGGGAGACCTGGGTTCAGTCCCTGGGTTGGGAAGATCCCCTGGAGAAGGAAATGGCAATCCACTCCAGTAATATTGCCTGGAAAATCCCATGGACAGAGGAGCATTGTAGGCTACATTCCATGGGGTGGCAAAGAGTCGGACACGACACACACACACACACAGAAACACACACACACATATGTTAATCCTAATCTTCTAATTCATGCCTCCCATCCTTTCACTTTTGGTAACCATAAATGTGTTTTCTCCATTTGTGACTATTTCTCCCTTGTAAATAAATTGATTTGTACCATTATTTTTGGATCCCACATTTATGCAATATATATTTGTCTTTCTCTGTCTGACTTACTTCCCTTAGGATAATAATCTCTGGGTCCATCTATACTGGTGCAAGTGGCATTACTTCATTCATTTTATGGTTGAGTAATATTCCATTTTATATGTGTGTCTCATCTTCTTTATCCATTCATTGGTTGAGGGACATTTAGGTTGCTTCCATGTCTTGACTATTATAAATACTGCTACAGTGAACACTGGGCTGCATTTTGAGTTATTTTTTGTGAGTGGTGTAAAATAGAGATTTAATTTTATTCTGCATGTGGACATCCAGTTTTCTGAACACCATTTATTGAAGATACTATCCTTTCCCCAATCAGTATTCTTGTCTTCCTTGTCAAATTCTCTGGATTTTGTTCCATTGGTCTCTGTTTTTGTGCAAGTAGCACACTGTTTTTATTACTATACATTTGTTCAGTTCAGTTCAGTCGCTCAGTTGTGTCTGACTCTTTGTGACACCATGAACCGCAGCACGCCAGGCCTCCCTGTCCATCACCAACTCCTGGAATTCACTCAAACTCACGCCCATCGAGTCAGTGATGCCATCCAGCCATCTCATCCTCTGTCGTCCCCTTCTTGTCCTGCCCCCAATCCCTCCCGGCATCAGAGTCAACTCTTCTCATGAGGTGGCCAAAGTACTGGAGTTTCAGCTTTAGCAGCATTCCTTCCAAAGAACACCCAGGGCTGATCTCCTTCAGAATAGACTGGTTGGATCTCCTTGCAGTCCAAGGGACTCTCAAGAGTCTTCTCCAACACCACAGTTCAAAAGCATCAATTCTTCAGTGCTCAGCTCTCTTCACAGTCCAACTCTCACATCCATACATGACTACTGGAAAAACCATAGTCTTGACTAGACGGACCTTAGTCGGCAAAGTAATGCCTCTGCTTTTCAATATGCTATCTAGCCATCTTGGTCTTAACTTTCCTTCTAAGAAGTAAGCGTCTTTTAATTTCATGGCTGCAATCACCATCTGCAGTGATTTTGGAGCCCCCCCAAATAATGTCTGACACTGTTTCCACTGTTTCCCCATTTATTTCCCATGAAGTGATAGGACCAGATGTCATGATCTTCGTTTTCTGAATGTTGAGCTTTAAGCCAACTTTTTCACTCTCCTCTTTCACTTTCATCAAGAGGCTCTTTAGTTCTTCTTCACTTTCTGCCATAAGGGTGGTGTCGTCTGCATATCTGAGGTTATTGATATTTCTCCTGCCAGTCTTGATTCCAGCTTGTGCTTCTTCCAGCCCAGCATTTCTCATGATGTACTCTGCATATAAGTTAAATAAGCTGAGTGACAATATACAGCCTTGACATACCCCCTTTCCTATTTGGAACCAGTCTGTTGCTCCATGTCCAGTTCTAACTGTTGCTTCCTGGCCTGCATACAGGTTTCTCAAGAGGCAGGTTAGGTGGTCTGGTATTCCCATCTCTTTCAGAATTTTCCACAGTTTATTGTGATCCACACAGTCAAAAGCTTTGGCATAGTCAATAAAGCAGAAATAGATGTTTTTCTGGAACTCTCTTGCTTTTTCCATGATCCATTGGATGTTGGCAATTTGATCTCTGGTTCCTCTGCCTTTTCTAAAACCAGCTTGAACATCTGGAAGTTCACGGTTCATGTACTGCTGAAGCCTGACTTGAAGAATTTTGAGCATTACTTTACTAGTGTGTGAGATGGGTAATATAGTATTATTAGGTAGTGTGATGCCTCCCACATTTTTCTTTCTCAAGATTTACTTGACTACTTTGAGTCTTGTGTGGCTCAACAGAAATTTCAGGATTTTCTTTCCTGTTTCTGTGAAAATTCCACTGGGATTTGATAGAAATTACATTATCTGTAGATTGATTTCAGTTTGAGTGTCTCCTGCAGAGGTACGGGTCAGCAGTGGACTGCTGCAGGGACAGGGGCTCTGGGTGCAGTAGACCTGGGTATGGCATAAGCCCTCTTGAAGGAAGTCACCAGTAACCCCACCACAGAGCTGGGAGAACTTACACAGGACTGGGGAAATAGACTCTTGGAGGGCACAAACAAAACCTTAGAGAAAGGAGCAGTGACCCAACAAGAGACTGACCCAGACTTGCCCATGAGTGTCCAAGAGTCTCAGGCAGTGGTGCGGATCTGTGGTGGCCTGCTGCAGGGTGGGGGCACTGAGTACAGCAGTGCATGACTGGGACCTTCTGAAGGTCACCATTATCATCATTACCTCCACCATAGTTTGGCCTCAGGTCAAAAAAACAGGGACAGACTACAGCCCTGCCCATCAAAGATAATTGGAATAAAGATTTACTGAGCATGGCCCCACCAATCAGAACAAGACTCAGTTTCCCCCTCATCAGTCTCTCCCATCAGGAAGCTTCCATAAGTCTCTTATCTTTCTCCATCAGAGGGTAGACAGAATGAAAATCACAATCACAGAAAATGAACCAAACTGATCACATGGACCACAGCCTTGTTTAACTCAATGAAATGATGAGCTATGCCTTGTAGGGCCAACCAAGATGGACATGTCATGGTGGAGAGTTCTAAGAAAATGTGGTCCACTGGAGAAGAAAATGGCAAACCACTTCAATTTCTTGCCTTGAGAACCCCATGAATAGAATGAAAAGGCAAAAAGATAGGACACTGAAAGATGAACTCCCCGTCTTTGGGCCCTGTAGGTGCCCAATATGCCACTGGAGATCAGTGGAGAAATAACTCCAGAAAGAATGAAGAGACAGAGCCAAAGCAACAACAACACCTACTTGTGGATGTGACTGGTGATGGAAGTAAAGTCTGATGCTGTGAAGAACAATATTGCATAGGAACCTGGAATGTTAGGTCCATGAATCAAGGCAAATTGGAAGTGATCAAACAAGAGATGGCAAGAATGAGCATCAACATTCGACTAGAATGGGTGAATTTAACTCAGATGACCATTATATCTACTACTGTGGGCAAGAATCCCTTAGAAGAAATGGAGTAGCCATCATAGTCAGCAAAAGAGTTCAAAATGCAGTACTTGGATGCAATCTCAAAAACAACAGAATGATCTCTATTCGTTTCCAAGGCAAACCATTCAATATCATGGTAATCCAAGTCTATGCTCCAACCAGTAATGCTGAAGAAGCTGAAGTTGAACGGTTCTATGAAGACCTACAAGACCATCTAGAACTAACACCCCAAAAAAGATGTTCTTTTCATTATAGGTACCTGGAATGCAAAAGTATGATGTCACGAAACACCTGGAGTAACAGGCAAATTTGGGCTTGAAGTACAGAATGAAGTGGGGCAAAGGCTAATAGAGTTTTGCAAGAGAACTCACTGGTCATAGCAAACACCTTCATCCAACAACACAAGAGAAGATTCTACACATGGGTATCACCTGATGGTCAATACCGAAATTAGATTGATTATATTGTTTGCAGCAAAGATGGAGAAGCTCTATACAGTCAGTTAAAACAAGATGGGAGCTGACTGTGGCTCAGATCATGAACTCATTATTGCCAAATTTAGACTTAAATTGAAGAAAGTAGGGAAAACCACTAGACCACTCAGGCATGACCTAAATCAAATCCCTTACGATTATACAGTGGAAGTGACAAATAGATTCAAGGTATTAGATCTGATAGACAGAGTGCCTGAAGAACTATGGACGGAGGTTTCATGACATTGTACAGGAAGCAGTGATCAAGACCATCCTCAAGAAAAAGAAATGCCAAAAGGCAAAACGGTTCTCTGAGGAGCCCTTACAAATAGCTGAGAAAAGAAAAGACATGAATGGCAACGAAGAAAAGGAAAGATATACCCATTTGAATGCAGAGTTCCAAATAATAGCAAGGAGAGATAAGAAAGCCTTCCTCAGTGATCAATGCAAAGAAATAGAGGAAAACAATAGAATGGGAAAGACTAGAGATCCGTTCAAGAAAATTAGAGATACAAAAGGAACATTTCATGTAAAGATTGGCACAATAAAGGACAGAAATGTTATGGACCTAACAGAAGCAGCAGATATTAAGAAGAGGTGGCAAGAATACACAGAAGAACTATACAAAATAGATCTTCATGACCCAGATAATCACGATGCTGTGATCACTCACCTAGAGCCAGACACCCTGGAATGCAAAGTCAGTGGGCCATAGGAAGCATCACTATGGCCAAAGCTAGTGGAAGTGATGGAATTCCAGTTGAGCTGTATCAAATCCTAAAAGATGATACTGTTAAAGTGCTGCATTCACTATGCCAGCAAATCTGGAAAAGTCAGCAGTGGCCAGAGGACTGGAACAGGTCAGTTTTCATTCCAATCCCAAAGAAAGGCAATGCAAAAGAATGCTCAAACTATGCACAGTTGCACTCATCTCACACACCAGCAAGGTAATGCTCAAAATTCTGCAAGCTAGGCTTCAACAGTACGTGAACTGTGAACTTTCAGATGTTCAAGCTGGATTTAGAAAAGGCAGAGGAACCAGAGTTCAAATATCCAACATCCGTTGGGTCATTGAAAAAGCAAGAGAGTTCCAGAAAAACATCTACTTCTGCTTTATTGACTACGCCAAAGCCTTTGACTGTGTGGATCACAAGAAACTGTGGAAAATTCTTCAAGAGATGGGAATACCACACCATGTTACCTGCCTCCTGAGAAATCTGTATGCAGGTCAAGAAGCAACAGCTAGAACTGATTATGGAACAACCGACTGGTTCCAAGTCAGGAAAGGAGCATGTAGCACATAAGGCTGTATATTGTCACCCTGCTTATTTAACTTACATGCAGAATACATCATGAGAAATGCTGGGTTGGACAAAGCACAAGCTGGAATCAAGATTTCAGGAGAAATATCAATAACCTAAGATATGCAGATAAAATCACACTTATGGAAGAAAGTGAAGAACTAAAGAGCCTCTGATAAAAGTGAAAGAGGAGAGTGAAAAAGTGAGCTTAAAGCTCAACATTCAGAAATCTATGATCAAGGTTTCTGGTACCATCACTTCATGGCAAATAGATGGGGAAACAATGGAAACAGTGACAGACATATTTTTGGGGGGCTCCAAAATCATTGCAAATGGTGACTGAAGCCATGAAATTAAAAGATGCTTGCTCCTTGGAAGAAAAGCTATGACCAACCTAGGCAGCATATTAAAAAGCAGAGACATTACTTTGCCAACAGAAGTCCATCTAGTCAAAGTTATGGCTTCTCCAGTAGTCATGTATGGATGTGAGAGTTGGACTATAAAGAAAGCTGAGTGCTGAAGAATTGATGCTTTTGAACTGTGGTGTTGGAGAAGAGTCTTGAGAGTCCCTTAGACTACAAGGAGATCCAACCAGTCCATCCTAAAGGAGATCAATCCTGAGTATTCACTGGAAGGACTGATGCTGAAGCAGAAGCTCCAATACTTTGGCCACCTGATGCGAAGAACTGACTCATTTGAAAAGACCCTGATGCTGGGAAAGATAGAAGGCATGAGGAGAAGGGGCTGACAGAAGATGACATGGCTGGATGGCATCACCAACTCAATGGACATGAGTTTGAGTAGGCTTCGGGAGTTGATGATGGACAGGGAGGCCTGATGTGCTGCAGTCCATGGGGTCACAAAGTCGGACATGACTGAGCGACTGAACTGAACTGATTTGGGTAGTGTGAACATTTTAACAGTATTCTTTCAATACATGAACACAAGATACCTTTCTATTTTCATGTGTCTTCTTCAGTTTCTTTCCTTAGCATTGTGTAGTTTGCAATATATAGACCTTTTACCTCCTCAATTAAGCTTATTCCTAAATGTCTTATTCTTTTTGATGGTATTGCAAATGAGATTATAGATTATGATACGACTTTTTTTCTGATATGGCAAGTGGGAAAAAAAGCAATAAAATGAAATATCTGGGTAAGTGCTACCACAGGCTTGACCTATTGAACAGACACAGAATCCTTGATCCAACAACAGGAGAAATCACATCCTTTTTTTTAGAACCCATGGAATATATTCTAAACTGGTGATTTTATGATATGAAAAGAAAAGTTCAGCAAATTTCAAAGATTAGGCATTGTTTTTTATGTGCATTTTGATCTAAATATAATTTACAAGTTAATAACAAATTTGCAGTGTTGGGGGCTTTTATGTCATTTTAGCATAATAGTAAATAATTTTAATATTATAATGAATATTTTAAATAACTCAAGGTAAGTATCAAAGAAAATACTATATAGATAAACTACATAAGGCATGAAAAGTGCAGTATTGAGGGAAACTGAAAGATGTCAAAACTCCTAAGAGAACACAGGCTCAAAAATAATGAGATAAGTTCCAAAATTAAGACAGTAGAAAGTGGTATTATGCTCAGGGAATTAAGTCAGAGAAAGACATATAATGTTATGATATCACTTATATGGGGAATATAAAAAATACAACAAACTAATGAATATAACAAAACAGAAGCAGACTCAGACACTGAAAAGAAACTAGTGGTTATCAGTGGGACGATATAGGGGTTGGAGGGTGAGAGGTACAAACTATTACATGTAAGAGGTTACAAGCATGTACAATATGTGGAATATAGCCAACATTTTTTAATAACTGTAAGTGGAGTGTATCCTTTAAAAATTATACAAAAAATTAAATATAAATAAAGAGAAGGTAGAAGATGAACAATATCTTCAAAAACAAAAGCAAGTAATTATATATAATAGGAGAATAATTAAATGAAATAACTTTTTAAAACCTGAAGTTCTTTAGAAAGAATAAAAACTTCTACAATTGATTGACTAAGGGAGGACACACACACAAATATAATTAGAAAGAAGACATATTTACTGATTGTGTAGAAACCGAAGTGATAGTAAGAGAATTCTTCCCACTGCAATATGTCAACAACTACAAATGTGGACAAACTGGAAAAATTAACACAAATTATTACTTCTATAATAATTAAAAGAGTATTTCAGGAAAAACTTTATGAAACATTCAAGTTCACATCAATCTTAATAGATAACCAACAAGGATCTGTTGTACAGCACAGGGAACTCAGCTCAATATTAGGTAAAAATCTAAATGAGAAAACAATTTAGGAAAGAGTGGTTATCTGTATGGGTATAACTGAATCACTTTGCTGTCCACCTGTAACTAACACATCACTGTTAATCAATTATACTCCAATATAAGATTAACAAATAAAGGAATAAAGCAAAACAAATTCATGTGAATCTTAAGCAAAATCCTCTGAGAATAAAAGGATACTACTACTTACCTAATTTTACAAAACCAGGATAATCCTCATGCCCAAACTAAAGGTACTACAAGGAGTTTTTAGGCCTTTTTCACTGTTGCAAAATGCTAAAAAATACATTAACAAATCAATTCCAACAGTGCATAAAAATATATACATACTGTGTGTTCCACTTGGCTTTATCGCAGATATAACTGAGTTGGCCAAAAAGTTTGTTTAGTCTTAAGTAAAAATAAGACGTTTTCATTTCACCAAGAACTTTACTGAAAAACATAGTCACTAATGGAACGAAATTTTTGGCCAGCCCAATATAATGGCGATTAAATTTTGGACAACCAATTTATTGAGGGATTGAAAATGAAAAAAATCACTGTGTAAATAGAAGCAGGAAAATAATAAAAACTCGGTAAATTAAGAATAGAAAATTTCTATAACTGGCTAAAGAATATTTTTTAACAAACTAGGTAGCAGGTACTTTAAGTGGCCAATTGAACAAACATTCCTTTTAAAACTAGAAACAAGAAAAGGGAGCTCACTGTTATCACTTCAGTATTGTGGCACAGGTTGTAATCAGTAAAATACAGCTGTTAAGAGATATTAGTGACAAAAGTCTTAGGAAGAAATACAACTGCTGCTGTTTCAGTTCAGTTCAGTCCCTTAGTCGTGTCCGACTCTTTGTGACCCCATGGACTGCAGCATGCCAGGCCTCCCTGTCCATCACCAATTCCCAAAGCCTACTCAAACTCATGTGCATTGAGTTGGTGATGCCATCCAACCACGTCATCCTCTGTCGTCCCCTTCTCCTCATGCCTTCAATTTTTCCCAGCATTAGGGTCTTTTCAAATGAGTCAGTTCTTCACATCAGGTGGCCAAAGTATTAGAGCTTCTGCTTCAGCATCAGTCCTTCCAGTGAATACTCAGGATTGATCTCCTTTAGGATGGACTGGTTGGATCTCCTTGTAGTCTAAGGGACTCTCAAGACTCTTCTCCAATACCACAGTTCAAAAGCATCAATTCTTCAGCACTCAGCTTTCTTTATAGTCCAACTCTCACATCCATACATGACTACTGGAAAAACCGTAACTTTGACTAGATGGACTTCTGTTGGCAATGTCTCTGCTTTTTAATATGCTGCCTAGGTTGGTCATAGCTTTTCTTCCAAGGAGCAAGTATCTTTTAATTTCATGGCCTCAGTCACCATCTGCAATGGTTTTGGAGCCCCCCCCCCCCCAAATAAGTCTGTCACTGTTTCCATTGTTTCCCCATCTATTTGCTATGAAGTGACGGTAGCAGATTCCTTGATCTCAGATTTCTGAATATTGAGTTTTAAGCCAACTTTTTCACTCTCCTCTTTCACTTTCATCAGAGGCTTTTTAGTTCTTCACTTTCTTTCATAAGTGTGGTTTTATCTGCATATCTTAGGTTATTGATATTTCTCCTGGCAATCTTGATTCCAGCTTGTGCTTCTTCCAGCCCAGCATTTCTCATGATGTACTCTGCATATAAGTTAAATAAGCAGGGTGACAAAATACAACCTTGATGTACTGCTCCTTTCCCAATTTGGAACCAGTCTGTTGTTCCATGTCCAGTTTTAACTGTTGCTGCTGTTTAAAGGTGATATTATTAATCACAGAATAATTCAAAAAAATACTCAGATGACTTAGAATAATAGGTGAGTTTAGCAGTTTTAGATAAGATTAGTTTACAGAAATCAATCACATAGATAAAAAACAAGGAACTAAAAATATATTTTATAAAAATACATATTCAAAATATGTGCTATTACTTACATTAGTATCATACAAATATCACATATATAAAGACTAAAAATATGTAAAACTTTTATAGGAAATAATTATAAAAATACTGTTTAGTGACATTAAATTAGACTTATATAAATGGAGAAATATGCTGTATTCATGGGTTGGAAGACAATAATACATAAAAACAGTTGTTCTTTAGTTTGATCTCTAGAGTCCAGGGAATTCCCCACCACATCTCAAAAGCAATTTTAAGTAAATTATTTCAAGAATTTAATAACTTGATTATAGTATTTATAGATAGACATTTCTGAATAAGTAAAAGCTTGCTGTAACATCTTATTAGTCATTATAAACCTATATTAATTAAATGTATTACTGGCATGGAAATAGACATGTTCACCAGTGGAGTAAAACAGTGCAGAAACTGAACACACTTATATGTCAGAGGTCTTATACTAGATCAGATTATAATAGAGTGACTACTCAAAAGATGGACCAAAAAATTTATCCACGTATGATAAAAAGTAAAATTGCATTCTTACCATACCTTGTTTAAAAAAAAAAAAAAAAAAAAACTCCCCATAAATCTAGGACTTAAATGTCCAAAGTAAAATTTAAAGCCCTTAGTAAAATATAGTGGTAATGATTCATTAAACCTTGGAAAATAAAAGGATTTCTTTGTAAACAGTACAGTCATCCACAACAACAAAAGATTTTTCAGTTAGGGTAAGCTAAACTTTAAACAGTACACTATATGTCCAGTGTAGCAAAAGAGCTATGCTCATTACTCAGGGACCCAGGCTGACCAAAGTTTCATCTTAATTATAAGGGCAGGGAAAAGAAAACAAGTTTAATTTTATGCTGCCTCTTAAATATTCTTCCTGAAGTGACAAATGTCACTTCTGCACCCAGTTGACTAAAATCACATGACAATGAGTAAATTCACCAAGATCGTGATATTAATCCTTTCACTTGAAGGGCATAAAATATTTATGAAAATAATATAGTTTTCTATAAAATGCTAATTATATATTAACTAGATACTTGACTATATTAAAAGTAAAGTACATTGTTAAAGCTATGCAAAAGTAAAACAATTACAAGGGATAGCTATAATGCATAACATAAGCCTAAATCTTCAAAGAGCATGGTACCAGTACCTGAATACATAATGAAAAAGATAGTCCAGAAATGTATGAGCAACACACCCTCAAGTAGTAAAGAGAACAATTAATACCAGATCTTGATTTCTAAATACCATCCTTCATGAAAAGGAACCAGATCTTTTTTGGAGAAATGGGTGATAATAGGTCTTGACACAGAAGTGTAAGGGTAAGCCTCAGATTCCTTTTTAGTAAAAAAGCAAAGAAATGCTCAAAGTCTAATGGACTCATGTCTAAAGAGAGAGAGTGACTTGGATGAGCTTCTAGTAATCAAATTTGGAATAATTTGAAATTTGAAAGATATACTGAACTAATAACAGCATCAAACTACACAGAGAAAAACTGATAGAACTGTAAGGAGAAAGGGGCAAATCCACGATCACAAGTGAAGACTTCAATACCCCTCTCTTAGAAACAGATCCAGCAGGCAAAAACCAGTAAGTAAAACGTTGCACTCAACAACACTATCAATCAACTGGATAGGACTGACATCTATAGACTATTTAATCCAACAAAAAACAGAATTCACATTTTTCTCAAGATAGCTAGGAACATTCAATAAGACAGACAACACTGTTGGCTATAAAACAACCTAAGCAAATTTAAAAGAACTGAAAATATACAGTGTCTGCTCTTGGACCACAATAGATTAAAGTAGAAATTAATAACAAAGTGATAGCTGGAAAATCCCCAAATACATGAAATTAAGCAACATATGTATAAATAACATGCATCAAAGAGTAAATCTCAAATTTTGAAATATTTCAACAGAATGAAAGTAAAAGTTATGGGATTCAGTGAAAGCAGTGCTTAGAAATTTATAGCACTGTATGCATTCATTAGAAAAGATCTAAAAATCAATAATTGTTTCCACCTTAGGAAACTAGAAAAGAGTTGAATTTAAAAGATTAAATTCAAACTAAGCAGAAGAATAAGAATTAGAGCAGAAATCAATGTAATTGAAAACAGGAAATCAATGCAGAAAATCAACACAATCAAAAAAATCTGTTGTTTTTTTTTTAAAAGATCAATAAAAGTAAGATGTTAGCCAGGCTAAGAAAAAAACAGAGGTACAAATGACTAATATCAGAATGAAGGAGGGAACATCACAAAAGATCCCATGGACATTAAAATTATAATAAAGGAATATTAATAACAGCTCTACTATGGGTATAAATTTGACAACCTAGATGAAGTGGACCAATTTCTTGAAAGATACAGTCTGCCAAAATGCATGCAAGAAGAACTAAATCTGAATAGCCCTATATCTATTAAAGATATTGAATAAATAATAACTTTTCAAAACGAAATGAACCAGGCTCAGATGGGTGCACTGGTGAATCCTACGAAACATTCAAGGAACATATTCCAGTTGTCTACAATTTCTTTCAGAGGATTAACCAAAGGAAATACCTATTCCATGAGGCCAGCATTACCCAAATAACAAAACAAGACAAAGACCTTAAAAGAATACTGCAGATCAATCTCTCATGAACACAGGTGCAACAAACCTCAATGAAATCAAATACAAAAGTGTATGAAAAGGTACAACCTCTTCATTGTATGAAAGTGTACAACCAAGTGGGATTTATTCTAGGTATGCAAGGCTTGTTCAACATTTGAAAATCAATTAATGCAATCCATCATACTAACAGACTAAAAATAAAAATCACATGATCAATAGATGCAGAAAAAATATCTGAAACACATCCAACATTCATTCATGACAAAAACTCTCAACCTGATAAAGAATATCTACAAAACACTTACAGCTAACATCATACTTAATAGTGGGAAATCAGACACTTTCCTACTAAGATGAGGTACAAGGCATGGATGGACCCTCTTGCCAATTCTTTTCATCATCATACTGGAAGCACTTTCTCAAGAAATAAGGCATGAATATAAAATAAAAGGTATATAGATTGGTAAGGAAGATATAAAGCCATCTTTGCAAATGACATGCCTACATACAGAAATCTGAAAGAATCAACAAAAATCTCTTAAAACTAATAAGCAATTATACCACAGTTGCAGAATACAGGGTTAATATATAAAAGTTAGTTGCTTTCCTATACCATCAATTGGATTCCTATACCAACACTAAACAAGAAGAATTTGAAATTAAAAACAATACCATTTACATTAGCACCCCCCAAAATGAATACTTAGGTAAAACCTATATACAGGATCTATATGAGAAAACAGTGAAACTCTGATGAATAAAAAAAGAGCTAAATAAGTGGAAATATACTGCATGTTCATGGACAGAAACAGTATGGTCAATGTTAGTTCTTCCCAACTTGAGCTAGAGAATCAGTGCAATTCCAATAAAAACTGCATTAAGATGACTTAAGGATATCAACAAACTGATTCCGAAGTTTACATGGTGAGGCAAAGGGCTCATTTTTGTTGTAAACTTAAACTGCTATAAAACATAAAGTTGTAAAAAAGAATAATGAGAATAACTGATCATATCACATTAGATTTTAAAGAAAACAAATGAGCTCATAATAAAGTATGTTTTTAAATGTGGTTGGGGATGAAGCTTTTTTTTTTCTTTTACACAAGTTCCTAGCTAATAAGTTTTGAAGAAGTAGTATAATTAAGAAATCACCAGTTTGCAACATCTGATGTAATAACTATAAGAACTGATTGATGTCAAAAGAACTGGGGTTATTTAGTACTGAAGCACAACTCACAGATTATTTATTAAATACAAAGAGAAAACTATTATTGTTACAGTGGAGCCATCTGGTCAAAAATTCATTGACTAGGCAGAATGGAGGATGTTATAAAATATTAATACATTAGATCCTTTTAAAATGTAATACCTAAGTATTTTATTTTTTTCGTTGCAATGGTGAATGCAATTGTTTCCTTAATTTCTCTATTTTCTCATTATTAGTGTATAGGAATGAAAGGGATTTCTGTGTGTTGACTTTATATCCTGCAACTTTTCTATATTCATTGATTAGCTCTAGTAATTTTCTGGTGGAGTCTTTAGGGTTTTCTATGTAGAGGATCATGTCATCTGCAAACAGTGAGAGTTTTACTTCTTTTCCAATTTGGATTCCTTTTATTTCTTTTTCTGCCCTGATTGCTGTGGCCAAAACTTCCAAAACTATGTTGAATAGTAATGGCGAAAGTGGGCACCCTTGTCTTGTTCCTGACTTTAGGGGAAATGCTTTCAATTTTTCACCATTGAGGATAATGTTTGCTGTGGGTTTGTCATATATAGCTTTTATTATGTTGAGGTATGTTTCTTCTATTCCTGCTTTCTGGAGAGTTTTTATCATAAATGGATATTGAATTTTGTCAAAGGCTTTCTCTGCATCTATTGAGATAATCATATGGCTTTTATTTTTCAATTTGTTAATGTGGTATATTACATTGATTGATTTGCGGATATTGAAGAATCCTTGCATTTCTGGGATGCAAGGTCATGGTGTATGATCTTTTTAATGTCTTGTTGGATTCTGATTGCTAGAATATTGTTAAGGATTTTTGCATCTATGTTCATCAGTGATATTGGCCTGTAGTTTTCTTTTTTGGTGGCATCTTTGTCAGATTTTGGTATTAGGGTGATGGTGGCCTCATAGAATGAGTTTGGAAGTTTACCTTTCTCTGCAATTTTCTGGAAGAGTTTGAGTAGGATAGGTGTTGGCTCTTCTCTAAATTTTTGGTAGAATTCAGCTGTGAAGCTGTCTGGACCTGGGCTTTTGTTTGCTGGAAGATTTCTGATTACAGTTTCAATTTCTGTGCTTGTGATGGGTCTGTTAAGATTTTCTATTTCTTCCTGGTTCAGTTTTGGAAAGTTGTACTTTTCTAAGAATTTGTCCATTTCTTCCACGTTGTCCATTTTATTGCCATATAATTTTACTGATAGTAGTCTCTTATGATCCTTTGTATTTCTGTGTTGTCTGTTGTGATCTCTCCATTTTCATTTCTAATTTTATTGATTTGATTTTTCTCCCTTTGTTTCTTGATGAGTCTGGCTAATGGTTTGCCAATTTTATTTATCCTTTCAAAGAACCAGCTTTTGGCTTTGTTGATTTTTGCTACGGTCTCTTTTGTTTCTTCTGCATTTATTTCTGCCCTAATTTTTACGATTTCTTTCCTTCTGCTAACCCTGGGGTTCTTCATTTCTTCCTTTTCTAGTTGCTTTAGATGTAGAGGGATGGTACAGGGAGGGAGGAGGGAGGGGGGTTCAGGATGGGGAACATGTGTATACCTGTGGTGGATTCATGTTGATGTATGGCAAAACCAATACAATATTGCAAAGTAATTAACCTCCAATTAAAATAAATAAATGTATATTAAAAATATATATATAAAGTTAAAAAAATAAAATGCAATACCATGAGAAACAAATGTGAAAAAATAAGCACCTAGAAAATCAAAAAGACAGAACTTTCTGAGATTAAAAATGACACAAAAACAAAAGTAAATTAGTAAACTTTGGATATTTAAAAAGGTCTTGAGGACAACTGGGATATCATAATATTGCCCCTATATTATATAATATCACAGAAATATTTTTATTATTTTAAAGTAGTAATAATAGTATTATAATTGTATTGGACAGTGTCCCTATTCTTAAGGGATGCATGGTGAAGCAGTTAAGGATAAAGTATGATGTCAATGACTTTCTTTCAAGTGATTTGGCAAAATAATACACACATAAACACAAATGTTAACAGAAAATGTGGCAACAGTGTTAGAAACTGATGAATGCAACTGAATGATGGTGAACAACTGGCATCCACTGCACTACTCTTAACATTAGTTTTGAAAATACCACCAAGAGACACTGTAAAGAAAGTGAATAGTCAAGTCACAAACTGGGAATGTATTTGTCCTCACATAAATGATGAACAATAAATATTAGGAATGACAAACAATAATATTAGGAATATGTAAAAATTGTCTACAAATTGCTCAGGAAACCAGAAACAGAAAAATGAGGGAAAATAAAGAAACATTTGACTGATGATCAACAACTTTGCACTAACAAATTTGAAAATATGTTTTCTAATAAGTGAAATACAAATCAAGATCAAAGTTATATATAGTATTTTTCCATTTAGATTGGTGTAAATTCAAATAAAATTTCTAGCAATACCACATGTTGGACAGAATATAGATGCACAATATTCTTAATAGACCCTTACTAGAGTCTAGATTGGTACAACTACTTTGAAAAACATATGACACTGTCTCATAAAATTGTACACACAGTCATAACTCAACAATTCCACTTCCAAGAGAAACTCATATAGTTACTTCCAGAGTCATGTAGGAACATCCACAGTGACACCATTTTAAAGAGCAAAAACCTGGAAATAATCCAGTATGCATCAAGATGAAATTAGATGAATGAACTCTTTATGTTCACACAAGGGAATATTGCACAGGCATTAAAATGAATTATATCAAGATATGACAGTATATGTAAAATTCAAAATTTTTAAGTTAAATCTCAAACTATAACATAAATATGTATAACATACATATAAATATCTATAAAAATCTTTCTATATATCCTTGCATACACTTTTTTAGGAATACATATAATTTAAAACTATGCAATTTAACCTAAGGAAATGATGAACACAGATTCAGATGGCAATTCCATTATGTGAGAGGCAGGCAGGAGAATGGTTTGTATAAGATCACATATGAATATTTAAATTATCACCAAGGTTCTGTTTTTCACGTTGAACAATGATTTCCCAGGTTGTTATTATATTATAAAACACAGATAAATTAAAAAATAGACAAGTACAAACATATACATATCTAACTGAGTGAATAATAAAAGAAAGTCATACCTAGGACAACAATAACTGTTAGAAATCAAGGATGAAGATTAATCCTTAGTCTGGTGCCTCTGTGGTTAGGTGGTATGAGGAGCATTTGCTGTGTGAAGCTCATACGCATTGCTATTAGCAACAGGCAGGAGGAATATGAAGGAGGTCCAATTGCTAACTGTAAAGAACACTGAGGGCAAATTAAGTAGTTTGTTGTCTTAACTCTGTACCTCAAATTCTTTATTGATACTTTTCCCTTTATTAATTCCATAAGGTTCATTGAGTATCACTTTGCCTCGAATTTCTGCAAAAATCTATTGGCTGTGTGGGTTGATTTATTCCTGAGAGTATCAACACTCTAATGAACCTGGATGTTTTGAGCTATTTGTAAGGGCAATTGAGCATGGTTTGAAAACCCTGGAGGAGGCAAGAGCAAATTAAGTTTAAGAAGCTATTATTACCTTTTTACTCCAAGTACAACTAGACTAAGAAGGAGTCAGATACTTCATCTTCCCTCCCATTTTCCTGGGTGATGAGGAAAACTTAAAGTCTGTCTGAAAACAAGGCTTTTTCTTTTAAGGAGTTCAGGTAATTCTCTGGGAGGTAACGTGAAAGGTAGATGTATTTCTATAGACTATTCAGCATTCCAAAAACTATTTGTGAAATAAAACTGTGCAATAATTATCAGTGTAGTTAGTGATTAGAAAGGTGATTTTATTCTGGAAAATTTTCACATCTTGAAACACAGAGAGATAAAAGATACCTGCATTTATTCATAACATTCCTCCAACCTACTTGTTGGATTATTATCCACCTTTTTGAGTGTAACACTCACAAGTGCAGTCAACTGGGCGCTGGCTATATGACTGTGTTGAATGTACCTGTGTATAGTCACATGTCTGAAATCAGCTGACTCTTCACTGGGACGATTACTCTCATCCACATTTCTCATCCTGCATCAGGCTGGCCGGGGCAGGTTCCCCGAGTCACAACATAGGCCTAAGAGGAAAGTTAAAATACGGAAGACTCAGTGGTGACACACCAACAGCTGGCAAGTCACATGGCCAAATGCAGGATTAATGGAGAACAGCATTCCACTGTATAGATACAAAATGAGGAAATAATTGAGCAATCTACTGCTGGCACTTATATCTGTAACTGTACCCTAATCATTGGTCTTGGAATAAGGCCAGTTTTTTGCCACCTCACATCTCTTTCCACTTCATCATAGTAGTTTCGCTTGGGACTTCTCTTAATCCCTATCAAGGCTGTTTACCTCCAAGGCCTAAGGAAAAGAATTTGAACAGAGTGTTACCTAGCTAGGCTAGTAAATACCGGTGTCTATTTCTAATTGGACAAGTATCACTTACTTTTTGTATTATGAGTCATTGTTTCCAGATAAATATTTCTTCAGAAATATGTCTTAAGGTTAATAACATGTTTTAAATATATGAGTTTTTCTTAGTATTTAACCTGCTCATAGTAGGTGCTCAATAAATAATCAGCAGTTGTTTAATGGATATTTCACTTCTGAGGTGAACAAAGAATCTTTTATTTCAAGGATAAAAAGTCCTGGCTAAAGATAGAATATTCAAATAGGGATTTTCTAGAAGCAGTACAGAAATATACTGGTCAAGAAAAAAAGACTAAAACACTCAAATATTAATTTCTTTCTTTTCTTGATGGAACACTTTTTAAAATTGACCTCGTAGAAGCATATTATGAAGCATAGAAAAAACAACTGCTGTTGTTTTAAACCCGTGGTATGCTATGCTGGCTTCAAACCAGAATCAACAGGGGAGAATTTTAAACACTACCAATTCTGGGGCTCACCCTAAATTAAATCAGTATCTCTCGAGGTGGAGCCTAAGGATGGATATATTTAGAAGCCCCCTAGGTGATTCTAATGTGAAGCCAAGGTTGAGGACAGATGCTTTAAACTCTTCTAAAAATACCAACAAGAAAGTTTGGAAATTGAACAATACACCTGGAAGCAACATGGCTGTTAACTTAGCTATTGCTAAACAATCCTGACAGATGAAACAGAATCCTAATTAATTTGTCTTCCTCAGTCCATTATGGGCCTTCACCTGGCAGCATTTTCAAAACACAGATTTTGGAAATGCTTAATTTCAGTTATTACAAAGTCGTTCATAGATGCTGGGCAAGCAACTTACAATCTGACTTATATTGTGATATAAAATTGATTTGATATCACTGGGATGTAGATCTCCTGATGAGAGCTGACAAAGACCAGCTGAGGCTTTAGCTAAATGATGTGTGAGAGCACTGAGGAGCAGACAATTGGAAACTAATGAGATGATAAAAGCTTTCAGGTATGTGAGTTGATCAGCTACCTGCTGAGACCGTCTCACTGTAGAGAACTCCCATACTCAGGGCCCTCTTTTCCATCTTAGGTACAATCAAGGTTAGTGATATTCTGTGAAGTATTGTCCCTGCTCATTTTTGGAGGTGAAGTTGGAGAAGAGTGGGAGCCAGTAGGTATATCTTCCATCCCACATTTATATATATTCCAGTATAAGAAGCATTCTTATTAGTGTTTACATATAGTGTCACAGGGATGACATATGAAGGGATTGTCGGCCATAAACTGAAACCTTGTGGCACTAGAGGTTGTACTTACTGCTCCCTAAACTACTGACCTTGACAGAGATTCCCTGACCCCATCTCTGACCAATCCTGGACATATTCTACCTTTTACCAAGAGCAGTGACTGTGGTAGGGAAAACGAGGTATGAGGCTATGTTTTAAAGTCAAGGTAAAATCAGGTTTTAAATTCTAAAAAAAAATCAATTGGATTTCAACTTCAAGGAATTCAGAATTATTCATGATGAGATGGCATTAGACTACAACAGAATATACTAGCAAAATATAAATGTGTACATAAGACAAGGGTTACTGAACTATTAAAAAGTGGAAACAAATTAAAAATTCTCAAGACTGGACTAGACAAGCAATTTTCTATACTAGCTTCAAGAAATTCTCCAGAAAACAAGTGTCCCACTGTCATATCAGTATAGAAAATGCTGCAAACCACACCTCCTTCTTGGAGTGTCATTGTATAGATGACCAGAATAAAGGCCCATAGAAATAATACAGTAAATAAGAAGGGGCTTGCTTTTTGCAGAGTTTCAAGATACTCTTAGAGTGAGAATGCTTGCTGTCATATGATTACATCTTGCAGAACACTGAGCTGGTATTGTTTATGTAATTAATCACAGACAGGTATATTAATTAAAGGAAATGTAAAGCCACACATATGTAAATGTAAAGCCAACTGATAATAAGTCAAATTGGATAATTTACCTTTTCTTGAAATTCATGAACAAATTTTAGAGATTTGTTTGTGGAGATTATTTCATTATTTTACTTTTCACCATCCACAAGAATACAGCTATTGAAAAACACTGCTAGATTTAAATCTACATACAGTTCTCAGGCAATCTAGGGCAGAAATTCAAGAGTACAATATAGAGTCACTTACCTTTGAATGTAATCCAAGTTTTTATGTCTCTTGGCAAATATGGCACTTAGAATCTGACAATACACTTTGTACAGTCAAGCCAGAACAGGCCATCTATAATACAACTACAGTTGTCTGTTATCCACAGAGGATTGGTTTCATGACCCACTGTGGACACCAAATCCACATATGTTTAAGTACCATAGTCAACCCTTCATGTGAAGGTTCCACATCCACAGATTCATACAAATGCAGATTGTGTATTAAGTTTGTGATCTATGGCTAGTTGAATCTATGGATATTCAACCCATGGATATAGAGAGCTGACTAAAAATAATAACAAAAAATCTACACATAGGTGGACCCATGCAGTTCAAAATTATGTTGTTCAAGTGTCAATTGTATTTCTGTCAAAGTTTTCTTTCCCTCTCTATCCATACTTCCTTTCTTTCATTATTTTATGTTGCTTCTTTCTAAAAATAACCTATTTTACAACATCCTAATTCAAATCTGTAGTAACACGTTCATTTAGATTCTGTTTTACTTGAAACCCATTATTTCAAAATATAATTGATGATACTGTAGTCGATTATTATAGTGTTTCTGCAACACTTACCTTACTCCAAGTGTTACCACTAGAAAAATTTAATATTGATGTAGTTTCATTAATACCATTTGAATATGAATGTGTAGTAATTCTTTTATCTTACAGATAAAGAATGAGGTTCCAGCTCAAGATGATGATGTAGGAAGATCCTGAACTCACCTCTACCCATGGGCAAACTGGTTCTACAACTACCTATGAAACAATTTCCTCCTTAAAAAACCCAGAGCCAGGCTGAATGATGACTACACACCAGGTAGATGAGAACAACAACATCTCAAAGTAGGTAGGAGATGATGGAACCCAATTTCACCATAAACCCCACCCCAGCATGGTGACGCACAAACAAAAGGGAACTTGAAACCCAGAGCTTCTCCACTTCTGGGTATTTATCCAAAGAAAACAAAAACACTAACTCCAATAGATATCTGAAGCCCTATGTTCATTGTATCATTTATAATAGTCAAGCTGTGGAAACAATCTGACTGACAATTGATGGATGAATGTATAAAGAAAATACATTTTATATCACACAATGGACTATTATTCAGCCATAAAAAATGAATGAAACTTGCCATCTGTGACAACATGGATGCACAGTGAAGGGATTATGCTTAAATGAAATAAGTCAGACAGAAATAGACAAATATCATATGATACTTTATGTGTGGAATTTAAGGGGAAAAACCCACCAAACTCACAGATACAGGTTGGTGGCTGCCAACATCAGGGAGTGGTGGGTAGGAAAAAAAAAAAAAAAGAATCCTGTATGTCTTTATTTCACTTCTAGCACTCCATCCTAAGGAGAAAATAATGAGAAATGTGCTTATACTAGAGTATCTATGTATCTACAGATCATCTCAGTAGGGAAGTTTTGATAATCAACCACTATTTGGATGTTATTTAGAGGAAGGAGTATTATAAAAGACCATGGAATGATTTTTTTAATGTTAGACAAAGTGGCATCAGTCAATAGGCACAGCATAAATGAATCTTCCTAAATGTATAAGTTAGGCAAAGGTTAAAATATATATCATCATAGTAGTATATGCATTATTGATAACAGTGTTTTATGATTTAAATATTTCTAGTAAACAGTATTCCTTTGGTAAAAAGTGTAACATCAGGAACTAATACATTTGTACAAACCATAAGCCTGACACTGTTTCAGATGCTCTGCATTAGTTTAATAAACAAAATGCTATATGAGCATTTATAGCTTCTATGAGCTATAAAGAGTATCAGCCGCGTGGCATCGCACCACTAGTCTGTACCAGTAGTAGTAGCAAAGATTTTTGGTTTGACCCCCTAGGTGGGACCTGAAAGCAGATAATAAATCCACAGACCATATACTCACCTCAAATTCTGCATCTAAAATGTCACAATGAGCCAGGAAATGTTTCTCTGTATGCAGCTTTTACTGAAAGCTATATTTATATTGGTGCTTAGTCACTGTGGTACTACAACCAACAATTTTATATAGGTACAAAACATTGAAATATACTGAAATGTATTTCAGCTAAAATCTCATGAAATATGGGACAAATTACTTGAGTAGAAGATATGTTACATTTTATGATCAAACCCAGTAATCTTCAGTTCAGTTCAGTTTCAAATTACATTAGGTTTCAGAAAAAGGGAATTTTTTATTTCCATAAATATCTAGAAACTTATAAAACTCTGGGTTATGAAATTGCAGTTTTATGAAACAAATATGATTTAATTAAAAAAGACAAAACAATGGGAAAATTCATTTTAGTTGCTTGTAAATGTGGTAATTGAGAGAAATTTTGGCATGAATGATATAATTCTTTGGTAGCAAAGTACTTAACTCACTGGTATTTGAATCAATGAGACTGTTTTGGGGGAAACAAAAAGTTTCTCTTTGGACTTTAAAACTCTTTAATTAGAAGGCAGATAGCATAATACAATTAATAAAAGGAAAATTTGGTAGGAAAATGTATTTGAATCAAAATGAAAGGAACTGACTGAAATATTTCATATAAGAAAGTAGAATTCACTAGTTTGAAAATGTATACATTCAAGAATATGTTGCTTATACTTTAAAAATTTTTTGATTCTAGAAATGGGAACATTAAAAAAATATCTGTGTGGTAATAAAGTTTTTAAAAATCCAAAACATGCTTTCCTACTAATAAAGAGAGTTATTTTAAAAAGGACTCATGGAAGTTTTCATTCATGGCTTTTTGTCAGTGAGCAACAATGCTTTTGAGAAAGCAGAATGGCACTAGCACCTGAGAAGGACCACCTCCTCCAGCGACCATCCCACCTAAGAGATCAAGCCCTGAGCCTTTGGCGTGGGAGCACTGACTCCAAGATCTTAGACTACCAGAGAACTAACCATAGGGAGTATGAAATAGTGAGAACTCACACAGAGGAAACCACTTGAATACAAGACCCAGCATCACCCAACCACCAGTAGCACCCTGAGCAGGATGCCTCATCTAAACAACAAACAAAACAAAAATACAAACCCAATCATCAGCAGATAGGATTACCACCTCACTCAGCCTTGCCCACCAGAGGAAAAACAAACAAACAAACAAACAAAAACTCAGCACAAATCTCACCCTATACAAAGCTTACATAAACCACTGGACCAACCTTAGGAGGGCAGAAGCCAAAAGGAAGAAAGATTTCAACCTTAAAGCCTGGGAAAGGGGACCTCAAACATAATAAGTTAAAAAAATAATAATAATGAAAAGGCAGTATACAAATGAAGGAACAAACTAGAAACATAGAAATCCAAATAAATGAAGAGGAAATAGGCAAACTACCTGAAAAATAATTCAGAAAAATGATAGTAAAGATGATCAAAAACCTTGAAAACAAAATGGAGAAAATGAAAGAATCATTTAACAAAGACCTAGAAGAATTAAAGAATAAACATACAGAGACAACACATACTGAAATTAAAAACACTTAATATCAGAAGCAGAACAAATGAGTGAGCTGGAAGATAAAATGGTGGAAATAACTTCTGAAGAGCAGAATAAATTAAAAAGAATGAAGAGAACCAAGGACAGTCTCGGAGACCTTTGGGACCGTATCAAATGCACCGATATTCAAATTATAGGGGCCCCAGAAGAAGAGAAAAAGGGTATGAGAAAATTTTGGAAGAGATTATAGTTGAAAATTTCCCCAACATGGAAAAGGAAATAGTCAAGTCCAAGAGGCACAAAGAGTCCCATACAGGATAAACCAAGGAAAAACACGCCAAGACATACTAATCAAACCAACAGAGACTAAACACAACGAAAGAATATTAAAAGCAGCAAGGGAGAAGCAACAAGTAACATACAAGGGAAACCCCATATGCTTAACAGCTGATCTTTCAGCAGAAACTCTGTAGGGAAGAAGGGAATGGCAGGATATATTTAAAGTACTGAAAGGGAAAAATCTAGAACCAAGATTACTGTACCTGGCAAGGATCTCATTCAAAATTGATGGAGAAATCAAAAACTTTTCAGACAAGTAAAAGTTAAGAGAATTCAGTACCACCAAACCAGCTTTACAACAAATTTTAAAGGGGCTTATATAGTCAAGAATACAAGAGAATAAAAAAGATCTACAAAATCAATCCCCCAAAATTAAGAAAATGGAACATATATATCAATAATTACTTTAAATGTAAATGGATTAAATGCTCCAACCAAAAGACACAGACTGGCTGAATGGATACAATACAAGACCCATTTATATGCTGTCTACAAGAAACCCACTTTAGACCTCAAGACACATATAGACTGAAAGTGAAAGGGTGGAAAAATATATTCCATGCAAATGGGAAGCAAAAGAAAGCTGGAGTAGCAATCCTCATATCAGACAAAATAGACCTTAAAATAAAGAAGATTACAACAGATAAGGAAGGACACTATATAATGATCAAGGGATCAATCCAAGAGGAAGACATAACAATTGTAAATATCTATGCACCCAACATAGGAGCACCTCAGTACATAAGACAAACACTAACAGACATAAAAGGAGAAATTGACGGTAACACAATAATAGCAGGAGACTTTAACACCACACTCACACCAATTGACAGATCATCAAAACAGAAAATTAATAAGGAAACACAAGTCTTAAATGGTACATTAGATGAGAAGGATCTCATTGATATCGTCAGGACATTCCATCCAAATGCAGAAGAATACACCTTCTCAAGTGCACATGGAACATTCTCCCAGATAAACCACATCTTGGGTCACAAATCAAGCCTCAGTAAATTTAAGAAACCTGAAATCATATCAAGCACCTTCTCTGACTACAATTCTATGAGTGAAGTGAAGTCACTCAGTCGTGTCCAACTCTTTGTGACCCCATGGACTGTAGCCTACCAAGGCTCCTCTGTCTGTGGGATTCTCCAGGCAAGAATACTGGAGTGGGTTGCCATTTCCTTCTCCAGGGGATCTTCCCAACCCAGGGATTGAACCCGGGTTTCCCACATTGGAGGCAGACGCTTTAACCTCTGAGCCACCAGGGAAGACTAGATATCAATTACAAGAAAAAAAAAGTGTAAGAAACACAAACATATGGAGATTAAACAACATATTTCTAAATAATCAACAGGTTACTAAAGAAATCAAAAGGGAAATTTAAAAAAAATTCTAGAAACAAGTAACAATGAAAATACGACAACTCAAAACCTATGGGATGCAGCAAAAGCAGTCCTAAGAGGGAAGTTTATACCAATACGATCCTACATTTCACTGTTCATATGGAAACACAGAAGACCCCGAATAGCAAAAGCTGTCTTAAGAAAGAAGAATGGAGCTGGAGGAATCAACCTTCCTGACTTCAAATTATACTACAAAGCTACAGTCATCAAGGCAGTATGGTACTGGCACAAAAACAGAAATATAGACCAATGAAACAAGATAGAAAGCCCAGAAATAAACCCATGCAACAAAAATATGGGTACCTTATCTTTGACAAAGGAGGCAAGAATATACAATGGGGCAAAGACAGCCTCTTCAATAAATGGTGCTGGGAAAACTGGACAGCTACATGTACAAGAATGAAATTAGAACACTTCCTAACACCATACACAAATATAAACTCAAAATGGATTAAAGACCTAAATGTAAGACCAGAAACTACAAAACTCTTGGAGGAAAACAGAGGCAGAACACTCGATAACATAGATAAAAGCAAGATCCTCTATGACCCACCCCTTCAGTTCAGTTCAGTCGCTCAGTTGTGTCCGACACTTTGCGACCCCATGAACCGCAGCACGCCAGGACTCCCTGTCCATCACCAACTCCCAGAGTCCACCCAAACCCACGTCCATCGAGTCAATGATGCCATCCAACCATCTCGTCCTCTGTCGTCCCCTTTGCCTCCTGCCCTCAACATTTCCCAGCATCCGAGTCTTTTCCAATGAGTCAACTCTTTGCATCAGGTGGCCAAAGTACTGGAGTTTCAGCTTCAACATTAGTCCTTCCAATGAACACCCAGGACTGATCTCCTTTAGGATGGGCTGGTTGGATCTCCTTGCAGTCCAAGGGACTCTCAAGAGTCTTCTCCAACACCACAGTTCAAAAGCATCAATTTCTCGGTGCTCAGCTTTCTTTATAGTCCAACTCTCACATCCATACATGACCACTGGAAAAACCATAGTCTTGACTAGATGGACCTTTGTTGGCAAAGTAATGTCTCTGCTTTTTAATATGCCATCTAGGTTGGTCATAACTTTCCTTCCAAGGAGTAAACATCTTTTAATTTCATGGCTGCAATCACCATCTGCAGTGATTTTGGAGCCCATAAAAATAAAGTCAGCCACTGTTTCCACTGTTTCCCCATCTATTTCCCATGAAGTGATGGGACCAGATGCCATGATCTTCGTTTTCTGAATGTTGAGCTTTAAGCTGACTTTTTCACTCTCCTCTTTCACTTTCATCAAGAGGCTCTTTAGTTCTTCACTTTCTGCCATAAGGGTGGTGTCATCTGCATATCTGAGGTTATTGATATTTCTCCTGGCAATCTTGATTCCAGCTTGTGCTTCTTCCAGCCCAGCGTTTCTCATGATATACTTTGCATATAAGTTAAATATGCAAGGTGACAATATACAGCCCTGATGTACTCCTTTTCCTATTTGGAACCAGTCTGTTGTTCCATGTCCAGTTCTAACTGTTGCTTCCTGACCTGCATACAGGTTTCTCAAGAGGCAGGTCAGGTGGTCTGGTATTCCCATCTCTTTGACAATTTTCCACAGTTTCTTGTGATCCATACAGTCAAAGGCTTTGGCATAGTCAATAAAGCAGAAATAGATGTTCCCTAGAGTAACAGAAATAAAAACAAAGTAAACAAGTGGGACCTGATTAAACTTAAAAACTTCTGCACAGCAAAGGAAACTATAAGCAAGGTGAAAAGGCAACCCTCAGAATTGGAGAAAATAATAGCAAATGAAACAACTGACAAAGGATTGATTTCCAAAATATACAAGTAGCTCATATAATTCAATGCCAGAGAAACAAACAACCCAATCAAAAAGACCTAAACATTCATTTCTCCAAAGAAGACATACAGATGGCTAACAAACACATGAAAAAATGCTCAAAATCACTCATTATTAGAGAAATGCAAATCAAACATACAATGAGATATCACTTCACACCTGTCACAATGGCCATCATCAAAAAGTCTACAAACAATAAATGCTGGAGAAGGTGTGGAGAAAAGGGAACACTGTTGCACTGTTGGTGGGAATGTAAATTGATATAGCTACTATGGAAGATGGTATGGAGATTCCTTTAAAAAATAGGAATAAAACCACCATATGACCCAGCAATCCCACTCCTAGGCATATACCCTGAGGAAACCAAAATTGAAAAAGACACATGTATCCCACTGTTCTTTTGCAGCACTATTTACAATAGCTAGAACATGGTAGCAACCTAGATGTCCATCAACAGATGAATGGATAAAGAAGTGGTGGTATATATATACAATGGAATATTACTCAGCCATAAAAAGGAACACATTTGAGTCAGTTCTGATGAGGTGGATGAACCTAGAACCTATTTTACAGAGTGAAGAGAGTCATAAAGAGAAAGGTAAATATCGTATTCTAACACACAGATATGGAATCTTGAAGAATGGTACTGAAGAATCTATTTACAGGGCAGCAATGGAGAAACAGACATAGAGAACAGACTTATGGACATGGGGAGAGGAGGGGAGAGGGTGAGATGTATGGAAAGAGTGACATGGAAACTTACGTTACCATTTGGAAAATAGATAGCCAACAGGAATTTTCTGTGTGTCTCAGGAAACTCAATCAGCCTAGGGGTCAGGTTGGGAGGGAGATGGGAGGAATGTTCAGGAGGAACGGGATATATATGTATATCTATGGCTGATTCATGTTGAGGTTTGACAGAAAACAGAATTCTGTAAAGCAATTATCTTTCAATTAAAAAAAAAGAAACATAAAAAAGAATTCACAGAAATACATTTGTCCTAGCATAAAATGAGAACTATTAATGCACAGATGATTTATAAACAAATGCCTATAGAATTTGAAAACTCCTAATTTTATGATTATAATTCTTTATTCTGCAATGATTTGACAAACTCCACTATTGAAGTTAGTGAAACACATAATTTAGGTAAGCAAAGGTTTTTACCTATATATATAGTGAAAGTGAGGTTGCTCAGTTGTGTCCGACTCTTTGTGACCCTGTGGACAGTAGCCTACCAAGCTCCTCCGTCCATAGGATTTTCCAGGCAAGAGTACTGGAGTGGGTTGCCATTTCCTTCTCCAGGGGATCTTCCCAACCCAGGGATTGAACCTGGGTCTCCCACCTTGTAGGCAGATGCTTTACTATCTGAGCCACCAGGGAAGTCATATATATATGTGAATAGGTAAAATATACCTATTCCAATTTCCTATAAATTCAATGCTGAAAGCCTTTCCTCCAGACTATATACCTTCTTAATTTCAATTAAGATTCTTTGATTTATACATAAAAACAAACATTTATACAGTGAACCTACTTTTTAAAAGTTTCCTAAATAGTATAGTTTTAAAAATTATTAAATAGTAAATGCCAGCCCACATTGTTTCAAAAAAAAAAAAATGAAGAAAAGTAGTCAATAAAATATTGATGATCATTTCTCAAATCTACCAAATTAATGAAACAATTTGAGGAACGAATAATGGAAATCCTGTTAATCCAGTTCCAAGAAACTATGGTTCATATTTACAAAATACAAAATGATGGAATTATCTTGAAAAACTTGTCATGAATGGATAAAGATAGAATTTTCCAGAAAATGGCATGGTCCTCAAATTTTTCTAAGGTTCCTAGCCTGTCCGAAAGTGACCCTTCTTACTGCCTGCGAGATTGGGAACTTATAAGTCAGATACCAAGTCTGTTTTCTTAGGAGGTCTTTGTAGTCATTTGGTCAACATATTACGTCAATACTATTTCTTTAAGAGTGAGCTTATTATGCTTGATTTGATGAGAATCACTTGCAAATATGATGCTGTAAGTATGGCTATGACTGCACAACCAATCTGTCCAGTTATATATCTGGGAATAAAGGAGGACAAATTCTTATTGAGTCTGTGAAAATAAGTATATAACACTGTCATGAAAGGTAAGGGCACTCAAGTAAAAACTACTATTTGTTTCTGGACTATGAGACGCCAGTGACAAATAGCATTAAAATGTTCATTTTACTTTTACAGAAGCATACTCTACTAAATTAAGTGTTAGGAATAGCTTAAGAAGAAAATGCATGAGACTTCCTTACATAATATTAAAAATCAAACATTAAAAAAATTCCAGTAATGTTTTAAACAATTATAATAAGATTGTTTTCCTCAGTCCGAAATGATGAATTTTGTTTCATCAGGTCTCAAGTCAGCAATCTGCTTTTGCAAAGTCTGTTTGCTTCTGCACTAAGAAGGGTTCTAGAAATCCTAACTAGAAATCCATACCATAATCTCAAAGTTGTTAACCAATGCCAACTGGGCAGCCTGTAGACATAAACTATTCTTTAATTTCTATTTCTTTAATTTCAGAGTACCTGTTAGAATGCTTTCCAAGAAGTTCTATGACTGTCCTTCTTTGTTGAAGACACAAATGTTAATTCTGGATTATATCAGAAACTTGAGGCAAATATCTAGAAGCAGAAAATCAGTTGATGAGACGGAGGGGCTATGGTTAATTTATCACTTTGCTAATAGTATCATGGCTTATTACTGGGGTACAGGAAATAATTATTTTGTAAAGATTTAATCAATAGTTTCTTGAGGCATAAGAATGCATTATGGCAGCACAGGCATTAGCAAATCACTAAGCCTCCCCATGAAATGTATAATCTCTATAATATTTACACTGATACACACCCTTACGATTATACAGTGGAAGTGAGAAATAGATTTAAGGGACTAGATCTGATAGGTAGAGTGCCTGATGAACTATGGACGAAGGTTCATGACATTGTACAGGAGACAGGGATCAACACCATCCCCAAGAAAAAGAAATGCAAAAAAGCAAAATGGCTGTCTGAGGAGGCTTTAGAAATAGCTATGAAAAGAAGAGAAGCAAAAAGCAAAGTATAAAAGGAAAGACATACCCATTTGAATGCAGAGTTCCCAAGATTAGCAAGGAGAGATAAGAAAGCCTTCCTCAGTGATCAGTGCAAAGAAATAGAGGAAAACAATAGAATGGGAAAGACTAGAGATCTCTTCAAGAAAATTGGATACACCAAGGGAACATTTTATGCAAAGATGGGCTCAATAAAGGACAGAAATGATATGGACCTAACAGAAGCAGAAGATATTAAGAAGAGGTGGCAAAATACACAGAAGAACTGAACAAAAAAGATCTTCATGACCGAGATAACCATGATGGTGTGATCACTCACCTAGAGCCAGACATCCTGGAATGTGAAGTCAAGTGGGCCTTAGGAAGCATCATGACGAACAAAGCTAGTAGAGGTGATAGAATTCCAGTTGAGCTATTTCAAATCCTAAAAGATGATGCTGTGAAAGTGCTGCACTCAATATGCCAGCAATTTGGAAAACTCAGCAGTGGCCACAGGACTGGAAAAAGGCAATTTTCATTCCAATCCCAAAGAAAGGCAATGCCAAAGAATGCTCAAACTACTGCACAATTGCACTCATCTCACACAGTAGTAAAGTAATGCTCAAAATTCTCCAAGCCAGGCTTCAACAATATGTGAACCATGAACTTCCAGATGTTCAAGCTGGTTTTAGAAAAGGCAGAGGAACCAGAGATCAAATTGCCAACATCCATTGGATCATCAAAAAAGCAAGAGAGTTCCAGGAAAACATCTATTTCTGCTTTATTGACTATGCCAAAGCCTTTGACTGTGTGGATCACAAGAAACTGTGGAAAATTCTGAAAGAGATGGGAATACCAGACCACCTGACCTGTCTCCTGAGAAATCTGTATGCAGGTCAAGAAGCAACAGTTAGAACTGGATATGGAACAATAGACTGGATAGCAAAAGGAGTATGTCAATGCTGTATATTGTTATTTAACTCATTATTTAACTCATATGCAGAGTACATCATGCAAAATGCCAGGATGGGTGAAGCACAAGCTGGAGTCCAGATGCCAGGAGAAATATAAATAACCTCAGATATGCAGAAGAACCCACCCTTATGGCAGAAAGCGAAGACAAACTAAAGCGCCTCTTGATGAAAGTGAAAGAAGTGAAGAAGAAGTGGTGAAGTTGCTCAGTCGTGTCCGACTCTTTGTGACCCCATGGACTGTAGCCTACAACACTCCTCTGTCCATGGGATTATCCAGGCAAGAGTACTAGAGTGGGTTGCCATTTCCTTCTCCAGAGGATCTTCCCAACCCAGGGATGGAACCTGGGTCTCCTGCATTGTAGGCAGATGCTTTACCATCTGAGCCACCAGGAAAGTGAAAGAGGAGAGTGAAAAAGTTGGCTTAAAGCTCAACATTCAGAAAACTAAGATCATGGCATCCGATCCCATCACTTCAAGGCAAATAGATGGGGAAACAGTGGCAGACTTTATTTTTCAGGGCTCCAAAATCACTGCAGATGGTGATTGAAGCCATAAAATTAAAAGTTGCTTACCCCTTGGAAGGAAAGTTATGACCAACCTAGGCAGCATATTAAAAAGTAGAGACATTACTTTGCCAACAAAGGTCCGTCTAGTCAAGACTATGGTTTTTCCAGTGGTCGTGTATGGATGTGAGAGTTGGACTATAAAGAAAGCTGAGCACCAAAGAATTGGTGCTTTTGAATTGTGGTGTTGGAGAAGACTCTTGAGAGTCCCTTGGACAGCAAGGAGATCAATCCTGAATGTTCACTAGAAGGACTGATGTTGAAGCTGAAACTCCAATACTTTGGCCACCTGATGCGAAGTATCATTTGAAAAGACCCTGAGGCTGGGAAAAGATTGAAGGCAAGAGGAGAAGGGGACGACAGAGGATGAGATGGTTGGATGCCATCACTGACTTAATGGGCATGAGTTTGGGTAAACTCTGGGAGTTGGTGATAGACAGAGAGACCTGGCATGCTGCAGTCCATGGGGTCACAAAGAGTCAGACACAACTGAGCAAGTGAACTGAACTGAATATTTTAGCTATAAAAATTTAAACTTAGGAAAACCAAGCCTCTCTTCTGATTTGACAGTTTTGTTCACACAATTCTTATAATAATGTTAATTAATATGGAGATACCAAACCTATTTAGAGCATCTTTTCTAAGATAAATAATAAATCTTTGTGATTTTCCAAAGGTCTCCTGGAAAATCTATACGATCTCTTTAAATGTGAATGTTAGAGTTGAACTTTTATTTTTCTCAAATTAGATCCTATCTTGGGCAAGTAAAATGAAAGGAGTTGTCAGAGATCTGATCAATTGTTTAAAATAGGATGATGGATGCCTGAGAAACAATATATGGTTACCTATTTAATCAAAGTGACAGTAAAATATTGTTAAATAATTATTTAAGAAAGTAACACAGTTGTAAGGAACTTTATCTTTTTGACAACTGAAGAATCCATGCTGTTTTTATTGTTAATTAAATAATCAAAATACTAAAGCAAAACAACTATTTTTGTGAGATGGGGATTACCTACAGAAAGTAAATAATAACATTTATAACTTCCTGTTAAGATTCTTAAAAGACACCTTAATGATTTTAACAAAGGAAAAAGTCACAATATACTCTTGCATTTATATTTTTGGCAGTAAAATTTCAATGTTCTTTTTTCAATGTTCTTTTTTTTTTGTATAAATAACCTCATCTAAAATGAGCGAACTTTGGTAAAATTTTAATATATTTCATTGTCTCTTTTCATGCTCTATTATTATATACTAAACTAAGTAAAAACTACCTTTCTTCGAACCTTCTACAATTTTCCATATCAAATTTAGTCACTCACTAAACTGTTTGACATTCTGGAACAACTGGAACCTTTAGAACAAAATGATCCTCTTTTTCTCTTGATAAACAAAATCACATTTTATTACCATACATACTAAGTATATTTATCCTGGTACTGTTCCTTCTAATATATTCTCAACCAACTACAATAATTGTAATTTTTAATAAAGAAACTGAACCATTTCAGAAAAATACTGAGAGGTCTATTATTTCAGAACTCCCTATCAAATACTTTAGCTAGCTAAGAAAATTCATTCTCTGCAGCCACATACAGCACTTTTATACCTTCACAAATTAGCTTAAGTGAACATGTTTATTAACATTACCCAAAGACATAGCCACTGTAAGGTATATAAGAATAATCAGTAAAAGCATATAAACAAAATTTTATGTTTACTAATCAAGGTTAGACTGATGCTGAAGCTGAAGCTGCAATACTTTGACCACCTGATGCAAAGAACTTACTCTTTAGAAAAGACCCTGATGCTGGGAAAGATTGAAGGCAGGAGGAGAGGGGACAATAGAGGATGAGATGGTTGGATGGCATCACCGACTCAATGGACATAAGTTTGACCAAGTTCCAGGAGTTGGTGATGGACAGGGAAGCTGGCATGCTGCAGTCCATGGGGTCTTGAAGAGTCAGGCACAACTGAGTCACTGAACTGAATCAATGTTTGAGTATTCACTTTTACTTAGAAATTATCTAGGCATCTAATCACTATCTGTTAACTCAATTTAATATTACTACAAATTTGTAAATTATATTTAAACTGAAACACTAAAAGACATATTCACTGTTGATACAAAAAAGTGTCAGAATAATGATTCAATTTAGCCCAAAACAAACTAATCTCTTTCATAATTATAAATGTTTCCTAGGAGTTATATTTCATCAGTAAACTAATATAAAAAGCCTAGAAGTTCAGATCAACTTGTGACTTTAAGAGAAAGCAAACCCCAAACTAAAAAACAAAAACAAAATGCTTGGATTATAAACCATACTGACAGATTCAAGGAAAAGAGAGAATTATTATTTATTATTTTAGCCAAAACTACTAGTTTAATTTGTCCAAAGATTCATCTTAATTATGCAAACTTAGATTAAAAGTGTTTTTAGTCAGCAATTTCTGTATTTTTTTTTACATATTTTGCATTTAGAATTATTAGGTCAGGTGTTTTTTTTTTTTTTTAATTCCTATGTTTTTAAGGCACATTTACCTCCACTGGTTGAAAAGAGAGTTAATATAATTTCAGGAGAGAAGCCGATAAAGCATGTTTCATGAGAACTTAGGGTAGCTGTCTCTATCTAAAGCAAAGTTACCCAGGCTTCACCTAGATTTGAAGGAACAATTTAAAGTATGTGAGGAATACCCTCACACAATAATTTTTTCTTAGAGTTAACAATCAGTTGATCTACTTAAAACACTAAAGTGAATTGAAGTTGCTCAGTCATGTCTGACTCTTTGAGACCCCATGGACTCTAGCCTATCAGGCTCCTTCATCCATGGGATTTTCTAGGCAAGAGTACTGGTGTGGGTTGCCATTTCCTTCTCCAGGGGATCTTCCCAACCCTAGGATCGAACCCAGGCATTGCAGGCAGACACTTTACCGTCTAAGGTATTTTACAAATTAACTTACTCTGTTTTTAGTTAAAGAAAGTTAAGGGGGAAAAAAAAGTCTATTAAAGTCCTAGAATATCAAGTCTACGTTCCTTGGACCTATAAAGAAAATAATATAATCAGATATGTTTCTTCAGAAATGTTATGCATTGAAACATTAAACACCCCACAACCTCCAACAGTACTTGCTAAGGCCATCTAGAAAATGACAATACACTCAAGACCTATACCAATTCCTGGAAGCTTCTTTCCCTCTTTCTCTGGCCACCATCA